>NC_090447.1:609858680-610508290 GCF_031143425.1 Pleurodeles waltl
TGTCAAAGCCCTATTGCATCAGAGCTCTCTGCATTCTTTAAAAACGTTGCCCATTCAAGTTTATTAAGCTTTATGCTCCAGGACCCTGTTTACACAAAGCAGAAAAATGAACAGAGGTAAAAGCAAGTGAGTGGCATGATGATATATTTTTGTTGAAGGCTCCCTTAAATGAACTGACACTGTTTACAGCTTCTACTGCAGGCTGTCTGTCTACATTAACTATGGAGGCTTTTATTTTCCCAAAATAAGATCTGCAAAATATATTTCTAGTCACCTGCTTTTACGATTGTGACTTTATTACGTTTACTAGGGTTTTCTTTTTTACTGAAACAAAATAAACGATCTGGGCAATATAGCCAACATGTGGGCTATTCATATCCTTCTTTCTAAAACCTGCTTTTTCAAATGAAACCTTTTATGCACATATATATCTTTTAAAATGTGATCGGGGACACCATGCCTGGGCAGGACTATTGAGAGCTTATGACCATCATGAAGATCCCTTGAAGGAGAATACATTGTTTCCATAACCACCCTCTATTAAAATCGTGCACCTTTACAACTTCTATCAAAAGTCCTCAGTCACATTCCAAAGCTGCTATGGAGACAAGCGAACAATGCATTGTCCAGTTTCAGAGGTTACATTTCAAGAAAGGTAACAGGTTCCAGGCAGATCATACAACCAGAATAGGGCAGACCTAAACCAAGAAATCTATGAAGGGACAGCACACCAGATAAACAAGTAGAGACATTTAAATTAATCAAAGCAAAATACACAGTACAAGTAAAGATTATTTCTACAACTCGGGGGTCTTGAGAAGAAGAGGGAAGAACTAAGCTACACAGTAGAACAAAAATAAAAGGAAGCCCTTGAGTACGAGGCAAAGTCTTTTAAAGGTCATCTTTTTTTTACTGGAAATCAAGGGAGGCACTTCGGGCCGGCATGACAGGATCAAAGTGATTTCAATATAAGAAGGTGGGACACTTGGATTAGAACTCTTTGTCGTTTTAAGACAGATTTGTTGGGAAGACAAAAGTATAGGCTGTTGCATAAAAAAAAAAGTGGCAAATTACCACAGTGATGATAAGGCCTATTTTCTGATAGCAGTGGAGCAACATTAGAAGCCCTTTCCGCAGACGTAAATGATGCAGTGCTTCTCTGAAAATAGAAGTTACTTGCCATAGGGTAAATGAAAACTTACTATCAAGGACCATTACCAAGCTTTATTCACCTGGGGTGCCTAGTTCAGCTGGCCAAAATAAAGCAAAGGGACAGGATAGGGCTCAAATGTGTAGATGACAATTGATTTATAGAAAATGTGGTGTATTGCTTCACTTCCAATATATGAAGGAAGCATTTTCAGAATCATGGACTCAATTTTAAACAGCTCTAACTTTTCTCTATTCACCATCTTCCCTGCATATCTGTGACCATGCACATTTAAAAAATGCCCGCATGAACACTCACTCTCTCCCTCTCTTCCAAAATGTTCTCATTATGAGTAGCTCAGCAACTTTATGATCATGAGATAATCTGTTCAGATTACACTCAATAGGGAAGGACACACCTTACTCATCTACCCTCTTGGAAATCTGCTACATTTTCTACTGAACCCACACTTGTCGAGTTCATCTCCCTCACATTTGCTCGTCTATTCCAAGCTAACAGACAGCTCACATCCCCATTCCTCTGTTCAACATCCTATAGTCCCACTTCCCTATAAACTGCCAAGAGAGGAAGCAAGGCTTCCACCCGTCTTCAGAGTGTGACAATATTTAAAAGTATCTATGTTGGTGAAATAAGAACAAAGTCATGACTCCACACCAAACTGATTGAGACAGAATCGGACAGGTATTCCCAAAATCTTTGATGCTACCTTATTTAGACGTGCATGTTAGTCAAATTAGCAAAATAACACTTTACGAAAAAGAGAAAATTGTTCAGGTCAACTTACAGGGTTATTTGGATATAAATCCACCAGTTTATGTGAAAGATAAAACAGCTCTGTATGTAGAAAAAAAAAAGAGGTTAAAAAGTCAAAGAAATTTAAATTCACTTAGCAATTTTGATATTACATAGTGGTCAAATATATGTAAGATTCATGCACGGGTGATGCCATGTATCACAGCCAACTGCCTGTAAACATTAATGATAAAGAGTCAGTCTTTAAATTAAGATAATGCAGGCACCACCAATAACAGTCTCCTTCTTGATTTTATGACAGAAATCTCCTGATTACAATGTGATGAGATTGCATGGCATGGTTTAGCAAAACAAATTAAAAAAATGATAGCAGGCGTTCATGCAGTATTAAGAAGGCCTAAACATAACACAGAATGTTGAATGCAAGTTATCTTTCATATTCACGTTTTTTCATATATATGGATTATGTAACTTCCCCTGTAAACATTTGTTTGTTGCATGTGGTGCTGTAGGTACACATGCTGTGCATACTATCCCATCTAGAGTCGGGCTAGAACTGTTGCAACTTGTTTTTCTTCAAAGAAATCGTTCAAGACACAAGGTCTCAGTGACTACTTCTCTGGTTGTGAATGGGCATGGGCCCGACTCCATTGTTGAATTGTTTTTCGCAAAGCATGTGAGAGTAGGTGTGGAGTAGTGAGTAGGATAGAATAGTGATGATGTGTGCAGAAAGAGAGACTTGTGAATGAGAAAGATCTGCAGCAAACACTGGCTTCCAGGGAGGAGGATAGGCGCATGTGAACGTATAGCACTACATGAAACAAGCAGATGCTTAGCGGGTTAGTAATATAATCCTTTCATAGCATATGTGGCTGTAGATACACATGCTCTGCACTGACTGTAGAGGCATACCCCCACCGCCACCCTGTAAGCGGTGGCTAGGCAGTGGATGGTGCCGAGGTCTGAAATGGAGTCCCAGGACAGTTTGACCAACTCTAGCTTGCTGCGCTGCAAAAATGTCTACACAATTATGTGTGACTGAAGTGGTCCAGGTGGTAGGTTTTCAAATGTGCGGTATGGGTATGTTCTAAAAAAAAAAAAAAAAAAAAAAAAAAAGCCACACTGGTGCCCTGTATGTGGGTGAAGCATGAGCTGGGGTGGGAATCTAGGGTTCTTTTAGCTTTAGTGTAACTGGTTTGGATAAATTTGCCAATCCAAATACCTATCCCTGCCTTAGAAACTGGAACAGCTGCTGTGTCTTGCAAAAGGACTTGGTCATACTTTTATAATATGAAAGAACATGCTTGATGTCAAGTGTGCAAAGTGCTCTTTAATCTACTGAGGTAGGTCACAGAAAAAAGACTGGCAGCTAGATTGTTTGGTTAAGGTCAAATGGGGACACCACAATAGGTAAGAAGGAGTGGTTCAAAGAACCACCCTGTCATTGTGGACCTGGAAAAAACTTTCCTGCAATGTGAGTGTCTGTAGTTAACTGATGTGTCTAAGAGAAATTATTGTTACGTGGAAGGTACCCTTTCAAGAAATAAACTGCACAGGGTATGTAAGTAGTGACTCGAACGTGGGCCTCATAACACTGGTGAGGACAAAATTAAGGTTCCTGGTTGTGGCTGGAGGTATCCTTGGTGGAATGACACATTTAAGGCCTTCCATAAAAGCCTTTATAACAGGGATATTGAAGAGTGAGGAGTGTTCCCTATTCTGCATATATGCAGCAAAAGCAGCTAGATGTAGCCTAATTGACGTGCAGGTTAACCCCAACATTCGTAAATGTGGTAGTTAACAGATAATGTCTTACCCCGTAGGCATTACAGAGTTTGTTTGGTTTGGAGTACAGTAGTGGACAAACCGCTTCCACTTATCAACACAGCAGGTATGTGCAATGGGAGTACGGGCTTCCTGAGTATGTCCATGCTTGTGGTAGGTTAAGATAACCACACTCTAGGACCTCATTCGCCAAACCACAAGGTTGAGCTGCTTGGCGTATGAGTGCCTGACTTTGCCATGGTTTAAAGTGAGTAGGTCTGGCCTCCTGGGGAGCAAATCGTAAGAGGCAAAGGACATCTCCAGAAGTGTTGAGAACCTGGATTGTTTAGCTCACATTGGAGCACCCAGGATGAGGGTGAGGGATGCTTCCTGACCATGTACACGATCGGGGGAGAGGAGGAAAGAAGTATATAAAGATCCAGATTCATCCACAGAGCATGGCCCATGAACTGGGTGTGTGGAAACCTGGTGGCACAGATTCGGCATTTTGCATTTTCATATGGGTCAACCAGTTATAGGTTTGTAGTGCCTCATCTCTGAAAGTATAGAGTAGGACTTGTAGGTAGAGTTCCAATTTGTGGACTTGCTGCTGATCACTGCTGGTCCGCAAAGTTGTTCAGCTCCAGGAAGATACTCTGCTGGTAGATGCACTTGGTAATAGATTGCCCAGTGCCAAATTTGCTGTGTTTGGGCCGACAGCTGAATGGAGTGTAACCCACTTTTGTTGCTTTTTCACAGCTGCAGACAGTGATGTGCACTGGCCCCCAATACTAGATCTTCCACCTAATCCTCCGCTTGTGACCGCTGGCCTAGCAGGCCTTCCTGATGCAGGCACGTATGGAGCAGTGTGTGGGGCACTATGGAAATGCATTATGGGAATGCACAAGGCCATCATTCCAGGAGGCGCATTACCATGCAAACTTAAAGTGGACAGAGTGGCTGAAAAAGAGGCAAAAGCTGTTGGAATGTCTGTACCCTTGGGGTGCTGGGCAAAGTTTGCCAACAACTGTGTTTAGAACTGACCCTAGGAAAGGCTGGATTTGGAGAAGCTCCAAGCGTGACTTGGTGGCTTTCACTGTAAACCCCAGGCTTGCAGGAGGAAAACTATGGCCTGGGTATAGGCTAGGCAGTCTTGGCTGCTTGTTTCAACCAGTCTTCTAGGCAGGGGAAGATACACATTCTTCCTCTCTTTAAGTGAAGACCCTTAGGACCCATGGTAACTCCAAAGGGTAGAACCTTGAATTTGTAGTGTTGACCACTTACTGTGAAGTGCAGGTAGCGACGCTGACCTGGATGACTTGGTATGTGTGAAACAGGTGCCTTTTAGGTCTGATATGGCCATGAAGTCACCTTGCTGCAGCAGGGGAATGACATATTGTACAGTGACCATGTCAAAATGTACCAACTAGATGTGTCTGTTGAGAGGCCAGGGATCGAGAATTGGTCTGGAGGAGCAGTTATTTTCAGGAATGAGGTAGTATAAGGGAAAGACGCCCTTGATTAACAGTGCCCGAACCTCCTTTTATAGTAATATGAGATGTTCTAGCCTGAGGGTGTGTTGTGAGATGTCTGGTGAGGCTGAAGTGAGCTCCAGGCAACAGCTGTGCTCGATGATGAATAGAACACGTTGGTCTGTGGGGATCTCCTCTCAGACTCTCAAAGGCAAGAAAACTGTGAAATCTCCACTTAACAGGTGTAGTGTGATTTGGGGAGGATAGGTGGTTGGGGAATACAAATCAAGTCAGCTATTAGAGGCAGGGGCTCCCTTACTGGGAGCACCTCTGCCCTGGCCTTTGGAGTTGTCCCACATGCGTAACCCCTGCCACCCTGTTGGTGATAATCCTGTTGCTGCTGCTGTTAGGACTGGGTTTGCTGTGGAGAAGTGGCTTTGAAGTCATCCCCTGCCTGCTGCTTACCAAAGGAGCCCCAGTCAGGAGGAACCTGGAGGACACCCACAGCATTTGCAGTTTCTGTGTCCTTTTTTATTTTCTCCAGAATATTGTCAAAGAGTTCCCCCCCCCGTAAATCTGCTGGGACATGACCCCAGATGTAAAGTGGGTCAGAGGGTGCCAGCTTGAATTTGTTTCAAGATTGATTAAATAAAAGGATGTATGCTTTTAACTTTTTTCACTATACACACTTGTCACTTTGACCTGCACCTTTTATACTTTACACAGATGAATAAATACTGAAGAACCTTAGGTATATTTGCATCTATGGATGTATTAGAGTGGATACTTACCCATGTGGATTAGGTATATAATGAATCAAACATGAAATCATAATGATTCATTCTTGATCATACATGGGCATTACAGTATGTTGATTGTGTTTATGAAAAAAAAAAATCACATGTATGTAACCATGATATTTTGCCCATTACAAACTTGCTGCCCTGCTGGTGATGCATCCATTGTGAATTTTGTAGTCCTTGTCCCACCGTCTTCACATTCAGTTTCTTATTCGAGGGTGAGCAGGTACTGAATCAGTTTGATAAAGGCTTTTTGCTGAAACGCGTTACTGAAGAATAAACTTCCAATTGTGAAAGTGGTGTGCTGTTTTCTTTTCACTCCTGATGGGGAAAACCTTCTATAATTTGGAACGGGAGTCACACCCCTGTACCCATGCTCACTGTGAGGGTGGTGGTGGGCTTACCTGCAACTTATCAGAACCCAGTCAACCCATGGGGCATATCTACCCTATCAATTGTAGACAATGTGCGAATCAGATTGTGTAACTTCATTCCCGATATATATATATACATACAAGATATGTACTTTATTAGTATGACATGAATTGCTGTATATATTTTACGAAAAGCAATTTATTGAGCAGAGGATGTTGCATGTTTCATATGGTTTTAATGATTTGAGCTATACTGTCCCGCAGTCTTTTTTTCAGGGACTATGGTCACATGATTTGTATACAAGTTCTTGAAAATGGTGCAGCGCATTGTGTGTCACAGGGTGACCTAAACACGTTACGGCGGACAATTGCACTAATGAACTGCATGAAATTAAGAAGCAAATCTGGGAGCTTGGGGTCCGCGCCTGCGCCTTGAGGGATTCTGAGATGCTGGGTGGACTGGAAAAAAAATTAAACACACATATACACAAATATACAGGCACTCATATATAAATATATACACAAAACTACATGAACGAAATATCAATAAATATTTAGTTGAACATTTTACTTTTAACAAGACCACATACTTGTTGGGGTACATATAAATTAAGCCAGACATGCATAATTTGAATAGATTAATGCTAGGCTAACTGCATTTAAGATTAACTTAACCTCTTAAATTCAAAGAACATCAGTTCCCTTTCGAGTAATGCTCACTTTGAGTGTTAAAGAAACAACAAGCAAACTTGGCGGACCCGACCTGGCAATCAATGAAAGGTGGTTCATAAGGCTTGGCTCTGAAAGGGTTAGCTTATTGCCCTCCATGTGGCAATGACAATTCTGCAAAGGGTAAAAGAAACATTCCTACTTATAACGTAACCTTGTTAACTGGCTGCAATTTCAGTACCTTTAGACCTTCCCAGGGCTGTTACAAATTACACAGCTGATAAAAACCAACCACAGTGGAACGTGAAAGAAAAATATTAATTAAAGACATGTGGCTTGTTAGGAGTTGAAACACCTTTCAAGTCCAAATCTCACTAGATCTGTGTTTACCATCCCCAATAAAGGGCCTGTTTAGTCGTTTTGATGGTCCTGCTACTAAGTATGCAGTGGAAGTTGCACGCTTCAATATTGCTTATAGACTTGATCTCTGGGTTCAAACCCCTCAATATAGAAAGAGGATTGGCTCAGTTCCTCCTTATCCACACTGATGAACGCAGGTGATTACATTTTTTGCCACTCATAATTATAAAGATACTTTCATCCTAAACCACTGCAAATGCACTCTGAAGTGACTCAGTAGAGTCCTTTTTGCTACATTAATGTGAAATGTGCTTCATTTCTGTCTCTTAAGTGATTAGTACACTTCTTGCACTTCAATGTTAGGCAGAGTAAGCACATATTTTAGACCCTATAACAGTCTGACCAAGTGAACCATGTATTATAGGTAGACAAAATTCTAAATGATATGCTTTCCATGATACACTTGTAAGACAGCCATTCTCACACAGCTGGTCCTTTTTGATGTTGAGAATTCACAATGTTGAAAGCTGCCCTCCACCTTGTGCTGTTTTGGTGGCACGTTTTAATTTCTGGAGTTCTGGTATTTTCCTGTTGTGCAGTTGGTAGACAAAGTGCTGGGAAATTCATTGAAACACAATGGTGACAAAAAATAAATAAATAAAAGATGGAGTCTGGTTCCGGGCTTAGGTGAACCTATCTCAAGCCATCTAATGCATGCCTGATGTAGAAACATTTAGGCCATCACTGCAAGAGATTAGGTAATTTGTTTGATCACACCTGACAAAACCCTACTGAACTAAGGTGGAATTTACTGGCAGTGATAAATACCACTGTTAGACCTGGCATCCTTAAAGTGGTCTTACCCCAAACATTTTGCCTTTCACCTCCTGTTTTTTGCTGTATCTTTTTGTTGGCCTTAGGACTCTGAGTAATTTACCTCTGCAACCAAGTGCTAACATTGGTGTATCCACAATTGGCATATTTAATTTACATTGAAGACCCTCGTAAAGTGGTATACCATATACCCAGGACCTGTAAATTAAATGCTACTAGTGGGCCTCCAGCACTGATTGTGCCACCAACTCAAGTAGCCCCGTAAACCTGTTTCAGGCCTGTTCATTGCCTTTGTGTGCAGTTTCACTGCCACTTCAAATTGGCATTTAAAACCTCTTGGCAAACCTTAAACTCCCCTTTTATTACTTATAAGTCACCCCGAAGGTAGGCCCAGAGGTAGCCCATAGGACAGGGTGTTATGTTAATAAAAAGCACGACATGCACTTTTAAGTTTTAGGTGTCCTGGTAATGAAGAACATCCAAAGTTGTTTTTCATTACTGTGAGACCTACTCCTCTTATAGGCCAGCACTGGATATTCCTTAATATACGTTTAAGCTATAATTCCTGATCAGGAAGGAGTAGCTACATTGTGTTTCATATCAATGGAACAGCAATGATAAATCCTCTTTACTGGTAAAGTTGGATTTAACATTACTGCTCTGTTTGCCCTGCAGCCGTCTCTAATACGCAGTCTCTTAATACGTTTGGGCTGGATGACAGCTACACTTTGTGCATTCCCTCTAGACAGCCACAAACACAGGAAGGGTGTTTGTGACAAAGAACACATCTACATTCATCTAAATTCTGATGTGCCTTCCTGGCTGGAAGGGTGGAGGGGAAAGTTCTCACACTTCAATAGGGAAGTGTCTGTCCCCACACAAAGGGCTGAGTACCCCCTACTGATAGTCTGGAGGCAGGGCTGGGATGAAAGGGGGACCTGTGCATTTCAAGGAGCTGCTCTGAAGTCACCCCCACTTCAAAGGCACTTTTGGGTATAAGTACAGGGGCTCTCAACCAAGCAAATCAGATCACTACTGGACTTGGGAAGAACTCTGCTGCAGTAAAGACTGCTGTGGATTTACACTCTGCCCTGGATGAATATTCCAAGGAACTGCTTCTCTGCCTTTCTGAGCTTCCCTGCTGCCTGCCGATCTCTGCACACATGAGGACAAGGACTGGGCCAATCTTGCTGAACCAGATTGACTACAACGGCTTGTTGGCATGCCCCCTGTTCTCCTGCAGTCTCAGGGACATCAAAGACGGCCCATAACTCTCCTAGTGCTGCTGAACTCTGCCATCTGTGAGTCCTACCCTTGCCAGGGGGCCCCTTTCCAGTCCTGGGGCCTGAAGTGGGTTCTGCAGCGGATTTCTGCAAAAATGGACACATCGCCTCAACTGCGTGTAACATTTTGCCGTATCGCCCTTGGTTCTGACGCAGAGGCCGCTCAACAACATTGGGTTCACACCCTGAGCGGCATGATGATGACTCTCAGTGCGACTCAACGATGACAACCCATTGCACTGACATCAACGGAGCTCGGAGCCAACGAGGGATCCCCTCTCCCCCCTTGCGCAGCTTGATGGCGATGCAGTTGATTCTCAACACCGACCAAAGCTCCATCCAAGGTACTTTGCTGGCAGGTTATGTAGATGGCCTAACCTTCATCGAGGTTGGCCTGAACTTTGGATTCACACCAGTCCCTTATGACTTCAAGTAACATTTCAATCGCTAGTGACTGCTAAGCACTATTTCTGATTTAATCTTTAAGAATTCATATTTGGACTTATTGGATTTTTGTAGTTTTGGTCTTGTTTTACTCATACATAGTCTCTATTTTTCTAAACCCTTGTGGATTCTCTTTGTTGGGTTTTCATTGCGTTACTGTGTGTTGCACAAATACTTTATACATTGCCTCTTAAGTTAAGGCTGTCTGCTCTGTGCCAAGCTACCAGAAGAGGTTAATTTAAAAGAGTGTATCTGACTCACCGTGACTAGGAGTGTGGTCTCTTCTTGGACCTCAGCCAACCAGTTTCTAAAAAACACCCAATTAAGAAATTTTGGGGAAATAATATGAGACTGTATTCTTTACTGCACCGGACTCCACATGTTCTGGTAAATACCAGGTGTTTTTCTTCTAACAAATATCTGCAGATTTAACCCGCTGATATTTATCACACAGTCATAACTGCAATATGTGGGGTGAAAGCACTTACAGGACACATATCACAATTAACCTAGTTGCTCGAAATGAAGGCCTAAGAAGAAAAAAGAAAGTGTCATATTTCTACCACAACACTAGATAGAAGGAGAGTGCACAAAATGTGATTTACAACAGATGCTGCAAGTTATGATTTAATAAATAGAATAATTATTTAAATGTGGATAATGTTCAGGAAATGGTTTGCTTTGCCAGATCTGCCTCAACGTTCCTTCTACAATTAACCAATGTCACTGCAAACTCTGAAATGAGGTTTAGATATCAACTGAAGTTTCCATTCTGTATCTTAAGGGAAATGCATATTTTGATATAATGCTTAATGCTGACATGTATACAGTTTTTAACTGTCCCTCCTTTGGAAAAAAAAAGGTACTAATGGGCATAAAAAGTTTGGCAAATGTATGCCAGGTTCTGATTTAAAGAAGGTACAGCTAGTAAAGTGTTGACGAACACAAAAGAAAAGTAACAATTGGATACAAAAGGGTTTGTTTTGCAATGGAAGAAGGTGAGACAAATCATGAAGCAAACTGTTGGTAACCCCAAAACTAAAGTGTTGAAATACCAGTCTTTGGCAACTGAATGCACGCCCCTTCAAATGGCAAGACAGAAAACATCATCAGTGCAGGGATGCTCATATGAGGTTAACTGAAAAGTACACTCCCCCACCCACCCGAGGTTACACAACTGCATTCCTGAGGACAGATAATTGTGTCCAGGTGAGACCACTCTGACCCCCCCCCCCCCGGCTTTCAATGTCCTTATCCTGATGTCTCATACTTTTTCTATGGGAAACACATAAAGATCATTTAAACAATTTGATCAAACAATGAGAAAAAATACACACTCATTTCAAGAAACTAGCAAAGAAAAGCAATTGCAAAACCCAACTACAAGTAATCCCATACAGCTTCCCAGAGACTTCAAACACGAGGTGTAGCAATATTAACAGTTTATAATGGACACACCAAATTGTTAGCTAAAGTGTGTCCAAGCACTGTGCAAAAGATTAAGCACAGATATCAAACCAAGCTATCTGGATGAAATGGTAACAAAGGCGAGTCTGCCTTTTTCAGGTTTGCCTGGGTGCTCATGTACAAAATTCAACCACCTTTTCAGAGTTTCTTTGAATATTTTCCAAAGGAAAATTCTGTTATCACTACAGTTTTACCAATCCAAACACAGCAAAACAGAACTATCATGTCAGCATAAGATAGGCCATTCAGTAATAGCACAGAAGTAGTTAACAAGAGGTCTACATTTGCTATCGATTAACTTTGATAACAATCTCCATCCACCATTTTAGAATTAAACCATAGATAATACACATGTACACATAACCTGCACTTTCTGTTTTGCAGCTCAGAACATTTAGCATCTCCCTTTAAGTTACTTCTGAATCTTTAGAGGGGCCAGTAAGCTCTAAAGAAGGTTGGTTTTGCTTTCTTATCAGAAGTGGGAGGGCTTGTTTAAGACAGGTTTATTATATTCAACTCGGAGGAGAATCCTAGTAAAAGAAAGTTGTGTCATCCTCAGAACCTTCAATCTGAAGCAATAAACAATGAATGGCCTTAGCCTGTTCCAAGGAATTTAGATGGCATTCAATCTAATTGCAGGCCCACTTTAAATCAACATTATTTAGGGAATATCAGTGGGAACTGTACCTCTAACTAATTATTTGATTACATCAACCAATAATAACTTATGGCAAACTACCAATCTGTCTTTCCTTCTGTTGTAGCACTTGAACAACAACCATTAAGATCTTACAAAGTGTACTTTGTATGCTGGATGATGTAAACAATGGTCATCTTATCCAACTAGACCACTGGAACCCTTTTCTGTTTGTCCCTTCCTGCTGATATTGATACTACTCGCACCCTCCTGGCATTTAAGGAGAATCTGAAATCTCTTCTATTCTGCTTAAAGCTGGCTGACTCAAACCAGCCAGCTTTCCTCTACTCTAAACTCTAAACTTTGCTTTCCTCAAACCTCATTCACTTCACACCCACATTTTCTTTCTCCTGTTCTATTATTTCACAAGTACGTTCTCTTTGCTCTGTTGAAAAGCATCCAAATGCCAAGTAATGCAAAAAGTGGTAGCAGAAGGAAACAATGTCCAAGAGCCTGGTACCTTTACAGCAATGGACGAACTTAGCAGTTTCCTTTTGTAAAGTGGTTCAAGTTCTTGGATCTTTAGAAAAATAAATAACTTTTCTGTGGGCTGGGTATGGTCACAACCCTTGGATGTGGATCTAGAATGCATGCATCTCAGATCACTGGTTAGTAATAAAAGGCATTAGAAGGATCAAAAGAACTACTTTGTTAACTGTTGATAAAGTCCTCTGTAGCTAAATATGTTCCAGTTTTATTGTATGGTTCAGAGAATTTATAGTGCATGTATTCCCGCTCGAGAAAAGAAAATTGAGGTAGCAGAAGGCAAGGTGTTTTGAGCTGGGATGATGGTGGGAATTCAAGATCTTGTAATAACTAGAAATAAGCTCAAAATGTAAATCAGTTTTAAAAAGGCTGTGAGCAGAACGTTCAATATTTTCTTGGTTAACATAAATAATGCGGATTATTTATTTGTGAGAATATACTGGAGGGATATGTCGGCTGTAAATCAGTCTGGGAAAAAGGAACATTATCTTTATTGACCACCTGTTACTATTGGTTTACTGAACATCTCTTACTATAAGTTAGTATCTCAGGTGAACAGCTGTAAATGAAAGAAATTAATTAACACACTTTCTTCTAGAAACAGCACAGAGATTTGTTGCAAATAACAGCAAGAAGTAACATTTATATGTATAGAACAAGGTACAAAATAAATGTGGGCTAGATGCCCATCTTCCTCTTGTTCATGCCAATAAAGTGCAGGCTGGACTCTCTTACCGAGAGATGGGAAGTAAAGTGGGAGGGGGCACAATGAAGGGTTTTATGATCAATGAGGTGCACAATAAGTCCGATTTGACTGTTTTACTCAGTCTAGAATTACAGAGTAACTAGAAATAAGTATCACAACAAATGTGTAAACACATTTAAACCAACAACATCGAAGCTACACTACAATTATGCATGGAGTTCAGAAAGGCTAAATTGTTTGGCTTTCTCGAAGCTTACAAATATACGCTTAAGCAACATATTTCAAAAACCAGCAAAGAAGAGTGACAACAAAAATAGTTATAAAGTGTAGGAGAAATACAAAATCTACAAGTAAACGTTAACCACAATAAAAAATGCTTGAACACTCCAGGAAGCAGAAATAATCCAAATATAGCTTTTTGATTTCAAGGTTTACAACATACATGAATCCTTTATAAATAGCGCCACACACACATCCAACCCACATAACGTTCTCATAAAATGTGCTGATTGATTGTTTAATGTGTTAGAATGGGCTGTGAGCACCGTAGACTGAAAAATATTGCATCTCAAAGTGTGAGGCCTTTTCTTGGGGGTGCTAACGAGCCCGGTGGTTAATGACAGTATCATGTGAGGATGCTTATTTACAAATGGTGGCCCAGAGCAACCGAAAGATTGCACTCCATCTGGATAACCAAGTTACTCCTTCAGGGCACTTAGCCACCATGGTTAGTGAAGCAGAACATGCATGGCTTAGTCTATGAGAAGATATGAAACTAGAATACAGTATGACAGTAAACAATACTCAAACTCAATGCTTAGCCTGTATTATATATGGCAATCCAAAAAGAAGTTTACTTTACAGGTAAGCAAAATACCGTGTAAATAACGACACTTGAAAAATACAACAGAAGGTGCTAACCCCCTCTGGGGTCAAGCAATGCACCCAAATGTTTTACACCCGTTTTGGCACCATGCACTACATTTTCCAGAGCACTTACCTTGCAGCAAATGCTATTCAATCAGATGGCACTTTGGTAATTTCAAAGAACTTCATGACTGATTTACTAAAATGCTAATAACGTCTCAGTAAAAGGTGCCAGACAAAATGAATACAACAGAACAACCTTGGTATGATAAGCTTGGGCCTCTGCTTATATGAGACATATATAGTAGTGGTTAAGTTTCCCCTATGATGTCCTCCAGATGTGACAAATGATCGGGACCTGTACCTCAAAAAAAAAAAAAAACAGCTGTCACAATTTTCTCACTAGACTCGAAGAATAAACCAGTTCAAACTGGAAAAAGGACTTAGGGCTATTTACAAACCAAACTGGATGGCACAATACCTTAGCCACAATTATGGCTATAAAAATGTTACATGTTCAGGATTACTGGTTCAAGTAACCAATCCTAGACCCGACGCTGTTGGTGTAAAAGTTCCGAACCTGCACGTCCTTCCAAGAGTGGATGTTGACATATACAGAGAGAGAAGGGCATGAAGTGGCCCTGCAGACTTACTAGTGAAGATGCAAGAAAATGCCTCTGCAGCTCCACAACCAAGACAATGATGGATTGTGGTCACTCTTACTTTCAGGCCAGCAGGGATCACTTGACTCCAGTGTAGTGTCAGCTCTTTGGCGCATACTCCATGCAAGAGAGTCAGTCACTTGGTCCTCGAGCAGATCTTCCAGAGGAAGAAATAGAGCTACTACTCCCAGGACAGTCTATCCACTGTTCTTCCATAGGTTACACCAATAAAAGGTTCTATGGCTCCAGGTTTGCCCCAGCTTGAGGGAAGACTGCAATCCAACAGAAGTTCTGCCCAGTCCCTAGGAATTTATCTGCTCAGGGGTTAATGTACAGAGGCTCCTTGATGTCCAAACAATGTAAAAGTGACCGACTCAAGGGGGTGCAGTATTTATTTATTTCCTTTTTCCTTTCTTGAGTAACCAATACAGGAAGCCTTTGCCATTCAATTATCTGCTTCACTCTAAATTCAAAGTCTTTTTCAAATCAGTAAGAATTCCATCTCTTTCTCCCGTTTTTGTGTACTAGGCAAGGAGCCTATAATGATAAATGCAATGCCGAGCTGCCAAAGACGGCTAATGCTGCCAGGCAACAGCCCACGGCACAGTCAAGCCAAGAAAACCTGAACTGAACACAGGGAGGGGTTGACAACCTTCCATAACAGGTAACATTTATTTCAGGTAGTGGGTCCTGAACACACAGACAAAGGAAAGCCTGCAAAAGACCACTAGTTAGCGCACTCATGCACACTGTCTCCCTAACAGATGTAATGCATTTTTTTCTGAACAGCGAAACAGGAAGATGAGACTTAAACATTCTCTCTAAACGTTACACAACGATAAGCAAGGGGTTCCAGTTATTTAGAACGAATGTACCTAGAACAGGGAGAGCTACAAGCCAAATATTTAAATGAGTACAGATAAAAAGATCTGTGCCACAGTACTATAATTAGGCCATCACCACTTCCAGTCACCTCATGACTTGGGAAGAGGGGACTATCTACCCGAACCAGACTTAGAAATTCAACTTTGAGTGAAGCTGAATGTCTCTTCCAGCAAACATCATAGCAAAAATGTGGAGCAGGTTATTGAGTTCACCGTAGGAAAAGAGTAAGGCACATTTTCAATGGCACAAAAACTTGTGTTACAACAGCAAGTCACCAGAAATACCAAGACTACAACAAGCTTTTGCAATGCAATGGGTATCGCGTTTACTCGAGTTAATGCTATTAGCATTGTAAACTCCTAACCGGACTTTTCTTACCACAAACTGAAAAATAAAATGGTTTCACATAAGCGAGCCCACGGCCGCCATGAGCGCAAAGCAAACACTCAAAAAGAAACAGAAGTTCGCTTGAAATGAAACGTATCAGCAAAAGTGCAATTATTCATGTAACCGGCAAAATGCAATTATCCATGTAACTGGCAAAAGTGCAGATATCCATGTAAAAGGGTCGATGTCATGCAAAGCGATTGACTACTGCTCAGCGAAATCACACTGCCTACGAAACAAAGGGAAAAAGAGAAAAAATAGTGCAGAAACCATACGGAAAACATGGAGCCTTGTATGTTTTCAGTAGTTGGCCAGTGCGCTGGAGGCGGGCGGCATTACGTATGCATGCCTTTCACTAATGAAATCAAGCTGATTTTAAAAGGCAAGCCCACAAACCAACCAAACTGATGGGCTTGACATGGGTGTGGTTAAAGGCCACAGAGATATTACACCAGGGACAGAGTGCTTTGCGCTCTACCCTAAAAAGGAAAATGTACTCATTTAAATTAATTTTGGCAAATACAACAATGAAAATCATGATCACAGAAATATGCTGAAAGGTTTCAATGAAAAGAATGTTTTGCAAGAGCAAACGTAAATCCTGATTGTTCTGAAACAACACAATCTCGAAATGTTTTGTGGATGATGTCTCAAAGACATGACTCTCCCATCCCACACCAAAGATAATCTAGAGACCCAGTGGTGATTAAAACAAACCCTGTTCAAAGGCTTATCATTTCGAATGCACATAATGGCTAGACCTAAAACACAATATCGCATTTGTATTACTAAAAAAAGCCTACTGAGTAGCAACATTTTTTATAATTACTTTTGTATTTACTGAATAAAGCCATAATGCAATTCACCATCCAGTTCTTTACAAAACATTCTAGGGGTGTGACAGAAATTATTACACGTACAGCAGAAGCTTAAACAAGACTCATCCTCACCATTTGCTTTATTCAGTTCTACGAGTGTTCCTATATGCACGGGTAAACAATTTGCATGGAAAGGATCCTTCTCCATTACCCTGTAAACAAAAATACCTTGATAAGCTCGAATGAAAAATGAAATTTTGTTTTTCATTTGCAAAGACATTCACAGGCATAATCACTGTGTACATGCCATACTCCTTGCAAACCCACCTCCATCAAAAATTGATCTCGAAAAAGAGAAATTTCAAAAGATGAGTAAGGCTGCATTGAAACATTGTTAGACTTTTTATTTTTATTTTTTATAAACCAAGTGTATTCGTTTTGAAGAAGCAAATGAAAACAAGAAGCATTGCATTCAGTCAGTTCCCAAAACTCCACCCCACATTCAGTGAAAAACAGGATCAGGGACAAGCACAGTCTCAGACACGGAGGACAAGCCATAGTAATCCTACCATTTGCCCCATTTCCCCTGGTACATTTTTTAGGGCAGTTCCCAGCAATGCAGATCGGCTCCTCTTGTTTGGCACATCACTCTATTCAGGATCTCCAGAACTGAAGCCCGGGGATCTGGGACATTTTCCATTTTTTTGCAATGTCTCTTTTGGCCACCAATGTTACCAGCCCCACTAGTTGTCAGTCCCCTGTGGGGTCCCTTCCGGTCCTCTAAAAGTCCCAAAAAGGTCTATATTGGAGGTGAGTGTAATGGATGTGCCCAGGACCCTTGAGAGTGTACGCCCTATCCAGCACCAGTTATGACTGATCCGCAGGCAGCTTCATACCATGTGGAAGAAGTCCGCCTTGAGGAGGGAGCACCACAGGCAGTTAGAATTCTGCCAAAGGCCAGAGCGCCCGAGTTGGCAGGTTGACATGTAGGTACTGTAACTGTACTATCCCTAGCTGCACGGAAATAGCGAGTTCCCTGGGACTTATACAAGCCATCTGCCACACTGCATCCTCCACGTGTCCAATGCAGCCTTCCCAACTCAATGCGTTGAGTACAGCACCTTTGAGCATTAGTACCAAAGAGCAAAACAATTGGGAAAGCTCCTTCCTCCTCCCCTACCCAGACTACCCACCAACAGTCGAGCCTCCAGGGGGCAGTCTTCTGGCCCATCAACCAAATCTGTTGAGTGTTACTCAATTGCATGTCGAACCTGTAGGTACCTATGAAACTGTGCAAAAGCTGAAAAAGGGCTACCATGTCTGCGAAAGACCGCGTGTGGCTACCTTCCCAGACGTCACCTAGTTGTGAAATCCCAATCATATCCAGGTGCTGAAATCCTTGCAACTGTGTTGTGTCAGTTAACCAGCGTCTTCTCCACAGCAGGGTTTGCTGGGTTAGTTTCCTTTCCCACCAGAGAAATCTATTGGGGGCACGCCAAACAAGGAAAATTGTTCAGGGACGTTAAGGGGATAGGTCTAGCATATAAATAGTGCATAATCCTATCTACCACTAGATAATTTAGTTCAAGTTAGTAGGTTGGATCATTCCATCGCCAGTCAGCCAATCATTGATAACTTGTAGCTGGGATGCCCAAAAATACAGATGGATGTCAGCAGCTCCCAGTCCCCATCATAGACCAAACAACTGCATTTCAAAAAAGCAATGTGTGGAGGCCAGCCTATCCAAAGGAGGGTGAGGAAGAGGGCTGAAACCTCTGTGAACCAAGTATTTGGGATGTGAAGTGGGAATATTTGCAAAGTGTAGCAAAACAGTGGAAGTAACATCATCTTAATGAGTGTTACTCGGCCCTAGGTATTAAGAGGAAGGTTTGACAAGTGGCCAAACGACTCAGTTGTTTGACGGAGCAGCACCAGGTTAAGAGAATGCGCAAGTTCAGGCAGGTTGGATATGTGGATTCCAAGGTACTTTATACTGAGTTGGCAGACTAGAATATCCTGTTGCCAACCCAACACTGCATCACTCCCCACCCCCTTACAGCAAAGAGGAGTGATTTAGATATATTAACCTGGAAACCAAAGACCTTGCCAAACAGAGACAAGATGTCCAACCAGTGGGGGCTTGAAGTCCGGGGTTGTTCAAAAATATTAAAATGTCAATCTTCACCTCCACAGCTGAGCATCGTACTGCATCTGACGAGCTAGGGGCTCAACTGCCAGCACAAAGAGAAGGAGAGACAGGAGGCACCCCTGCCGGGTACTGTGACTCACAGGAAACTCCCAGGATAAACACCCCATTCATCAGGACTAGTGTTGTAGGCTATGCATTAAACAAACAAAAAATTATCACCCTTTGAAAGATCGTGCCAAAACCCATATGAAGCGGTACCTCCCAGAGATAATCTCAGCTCACTGCGTCGAACGCCTTATCAAAGTCGATCAAAATAGGGTGTTTCCCCGAAGCATCACAAACAGGCATTTCCCAGGGCTGTGGCACTCAACGAATGCAATGCTGTGTGCTTCGGCTGAGCATATATTTTGATGTCAGCGTTAATTAGGAAAATCGGGTGGCAGGAGGCACACCCAAGGGCAGGTCGATCCAATTTAGGAAGGACCACAATGTTGGTCAGTCAAGATCTGATGGGGAAGGAGCTGTTGCGACCTCCCTTGTCATAAATCAGCAGTAGAAGTGGGCAACCAATGTCACAGAATTTAGAAAAGTAATCAAGAGGAAAACCATTGAGGCCTGAAGTCTTCCTGGATTTTAAATCTTGAATGGCTGCGAGGATTTTATCAAAAATTGTGTTAGATTTTAGGATGGACACGTAGGAATCAGCCCCCAAAGAGTGTGTGCTACAAATTCCAAATGTTCTAAAACCTCAAATGATTACACAAACCAAGCAGCTAACATTTTCAAGAATTAGATAATTATAAGAAAGATACATACATTTTCCTTAAGAGTTTTAGAACTTGCAAAGAGGCCATATTAGAGTCGGCATTTTAATGAAAGCCTTCTCCAGAGAAAGCTTCAAGGTCAGCAGGAAGGCCAGGTTAATCCTAAATATTTAGGCCCATTTCTTGGTGGCTCTTTTGAAGCTCCCTTTGATTGGAATGGGAATTTGAAACTGGGTATCTAAATATATTATAACTGTACTGAAATCTGCACTGCCTAATCTGTGTAGCTTTGGTTGATGTGGCTGTAAGGCAAATGGAGAGGCTGTTGAGTTTTCGGACTCTTCCATTCCAGGCTTGATTAATCATGCAAATGCTCAGCAAAACTCAAAAGAAAACGTCTAGCAGGAGAACAGCAAAAAGGGCTGCATGTTTGATCCCCTCAACCCCCCCCCCCCAACAACTCAGAGAAATTACTTCTTAAATAGCACCCCATGTGTGAAATCAGACATAAGGAGTGTGGAAATACCAGGATCTGAAGATATACAGAAGAGCAACAGCACCCAGGTTGCTTGGAAATGGCATTGCAACAGGTGGGACCTATTCAATGTGATGAAACTTTGTTTAGACAGCTTTACAACTGACGGTAAACACCATAAAGGAGCCCAGTCTAGATCCCTTTTTTTCACAAGCACGTCAGCCAGGTGGCATAAGGGCAGTGCTGGCACCAAGTTAGCATTACTGATGAAAAGTACTACAGTAGGCCCAAGACATGGAGTGGGTGGTGAATTCTGCACCCTGTTTGGAAAAGAGGGGCAAACGATATTCCTTAGGGAAAATAAGGCATGCTGATAGCTTAGCTCAGGTAAGAGGAGGTTCAAAACAACTGCTTCTGTTCACTTGGGAGGGCAAGCCACAAGAGATACGAGATTCAAACGAAAGATTTACAGTGGTTCAAAGTACACACAAGGAATGCTGCGTACCTGTTGTAGGAAAGAGTTCTTTGTGTATTGGCACCCCCAACGTTTTGCCCCCATCTTGATGGTTATGACTGTCAGTGCAAAGGAGCCTGCCACCCAGGCCCCAGTGCTCAAGCTCTCTCCCCTAAATTGTGTTTTAGGCTTAGTAATTCTCTCATAGGCAAAGGCTTTGCCCACTTTTAAGACCCTAGTAAATGGTACCCAGGGCATATGTGGTAAGGGGCTCCACGGGGCTGCAGCATAAGTTTGTGCCACCCTGAGTTACCCATGTAAAATGATAGAAGACCTGCTATTGCAGATCACAGCAGCAGAGCAAAGTGCTCAAGCTCGCTGTGCCCTCACCATGAGTAGCACAGTCCAACGTACTGCCTTACATATATGTCAGACACCCCTAAGGAAGGCATCTGCAGCCCAAGAGACAGGGTACATTATATTTAAGGCACAAGCATGTAAGCACAAGCTTCTATGTCTCTATAGTGTCTTTCCCATTAAAGTACACCATAAGTTTTAGCTGGTCCAAAGGATAACATAGCAGACCAAGATTGTTAGCTCCATTATGGTACCACCTAGATATGTAGAGGTTGGTGCCACACAACATGCCTTCTATACCCTGACAAAAATCTGGTTTCAAGGGATGATTGGCATATGCCCAGGTGGCACCTTAGAGGTTACCCACCTGTTTGCCCCAAATTCCTTGTGCTTTTGGCTGCTCAGCCTGCACTTTTCACGCGCCTGCTGCTGCCAAGACAGAGCTATGACTTTCTGCCAGGTAGTGTGGGCACTCACAGCAGTCCAAGACAAAGGCCGAGGCAGGAAGGAGGTCACACCTCTTTGCCCCCCCCCCAACCGAGTTAGTTAATAGGCACATCAAAGCAGTGAGCTTCAAAAGCTTCACGCCCCTGATAGCCATGTGTGCTGTCCTCCAGAGGAGAAAAAAGCCCTTCTCCTCTGCCCCCAGGAACATTTGCTTGTGATCAGGCTGGAAATTAGATATGCAGGACAGCGCACAGTGGCAGCAGGCTGACCACACCTCTAGGGTGAGCAACCCCGGTCTGTGCACTAAATTTTTATTTCTGCCATCTTATGAGTGGCAGAATAGAGAGTTCTGGGGAGCAAAAGGTGACCCAACCCACCAGATGTCGTCATCTCAAGGGCAGATTAGCTGTAGGAGCCAGGTGAAGGGAACGCACAAGTTCAGGCAGGCCACTAGTCTCCACACTCCTAACTCCAGGATTTAGGGGACACCCATGACACCAGAACCTCAGATCAGTTCATCCAACTTCGAAGGACGACCAAGAGGAGCCCTGTGTTACCACCAACAGGACTTTGCCTACTGCAACAAAGCAAAAGAGAGATACTCCGTCTCTGAGGCAACAGATTAGGAACTGCATGAACAATCCTCGTCCTTGGCTCAAACTCAGCACTCTTGACCAGTGGGACCTCTGAGGACGCCAGAAGCACCCTCAGTCTTCCTTGGATTAGTTGCACTAGTCCCCTGCAAACTGCAGGTAAAAATGCTCGCAGGATCTGAAGATTCACCTGCCATTGGGCCCTCCGTAGGATTGCACAAATCAAGTTGGTCCAGTGTCTTCTGGGAGTTGTAGTCTCTCCAGTCCCAAATTTTCAGGCCCCAACTGAACTTCTCCAGACCCTGTGAATTTCCCAAAGCTTTTTGTCACTTTTATTGCTACCAAGGCCTGTTGGTTACCAGCCAGGTAAGTGACCCATACTCTCGACACTGCAACTGCAGAGCACACTGTCCAGCTCAGCTGAGTTTTTGCATCTTCTTCATTGTATCATTTTGTAATCGGTAAAATCAGCACCAGTGTGAATTCCACTCAGCAGCACAGGCAGCCAGGACAACTCTGCACCCAGACGCCACAGACCAGGTAAAACTGAACTCACTGTCGTGTCCTGATCCTAGGACCCATACAATTTTATCCCTGCAAGGGTTTTGTTAACTCGACCTCCAAGAGGTCTTCTGTCATTTTCGTTGTGATTTAATTTTGCTTCAAGAACCAATAACTCTGGTTATACTTATGCAATTCTGTTTGTTTTGGTATCTAAGTTAAGATACAAATAAACTCTATTTTTATAAATTGGTGTAAAATTTATTTCGAATCATGTCAAGTAATTATCGGCCATGTTGGTACTCTGAAATGCTTAACACATGTTCCTGTAAGTAAAGCCTGACTGCTCTTAGCCTCACTACCAGGATTGAGCTTGAGATTTACTTCTGAGAATCCAAGGACCATCTTTGGGGTATTGTGAGAGTGCTGCATGGTGAGGACCAACCCGCATACCACTAATACTCCACTTTCCTACACCTGTAGTCTTTAAAAGTTCACAAAACCGTAAAAGAGTACTATTTATGAAAGGTGGTAATAGAAATTAAAACTTAAAGCTGATGAATTCTGGGATTTCTACTAGACTCTACAAGATAAAGATACGGAGGAAGGAAACAAATCAGTCTAGATTTCATGACCACACTAATCATAATGACTTCAAAACACCAAAAGGCTGATGAGAAACATACAGAAATAACTGTTTTGGCTATTAAACATGAACCTAAAGAACTAAGTATAGATCATCATTTTTTTTAACCAACTGCCAAGAAACAGTAGTAACCCTGTCCTTTGGTTCAAAACCTACATTTGTGAATTGTGAGATAGCACAGGGACCCCTTTTGCCACCATTGTTTTTTCATATCTATATGACACCACTGGCTAAATTGCTCCACCAAATGGGTACTAAATAATATATTTATTAGGATGATACAGCACACAATTGTTGTTTGGCTTTCACTCCATCAAAATCTAACATCATAGGTCTTCACTGTCCAGTAGTCTCACTGCCACTACTTGGTTGGCGTCAAATAACTACCTCAATCTAAATCAAAGAAAGACTGAATTATTTCCAACTTCACTGAAAATTCAAGACAAGGACCTTCCATAGCTGGAGGCTCCTGACGCAACCCCCTAAACCATTTGCCACAATTTGAAATAACAATAAATAAGGATGCCTTTAAATGGGGATTGGTGTTTACAAACTCTTCTCACGTTGCAGTCAGAGAAAGAAAAGTAAAGTGAATTATGTTACAATCTTGCTGGGGTACAGGGAATGTGAAAGGAACGGCTGTAGGCTGTTATTTGTGCAACATAAAATATAACTCAACTGTACACATTCAGCAGTTACAAAAGCAAAAAAAAAAAAGCATAAAAATCAAGACATTTTACTTTGTGATGCACAAATGCGAAAAATTAACTAAAATACGAGTTCCACACATTAGTTGTGTGCAATATTGTTTTATCAGTAAAACTGTAGGTAAATGAAAATGTAATTTAATGTCTGTTTCAATAGAAAATGAGCTGCCTGTAAACGACACTGCATTACCACACAATGCTTTAGTTACATTTAAAAACAAATGCCGACATCATGTACATTAAAGCTAGGTGGGTCATGAAAGTTTGTTGTTTAAAAAATAGGGCTGTCGTAATAAAAAGTTTCACTTATGTCTTTAAAAAAAAACTCTCTTTCTCTTTAACCTAAAAGTCTGCACAGCCACTTTTGGGGACAGGGCCTTTCTGGTGGCAGTCGCTAGGATTTGGAACTCTTAGGTGTGTACTTAAAGAAGTAGCAATGGGACAGGAGGATAGGAGCAATGCAAGGGGACACAAATACACACTTTAAAACCACTGCAACACTTTAATGAGGTACTGTACTTACACTGAAGTAAGTTTGTAGCACATTTTAAAATCACAGTTGTAATACTGTCTTTCTGCTAAGGATACAACAACATCCAGATTTTCTTGAAGGCCACCTATGGATTCAGGAATGAAGGTTCCACTTGGCTTATTATACTGAAATAAATCACATCAACATGGAATCATTACAATTGTTTAGAGAGCAAAATTAACAATAACAGACCAGGTTTGACTATTAATATACTGTATACTTTTAAACAATTACTTACAATCATGTACTCAAAGCTACATATCACACAGCAAATTGCTTTCAGGTGAATTTCAGGCAAAACAACAGCAAATAGCAAATTCACTCTGCAACAAATTATATTTAAGAAACTATCTGAATGAAGTCATTCATTATATTTTCATGTAAACATTCTCAAAAGTAAATACCCGTCTTGCTGCCTGTGGTGGTTGTTTTGGTACAGTATATCACAGGCTGTAGGCACTTTGTGGTGCCTTCTTATGTCTGCCTCAGTAAATGCTGAGAGTTTGTGACAGTGGCCAAAGCAGGATCCAGATTCCCTAGAGCGGTAATAAGAGAAGCTGTGCTTGCCCGCCCTTGTGCAGTTTCCAGACAGTTATATATTTTTAATTTAGTCAGAGACACAATCAAGCGAATCACTGAACTTGGGCTCTCCTGTATGTCCTTGGGCATTTTTGTCACTGGGGGTAAAAGACTAAGGGCCAGATGTAGCAAGCAGTTTTGCCCATTCTGTGTCTATGGGAAAATGTGTTCGTACATATGGCCCAAAGTGCACTTTTGGCATTGGACAGATGAACCGCAGATCCCAATTGCATACGTGGTTGGTTATTCCTCTAGTCAGCTTTTAATGTGCCGTGACAGCCATAAGCTATCAAAGAAGAGCACAGCAGGTTTCAAGCTGCCAACAAGGAAACATAAGCAGTACCCTGGTCATGTTTAGAACTGTAGTAGCTGTCTTATAGAACCCCTTCCTAGAGTGTTACAGGCTTTGGCTCCAGGCAGTCAATACTTAGCAACAGCCCAGAGCACTTGCAGAACACCAGTAAATAGTACAAATGGATGACACCTTTGAATTTCAGGTGCTAAGCAACAAGGACTGGGATTACCTTTTGCGGGCTTCTTTAAAGGTATTGGGCAGTTAGAGGAAGGGTGGATAAAAAAGGGCAAGGTAGTAAATGTCAGATTTGGTGTGGCTTCAACATCCCGTTCTAAAATGGTAATAACAATGGTCTGTCTAAGACCCTATAGCCTGCTACCTCAAATGGGCCTCGTTCTGAAGCACTGGTTCCTGTGAGGAGAAAAGCCATCTTATGCTGGCACAATCATCTAGAACAACAACACATAGTCCTATGCAAACTAAATCTAGCACACCACAAAATAAACACCTCTTTGTTTCAGGGGAGGTGAAGGACTAGTTATACTGGACAGAATGGATTTTACATGTACAGGCTACTCTCAAACGCGTGCAGACAAAGAGGCCAGCACCCAGAATACACCACATCAGTACTACTAAATACCGCCTCCTTAGGGCCTATTGAGGATGAACTACCATGCATACATGGACCACATGCTGGGACCACACATTACATATTTATCCCTCTATAAAGCAGAAGGGCCCAGTACTATACTAGTGGATCAAAAGAAACATGCCAAGCATAAACCAATGCTCTTAAGGATGCTAGCCCACTGGAAGGATAACGAAGGGCATACCAGAAGCATAACTGACATGCAGAAGTGTGGCAGAGCCAACAGGACTATTTAGGGACTTTTGTTCTCACAAAGTAAACATGAACTTGAAAATGTTTTACTGGATTATGGAACAAGACTAGGCTTCATTAAACATCTTTTCATAATGTTAATATCAAACTTGTAAAAACTATACCATTGTATAATTTAAAGAAAGCAAACGGGGAAAATAATGTTTGCTGCAAAGCCTCCTGTTAAAACACACTATGAAGCCCAGGTCTTTTCCCATGTTCATATCTGAAAAAACACGATAGTAAAAATCAAACCCAAACCAATAACAAATATAGTTGATGAAACATAATTGTAGTTATATATTCAAGCAAGATATACACAACTTGCCGATTACCTTTTTTAGCTTATTCTCAAAGAGGAAACGCAACAGTTCTTGGTCGTCTTCTGAACATTCTTTCTTAAGAGGTAGACTTTCAAGGAGCTCTTTTTCTAGGGAGTGTTACAGAACTAAAATTATTTTTTTTCTTTTAATTCTACATATAAAGCCTTGACTAAAAGAACATTTTACAAATCTCATCAATGGCAATATGCATGTACGTCCAACCACTTACATGTCCCCAAGTTAAAGGTGGCTTCAGAAATAGTTGGAAATTGAAAGTAGATTCATATTATTATTTAACATGTTCAAGGCCATATACCACTGGGCTTAGAGTACCTCCTCATTATTGAGGGGACATCTATTTAAATCGACCCACCAAAAAGGTAGCGCACTGGCCAGTTTTACTCCCTAGTAACAGGAGTACATTCTCAATAGAAAAAACAGAGGTTCATAAAGATATACCCAAGCTTTCAAGCTGCATTACCACAATATGTCCAGATCTGTGGCATCAACAATGAAGTACCACAAGAATACACACTTCTATTGATGATGCCTGCTCTAAATCCTTGAGGTAAAAAAAAAAAAAAAAAAAAGTAAAAAAAAAAAAAAGAAAGAAGAAGAAGAAGAAGAAGAAGAAGAGAGCATGATTACATTTCCGTGAATTTCCAGATAAAAGAAGGCATGAGTCCCATAACATAAATACTGAAGATATATATTACATACACACACACAAACATATTTTATATACATATATATTTAAATATATTATACAAAAGCATATTTTCTTTTTCTAGCCACTTCAGAAGATTTCGGTCAGGTTACGCTCTGTTAAATGGCCTCTCCAATAAAGGGCATTGAAGGCCTCCAGTTTTCTTCATCATGAGAAAGTGGTTTGGTGCATTAAACATAAAATATGTACACACAATGTTTTTTAAACGTGCAGGAAATAAATGGTTAAATGATGAACAGCAAGTGAATCTACATTAAGTTTTCATTGTAAAATGAAAAATACTTGTTTACCTCTTAAGAAAAAGAAAACATTTACCTGCCAACTTCCTAAAGTAGAGAATATAATGCTGCTACAAAACAGTATATGCCATCCTGACTGCAATGGAAGACTTTTTGTGTTGCTAAAGTCGCACTAAGTGGCCAAGATAGGCCCAGACATGAGTCACTTGCTCGCTGTGCCACTGGATTCAAGCTAGCCTGGATGAGGAGGGGTGATACCCCGAAACCAGTCCCAAGATGCTTGTTTCCTGTCCAGGGAGGACGTGGCCTGGCAGTTCAGGCTGAACTGTTCCCATGGTGTTCAAGGTCAAGACTGACTTGCATATGGCTGGGTCCAAACTGGGGTGGCATGGTGAGCAAAAGAACGATGGATTAAACCCCGATCTGTGACTGGGAGTGAGTGTTTGAAAAGTTTCTGCACTACGTCCATCATCCTTCTGTGTTGCTAAGGTCACCCTAAGTGGCCAGGGTGTGCCCATATGTGGGCCTCTTGCTCAATGTGCCACTGGATTCAAGCTAGCCCGGTTGAGGAGGGGGGATACCCCGAAACCGGTCCCAGGATGCTTGTTTACGGTCCAGGGAGGACCTGGCCTGGCCACTTGGACTGAATGTGCCCATGGGGAACTGGGTCCAAATTGGGGTGGCATGGTGAACAAAAAAAATAAAAAATAAAAATAAAAAAAATAGATGGATTAAACACAGATCTGTGACAGGGGGTGTTTGAAAAGTTTCAGCATTCCGTCAATCATCCTTTTGTGTTGCTACAATGGAAGACATCCAGGGACAGAGAAAATCGTTGGCTGTGGTCAAGGGAATGCTAAGTACTTTTACTTATTGCCCATATATGCCTCAGAACATCTGCTGAAACACTGAAGAATACAAAGAGGGCTTTAATCTATGGGAAACACTTGCGGCCCATAGGGCCTGTTGCCACTAGGTTCCCTTCTTCTTTCTAAAGCAAGCAAGCACTATCACTGTTGCAAAGGGACAGTACTGAAAGCACTGCACTACAATCAACGCCATAGCTACAGCACCAAAGCTACAACTACGGTTACAAAAACCACCACTGTACTTGAGTATGGGGGTGCATACATACATGTCAATAAATATTAACACTCGTCAGGAGATTTTGAATCAGCACAAAAGGGTACATTTTACTTACCTCCTCACAGACTAAAATGAGTGGTATTTGTTCGGAGGTAGTAAAACGTGTAGGTATATGAAAGTTTTATTGAAAACAATGAGAGTTACTTTCCTCAACAGTTATAGTCAGAATGTATCACAGGTTCTATGTCCATGTGGATGTGTGCTGGCAGGACACTGTGAGAGTAATTGTAAATATACACTGCACAGGTGTAATTCTTTTTCTGTATAGTGGCCATGCACGCCTTCATCTAGGTCAGTAAAAATTGTTGCACTAGACAGGTTAGGTTCTACATCTTTTACTTTACAAATGTCTGCACTACCCACAGCTAAAAAGGCAAAGCCTTTCTATATGTTCCCTCTTTTTAGATGTTCCACGCTATCTGCTAAAAGAGGCGAAAAAGTCAGCTGTGTGTTCAGAATGTTGAAGATAAATTGAAGTGTCCTTTGGTGGGCCACAGGACTCCACATACGAGTCCTAGCTACACTGCACATGGGCAGCTTGTGTCCTCTGCCGGCCTACAAGCCTCAATTCACCAACAAACTGTGCCTTCCCTTGCATTGGCCACATATAAAGACGTAATTGTGACAAGGAAAGAGATTGGCAACAGCGAGGATTCCTTTATCACTGAGCTCATTTCCTGTCTTTAGATTAGTAAAAGAAAATATCAGCTCATGTTCTGACTATGTGCAAGCACAACTTAGTTTTTCATCTGTCCCAGACTGCTAAAAAGAAACCAACGGAACTAGCAACCAATTCTACCTTTATTCAAGTGTAAAGTAGCAATCCAGTTCATATATGATGGTAACACAGGGAGGAGAAAGTTCATACTCCGTGCTTGAAAGTGACTTTAAGGGTGAATTAACAGCATGAGCCCTTCTTCGTGTTCAAGGTTGGGGGAAGGGTGTTTGAGAAAGAGAGTGAGAGCGTGTTGGGGAGATAAATTATGTGAAAGTGCGAACTTTTGTCCTGTTAATATTAGGAAAAATCCATACTGATCTGTTATGGTGGGCAAAGAAAGATGCTATGCCTAGTGACTGCTGGTTAGACTTATTGCAAGCCTTCCTCCCATAACCTGGTGTGTGTTTCAACTACCAAATTTGTAGGTCACATTTATTTTAGCTGGTATGGTATAGACAGAATATGTGCAGTAGTGCAAAGTGTAATAGGCTATTTATTTTTATTGTTGAATGTGGGGAGGAGCCATGATTCAGGAGTGGAGGGTCATGATACTCTTCCTTCCCCCCAGCAGTGGAAATAAATAGCATGCAACACTCAGCATGGCATAAACCGTACATGTAGATCTGCCATTTGTCCTTGTGCAGGAATTACAACCAAAAGTATATAATCGCACCCAGAGCACAGGGCGTTACATTCATGCAGTAAACTGGAGTCAGAATAAGTAAGTTGTGGGTGTAACGCACAATGTTTTTCTTCTGTTGCAAGATTAAACTATGGAAGGTTTGGGACAAGCATAGATTCCTAGAGTCATTTACACGATCATGATGACGAATTTGACATTTATAATGAAGTAATAAATGAAAGTGTGAATATCAGCACTCTTGTTCCAAATAACCTGTTATTTGACCACATTTATTTTCACATGAATTACATTAATATCCGTACATGGTGTATGCGTAAAAATGTATAAAAGACATATATAAGCAAATTATGTGACAGTGTTTAAAACAATAACAGAATTTGCGAGTGTTCAATATTAAGGGCAAGCCACCAACTTCCTGCAAGACACTAAAAAGAGTAATACATGGCTGACAGCATTATTGATAATAACCACATTTTAGTTAAATAAGAGCAATCCAAACCTTCTTGGGCAGTCAGCATGTGGTGGGCTGTTAAAAGGTCAAATGCTTCAAAGCAGTAAACATCAATTTCCAAAGCCTCTTTGTAGTTTTCAGTTGCAAGGGTTCTGTTATCAAGAGCATCATAGATCTTCCCTCGCAAAAGACAAATCGAACTTTGAATCTGGTAGAAAATCAAGTCTAGAAGTTACACATCAAAATAATACTACAGCCTCAAATGTAAATACAAATACAGAACGATAACTCAAAAAAAAAAAAGAAAACGCACACATACATGGTGGTAGTGCTTCCATAAAGCTCTCTTGGATCATTTTTAAAGCCAGAAAAAACACAAATAAACTCTTACAAGTTCAAGAAAGTCAAAGCCTTTCACAGATTGCAGTGTATGCATTTACTTGTATATTTTCACAAACCTGGCACAAGCAGCATCAGGGCACTGTCCAGTACAGAAAGACAAGATGAAGAGATACAAAACTGAATGAAGACATGATTTTTCTGACACAAAAGTAAACTTCTGCAGAGAGATGCACACAATAATTCAATAGTACTTACATTTAGAACTGGACTATAAACAGTGCCGCTCAGCACTTTTCAAACCAAGACAGATGCAGAAGACGAAATACAAGAAGAAGACCATAAAGAAGTGAGGAGAGTTGGTGGGAAAGGTCAGGGAAGAGGAAGTGCGAAGGGACTAAATGGAATTCAACCAAAGAGGAAAAGATCTCAGGACAGCAAGATAAAGATGTGGTGAACGCACTGAAGATGCATCAAGTCTGCAACTGATAACTCAGGCAGTCAGGTGAAGATCACATCGGAGGGAGTTTTACAATCAAGATGTGAAGAAGCACATACATAAAAGGATAAAGTGAGCGTGCTCCATTCATTAGAGCCAGAAGTCTCAAGGTGCTATCATGATTCATAAGGAATAGTGGTTCAAGCAAGTACTGTGGAGACTCAGCAGGAATACTTTTGTGCACCAGCCAGGGGATTTCTAAGATCAATTAACGGAGAGGTATTGGAGGGTAACTAGGATCATGGTGATCGATCTAAAGCTCCAGGTACCAGAGGCAACGTGGGCTGTTGCATGAAGGAACGTCTTGAGGGGTGCAAATTAGAACTTGAGTAAACCAGTTGAAAGAACATTGTGGTAGTTGGGGACCCGAAGCCACATAAACCGAGCCGCACCCTGTCCCAAAACCCAGCGCGTCAATGACAGGCAGAAAACTGTCTTTGGGAAGAAGGCCATGTTTACTACCGATAAAACATTCAGAATATGACAATTTAAGACTATTACCTTCCAAAACCTCAACACAGCAAACCATAAAAAGAAAACTGTCATCAGAGAAAAAACATTTACAATAAATGTACAGTAACAGGAATGTTACTGGATATAGAAACAGTTACCATAGAGGAGCCTCGAATACTTCATCTTCCAAAACTAAAGTTCAGTCAACCTTCCTTCCAAGAGAATTACACAGGAGGACCCCACCTGTAACACTAGGGGGCGGTCCCAATTCCGGGGGACTAACCTTGTCCGCAACCACAGGCTGTCCGTGGGGCTCCTAGACTGAGACCAGGGGCTGGAGTTCCATGCCCTGCACTAAGTGTGCACCCTTGCCCACAGCTGGTGTGAACATTACTCTTCGGGATTCAGATTGCTGTCCCTTCCCTCAGTGCTGCTCTAGGAAAAGATTTGGAGGACCCCCCACCACCCACCTGCTGTTATAGAGCAATCTTAGGGTTCACTCCTGTGCCACGAGAGCGACCAGGGCCCACCGGTCCTTCGCCCTTCCCACCAAAGAACAATTTTTGAGTGGAGTACCAGATGCCATCAATAAACAAGACAGTATCCATGTCAGATACGTGGACCCCCATCTCTGTGAAACATATGGTCACCCCTAATCAACTTGTGTGGTATGTTCCATAGTCATCCCGGCCCAGGGCACAGCATGGCCATTTCACATTGAGGGGCCTAACTGACACATTCAGGGCCATAGATTTAACATTAGGACCCCACTTGCTCCACAGAATCATGTGCGACCAGGCCATGACTGTCGATATGGAGATGATCCTTTTCTGTGGACTGAGAATAAAAACATGCTGTGCCATACAGGTATATATTTCTTTCTTAGGCCTGTGACATGAGAGAAGTAGCTATTCTGCAGATTTCTTGTTTTATAGCTGGGTGTTGTCAACACATTAGTGAGAGGCTATGCACAAGTCACACAGCAATTCAATATAAGAACAAAGGGCAAAGGCTTTTTTTTAATAAAAACATTTTATTACATTTTTCAAGAGGCCAACAGTACAGCAAGGTAGCAATTCAAAGCAACAGTACAGCATGATCTACTGAGCACAACACAGATTTCCAAAAGTATAATATAATAATAATACCCCAATAATTTCTTTAGTCCTAGGATGAACCTTAAAGTATTTGCCCAAGCCATTTTCCCCATATTCAACAGGGTTTGTGGGGACATCTCCGTGCTTCATAAACCGGTACATCCCTCTTCACCAGTGGGAAGAGAGGAAGCCTTCCAGCACACTGCAATATCACATTTGGCAACCATCAGAGCAGCTCCCAGAAATGTTCGATCAGACCGTCATATCACCAGCATTATCAAAGACCCCTAGGAGAATCACCAGCGGGAACAACGGGACCTCCCACCCCAACACTCCAGTGAGTTCACCCACCACTGCGGACCAAAACCTCTGAATCGGAGGACATCGCCAGATCCTGTGGTAAAAATCACCTGGGGCATTTCCACAACGGGGGCAGGGCAGGGTCGGGGAGGAGTCCTGCATGGTGCAATCTGGAGAGAGAGAGATGGGTACCGGATAGATATTATAACTGCATCATAAGCAAACAGGAAGAGATGGTGGTAGTCCTAGGCATACCTCCAGTCGTCATCCTCGAAAGAGCCCAACCAGTCCTCCCAGGGGGTTCTAAAATGGTCCACAGTGCCTGAGGCGTTGATAATCGGTGTTCTATAAATTTGGGACACACCTCCCTTACCCAGGACCCCCATACGGAGTTTGCCCTCAAGTGGACTGAACTCCAAAAGAGGGTTTGATTGAAGGGCATGTCTCAGTTGGAGGTATTTGTAGAATTGTGCATTCGCAAAAGCAAAGGTAGTTTGGAGCTCCTGGAACATCGTATGCGAGTCCCTGACCAAACATCGCCCAGGTGGGAGAGACCAATAAGATCCCATTTCTCAAAGCCTTGTAGTATTGCCACTTCCCGTAGCCACATGCCGTACAACAGAGGTGTTTGTTGCATGAGTGTATTGCCCCATCGAGCAAAGGCTTTTTATGACATTTGGAGAACTTAATGCAGTAATTGGTGAGCACAAGAATAGGTTATCAATTCTTAAATGTTGGGCGCAACTGCCAAAATAGGAGCAATGCCAGTTAAGAATCTGAATTTGAAGTTACCACTTAGGGGTGCCCAGAAGGATTCTGCAATTGACTGAATCAGAAGCTACAGACAAAGGAGGATTCAAAAACAGGATTCCTCTTGGTCCAGGGTGCAGTGAGCTTCAATGGTTCATAGCATGGTGGTCTCAGCACTGCAGTATTAGCTGAAACCAGATTAGCTATCAACAAGTATGTTTTATCTGCATTGTTGTGAAGCTTGTTGTCCAAGCAACTGTCTATGACCTTGTCAAGGAACAGAAGATCGGTGATAGGCCACCTAGTTGCTGCCGTCGCTACAGTCAGCAATGGCATTGTTTACGACTTAACTTGAACAATTGTTAAGATAATTGGGGGGCTCACACTGGGGCAGAGAGAGTTTAGTAAATTGGTTTAAGTTGGTGTAATAGAGGCCAAAGTGGTGGAGTTAGTGAGGGTGGCTATGACTAAATCAGGGGACTAGCTGCATTTTTAAGGGCATCAATAGTTTGAATATCATCAGATTCAGAGACTGGGGCAAGGACCGACAACTAGATGAAGATTTTCTAAGTGATGAAGGGGGGAGGGATGGTCTCAGGAGGAAGGGTTAAAGTAGCTCTTACGTTATGACATTTCTCTCAAAAAACTTAGCAAAATGCATTTGGAGCATTGTCAACAAGCATTTCCAATACAATATGTCTCACAGTAGTGAGAGTTAGAGCGGTTGGAGCTGTAAATGATAATGACAACCTCGCATTTGGGACCTTATGAATATTTAGCCACGCAGCACATTAAACCTTTATCAGAAATAAACTGTGTTTGTGTATTCTTTCATACAATTGGCATTAGACTGTAACGGTCTGAACAGCCCCTATAGAGTACCACAGTAAAAATAGCATTTGGGAGAAACATGGTCATGAAAACATATATTCAGCCCCTAGAGGGCATAATCACATAAACAAGTATGATAAAGAAAATTGCAGTGTAATCATATAATCAACCCTTTGAGGGCATAGTTTATTACACATTTTAAGGCCTGAGCAGCCTTTTAAATATCCCTTAACTGTGGAGTCAGTGGCAAAAGGGTGCAGTGCCACAGGTCGTTACTAGAAGTCCCTGTAGAGTCAACAGCAGAAGGTGTAGTATCACTGGTTAATTTAGATGTCCCTGTAGAACAGAGGTCTTCAAACTGGGGGGCCTCAAGTGATCCCAGGGAGGGCGCCAGACACTGATCAAAAGAAGCATTATACAGATAACATGCCTTTGTTTTAAGCAGAAGCATTATAAAGTTTGGAGACCACTGCTGTAGAGTCAACAGCAGAAGGTGCAGTACTACTGGTGGTGGCTAGATGTCCCAGTCAAGCCAACTGAGTCAATAGTGCCTTGGAGCAATTATCATCCTTCAGCCCTTGAATACTATTACAAACAAGGCCCTTCACAAACTATTCTCAGCTGTAAAAGATAAAGTTTCATCCACGAGATAATTTAAATATGCATTGAATGGTGGTAGAGGTAATGATTTTCTGGGCACCCTCTCACCTAATGTGACCTACAATACGGCCTGAACGGAAAGAGCACATTGTTCTGAATGTTTTCGGGGTGGTCCCATTGCCCTAGGACCAACACAGGCTGAGTTATGGCCAAAAATGTGTTGTAAAAGGAATGCCTGCAAAGCATTAATGGGTGAGTTTCCGTGCCTACGTTAAACCTTTATCAGAAATAAACTGCATTAGCAGAAGCTACAATACCACTGGTGGTGGCTAGATGTTCCTCTGGAGCCAACTGAGATAGTAGTGCCTTGGAGAAATTATCATCCTTCGGCCCTTCAACAGCACAGTGCATTACTGGAAGAGATTATGATTTTTGGGCCCCTTCTCACCTAGTGTGACGTGACCTACAAGAAGGACTGAACAGAAAGAGCACATCGTTCTGAATGTTTGGGGGGTGGTCCCATTGCCCTAGTGCCACCCCAGGCTATGGCCAAAAATGTGTTGTAAAAGGAATGCCTGCACAGCATTATAGGGGGAGTTTCAGTGCATACATTAAACCTTTATCAGAAATGATCTGTGTTTGTGAATTAGTAGAAGGTGCAAAACCACTGGCGGTAGCTAGATAACCCTGTCAAGCCAACTGAGGTATTAGTGCCTTGGGGCAATTATCATCCTCCAGCCCTTTGACAGCATAGCACATTACACATTTGTAGGCTGAGCAGGGCTATCAGAATACTATTACAAACAAAGCCCTTAAAACACAAACCCCTCTCAGCTGTAAAAACAAAAGTTTCCGCTATGAGTGAATTTAAATATGCATTGAATGGTGGAAGAGGGTATGATTTGTGGGCCTCCTCTCACCTAGTGACACCCACAAGATGGCCTGAGTAGAAAGAGTACATTGTTGTGAATGTTTTGGTGGCGGTGCCATTGCCCTAGGGCCACCACAGGCTGAATTATGGGCAACAAAATGTGTTGTAAAAGGAATACCTGCAAAGCATTATGGGGTGAGTTTCCCCAAATTCAGTGAATATTGTCTTATCGGCTCTCCCACTGTGCCAGAAGAGCCGCTGTTGAGGATTCATTCCTAGGTCGATTTCATGCTATATAAAGCAACAAAAAAAGTACAAACACACCCACGACACAACTACTTGTGATTACTGATTATGTAATGTAAGGACCAAGTGATGGGCAAATGCGGAAAACGAACCGCTCGCGTGAACACGAGTGCTTACTGACAAACGGGAGAGACAGGAAACAAAGAAAAATAGTCCGTCCAAACAACAGAAAAACATCCCATGCGTAAGTAAACTGTACTTGGCCGGTGCTCCTCAACCAAGTACAGGAAGTGACATATTGGCTGATAAACCAGTTAGGAGGCAGCACACCAAGAGCGACACTGCCTTTAACCTATTGGAAGTGGCAGGTAGCGGCAGGCGGGAGCAAATTCCTATACACCATCCAACAGGTTTTCCAGACAGTGCATGCGCGCGGTCTAGGCTCGACCTAAAAAGGAGGGGGCAATTAGAGTGAGATCTCTGGAATACTATTAAGTCCTACCATAGAAGGGAAAAATTAATCTGAATCCAAGAAAAAAGTATATTAATAAAAACACTTACAAAAAAATTCAACTTACGGAAGAATCCGACATCTGCAAATCTGTGGAAATGCCTTTTGACCCACTGTCGTGTTTGAAATGTTTCTCAAATAAGTGCACATTTATGGGTTCTTCCATGTCGAGAATATCAAGTGCCTGCTGATATTCTTTAGCAGCGTACTGTGAAAATAAGTAAAATAAGTTTTGCTTCTGACATTTTCATAACCATATAAGTTATTAAACTAAAAGCAGAGACCTTTCCATTCTTCAGTGGAAGGCGGAGACCAATTAAACACAGGAGGATTAAAATATTTTCTATATTTAAATCTATCTAGACACCGTTACATTCTAAACAATAATGGTCATTAGCTCTCTGTGGAGCATGCAGATATTAGCTTAGGCATAACATATGCCTAGAATGCTGGCACCAGCTGTTGATATGTTCCAGTGTTCTAGGTGAAATGGCACAGCTAGGAAGCACACACAGGTGACAACAGATGAGGAGAGTACTGACAGCCTTATTATCTGGGTATTAAGAAGCTGTTGGGACGTGAAACTCCTATTGTCGAATCCAGCACAATATTTTGGGGTGAAGGACAGTTTACCTCTTTATTTTGTCCACCTGACAAGTTGACCCAACCCACAGCAGCATAGACCCTTGGCTACCAGCTTTCTGTGTCACAGTATCACTGTTTGAAGGAGGCTTCCATAGCACTAAAGGCAAGATCTGAATCCATATGTGTAGGTTGTTCAAACCTAGCGTATGTGATTCTTTAATGCTGAAGTCATTACTTTTAAGGAGCATGCCCTAAGCAAAATGCAGTGAGCTGCTAGTCTGCATCACTAACAATTAGAGTACAAAGCATTTACATGTTTGGTTTTAAAATAAAATGTACACTGAAATAAAATGTACAACTTGGAAAAAGTGTAGGATACGGCCAGGTATTATTACTGAAACAGAGAATGCAAATGATAGGTTGTAATCCCTTCCCTTATTAGACAAGGATTGTAATGTATTCAAAGGTTTCCTTCAATTCTTGCTGTAATTAAATTACAGCTACCTAATCTAACCAAGTTAAAATGTTATTGGCTCCCACAGTACAGTCTAACACCCTATAATACAATTCCTATCAACCCCACATTGGATATAAATTAGAGGTCTCACCTGCGCTCAACACTGGATCGCCGATCCTTCTTCTCCCCAAGTTCATTTGATCACCTGTGCTTTTCCTTTGCATGTCTGATCATAAGCCTTCCCTCATTTCACTAATCTCTCTATCTCACTCACATAAATAGTGACAGGAGGTTCACCTCCTCCCCCAAGTCTATTTCCGGACTGCCCCTTTCCATCACTTTACATGTCAACATAGACGCATGCACCTTTCTCTATGTACTGCAGAACATTTTTACTCTTCTTAATCATACAACCGGAAGATCTACTCCTCCACTAGACCACATAAAACAGATTACTTTTCCCCAACAATCTGTTAAGCAAACTAAAAGGCTACTTAGAACTCAATGTTTTAACCCCTGCAGATGCTTTACATTGATTTTACTCTTGCTCAAAGGACACATCACCTATTATGTTTCCCATGCACATATCATTTTATACGTGCTTTTGGCTACTCTTGCCCACAAATGTCAGATTGGTCATGTACATTGTATGGTTAATAACAACAGCATGTCATGCAACCTCACAAGTCCTAGTACTCCACACTCTAAAGGCTGTAATGCTGCCCACATATGCATGAGGCACAAAACCGCAATATATTCAGACCACATTGCTACACAGTTGCACACACCTATTTACACTCTAATTCAGCAAATGATACTGCTCTCAAGCTGGAAGTTCAACAGCACTTGCCACTTGTGCATAGAGTGTCTTTCTCCAGCTGTGAAGTTCATCTCATCAAACACTAGGCCCCAGATAATCACGTTGTATTGCCTCCTCATTGAGTAGGTCATATCATTACACCTCACCCAGAGAGCAGGACTGAGCTGCAACTATGCACCGAAGGCTGCCTTTTCAAGCAGTGCTTATTGGATCCCCTGTTTCCTACACCCACATGTTGGGCTAGCTTACAATGACTATGTAACCCAACTCACACCTCTCTCATATATGCACCAAATTAAGCCCTGTTCTGCCTGTGCTGGTCAGATAACATGGCCATCTGTGATGCCTATATGCATCACATTGCCTAGCCCACACTTCCTACATGCACTGTATCACATCCTCCCCTTCTGCTAATGAGAATGCTTGTCCAACACACATCAACATGCATGCATCAAGTGAACTATTCTTGATCCAGACAACAAGGGATGCATCTCCTGCTTCCAGAGTGAACTACAAGTGCATTAATGCCTACCCTTTATCCTCAACATCATCAGATCAACTCACCCACTTTTCCCCCGTACGCCAGTGATTCCCAAAGGTTTTCGACCCGTTGCTCCCTCGACCTATTGGCCGAGGCGGGTGGAGGGATGTAACCGGCCTCAGGAGTACTTCCATTTTTCTCCCTGAAAATAATTGGGATGAAGTCCATGAAGGTATTATAATAATAAATGTAATCCTATCCTATCCACTGTGGAGCCCTATGCAGTGTCAAAGACTGATTGGAGGGACATGGCGTTCTCTGAGAAGCGAACTGCTACTGCATTATAATGTAGTGCTCTTTAAAGAGGTGTATCTTTAGCTTGTCAGTGAGCAGGGTTTGTGAGGCCCTGACAGATAAAAGAATTTTGTTTCAGATCCTGGGTCCACTGATAGAGAAGGGCTGTGTCTGCAGTCTAGTTTTGTCATTTTTTGCGCATTATTGTGTGCAGCCTGATGGTAGAAGGCTGCCCTTGTTTCCTTGGCATTGTGGTCCTTGAGACTGAGGTTGGTGCACAGGGTGAATCCAAGTAACTTGGTGTTTAATGAAAGTTGGGGTCCGCATTGGTCCTGGTCATGCTGTTGACTCATGATGGGCCTAGTTATTGCTTGTTTTTCTTGGCAAATACCAGCCCCTTGTGGGACTGAGCTTCTGATCGGTGCTGAACATCCAGTTCTGAATGAGGGGCAGGCATTGCTTGTGATGTAGAATACCTCTAGCAGAGAACATTTTCAAGTAATATGACATTTTCCCCTCAGTGTGCTGTGAGTGCTACTACTGTAGCAATGACCTCTCTCTGCAGTGTACTCAACAGGACCCAAGAATGTTTGCTTCCTCAAGCAGCAGAAAAAGTTCTAGCTATAGAACTGTAGAGTGAGTTTTCTACCAGCAGTGCCCTGTCAATACTGTTACCTTAACACTGTAAGTCCCCTACCCTTACCTAGTGCTGTAGGACCTCAGCAGCGTTACCAATAGTAACCTGACAGTCCTATAGGAAACCAGCAGTGTGAGCTTCCCACTAACTAAAGATGGGCAAGCCAAACAAGATGGGAAGCTGGCTCCAGTTGAATACCTACCCTGTCCCTGCCCCATGGAACTAGTCACCCTAAATAGAGCTGGACCTAGCACCCCAGACAGTGCCTGTATTCCTCCCAATAAAGAACGTGTATTAAACGCTCAATTTGTCCGGTTGAAGAGCTGTAATCTGAGCACCGCCTCTCTCTGATCTCCTGCATATGCAATTAACAGGACAGAGAAATTTTGGGCAAATCACTTTGCCAACTGATTAGAAAGTGCCATGAACTATGTTTGTTCAGGGTGTAGGCTAAACAAAAAACAAACTTTGGTTTAACTGAAATATGCTTCACATACATTAGTAGGCTGGCCTTGTATACAGAGGTCATGACAGACTGACATTTCATGCACACTGATGACCTTAACTTGACCCCAGGCCTTATGCTGTCACAGACACCAAAACCTCCTTGATAACTGCAGGGCATAAGGGACATGCCATCACTCGTCAATGTAAGACCTCAGCTCCATGCTTCTTTTGGATCTCACCTCACGCAAAGTGGCCAAGCGTGAACACTCTTAGCCTCACCGGACTCGTCTTCTCCGATTTCAACATCTCCAGGATCCTCGTGCCACAGTCACTACTCTTCTTCCGCTCCCTGGTTATTGTGCCTCTCACTGTTGCTTTGTTGTCTGCGTTGGTGCGTTGCATTTATTGGAACAGAGAGGGGAGAGCCAACGTAACACACAGTGCCTCTGTCCAACTGTAGTGAGAACAGTCTTGAAGACTTAAAGATGCAGTGCACTGCTTATGACCCTGCGGCGGTCTGTCTCACCGCTCCAAACTCAGTGTGAACTTGCACCTGCCCCTTGTCCAGTGAATTCCAAACTGTGTGCTCAGTGGACATCTGTTCGCAGTGCCCCTGGCTAGTTTTGATGGTGCACTGATTGCCTGTAAGCATATGACTCCTTAGCATTTTTCAATGGATCCATGCCCACCTACTGTCCATTCACAGCTAACCAAAAGAGATCAGCAGCATTCTACGCACCTTTTTCTTCCACATGCACAACAAATCAAGTTCTTCATCTCATGTGTAAGATCCATGTAACACAATGAACATAAGCATCTACAAGCTTTCACGTCACACCACCAGAGCTTTATGTGCATGTCCTTTTCCAAGAAATATAGTGCGCTCCTAAAAGGCCGTCTACTGATTGAATTTTTAGAAGCTGAATTGGTACTCACATGACAACGGGCAGCAAGGTATCGACATGCTTCGTCTATCTAAAGAAACAGAAAAAAGTTCTAGATTGAATCAGCAAAGTACGAAGACATTCAACGAAAACTGCATAATGTAAAACACCAACCACCAGAAGGAAATGGCTGAACGATTGAATACATTTTACTGCTTTCAAAATATGTTTTACAAAGAAAATAAAAACAGGCATATCAACCCACTGTACCCCACCAATTTCATTTTACATAAATTAAGCACTGCTGAACCAGACTCTTCACGCTACAGTGACCACCAGAAACAACTGGCAACACAAGATTTGCACTTCTCACTACAGCATTGACAGCCTTCGGTTACTGCCAACTTTTATCTCCAGCAATGAGTGGCAACAACGCCTGCCAGAATCTTCATGCTACAGCTGCAACTTTCCGCAATGCCCAGCCTGCTCTTCAACTACAGCGACAACCATCTGCAATGCTCTCCGTGCCTGCCATTGTAGACTGTGTGTCATGGTGCAAACCATGAGTGAAAACACAACATGTCCCATCCATTGTGTGTCATGTCCAAATCACTGCATACAGTATATTAAGTAACCCCTACAGCAGGCCTTAGAGCCCTACGGGAGGGTGCATTATATTTTACGTGAGGACATATCTCCATGAGCAGATATGCCCCTGTGATGTCTAGTTCTATTATTAGATATTGCAAGTGAAGAGGGAAACCATCTTAAGTTATGTGCTGGGCACTGGTCATTGCGAGTTACAGAGCTACATAATGGCTTCAATGAAACCTATGGTGTTTGGTATCAAACATCTTGTCTTAATAAATCCATGCTGATGCCAGTATTAGATTTATCATGACATCGACCCGGAGGGCACTTTAGAGGTGCCCCCCAAAAACCTTCTTGTCCTCTAGTGTGCTGGCTGACTGGTATCGACCAGCCTACCATCACAGATGAGTTTCTGACTCCCTGGAGGTGAAAGCATATGCTCTCTGAGGCCAGAAACAATGCCTGCTCCGAAGGAAGGTGTTATTACCACCTCCAGCAGGATGGCTAGTAAATCTACATGCCAAGTCAGGGACTTCAAAGTCCCTGCTGCCTTTAATATGCATCCCCGGTTTCCCCCGGACCTGGGAGAGGCCACTCCCCTGCACTGAGGCCCATTTGGCACCAGGTAGGTGGGAAATTAGCTATGCAAGGAAGTGTGTAGCACTAACAGGCTAGTCACACCCGTAAGGTGGGCAGCCTGATGTGCACCACGAAGGAAGGATTCCATCATCTTGTTTTTGGCGGAATTCTGAATTCCGGTACAGGGTTATGCCCACTCCCCATAGGAAGTGGTCATTTAGGGGGGTTTAGTCACCCCAAAGGTAAGTAGCCCATACTCCTCTAAAGGCCTGAAATAGAGTACTTAGGTGGGTCCCTGACACCAGGAACTTAGATTCGTCTGACTACCAGAAGAAGGACAAAGAAGAGCTGGCCAGCGTGAGAACTATGGACTAGACAGACCTTTGCCACCAAAAGCTGCCTACCTGCTGTTGCCCAGACAAGTCGCCCAGACCTGACTTGTCCTGCAGTTGTGCATCTTCTAAAAGCCTCAGATGACTGCCAGCATCTCCCCTGGAGTGGAGAAGCCCCTTCCCTTCAACCTGCAGGCACCGACCGCAACGACCGGTCCACCAATCTGCTGACCACCATGTCCACCAATGCAGCAGTCACCCAGGAGGAGATCATTGTGTTCCAGGAGGACAGATCCGTATCTCCACCAAGTTTGGGGACGCCAAGCCCACCAGGAGTCGCACTGCACCAATACTCATGGTACAGGAGTAGTTGCAAGCACCACTAATGAACGACGGTACCAATGAGGCTGATCACTAGAGTGGCCCTTTTTGTTTTTCTTGCCCCACTCCAGGCCTAGCCAAGACCTGTGAATGTCTTCAACACACAAGACCAGCCGACCAAAACGCTCTGCACCCGAGCTTCCTGGCTCGGGACCACGACTAAGGACTGTGCCCCCCCCCTTGCTCCCTGGACCCTCAAGAACTCAGCTCCTGTTGGGAGCTCCTGGACTTGTCCCAAAGTCCCCCTCTACAGCCTGCTTCTAGGTAACTCCCCCACTTCGCCATCCATGCAGTGCACAAGGCACCTGACGCGTCCAGCACCTATACACCCGGATCACCCACGGCAGATAAATCAGACTGCTGGTGATTCGAGTTCCAGCTGCAGCTGGCCAAATTAAAATTGGGGGCAGCCACAGTTAAGGCTGCTGCCATGAGGGCCCCTGTGGAAACTGGCTCTTGGGGAGAAGTGGGCCACTGAGGAGGCTGCTGCCAAGGAAGCAACAGAGGAAGCTGTCAAGGGAGCACCAGAGGAAGCCACCAGGGCCCTGGAGGAAAAGAAGTTAACCATGGAAGAATGTCAATGCGTGGACTTTACAACCAAGGTCTGTGAGTGAAAGATAAAAAGCTGTGGTTATGCACAATATGGAGCTATACTGCACCGCTAGTTAACAGCACAGTAATAGACTTAAGTTGTGCCTGCATTTTTGTTACTGAAGCGGTTGCTTTAGCAGCACTGGTTTCTAGAACATCAGTTTTCACCTCTTTGGGTCACTTCTCACGCACCATTACTCAACAACTCATCACAGTTCTGCGGGACACAAGTTTATCGAGGTGTTGGTTGTGCATTTGGTACTTCCATTATTTCACGTGCCACATGAGGCATGGTCATTGGCATATTTAGTCATGACTCAATTAAAGAAAGTGGTTTTACAGTTCAGTGTTTATCGGCTTTCATTCAGCACTCATGTTTTGCATGTGGTACAAGCATCAACTGTCAAACATTAATCCTAGTTAGTTCTTCATTGTTCTGATGAGATCTTTATTTTTCACATTACCCTGACAAAGCGTTTTTCCCGAAATGCAATCGATTTTCCACACAACTGTCAATTTGTGATGAGTCTCGCAATGTTAGATTCTGCTACTACCAGTTTGGAGTAGCATTCAGTATGAACTTGAATAATGGTAAAACTACAACCTGAATATAGCGACTGAGTCACTGGAGCGCACCACCTTTGTGTTGACCAATTGTTTTAAATATAGTTCATTTTGTTTAAACTATGGAAGCCTGTGGGCTACAAAGTTGTGAACCATGTGTCTGGTTGCTATTTGGTCACTAGCTATTGCAATTGTTTTCCAGACGTGTGCTGCGCAGAGCATGGACCAGCGTTGCATACTTAAATCTTTGTTTATTTATAACAAGTGAAGGTAAACTATTGTTTGTCGCATTCTATCATTAGAGTAACCTACAAGTTTTCCACATCCTATCACCCTCAAACAAATGAGCTACTAGACAGATTCAACAAGACTTTCAAGGGCATGATTGTGCCCTCCGGAACCAAATGCATAAATTCTGCAAAAAGGCTTCTGAGAACATAGAAGCCGGCCAGGGAATCATAAAAAGCTGGTATGACAAGAAAGCCACCTTGGTTGAGTTTCAACCTGGTCAAAAAGTGCAGGTTAAGTCGTCCGTGGAACCCAGGGCCTACCAAAACCGCTGGTTTGGGCCCTATGAGGGAAAAGAGGTAGCAGGGGACTTCGCCTACCTGGTAAATCTTAAGGACCCTAGGAATCCCTTATGGGTTCTCCATGCCAACCACCTGAACCCAAACTAAGAGAGGTATGAGGTCACCATCTTCCTGGTGACAGATGATGAGGTGGAAGAGGAGAGTGGACCACTCCTCAAACTTTTGGCATCCCAGGAGCAAGATGGGTCAGTACAGGTATCTCCTTCTTCCCTACTGACTCCAGAATAGAAGAGGTACTGTTGTCAGTTGCTGAGACAGTCTGCCTCCCTATTCTCTCTCATCCCTGAGCTTACACACCTATGTACTGATGACATTGATACTGGAGACAGTATGCCTGTGAAAAACAGAATGTACAGGTTACTAGCACTGGGGGTGATGGACCACTCTGGTAGTTCCTGGTCCAGCCCTGTGGAGCTGGTGCCTAAGGCCACCACAACTGGATATCACCCCAGAACTCAGATTCTGCGTGGATTACAGGGAGCTCAACTCAATCACCAAGACTAACATTCATCCCATCCACAAGCTCATCGACAGGCTGGGAGCTGTAAACTCCTGAGTACCTTTGACTTGATGTCCCGGTAACTGCAGATTGCCCTGACTGAGGGGGCCAAACAGAAGTCTGCATTTTCTATCCCAGGGGAATTACTTCTAACTTCGGGTGATGCCCTTTGGATTGAAAAATACCCCTGCTACCTTTCAGAGGTTGGTTAACAGGTTCCTGGCTGGGAAGGAGGTATTCAGAGCTGCCTTCCTGGATAACACTGCTGTCTACAGCTCCTGGTGCGAGAACCACCTATACTAACACCAAGAGGTGCTTTAGACTCTGCAACAGGCAGGTTTGACTATCAAGGCCACCAAATGCCTGATACAGCAGAGTTTGGTGATGTATATGGGACACTAAGTGGGTTGAGGCAAGGTGCAGGGCCAAGACTGAAACCATCCTGGCCTTAGAAACCCATAAGACTGAGATGAGGGCCTTCCTGTGCCTCACCGGTTATTATAGAAGGTTTGTTAAGGGTTATGTCCCCCTAACTAAGCTGCCTTTTAAGAAGCAGCCCAAGAAGGTGATCTGGTCAGAGGCCTGACAGAAAGCCTTTAACACATTCAAAGAGGCAATGTGCACAGCACCAGTGCTCAAGGCTCCTGACTTCTACCAATAAGGTATTGTGCAGACAGATGCTTCAGAGCATGGTATAGGGGTAATATTAGCACAGTTAAAAGAGGACGGCCTAGACCAACCAGAAGCCGTCATCAGTAGAAGGTTTCTTCCTAGGGAACAGTCTCGGAGTGCTATTGAAAGAGAAGCATTTGTTGTGGTCTGGGCACTGAAGAAGCCGAGACCATACCTGTTTGGGACTCACTTTTGGGTTCAGACATGCCACATCTCCCTTACATGGAATGGAATTTAGGGTGGAACACCACCCTGGTCCTGACCACGCAATAAGAACTGCCAGAGGGTTGAGTAGTCCTCCCCACAACTGCAATTCTGAAAATGACACTTTTATAAAGTTGGCATTCTCTTGCTTAGCCATTTAATGCCTTTAGCCTGTTCCTGGGTCACATGACTGGCTGTAGCTCATAGCTGAGCTTTGTGTATTTCCCCTAGATAGCCATACACAATAGGGCACTTAGTTGTGCCTGAATGGGACATCGCTGGCAGGAAGAGAGGGAGGAGATAGGCACAGCCCTACTCACACTGGAGTAGGATGTGTCCTGTCTTCCCATAAAGGACTGCCTGCCCCTGTAGTTAATCTGAATCCAGGACAGGGAAGGCAGGATGCCTGGGAACTTCAACAGAAAAACCTCTATAAGTTTCATTCCCACTTCAAAGTCATAACTAGGTATAACTTGAGTACACTTCTGGACCTGTGGATACTCTGCCAGGAGGAAGGACTGCTGTGCTGTTCAAAGGCTGCCACTCTGCTGGACTTCACTCTGGACTCCTGCACTGCGGTGCTTACCGGCTGCCCTCATGCCTGGGTGAGAAGGACTGGACCTGCATCTCTTAAACCCAGAGTGACTCCAAGGGATAGATGGCCTCCTGATTTGAAGCCACAGTGACCTAACAAGCTTCTAACAAGCATTGCATCTGCACTTTCACTCTGCCCTCTGTGAGTCTACCCTGCCTAGTGGTGTCACTCTAGCCCTGTGGATCCAGCAGAACAGACGCATTTCTTCTACTGCGTGGCCAACCTCGAGCAGAACCCAGCATATCCGCTGCTGCGTGGATTGGACCCGTTGTAAAGACTCCCATCACCAGTGCAGCCTACATCACTTTAGGAACCACTGCTATGCAACACATCCTAGGTGCAGTCCCTCACGGCTTCTCTGAACCAACACATTGCCCAGACTGTGAGATACATCCTTTACTCTGGACTTTGCATCACAAGCCATCATCGACGTGATCCTCGCAGTCGACACAGCTGGCCCTCGCACTGCTGCCTCCCCACATCTCAGAACCAAAGCATGACTTTGGCTGTGTGACGCTTCTTTGACACAGATCCTTGCAAAGCTTGGCAACCAAGATTAAGGTACTTTTGTTCAGAAGGCCTAACGGGGCCCCTGTAACCAGCCTGAGAACCAACTCAGTCGGCTTGATCTTGTGTCTCTGTCACGGTCCAGCGCGACCAGATATCCACAGATGGCGCTTTACACCTTTTTGGCACTATTTTGTCTAAAAAAATACATTCAATACTTCCAGTTCTACAAATTGCCATTTTTGGTCTACTAATTGAACTTGTCATTTTTGGTCTTCTTTTATTTATTAAACATCACTCTAATTTTTTTTTATACCGCTGTGGGTGCCTTTTATAGTGTGTTTTCACTATGTTACTGTTTGAAGTGTTCCACAAATAATTTACACATTGCCTCTCAGTTAAGACTGACTGCTCTGTGCCAAGCCATATCCTGACAAGGATTGTGGTTGCTGCTTGACCATGGCTCACACGCCAGCCAACCAGTAACCCAACTTCTTACATTTCCAAAAGCCCAATGCATGAAATAGAATATTATGACTGAAAACAAAAGTGATATGTTTCAAGCAGAGGAGGGGCAACTGTCTCTACTACTTCTGTAAAAAGCCAATTCAGAAGAGGAAGAAAATCATGCTTCTGTGAGTCAGAACATGAAAGGAAAGATCTCAAATGACGTGGATTAAGAAACCATACAACATTGATAACAGGTTCACTATTGATTGTCAGGTCAAGTGACTCAAGGTGGACTTAAATGTTTTTTGCAGGAGTAACAGAGAAGAACGCTTGGATTTTTTAAACTTTGTCCTTAAACTAACACAGGAAGAATAACACACGAATAATGGTTTATAGAGGTCTGTGCATGTCCCAGTTGTGCTTTTTTTGTGTGAAACTTATGTGAACAGTTTATTTGTGACTTTGTTTTCATAATCACACGAGTGACTAATGCACACCTCTACATGCATAGATGGTGTTATATGCCTTTCTAGTACTATAACTGGTGAAGGATGTTAAGCAGTGTTACAACTGCAATTAATGGCCAGTCAATTTATGTTATCTAGGTATCTTTTCCAGGGTTGCAAGCTCAAAGTTAAAGACACCCATAGGACCAGGCAGACCACGAAAGGAGGGTGAAATTAGACCCTCAAGACCAGCAGGCAGTTCATCCTACTCTTCAAACCACTCCGACCCTCCCCAGAACAGAGATGGTTAAGTAGTGGACTCGAGGGCATATTTGAACTTGGCAAATTAACAGGTTGGTTGGGGAGGGCGGTTGGCAGTTAAAGTTAGTTGACTTGTTAGTGGTTAGCTGCATGGGTAACAGATACCAATCCTCAGTCTTCAGAATGTATGGGAGGGTGCCATGAAGTCTGTCTTTACCTTATATTTGAAATAGTTTTAACCCTTCACTGTCGATATTGTAATGTTTTAGTTCAGCTGCTTTGAGATTTTGTCTCCGCCACTGGGGATGTAAAGTGTTATATGGAAAAGGAAAACAATGTAAAGCTTGTTTAAAAAGAAAAAAAAAAAAAAAAACTATGCATTTCTTTCAGCCCTAAAGAAGTGCTTAGGCATTAGGCCATGAGATGAAAAACGTGATGGCAGAAGAAGAAAAGAACAGTCTTAGGAGAAGGAGAAACTTGTTACATTGAAGATGTATATGAGAAATTAAAAAGGGAAGGTATTGCACAATGTAAAGTAATTTATCAACTACAAATTCAGCAATCATTGTTTGGACTCCTACTATATATGTAACAAACACTTTTCTATGGTGTGCAAATATAGGCTAATATTTAGGAGTAAGCCTCTTGCTCCATACCAGGTACCCCTAGGCAACGGTTATCTCTTTTTGCTTAGAAAATATTATTTTCTATGTGTGTCAGGTTGAAATTTGCTGTGATACTGAAAGTTTAATCCAGCCTTTCCGACGTTTCTGCCTAGACATCAAAAACCTCTCTTGTTGAAGCTGACCATGGAGAATATAAGCCGAAAGCCCATAAGAGAGAGAGAGAGAGAGAGAGAATAGGAATAGAGGGAAAGAGAGGAAAGAGAGATCGAGGGAGAAAAAGGGAAAGAGATTGAGAAAATTCTTATGTGATGCAGGTACAAAATGTGGGGGGAGCCACTTACTTTATCTAGTTTTCGGGACCGGATGGCATGTGCTGCTCTATGATACTGAGCTGTCAGGTAGAGGCACTGGGCCAGCCAATACACATCTCGGGGATCCTCTGAAGAAATTAAAAACATTGTTTAGTATCTAAATTACATTTTTGTTCTCAAACAAAATACAATCTAAAACCGGAACTCCTACTGCCAATCTGGAGCCTTCAATTATTTTTGTGAATGTAATGCATTCACAAGAATATGGCCTTATTGCTTATCCAGGGAATCTGTCCCAGTGAATAAAAGTAGCTCAGTGTGTAACATGCCACTCAATTTTCAGCCTTCTGTAGCCTAGTTGCCCTAGCCAATTCAGACTTGAGTTGAATTAGGTAAAATAATCACAGCAATCATACTGCGAGAAGGAGCACTCCATATTCGCATGTGTTGTTTAGTGATCTGCCAAATTGTGTTCCCCAGGAATGAAATTTGAAAAGAGTTAGAAAAGGAATCTATTTTTTTTTGTTATCCTTCTGCAGCAGACCTTGGATGCTCTCACGGCTTTGAGCCTTGCTACTCTGTGAGGCCTTTCTAATCCCCAGGCTCTATTAAATTTGCTCTCAAACCATTAACTGTTGCAAACTCTGGATTTTTTTAAATCTTTAAATATGTTGCATATGACGATAATAACAAAAAGGAGTTACAGACATTGTTACACAGTCGTCCGCCCAACCCCCTCAGTAGTTCAGCATTCTCAACATTTAGACAGTTGTCTGCATTAGAGCAAAAATGAACCTCAACTCATTATTGAAGGTTATGTATTGGGACCCTTCCTTGGCTCAGTCAACTAGGAAAACGTTTTTGTAAATATGTTCAGTTTTTTATTGCTGGGTTTGTATGAATTCAAGAACTTCAGGGGGCAAAGGAGAAAGTGCACTTATCAATGCTACTTGTGTAAGAAAGACAAAAAAAATAGGAAAGATAATTCATGTGCATCCCAATTGCTGTCAGCTCACTGAAAAAGACTGTGCTAAGTTTTCAAAGAAAAAGGAGCTTGATAATGTTATGAGGTGACATAGTTTACCCTCAATGAGGAGACCCCAAGGATAACTAGCTGTCTGGTACAACAAATGGACTATGCTATGAAGTGTTTTTTTTTTTTTATAATGGTACAACAATGATTTAGGAATATTTAGTACTGCCTGGTAGTCCCCATAGTCTGGGAACTAACCGTTTTTTGTGTGTGAAGGTTCCACCGAAGCCTATTTTGTACAATACCATTTTTTTTATGGACTGTCATAGTTTTATGTATTTATTTTTATGGACTGGTTTTGTGTAGTTACTGTAAAGATTTTACGTAGTTAACAACAAAACTATATTCTTGAACTCTTAGAGACGGTTTTCAATACAAAAGTGGCCAAAACTAGATAGAAATGGTGACAGTGATTACACTTAGAGCAAACTGTTAACTTAATTATATTTAACAAACTGAGACAGCAGAATGGGAGAATAAGAAGCACTGGCACAAATACAAATAGAGGCAAGGATTTACACATATTCTACAAAAGAACCTAAAATGATTTTTTAAAAATAAAACATATGGTACAAATTAAATACCACAACGGAAAACCTTGCTTACCGTGCGATAGTGATGCAACTTTGTCCGCCCAGAATAAGGCACTCTGATACTGTTGCTGATAATGAAAACAAAGAGTTTAATTAATACAAAGGTAATATTCAGGTTCTTGTACTAGTGTCACCAACATGATGTCCTAACCCTTTAATGGATTTAAAATCATAACCCACTGTTTGGCCCTGCGACCCATCTGTCCACCTCCCCAAGCTTATGCAGAACGATGTTCCTGTATCTCCTCTCATCCACTTCTATTACACATATGACAATCAACATTCACCAATCAATAATCATACCCAGTCAAGCTCAGTAACAGCAAATGAAAGTCATTAAAGACATCTAAAGGACCTTCTACCCATATTCAAAATGCATTTACTACTTAGTTATTTATTCATCACGTCCATCATAGAATACAAATAACGGCGGAACACACCTGTTCATAATTTCCAACCAAATTCACACATCATTATGAGTCTTTAGTAAGGCAGTCCTTACAAAAGGGAGGGGCATGCTGCTACTCAGAAACCCACGCATACCAAGTAGAGCACAACTTTACCTAGCATCTCTTCCTCAACAGAACAGCAAACAAACATGTAAAGGCCTTTCATTCTATACAGAGTATTATCATCATGCAAACATCCCACATCAGTACAGGATTAAAACAAATTGCCCAAAGGTTTTTTTTGGTCGATCCATGGATCCTCTGCGGTGCTCAGCGCAACCCCGCGCCTCCCTCGTGTAAATCCATGGATCCAATATCTAATGAAGAAAAACAAAATACATCCACACACACCAAAACCTGTTGCACACAGCCAAAGGCCGAGCAAGGCAGTGGTTGTATTAATGTACGGTAATTATATATTATTTTGTGCTTTAAAGAAAAAAGAAAAAGGGTACCAGGGGCGTTATAATTAGGTTGACATTTTACCCATACAAAACCATAGAAATTCAGCAGTTTTAGTTATACTTGTAGTTTCTTCAGATAACTCATGCCATTGAGTAACTTTAGGCCACGAGTTATAGTTTCTTAACAGAAGCATAGCTCTAACTGCTGAATTTCTATATTTTTGTATGGGTAAAAAAGCAACCTAACTGTAATGTCCCTGAAACCTTTGTTTTTTTATTTCTTCAGAGAATATATATCTTCAACCACTTCCTCCTCTTTGCCTATGCTTCAGCTCACAAACTACACCCCCTCCACTTGGTCCTCAGCCCCATACTTCAGCCCACTCCTTTCTACCCCCAAAGATCCTCTCCCCCTTTTTTCTAAAGGCCACCTTGCAAGCAATTACCCTCTCTTTAAATACACCCTTGGACTCGCACACCACAAGCCTCCCTCAAAGATGCCCTGCTGCCAAGCTCTCGCCTCCCCAACTTAATTTTCTTCCCTACCCTTGCCTCACCTGACTCTACCTTACACATTCACACTCTGCTGTTGCCACTACACTTTCCCTCCTAGCCCCACTCCTTCATTCCCATGTAAACTTCTACTTTCGCCTCACCATAATCATCCTCCATAAACTCCACATATCCTGCCTTATATACATAGCTTTCTTTTTAGACCCCTCCCCCATCAGCTTCCCACTCCTACCCCCTTCCTTAATGCCCACCCAACCCTCACCATACCATAGCTATTCTTTTCTTGCTTCAATTAAATGCCCTTCTCCTTATTCTGCCACCAAATTTCTCCCACTACATTGCTTGTGTTTAGAGCAGGCCTGGCAGTTCAGGCTGGACTGTACCTATTAGAGCAGGAGCAAGTCAAATGTGCAAGAGGATGATCCCTGTCTGAAAAGGCACAGTTGATTAAAAGCAATGGACTAAAATGCAGCGCTAACGAATGCAAGTGTCAGAGACAGTTACACATACTACATCCTTCATCTTTGTGATTTACTCAGTGCAATAGTCAAAGCAAATAGGATAAATACCTTATAGGGTCCTTTCAGGAACATCGGAGGTGCATTCTAGAGAATGCATTGGATAAAAGCAGCTTGTATAAATGCTTTACAGGATTAATGCCCACCAACTGAGGAGCAACCTAAGGCTTGTAATGGGTACAGTCTGAAAGTCCGTCGAATACAATAGTAGCTCCATTCAGGGACAAACCACATTAAGGCTTGATACAAGCAGTCAGGGTAAATGCTCTTTGGAGTCTATCCATAAGCAAACCTGTATTAGCAACATAGTTGGTATTCAGGCACACCAGAGACTAGTACTGTTGTTAGTGGGGCATTGCTGATGTGGAAGAAATATAATTAGAATTAGGTGAACTGAAGGAGAGAAAGAGGGTTAGGGAAGGATATGTGTGGAAGGTACAAGGGACAGGGCTGCAGGCTGTAGTCGCTAAAAGGATCAAACAGATATTATTTTATTGAAGACAACCTTAACCTCTCCACCCTTTAACTGTATACCCTAGGAGGTCATCCCCCTGAGGGACGTTACTGTGCATGCTAGTTGGGAGGACTGCATGGTGATCTGATCATCTGGTTGGGGAATACGGACCTTGCACATCTCTCCAGTGTACAGTGACTTGGACAAGTGGCAGATCAAGGTTCTTCCCAAGTCTCCAGAAAAACTCTTAACTCTTTTGTAGTCAAGTCATTTTCTTCTCTTATATTTCAGCATCCTCAAATAGACACTGTGATGTCCACAAATGCCTAAAGTAAAGTGATAACCCCTAAAGTCCTTCGTGAAGCCCAGCAAGACAATGCTTTTGTGAAAGTCAGAGGTGCTCTTTCTGATGTTAACTTTACTCTCAACACAGAAAGGTTTGACTTTTGCCAGCTGGCTTTGAACTTTTAAGAACTAATTTCCCCAAGAAAGCATAAGCATGTAGAGGACCTCACTGTGGCACAAGCTTTAAAATGTGTACTTGATTGGCATATTTCTGGCATGAATAGTGTCTGTACCAAGTATAGCCAATATTTTCCACCCATCAGCATCTCACTGAAAGACCTTACCAAGAAAACAATCATACGGCTGGTCTTAAAACTATCAGCCAGCTTTTGACGGCATTAAGACATTCACTGCAGAAGGCAACAAAATGGCCTTTTTTGGACTGTCTCAGAAAGAGACACTGTTGTGGATGCCAGTTCCATCAGTCTAAACACCATCCTGACCGTACAGAACTTGGATTCAGAAGCACAAAGTTGAACAATTCCATAAGCCAACAGAAGGCTACTTTTAAATCTATGTCAGAATTATTTAAAGCCTAGCAATGTAGAATGGATAGAAAGAATAGGGTGTTTCAACACTACAGTCTCAAAAATCTAAATTAAGACATTTTGCCATTTTCAAAGTTAACTGGATCATCATAAGGATCAGTTCCTCAGAGGCACTAGAGTGGTTATTCCTAAGGCTCCACAAAAACGAGGGAGGCCACTGATGTGTGGTAGCCAAAAAGAGACTACTGCAGTGGAAGGTACAGTTTCTTGCCCTGGATGAGATGGTTGAGAAAATGCTTGGTAATTATCAGAGTACAAGTGAAAACAGTAGTCTTGAACCACCCACAAATGTCTCCTTTACCACACAGTCAATGGAAGGAAGCAACAATTGACTTCTTTAGCCCCACTCCCACAGGACAGTATGCAATAGTTGACCCAACTTTTGCTTGCCTAATGTGGACCTTTGTGAATTCTCACTGGCTGAAGAGGCACAGCAGACCTCTTACTGAAAGGGGATTCAATACGTAATTTTCCATCTGTTAGTTTCACCTCTCAACCTTCTTACAATCAAGTCTCCCCACTCCCACTGTAGTCCAATCCTGAACCACGCCGTCCTCGCCTACAAGAATTATCATGACAATGAGCTGAACATTCAGAGTTGTTATTTATGCAAGGGGAAGATTTAGTAGTGTCACTCCTTAATGTGTGCCTTGACATGCTAGTCTTAACCCCTATTCCAGGAACACACAATCCAGAACGAAGGAGGTGGGGATCAAGAGACACCTGCTGAATTCTGAGAAGAGCAAAAACAGCATGTTCCAGTTCCACTATAGCAGGAGTTACATTAAATCCCTGTATTCTGTAGTTTGAAGTTTGTACACAGTTGAGAACAAAGTATTCATGCATATTATTGTGTGCCCATTTTACTGGCACAATAGCCGATGGAAGGTGCTGTGCTGTCTCGGGAAGTTCTTTGCTGTGAATGTTGTCCTTTAACATTTTAGGATATTGCTCTGCATCAAGGAGTTGGATAAATGGGTGTAGTAGTTTTCGATAGAAGACAAGGAGCAAATGCATCCCTCTCAGCCTGTTCGTTTACCAAAGAGGGTGAAGTCTGATATTTAAAAGGGTGATCCTACTAAAGGGGGGATAATTTTAGGAGGCTAAGGCAAGTTTGTGAAGAGGGTGAACCTATAAAATCCACTGAGCACAGTAGTCCACTCATACAAATTTGCGGTTTCGGCCATGTTTGGAGGTACTTACACACTAAAAATGACCTTTAAACCCACAATTATAGACCACCTTGCTCAAAGTGAATGAGCTGGTGTTGCATAGCTATTCTAGCCATGTTCTAGACACATTATTTTAGCAAACTAGGCCTGCCGTTGGGCACTTTAGCCCAGTTACATTTTAGTCAGCACTGCTTTGTTTTTCTAGCATTCGCCACATTTGCTGTGTTTTATTTTCTCTATCTGGTTGGTCTTTCACTTAGGAAAGCATTACTCTCTTAGCATAGCATCCATTTCACTTTGTGCTTTCCTCAAGGCTGCAGTCAGATAGGGTTTCCGGCAAAAGTGGTACACTGTGTCTCTGACATTCACAGAAATATACATATCCTTACATGGAGACCTTTTCTTAGAACATCAACTGTTTTATTATAAAAACACTTCTCTGTCCCATACACGTTAGAGGGAGATTCCAGGCAGATGACCACAACTGCATGCTGACCGCTGAGGGTCTTCGCAACAGCTGCTTGCTGGACTGCTGAATCCCTGGCCTATATGGGGACATGGTCTTTTTAGACAACAGGCTTCCTTGCTCAGGTCTGGGGGGGATGATGTCTTCCCAGGGGGGGGGAAACCTGAAGGGCGAATTAGGTCTTATCACGCTGTGCTCTAAAATAGCTTAGGTAGGAAACAAATATATTATTCCTAGTGACAGTATGGAGGGACTGATTTCGTGTTTCACTCTCCTGGTCACAATTTTGCTTCTAGTGTGTTTTATCATTTTAATTATTGCAATACTTGCCATTTTATCTAAGATGCAGTTACTTCAATAAACCTTATTGAACTATACTCTGCGTCTGTTTGTCTTTGCCTGCGTGAGACTAATATAACTGAGAGAAAGGGATGAGATTTGATCGAAAACGATTCCCCTGAGGAGTCCTCTCCGTCATGCCATTAAACTAAATCATAACGTATTTGTGAAGGGTTACCTAAACTATTGATACAAATAGAAAGGAAGGGGTGGAAATGGGTGCCCTCGTGGTGTACCAACTTAAGACAGGTTTAGAGTGAGGTTAGCTATCACTAGTGGTAAATAAAGGTAAAGGAGACTTGACGTGAAGGATGGTGAGGCATGCTAAAGCAAGTGAAAGAAAGCAAGCATTTACAATGCAATAAGTCTCGCATTTGCATGAGTTACAGCTTTTGGCATTGTAAATTCACAGCTGTACTTTTCTTGCCACATACTTTGTGGCAACCCTGCCTCATAATTTCGTCTTTTACTGCCACATTATTCCAGTGACCCCGCATATAAGGAAAGCACTTCCATATACCTTCTTCCTCTAGTTGCAGCAAAAAAATAAAATGTTGCCATTTAGATTCCTAATTTAAATGTGCCATGCTATTTCCAATAGAATACCGCTTTCACCACTCCACCATCAGAGTTGGTGGCTGGCTAACACAATTCCCCCAAAAGAGACACAGGGCAGCCACAGAGGAGAAATAAACTATACGGGTCATATCAATAATGTTCAAACAGTCATAGTGTAAAATGGATGTTAAGTTGGCCTGAATCATGGTCATAATTGTAATAAGGAGATATTATCAAAACATAAACAATTATCATGTAAACCTTTATCAGAAGTAAACTTTTGGCATTACACTGTACTGCTCAAAACAGCCCCAAGAGGGCCCCATAGCAAAAATATAATTTGTCAAAAACAAACATGGTCATGCAACCATATTGGTATCCCCCAGAGGAGATAACTTCATGAAAAAACAGGAGAAAGTAATGCAGGGTACCTATATACTTATCCCCTAGTGGGAGTTTGTAGGGCTAGCAGGAATACTGCAATAATATTACAAACAAGACCTTTAAAATAAAACTTTTCCCAGCTGTAAAACTAAAGCTATAGCCACGAGAAAGCTTATAAGACGCTGAACAGTGGGAGGGGTTATTATTTTGGGGTCCCCCTTAACCTAGTAAGAGGACCCAGAGATGAAGTAGACAGAAAGAGCGTTTTGAAGGGGGTCCCATTGTCCTAGGACCACCACATGTTTTGTAAAAGCAATGCCCTGCTGTAAAACAAAACGTTCCAGCCATGAGAGTGCTCAAAAAGACACTGACTAGTAGGAGGGGTTATTATTTTGAGGTCCCCACTAACCTATTGTGTGGACCCAGAGATGACAGACAGAAAGTGGGTGTCGTGCTGAACGGTTTGGTGGTGGTCCCATTGTCCTAGGACCACCACAGGCTGAGTTTTGAGCAAACATTTTTTATAAAAATAATGCCCTGCAAAGTATTATGGGGCGAGTTTCCAGAGTGTAGCGAATATTGCAGTATTGGCTCTCCTGCTGTGTCAGGAGAGACACTTTCGCTTTGAGAATTTCTGTTTTACGTAAAGCATTTACAAATTGCAAGTGTTTTAAGGGGAGAGCTACAAGAAATTACTCTTGTTAGGTAACTGAACAATGTGACCAGCGCTCTAATACCGCCGATCGAGTTCACACTGTTGTGCCTACTCGTGCTGTAAGCGCCATGGCCTCCATGCAGCACGAAGGGATGAGACAAAAAAAATAAAGTATAGTTTGTCCACACTGAAGTATATCGACAATCGTGCAATAATCCATGTAACAGGGCAGTCTACAAGGAGTGACAAAAACAGCCTCAAGACGGGGCAAACGTAGAGCATTTACCAATGACATCAAGTGATTTTTGAAAGGCAAGCCCAGGAACAAATTAAAGTGATGGGCGTGGTTGAAAGTCCACAGTATTTACAACAGGTTAAAGCCCTTGCGTGCTCGACCTAAAAATAGGTGACGTGAGGAACTCATTGGACGGAATAACAGTGGAAACAGAATGAAGGAGGGAGAAGGCACCTGTGAGAAATAAGCCAGAAAGAGGATGTATTGTGAATTAAAGAAGACTGGGCAAAGGAGGAGAGACTAATGACTGCACTGTTAGGGCAGAAGCAAGAAAATAAAGAGCTGGGATAAAGCAAAGAGATAGCAGCTTAGAAGGAATAAAAGAATAGCTGAGGTCAAAGAGTAAACTGAAGCAGGGAGTGTGCAACAGCTCTTCAGGATGAAACGTACATGCATGGGGGAGAACATGAGGGGAGATATAGTGAATTGGGAGAGAGGCAGTGAGGTCACAATACTTGATTCCAGTAGAGCCTTCATACACTCTTCCCTCTCTACTTGGTACAGAAGTTAAGCAGGACAGTTAATTCAATTTCAATTCTTTGTCTGGTGGTGAGCTTCGCCCCTTGAAGCATTTGACTGGACACTGGTCACAGCTATAAACATATGTGAATAATTGAGGCATGGAGGTTAGGGAACGAGAGCTGCTGCATAGTATCATAGTCAGGTTTCTCGAGTTTTGTTGTCACTGTTGAAGATGACCATTACAGTAACGTCTTCTAAAAGTAGAGCTTCATAAAACAGATTTAACTCCTTAATAAATTGGTGTTAGTATCACATGGGTACATTTCTATACATTTTATAAGCGTTAACGCTTGTATTTGCTTAATGCGTACATTGTACGCTTTCTATTCTGTGTAATTCTGCTGGAGTGCCTTTTAAGAAGTATGCTAGTTCTAGAAGTCTTCTCATCATGACTATTGGAGACATTCTCAATAGCTATGTTCAAACAGCCAGTCGTGGGTTGTTGCCTCTACATTAAATGCAGGATCAACAATCCTCTTGTCCTCTTCTTATTCTACGGAGAAGTCTGCAACCAAAAACCAACTTAACACAGATGTAAAAATCCATCAACTACCTAACCAACAATCCTGAGAGCATGACCATCCTACGCACGGCTGAAACCCTGCAGCAAACCTCTATACAAAAAGCCACTATATGTGATAAAGCATACTTTCCTGTTACTTTTCATGTATTTAAATGATGCAGGCTCAACTAGTATCAGCAGCCCTTCACTTACACGAATAAGCAAATACATATATGGGAAAGCACCATAAACGCTTGTAGACCCAATATGTTTTAAATTAAAATTTACCAAGCAATTACCCAACTTTTACCATGGTGAAGAAAAAGTTCAAAGTTTTACTCTGTAGAGGTGTCCTTAAGTCATAGTCAAATCAAGTTCTGGACAATGTGTCAAAACTTTCCTTCCACCAGAAAGGGTTGATTCGCAGTAAGGAGGTGGAGATAAAAAAAATAAATTGTATGCAACAAAAATTCTGTTGTAATCTCATGCACATAAAAAGTCTAAGGAAACAATAGACAAACTAGATTAAAAAGACATAATCAAATACCCGAGTCATTCAGAATAAATAACAAAATACTGAGCACAAAAATGTGTGTTCAGAAACAGCCTATATATCGCACACATCGAGCAAGTCTGATAATACATTAAAATAAGCCAATAGTGCTTCTGTGCCCACTTCGTTAAAGTGAGCCTGCAATAAAGAGAGCTCATAAAAGTAAATAAAGCAAATGTGCAAAATGATTTGAAAAGAGCTAAATATATAGTGAGCAGAGTGCAATGCAAGCCAGCTGAGAATGTCAGATTTAAAAAAAAAAACTCCTCTCTGAAACTGACAATAACCCAAAGCCACTTATATTATTTTGCACAATGTGCATTATTACAGAACAAAATTGTGACTTTTTTTTAAACATTCTATAAACATGGATTTAGGAAACAAGATGTTACACCAAACAAAATATGTTCTGCTTTCCGTCTGAACACATGTATCGTTAAAATACAAACATTATGACATTCTGCGAAAGCATTCATTATTCGTGTCATCTTTACACTTAAAAATACATTGCATACATTCATGTTTTTGCACTTCGTTCTTCCTGCACTTGTCTGTTGAAAGAAGCTTCACGTAATAGGCAATGAAAACATTCAATTCTGCCAAAAGACTCCATTCTTTGCCATTTAAATGTTGCATATTGTTATCTAAGGGAAAAACAGACCAGCCACAACCAGCAGATAATAATTAATTCATGGCATTTCTGCTTTGCAGATAGAGAAACGTGTGCATATTTTGGGCACTGTTTAAAGCCCTAAAGTTGGAAAAACACAAAAATAATGTAAAGTACATTTAAAATGTGTTTATTAGCTTTCTTAAAAGTACAATTTCAAAATATTCTTTGGATAAGGCCATTTGTCGTGCTCAGAGTGTCTTTAAGGCAGAGCCAATTCTAACCAATGTTTCAGGCACTGTGTGCTGTAAAATTAATAATTTTCATCTATGTTTACAGACTCCAAATTCCCCTTTCAAGAGGCGCTTTTAAGCCATATCAGTTATAAATAGTGCTGCTAACAGAGTCTACTTTAAAGTGGACAACTTTGCTTAGACCTTACATCTTGTCTGTCTCCCAAACATCTGTGACATGCTCATGGTTTTAGCACATTACACAGCTAATACCCTCATTTTGGTCTTTAAAAGTTGACAGGTATATAGGTGGAAGCCTGCTGTTTTTTACGAAGGTGAATATAATTGAGAAGAGACTGACACCCTTCATATGAGGGCGAGTCATTGAGTATGCAAATACAAATCTCTCTCTTTAGCAAGCATACCACTACAAACAAGCGCTGCCAAAGCCAACATGTCTTGCCCATTCATATTGGCTTTGCCATTGTGTTTTAGCCATGTTGTACACCAGCCAGCGTAGTTGAAAGTTAGTGGGATAGAGTGGAGTGGTGAAGAGTGGAGCGTCATGGAGTGGCACAGAGCAGACTAAAGGGGCGTAGAGCAGAGTGCTATAAAGTGGAGTAAAGTGGACTAGAGTGTCGTAGAGGGGAGCGTCAAAGAGTGAAATGGCAGAGTCAAGTGGCAAAGAGTGGAGTGCCAGAGTGGAACAGCCAGTAGTGTTGTAAAGTGGAGTACATGGAGTGGTAGCACACCATTATAGACAACATATTTTCAATTTAAAAGACCATTACAGTTGTGCATCCCGTTTTAGTGATAAAAGTATAAAACACAAACGATAATGAATGGAAATGGCATTATCTAGTGTATTCCAATGAATCAATCTTTATTTTATCACTTGCAAAGCAGATCATAAAAGAGACGAGGTGTACATAATAGTTAAAAACATTCGAGAAGAAAATAAAAATACACATTCAAAGGGATTAGTGATAAAAATTAAAATGGCTATCAAGGCTAAACGTGAGTATTAAAACATCACAAAATTGTGCAGACAAAGTGCATTTTTCAAAAAGGAGCCTTCTGCTAAACATCAGAACAATGTAACTTATTAAATCTGAATTTCCTAAATACAGGTAATAAATAACGTTTGGTGATGGGAAGACAAAATGTAACAAAGTCTGAGGTGACATCTCATAGCAAGGGCATGTGCAAATACCAAAAGGATAAAACTGGCTTTGGGGAAAATAAAGTAGCCACCTGATTGAGCCAACCTGAACCAGGAAAACGACATACGTTCCCAGGTTCCCCGTACCAAATTCAGATACAGTGTCCCAACCAGCATGGCTTGTATGAGACAATAATCCGCAACAGTGGGCTTCAATAATTCTCTGCTCTCTCTCGCTCTCTCTAGTTCCTTCTACTGGAGAGAAAACACTCCCTAATCCACCCTCTGTCCTTTTAACAAATATCTGAGGGTTTCTCATAGATAGACGGACCACCTAAAGCCAGAGTTGTCTCCATGATGTATTTAAGCCAGTGTATGCTATTCCCATGGTCGCAGGAAAGGCAGTCCTAAATAATTTCCCTATTCATATCAGCTTCCTTCTGTTACCACATTGAACACCACAACATCAAGATAACAAGATCAATCAGGTCGTCAATATACTCTAAACCAAACTCCTGGTGAATAACAAAATAAAATGTTGATAAAGGGACCCCAAAAAGACAGTGACTCACCCTATTTTCTTCCTATTGGACGCTACTCACATCCCTATATACATAAACAGCACAAAAGAAGAGATCAATACCTTTAAGCTATTAGCAGTCCTGGATAGCAGCACTGTGTTGCCTACATATAAAGGAGCAGGGACAGACATGTATTAACCAGCAGGACGTCAGCCCCAGAATTCAGTAAAGTAGTTTCCAGACAATTTATATTTTAAAAAAAGAACAAATTTGTTGCCATCACACAACCCTGGCGAACCCCACATTTAACCGAACAAGTGGCAGAACACTCACCTCCATCCCCTTACCGTGTGGAGGAAAACATGTCTGTGTGCTGGGGAACCACAAAAAAGTAACAGACTTCCTCAAAACCCTGGAACTTAAAATGTCCCAGAGCTTGGATCTATTGACACAATCACATGGGGAGGAAAGATCCATGAATGTTAAATGGATAGGACTGGATTTAGCAAACTTACACTTGAATACCAAGTGATGCAAGATTAGACCCTGTTCTATATTTCCAAGACCTTTTCTAGGCCATAAAGGACCTGTGAAAGAATATTCTTTTCCACAGACCAGAGTAGCAGCCTATCCAATATTATTCTGTCAATAATTTTGGCAGCAAAGTCCAAAAGAGAAATTGGATGACAGCACTTTGGGTCTTGCGCATTCCCCTTTCTGAAAACTGGGACGATAAGGGAGGAGTGTCAAGTGGCTGGGATCCCTACCTTACAGGCAGAATTAAATGACACTAGTAAGCAGGGGCCCGCCACCCAGGGTATTCTGTGTTACTATACATAGGAATCCTCTCAGGCCAGGTGCTTACTTGGGAGGGCAATTAATAATGGTGTTGAATACCTTCTCAAAGGAAAATTAGATATTCAAAGGCAACACACAATAGTCAAGACTTCCTTCTCGAGTGGAGTCACTGGAATGGTAAAATTCCACCCAAATAGAATACCATTCCCCAGGTCCTATGTGAGTGGTGACTTTATTGGGAACGGAATCTGAGGAGAGGCCGGCTCCTACAACTTTCCAGAAGGCCTGCAGATCTTGGCTTGACAGGCATTCACCAGGACTTCCCATTTCCAAGATAATTAACTTTCCATTAGGATCTACATCCTCTGCTAAACAGATTGGCCCCCCACAACCATCAATAATTTTTCTCAAAATCTTTGTCATATTGATAGAATGCCAAACTAATTTACGCCCTGCATCCTTTGTGGGGTTGGCAGCTTATCAAGAATTTTTACCTGCATCCCTACAACAAGAATATTTATTGAAAGCGTGATAGGGTTATGACTGCTATATACATTGGCATGACATGCTCATGGAAACAAAAGATTGCACATTTCTGGAGATATAGGCCTCATTAACACACTGGCAATAACTGCCGCCAACATATCGTCGCCGTGGCAACCAGCCACCCACCCGCCTTATGACCCTCGACAGAATTTCACCAGAAGGCTGCCGGAATACCACTGACAGTCATGGCGGCGGACGGCAGTAAGGTGGCGCTGATGTCAGCAGCAGTGCCACACCAGCAAAACACTGCCTACGGTACATTGAGCAATGATACGGCCTGGTGGTGTTTAGCTGCCGGATGCTCCTGTTGACAGCAGCGCTGCGTCCTTTCTCCAGCCGGAGGACCCCCTGCATGCACGTAAGTCGGGTGCTCCAACAGGAGAGGGGGGTGAGGGGTGTTGTGTGCATGTGTTGTGTGTGTGGGGGGGGTGTCTGTTTATGACTGCGTGCATGCAGGTGTGAGTCGCGTTGAATGAGTGCGTGAATGCTTGAATGTGAGTGTATGTTGTGTGTTGTGAATGCATGTGTGCGGCAGAGTATGTTGGTGTGTGTTGCGGTGTGTGGGTATGTATGTGTGCATGCGTGGGTGGGTGTGGGTATGGGTGTGTGTGTGTATGTGTGTGCGCATGTGAAAATGTGCAGGGCGGCAGGAGAGGGAGGGTGTGGGAGGACTCTGGGGAGGTGGAGGGGGGCAGGAGAGACCCCTATCAGTGCCAGGGAAGGGATTCCCTTGCACTGATAGTGCCTACCAACATGGTTTTCGTGGCAGTATGCTTGCCATGAAAACCATGGTAGTAGGCGGGGTCATAATCCCGAAGGTGCGATTGTGACGGCCGCCTGGCTGGAGACCGAAGTCTCCAGCCCAGCGGGCGTTACCACCCTGGTGGACGGAGTGGTGTATTGGCGGTTTGGCTGGAGCCAAACTGCCAATGTCATAATTTGGGAAAAGGTACCACCAGCCTGTTGGCAGTACCTTTCATCAAATTACCGCCGACTGCCAGGGTCGTAATGAGGGCCACAGTCAATTGTGGAACCGGAATCCCTACCAGTATATGTTGGAACTTGGCTTGATAAGGGAGGGTTGTTAGAAATGGGGTCTCTAGTTGGCAGTCAGTTTGCACTCTGTCCAAGCAGGGACCCTCACTCTAATCAGGGGAATGGAGATACACACTTAGATAACCCCTACTAACCCCCTTGGTAGCTTGGCACAAGCAGTTAGGCTTATCTCAGAATCAATGTGTAAAGTGTTTGTACCAACACACACAAAGTAATACAGTGAAAACACTACAAAATGGACACCACACCAGTTTAGAAAAATAGGTAATATGTATCTAAATCAAACAAGATAAAAACAAAAAAAATCTAACATACACAAGTTGTTAGAAATTGGGTCTTTGGTTGACAGTCAGGTTATCTCCTGTTCAAGCAAGGACCCTCACTCTAGTCTGGGTAAAAGAGAATCACCCTTAGCTAACCCCTGCTTACCCCCTTGGTAGCTTGGCAGAGCAGTAGGCTTAACTTCAGAGTGCTAGGTGTAAAGTATTTGTACCAACACACACAGTAACTTAATGAAAACACTACAAAATTACAACACCAGTTTAGAAAAATAGGAAATCTTTATCTAAACAAAACAAGACCAAAACGACAAAAATCCACAATACACAAGTTTAGGTATCAATTAAAAATCAAAAAGAGTCTTTAAGTAGTTTTAAACACACACTAACGCTGTCAGCGTGAAAAAGTACCTTGGGCGCGTCAAAAATAACCCGCACGGGCGAGTGCACGTCAAAAAGGGCTTGTGATATGTTGATTCCACTCACGAGCGTGACCGTGCGTCGTTTCTCCTTTCACCGGGTGGGGGCGCATTGTTCCTTCTGTCCGCAGGAGACCGATGCATCGATCCGTTCAGCACTCTCGGGTCCGGGCAGGCCTTGCATTGTTTTTCCACACTGCGGTACTTGAGTTGGAAATCCAGCCGCACGATGATCCGACAACCCTGCAGAGCGGGTTGGGATCTCCCAACCTCCGGCAGCGATGCTGTGTGTTGTTTCTGAATAACCACTCCTCCCCTCCCTCCCAGCACAGATGGCTCATCAGGATATGCAGGCTACATCCCAGCTCCCTTTGTGTCACTGTCTAGTGTGAGGTGCAACCAGCCCAACTGGCAAACTGACCCAGACAGGGAATCCACAAACAGGCAGAGTTACAGAAATGGTTTAAGCAAGAAAATACTCACTTTCTAAAAGGTGCATTTTCAAACACACAATCTTAAAATCAACTTTATTAAAAGATGTATTTTTAAATTTTGAGCTCAGAGACCCGAAACTCGACATGTCCATCCGCATTCAAAGGGAATCTACACTTTAATCAGATTTAAAGGTAGCCCCCATGTTAACCTATGAGAGGGACAGGCCTTGCAACAGTGAAAAACGAATTTAGCAATATTTCACTGTAAGGATATTTAAAATACATTACTATATGTCCTACCTTAACCAAACACTGCACCCTGCCCTTGGGGCTACCTAGGGCCTACCTTAGGGATGTCTGACATGTAAGAAAAGGGAAGGTTTACGCCTGGCAAGTGGGTACACTTGCCAAGTCGAATTTACAGTTAAAACTGCACACACAGACACTGCAATGGCAGGTCTGAGACATGATTACAGAGCTACTTATGAGGGTGGCACAACCAGTGCTGCAGGCCCACTAGTAGCATTTGATTTACAGGCCCTGGGCACCTATAGTGGACTGTACTAGGGACTTACTAATAAATCAAATATGCCAATCATGGATAAGCCAATTACATACACATTTTGTAAAAGAGCACTTGCACTTTATCACTGGTTAGCAGTGGTAAGGTGCCCAGAGTACCAAAAACAGAGTCGAGCACACAGTCAAAACATGGGAAGATGGGGCAAAAAAGACAGGGGAAACCACACCAAGGATGCCAGGTCTAACAGGGTTGGTAAAACCACTATCCATATCATGCAATACCAAACAAGTAAGTAAAAGTCACCACAAGGATCCATCTCTCTCTCTCTCCGGTCTATAAACAGGTGAGTAGGGGGAGAAAACCGAAGATGACAATATAGAAGCAACCCCCAACTTTACATTAAAATCACTAGCCAAGATCAGATTTAAAAGGTATACCCAAGCATGAATTCATATTTACCACTGTATCCACAAAAACAAAAAGCAGGTAAACAAAATTCTGATTACGTCTAATTGAAAAATCATTATTATAAAAATTCACTAAAACCAGACCAGAGTTTGTACCCCATATCAGATCAAAACTCTGCAAGTTTTCACCCCTGGAATGCAGCTTCACAATGTTACATCCAATGTTAACCTTAAACCAAGTGGCCAAGACCTCACTTGGCCCGACCAAAAGGCAAATGACAGGCATGAAGATATAACATGAATACCCATTGAAAAAGACATTGCACGGTGCCCAAGTCTCCATGAGTATGAAATCAAAGTTGTTAACAATTGCACATCAATTATCAAAGGGCATCTTTGGGACTAAACCAGCAACAATTCAGCACAATAGTTTCAAGTTCACATTAAGCTGGGGATGGCTTCACCCCTTGGGGTAAATTATGTATCGCCAGGGCAGGCAATTTAGGTCCACAGTGAGGGACCTGCCCACCTATTGGATAGGAGGAATCGGCAGGAAAATAGATTACTGCCTCTGTACTACACTGCCCACTCAACAAACCCAGGTTACCTAAATGATACGGAAGGGAGAAGGAACTTATACTACGGGCCCAAACTGTCAGTCACAGGGGAAACTGCAGGCCTCGGAACATATGAACAATCCTGCCCCGTGGTGCTGCAGTGTCATGATGCACTAAGCCAGATAAGATCATTAATTTATTTTTGGACAGAAATTGATCCGCATGGTGCAAAGGCTGGTATGAAGTGTTCCTAGCAGCGTGACCAAATCCAAATGTTTTTAAAAGGATCCCAGAGGAAGTATAGTGATTTGCATTCAAATATTTGTTTGCATCAGACTTCAGAATTACAAAGAATTATACGTAATTTTTACTTTCCCAATTCTGCTATACTGGGAAATATTTGCACAGATCATTAACAGACATTTAAATTCCATTGTATGCGGAAAAAAAATAATAATAATAATAATAATAATTTCCTACCCCAGTATAGAGCAAGATTTTTACATAAATCCTCTCACTCTGAAGTCAGAGAAAGAAAAGTAAACACTAAGCTTCCCTGGAAGACTGATCCTGACATTTGAACTCTGTCTTTGAATGCACAGCAAATGTAACAAGAACAAAACGTAAATGCTGGTTTAAAGAAAGCGAGCACTTGTGGAAGAATACAGTAAACAGACTGTGCCTCATGGGAGGAACAAAGACATGCTGACCTGCCTAAAGCAAATAAAGTCAGCAAATAGAAAGCAAACGAATGTGAGTTACAAACCACAAAGCCAGTAGTAAGCAATGGGAATAATGCTTGTTCACTGTAGCTTTCAGAATGTCTCAAAGAAGTCTTTTCATAACCAGACACCTGTGTTGTTTAGTAGGCTGCGATCACAAAATGAGCAATTGTTGAGCCTAGCGTTCACTCGGCTGCCAATTACCATGTCCCACGACTAACAATAATCCCCAGCCATACCTAGTAGCATATCAAACCCCACCCTTGCATAATATCAATACGACATCCATCGTAAGGTAATGGTATGCAATGTTGGGATATTGATATTTCTTTAGTATTGCAAAGTGGTGAATAATAAAATCGAGGACAGCAATGATGCTAGAAGTCTGTGCTGACAAGTAGTGGGTAATACCACTGCAAGATTTACTACCATTGCATGCAACTCTGCTGTGCTCCCTTCACCTGGTCTATGTACATTCGGACGCGCCTCCTCAGCCTCTGCAAGTCCATGCTGAGTTGCTCTACTGTCCGTATGGGAAGGACAGAGAGGAGATGACACCTCCAACAAACCGGTTTCCCGACCCTGCTATAGGGTTGCGAAGGGAAACGAACAGACGGGCTTGCTTAGAACACCGTGGAGGAAAGAGCGGCCCCATCGCGGCCATCTTGAAAAGGAGCGTCTGCTAAAAGGATGACCCATTTGGCTGCAAAGTAAGGGAAGAAGCACATTTATATTTAAATTTGTAGTACAAAAAAGATCACAGTCTCTTGTTTTTAAAACTACGACTCGTTTATGTTTCTATAAAGACATACCGTTTGTTATTAAAACAAAATATGTTATTCCCGTAGCGTTCTTAATACTTATATCAAAGCTCTAATATTTTAAAGGGAGTTTTGAAAACAAAAAGTTAAATGTAATCATAAAGTTCTCAACCTAAGCGGCTGTCTATTTAACCATTCTAGTGACACCAAACACGCTCCGACCTTGCTGCACTGAACCAGTCTAAAGACGGACCAACAACTAGTGCTATTTAACTTCATTAATATACTCTTAAGGAGGCCATATTAACGTGCGAATCTTGCCTTTGTTTTACGGATAGTAGAAATGAACCCAAACTAGTTTGTAGTTAACACTGTACAATATCACATATTTTAATTAATACTTTCGAATAGCCAAACTACAGTCGATAAAATTGATGACATTTAAAATGAAGCGTAAATAATTATTTTCTTTCTATTGTAACAACTTGTATTTATGAACCATTCAAACAACTTGCAATGATAATTTCTTTCCCATAGCTTTTTCGCTTTGCTATGTCATGTCGTGGATGCTGCAATTGATGTCTAGATCGACACCTTTAAGATGGCCGCCTTTATTGTCAAAATAACCGAGTTTATGTTTCCTGTCTGTGCTTCAGGTGGGCAACAGAGCAGTACATCAACTTCCGGCATATGATCATCGTAAAGCGGGAAAAAATGTGTTTATAAGATTTAAGTGTCTTACTTTACTTTGCAGTATGCGTTCCCTAAACAAGCAAGATGAAGCACTTAGACGTCAGTGGCTTATACCTGCCAACCTCGTTTACTAAAAATAATGTAACGTACTGAATTAATTACCTACACAAGAGCTACTGGGTTGCCAATATGTTTAGGCATGCTGTACACCAGCGTGGTTGCCGTTCGGCATGGCTAAAAGCGGGTGGGCTAAAGAAGAGTGGTATTAGAGCAAATTAATTAATTAAAATTCATTAATGAATGTTTATGTATTTTGAATAATGAAAAAAGTAGAAAAATATTAACGTAGAAAAATAATGTGCACATTTGAAAATGTGCCCTCAGAGAGCGATCACCAAGATTCACGAATGTACTAATAAATTGAATAGCATATATGAAATATAGAAACGTATAGAAATAACATAGTAGTATGTCATATTGAGAGATATAACTTGTGTTTTGCATTATATTGTAGAGCTTAACTTAGCCAAAGTCGTTGCCTGGTTTTGCCAGGCCTCGTGCAGAAGCTGAATATTACCGTTAAAATGAAAGACGCTGACAAATCAAACTAACCATGAACTGCTCATTGTTTAATAAAAAAGTTGTTTAGCTGAAACCTCTGCATGAACCGACAGACAGGAGACGATGGAAACCAGAATGTATCAACTACTATGTAAAGCGCTCAGAGCGTACTTTCTCAGGACTCGAACAATAGAGACACTGACTGGAGAAGAAGATGCAGCATTTTTGATACCCGACAATCCAGATGAAGAGGACAGCGCAAAGTGAACCAATCAACAATCTGAGAAGTGAACAATATTAAAATGTATAGATTGGAGTAAATATGCAATTGGACAGAGTCATAACTGATGATTAATTAACCACTTAGGAATTGGAGGATAGTCTGGGCGACTTTCATATAATACTGTGACAAATTATGATGATTATGATGAGAGAGATGTTGGGGGCAGATGTAGAGAAGACCTTATTCCGAAATTGATGCAACACAGAAGAAGATTCGAGATTCTGTCATTGGGCTCATGCTCTTGAGAGCCAGATGTGATGCTGATCGATTGATGACCTGAGGACGAAGACTGACTTGTTGCTGATCCATACCGAGGATAGGTTGATATGACAATGTGACTGAATTAACTTAGTGCCTTTTCTTCTAGGTTCCAACTGCGCTGTTAAATAGTTTTTCTCTTAGTTACATGTTTTCCAAATTCATCTTTTAATCTGTTTCCGCATGAAGTCCCACATGCTGATGCTGACTATGTTTTTGGTGCCTTCTAATGAATTAATACGGATTGTGGAAGTGAATAAAGTTGAATTAATTTTTATGAATTAGTATTGTAACTAATAGGGAATAAAAACTACTAAAACGTATAAGTGAGTTGTGGTTATTCATAACCGGAGGGTCATGGGGTGTTATGTTTCTGATTCATTAAAGTTGATGCCTAATGTTTATTGAATTGAATATTAATTATTAGTGTGACTGCCATTAGCCTAGCAAGGATACTCCATGCAAATCAAAAGGTTCATCGACCTATACGTGTCCCCTTGTAAGTTTACTTACTAAGGACCAGGCTTGCTAACAGTTTTTGGTAGCAGCTTGATGGTTAGTTTCCTAGGAGAACTAGTTAGGTGGTTATGGTAGTAATTTAGGGTTGGTTAGTTATTCATTTTTTGAGATTCAATTTTTTTTTTCTGAAATGCCAATTATAGCAAAGATGATGTCCCCTTAAGCCTAGAAATGACTTTCCCAGATCCTGGATCCTGCAAGTAGAGTTTGTTATGTTCTCTGCATTTTAGTGACAGTGTGAAAGTGATAAGTTGTGCTTGCACAGCTTATGCAAATCACAGGTGAATTGTGACGCATGTGAGGGAAGTAGGGAGTGTGCGTACTCCAGCTGAAGTTTAGTAGGAGTGTGCATACTCTGTAGTGTGAAAGTAGGGAAGTCGTCGACCTTCATATGTATGTGGTGCTTTGTGCTAAAAAATTGTCCACATGTTTGTTGATGATGTACGGACCTAAGACCTGCATGGTCTAAGACTCCGGAGTATATTGACAAGTGTAGGAGACACTTGGTTATATGTTGTAATCTGGCTGGTTTAGTAGGTTGATCGGGTGTTGTCAACAAGTCGGTGTGTAAGTTAAATGAGTAAGATAAATTTTTCTACTGAGATTTGGCGTGTCCTATGTGCACCAGGACAGACCCATTGATCAGTTGAGAGTAAAATTTGCAGGTTGAATTTTACTTGCGAATGTGGGAGACTGAGAAAGAGGAATAGTTGTCTGAGCGAGAGGGCCATCAGTGAAAATTGGTAAGGCCTCTGAAGCGATTGTGTTACCTTCCTGTAGTAAACCAGCAGATTTGTTTTGATTATTGTTTTTTGGTTAGTGCTCGCAATAATTTGCATTAGTTTGTGTGAATTAAAGTTTAGGAGGACGAGCCGCAAAGGCTTTGTCAGCCGCAGTGTGTGTGAGTGTGACGTCATTTGAGCCGCGCTGTTATTGGTTGATTAGTGAAAAGTGTTGAGAGCAGATTGGCAGCCGTCCGTGAGAGGCAATTGGTTGAGAAAGCAGGTGAAGGGAATCTTGGGAGTAAAAGTCATTTCCTGATTTGATTCGAATACACAAAAGGTAGAAAATATTACGTTTTTCGAAGCGTTTAGGAGTGCCATGAAGGGTGACATACATTAAGGCAACTGTAGGGGAGCCTACCCCACCTGAGGGTTCTCCGGCTTATATTGTGATGGAGGAGCGAGGTGTTGTGCCATGTCTTTGGTTAAAACAATGGTGTAAATTGATAGAGAAAGAGGGAGTTTTAGCGTTTCCAGAGCATGGATCGTTTAATTTGAGAGTCTTGGATCAGTTGCTGAGGACGTTGTATGATACAAGACCTCTTCCAAGACCAGCACAGTTTGAGCTTTAGCGGTTTGGGAGCTCATAGCGAGACAATAGCAGGAAATAAAGTTTCAAAGGAGAACAAGAGAGGTGGAGAAGTCTCTAGCAGAAGCAAGATGGGATTGGGAACAGAAGAAGTGGAGAGCAGCAACATTGCAGGATATTAAGTGTTGTTTCCTGCTATCACAGAGGAAGCTGAGGCAAAAGGGAAAGAGGCGACTAGCAAAAGTGATAACAGTTCATCAGGGAGTAAAAAGAAGAAAAAAATGTATATAGAAGAGGAAGATTCAGATGTTGAGGATCTTATTACTCAGGTGCTGAGAGACCGACCACCACCATATGCGGTGCATGAGGGAGGTCCGAGTACGAGTTCTGCTCCTACTGCCCCAGCTTAAGTGTCGGGGACAGCGGGACCAGTGCAGACAGATAACGGACAGGTATAAGGGGTAGTACAGAGTTTTCCTAATGCATTATCAGCTTCGGTGGTCCAAGCACAGATGCACCCGCCACAGATACAGAGAATTTATCTTGAAGTACCGATTCTTGAGACAACCTCGAACTTAGTGGTACCTATGGAGCAAGTGATTCGGAGACCATTGTTAGTCCAGACCAAGCCAACACCGATACTGATGCCTCAGGCACAGCCACAGGGTGTGCCGAGGTTTGCACCAATGACGGGTACACAGTCGTATGTGACTTGAGTGATGAATCAGAGTATGGGAGTAGAGGTACCCCAGATGCAATATCACTGCCAATTACTGTTGGTCCAGTGGTACCATTGTTTGCGCAGCAGAAAACAATCACTGCAGAACAGGGTGAAATGTCACAGAGCCTCATGAGGAGGGGGGGTGAGAGAACATGTGCAGGTAATTTCTTCCATGGGTCAAACTTTTGATGGATGCAGGCCACTGATGGATCTCAGTCCACTAGTCGAGCTTCCCAATATGGTAAATGGTCTGAGTGCAAGTCATAGCTTGAAGCCCTTGACACCGCAACCCTCAGGTGCAGTGGCTCAGCAGGTGCCATCACCAAATGCGAGTAACATTACGTTACAAGGATTGGATGCACAGTAGCTGAATGAGTGGTTAGACAGTTTGAGCACTCCACAGAATATGTCCAAGATTGAAGAGCTGATTGATCGCGTTAGGTTGAGTACAGAAATAACGGAACTAATCAAAGGGACAATGGGAGTGAATAGGTTGGAATCCTATACAGAAGAAGAGCTGAGATACTTATGCCCAAGGAGCACGAGAGAGGTGGGCAGGATACATCAGAGATTGGCATATTTAGCAGAAAAGCATGATGTTGAAATTGGAAAGACAAAACATTTGAAACGGAGTTACAGGTTAGATTTTGAGGCAAAATATTTTGAACACATGAGGTCAGCTGGGATGAAAGCACATGTAAAACAATTAGTGTAGAGTGTTCAGATTTGGGGAGCACTAGAAAAATGGGAAGGTAGATGGGTGAAGAAGAAAGATAAATAGAAACGATATTCACAAGAAGGGTCTGAAAGTGTTCAGAAAGAAAAGGATCCGGTAAAACTTTTACCAATGAGGGAGATTCCTTGAGGGCAGTTTGTTCACGTTCCCTGGCACAGGACTGATATTCTGTCATTCACAAATGATTATCCAAAGCTGAGGGAGAAACCAGTTGAATGGTACCAGAAGACAGAAGATTTGTGAAGCTTTCAAAATGTCTGTGGGAAGACTTGTTGTTGGAGATAGTAGTTCCAGCTGATTGGTGTGTTGAGTGAAAAAGAGCTGTAGATTGGCCAACAAGTGAACCAGGAAGGGATAGGACTACAGGTGCACCATTACCTGAAGTAATGAAGCATTATTATAAGGTGATTGAATTCCTGAAGACAAGATTTTCGCCCAACAATATTGATTGGCAGAGAATCGACAGGACAGAGCAGGAGGTAAAGGAGTCGATACATGCGTACTATGAGAGGTTGTTAAAAGCATTCAAGGAGTACAGTGGCAAGGAAGCGATCGAGCCAAAAGACATGTTACACTTTGTGTTCAGGTTTGTGGAGGGACTGAAACCTGAAATAGGTCAGATGATTAAGAGTCACTTGATTTGCTGGCAAACGAAGCCGATTGATGAGGTGTTGCAGTATGCAAGGGACTTATGTTCAGCAGAAACCGCAGCAGCAGAGAACTGTCATGTCCCAGCCTCAGGTGAGAGGTAGAGGATGTGGGATTAATATGAATCGCGGTCCAGATTTGAATACGGTAGTGGTTCAAAATGATGTGCAAGGGATGAAGAAGATGTCACTGTGTCATCTTTGTGGAAACGTGGGTCACTGGAAGCGGGAGTGTCCGATGATGGTGCAGGATGGTGTTGTTCAGCAAAGTGGTGATGTCAATACATTTCAAACTGTGAAAGTCCCAGGAATGAGAGGACTTAATCCAAATTTTCAGAATAATGCGAATCAAGTGCAAAATCTATAACCCATGCAACAGGTGCAAATGCCCCGTGCACAAATGACACAGTTACAACCAGTGCAGCAGCAGGCTCCCATGGTACCTAGACAGTAAATGCAAATACCTCAAGCCCCCTTGGAGCAGCAACAGGTGGTGCTTACTCAACAGGTCACGGGCCAGACACAAGATAGAAGTAGTAACACTGTGCACCAATTTCCATTACATAGTGAGAATTAAATAAATGGTGATTGGTTGAGTGATAGTTTGGTTGAGGAGCCATGCATGCTTGCAGCGTCCTTAGAGGTAGATCAGCAAGGACCTTTTGTGAAGGGAAAAGTAATGGGTCATAAGGTATCATTTCTGGTGGACACAGGAGCCACATGTTCCACAGTGAGGAGTGTAGAAGTTCAGAATTTACCTCTTTCAGGGAGAACAGTTCAGGTTTTGGGAGTAGCGAAAAAGCATTTGACAAACCCGACAAGTTGAGATTGGCAACTTCCTGGGACTGCATAAGTTTGTAGTCTGCGATTCCAGTCCAGTATCCCTACTGGGAAGGGACTTACTATGCAAAACGAAATGTTCGATCTCTTGCTCAACTGCTGGGATAGAGATGCAGACAAATAGTGATGATGAAGAAGAACTAACTCCGGAAAGGGAGAATGACAATACCACTGCAGAGAACCCATTGATTGAGCTTTTTCCAAAGTTCACAGTAAGGGAGGTTCATTCAGATTTGCAGGAAACAGTACAGGAAAATGTGTGGGATCTAACAGGCAAAGAAGTGGGTTTGATCAAGGGAGTAGAGCCGAATAAAGTTACCTTGAAGTCGAATGTAGTGTTTCCGCAGCTTCCACAGTACAACATGCCACAAGATGTCGTGATGAAAGTAGCACAGATAATTGGAGATTTTGTGAAGCAGGGAGTTTTGAAAGAAGTGCCAAGCAGCCCATTTAATTCACCAATAATGGGTTTAAAAAAGCTGTGTGGAAAGGTGCGAATTGTGCAGGATCTGAGAAAAATAAATGACATAGTGGTCAAGTGTTATCCCATGGTGCCAAATTCAGCAGTAATAATGTTCCAGATTCCATGCGATGCAGAATGGTTTACTGTGGTTGACTTGTCACAAGCTTTCTTTTCCATTCGTCTTCATGAGGATAGTCAATTTCTCTTTAGTTTCAAATTCCTAGACAGAATCTACAGATGGTGCATGCTTCCTCAAGGGTGTACAGAGTCACCATCTTTGTTTAACCAAATCCTGAAAAAGAACCTGGAGTCATTGGAACTACTGTGTCATTCGACTCTGGTGCAATACATTGATGACTTACTGATTGCATCCAAAACACGGGACGAGTGTAAGTACGACTCGATTGCCCTATTGAGTAATTTGGGAAACTTTGGCCATAAAGTGTCCCCATTGAAATTGCAGTACTGTCAGAACTCAGTGAAATATCTGGGTCACCAAATTGAGAAAGGGTCAAGGAGAATCTCCAGAGAAGGGATTACAATGATATTGCAGAGAAGTCCCCCGACTTCACAGAGAGACGTCAGGATGTTTCTGGGAATGGTAGGCTATTGTCATTAATGGATTTCAGATTTTGCTGAGATTTCAAAGCAATTGCAACAACTAACACATAAGGGTGTTACTGATCCTATAACATTAGACCAGGACCAGATGAAAGCATTCACTGAGTTGAGAGAGAGTTTGTGCAGAGCTCCAGTGTTGGGTATGCCTGACTACACAAAGCCATTCACATTGTTTTGTCATGAACGTGATTCTTGTTCTCTGTCTGTCTTGACACAGGTCCATGGAGGTGCTTATCGCCCAGTAGCCTATTTTTCAGCTACCTTGGACCCAGTTGCAGCAGCCTTACGTGGTTATTTGCGTGCAGTTGCCGCAGTTGGTCAAAGCCTTTCACAATGTGAAGGAGTAGTGATGGGATATCCCCTGACGGTAATGGTCCCTCACTCAGTTGAGATTTTACTGACAAGGACGAAAACTCAGTATTTGACTGGTGCCAGACTGACGAGGTATGAGACAAGCATTCTAGGTGCTCCAAATGTAACATTGAAAAGGTGTACAGTGCTGAACCCGGCAACATTACTTCCAAGTGATACTGTTGAAATTGAAAATGATTGTCTCGAGGTAACTGAGTTGTGCACAAAACCAAGACCTGACATCAGAGATACACGATTGGAAGAAAATGACTAAATTGTTTTTGTTGATGGTTCATGTTTCAGAGATGGTACAGGGACACTGAGAGCAGGCTATACTGGGTGCACAATTACAGGTACTTTAGAAGCTTCTTGGCTTCGAGGCGTATATTCTGTACAAGTGGCAGAATTGGTTGCTCTTACTAGAGCGTGCCATGTGTCTGCAAGATTGAGAGTTACTATCTATACAGATAGCCAAAATGGATTTGGAATTGTTCATGATTTTGGTCAATTGTGGTCACAAAGAGGTTTCCTGACCTCTACTGGTTCACCAGTGAGAAATGACGAAAGGATCTAAGAATTACTGTATGCAATACAATTGCCTCAAGAAATTGCTGTGGTAAAAAGTAGTGCACATCTGAAGTCACAGGATTGCGTATCACTGGGAAATAGATACTGTATGTGGATCAAGTCGCAAGGTTTTGCGCATTGAACTGTATATCGTTCAAAGACAAGTGGGAACTGATGTCAGAAGAAGATGTCACGTGTACAAGTTATGCATTAAAGGTAATTGACACAATGGAAGAATTTAAAAAATTGCAGAATAATGTTGACAAGGAGGAGAAAAGAGGGTGGTTGAAGATGAAGTGCACGCAGAGACAGGATGAGCTATGGATATCAGAAGAGGGTCAAATGTTCTGCCCCACAGATTGTTATCACAAACGGCCAGATACTACCATGGTCAGGCACACATTGGAAGGGATGCCATTGTTCGTTTGTTCAAAATTGACTGGTTTAATCCCAGATTTAGACAAGCCGCAGAAGCAGTATGTCATCGCTGTGTTATTTGTCAACAGTGAAAAGCGGGAAAAGGGACAGTGGTGAATTTGAGCCACATTTGAGTAGGGGGTCAATTCAGCAGAATGCAATTGGATTTCATTGAGGTGCCTGCATGTGGAGGTTTGGTGATTGTGTGCATTTTTAGTCATTGAATTGAAGCTAACTGCACTGTTAAAGGATATACAAATGTTTACTCATACCATATAAAGCAGAGCAGATATGAAATGCGTGAAACAAATTTTGGGGTCCTAGCTTACAAAGGTGACATAGCTAAGAGTCTGGTGCCTCAGCACTCCATCTCACTTTTAAGGTAGTAAGGGGAAGATTGCTAATCCACAAAGTAAAACCATGTCCCTCATTATGAGTCTGGCGGTCTATTGACCGCCAGACTTGCGCAGGCGGTCTCATTGCCGACGGGTTGGCGGTGAAGACCGCTAGATTACGAGTGTGGCGGTTTGGCCTGTGCCAAACCATCACTTAACCGTTGCTACTGCCAGGACAGTCGGACTGCTGGGCTGGAGATAAGCATCTCCAACCCGGTGGTCCATCAAATACCGCTGGCACTATTACGAGTCCTCTTCCCGCCAGGGATTTCGTACCGCCACGAAATCCCTGGCGGAGAGGCTACCGGCAACAGAAATGTGCATTCATGACGCTGGTAGACGACTCCCCCCATCTACACAAGTGCACCCACCCCGTCTTACCTTACAACATTCCCACGCCCTGAAGCCCCCCAGTAACCACTCCACCCTCCCGGTCCCAGTAGTAACCACCCACCCCCCTGCATACACGCACTCATCCACAGACAGACACACCCTGACACTCACTCACACTCACAACATCCTTACAGTCATGCGCACACAAACGCACTGCCATCACCACATTTACACACAGATGCACACGCACGCACAAACACTCTCCCTCCCAAACCCCCATTCATGACACTCATACACACACACTCACACACATCCATTCGCATCCCCCTATCCCCCTTCCCTTCCAGAGGACACTTACCTCATCTAAAGAGGTGCTCCTACCTGAGGTGACGGACTCAGCACTTCTACCCTCGGCAGCGCCCCGCCATCAGGACACCGCCAGGCCGTATTACAGGTCGGAATACGGCTGGCGGAGTCCTTTTGGTGGGGCAGGGCCAGCGGTGGAACCGCCTCTGCACTGCCAACCGCCAGCACGACTGCTGGCGACTTTCTGCCTAAAGAATGGCAGAAAGCTGCCAGCAGTCGTAATTTGACGGTCTGCAGACCACCAGCACTGGCTGTCTAGTGGCGGTCTTGGCTTTGGCGGTCTTGCAAAAAGACCGCCAAAGTCATAATGAGGGCCTATATATTTCATCGTATGCAACATTTGATAAAAGAGATAGGGTTGTACATGCCCAAAACTACTTGTAGCAACAAAACTTGTGTATAATTTCAGATTCCTAGAATAATATCAATCATGGGAAAAGCTTTATTCCTCAAATGAACTTTGAGGAAGTGGCATAATTGACCAGGAGACCATATTTTAAAAAAATCCCTGCTACTGTTACGATTCTGCATAGTTAAAATTACTATGGGAAGACAATTTTTTGGCCTGTCCCAAATCTAAACTTGACAGAAGAAGAAATCTCAGAGACTTAGTTGGCGCATGAAGAAGCTTATAGCCCCAACGGATTGTGTTTGCTAAACTTGGAAAAAACAGCTTGATAGTCCATGCTCTAATATAAACGCTTGGACTAAGCTCAAAGAGCTCAACCTCCATAATTTGCGTAAAACCTTCCCTTCTTATAGATCTAAACAGGACCAGCAAGAAAATTGAATGCATTCTAGTGCATATATAAGAGTAGGAAGGAATCTTTAATTGATAAATATGTAATAAATTATTAAAATGCCTTTCCCCACACTATTATAGACGTTACATAGGGCTGCAGAATAGGCCAATGTTTTTACCCCTAAATTATGGAAGCACAATTTTTGGGAAAGATTACTGGTAAAAAATCTGCCCGAATAAACATAATATCCACAACTTCTTTTTTTTCTTGTCCAATATTTCAAGAGAATGAACCCCTTTTTTTAGTACCCCGGAAAGCCATCACCTTCCTGTTTGCGATGTTTATTTATAAAAAATGTTAATCTGCATATGCCCCCAATTCTTGCAGGTCCCTTTGCAAATCTAGTGGGGTCAAGTCCAATAAAATTATATCATTTGCATACAGAAGAGTGTGTAGAGAATAAAACTTCAATCCACAAAGGTATTTACCACCAAAAATGATTGAGGTAAATCAGATGTGAGCAACCAGTTGGGGACGAGCCCACTTCCGACACTTCTGCAAGCACTCGCTCGGCTGAGATGCGACATACATGTCAGCACAAACGTATGTGCTGGGGGAGCAGCATACAATCGTATTTGTTGATAAAAATAAATTTGCTGACAGTTGCACTGTCAAGCCATGCCCAAAAACCTGGACTGGATTAGCTAGTCACGCATGAGATTGGGAACCTTAAGAGCTTTGCTTTCTCCTGTCTCGGACTGTCTCCACTTCAGTGCAAGTCATTGGGCAAAATACATTCCCCTGTTTTTTCCACATTCCAAATGTTGTATTGTAATTGCATTTATATAGTGCTTGTTACCCCTGACGAGGCATTGAAGCAATTATGCCCCATCTGTCCCCTGCCTTATTGGCTTTCTTCTGTTCCCCTTTTTTCCCTCCCTTTCCAGTTCCTGCTCTCGCTGGACACCTCGCTGTCCCTGAGGTCCTAGTGTCCTCATTTCGCTGCTCTTATCACAACATTTCATCTCCCTCCCCTTGCACAGATGAGCTTAGTTCGGGAAGGTGTCCATTATATTTCTGCTATGAGACATGCAGGCCTTCAACGAGCACGCTGTGGCTGACTTGCTGAGGTTGGAATTGTAGGTTCCCCCACACCTAAGGAGAGGGGTGGACTCGATCTCGTGACTGGTGTGGGAGTATCTTCAGTGACATCACCATCCACTCCTGACGTTGCCTCTTTGGGTGGTGGGTTACACTTCCTGAAGTTGGTGCGTTTCTGAGTTATCCTCTTATCATCTGAAACAGCTGTGACCATGGTGCCTTTTCGATTCATTACTTACAGTGAGTGTTCATGGTACTGATTGTCCGATTTTCTCTTTTGTTCTTGTCTGATGATTACCCAGTCTCCTTCTTGGACTGTCGGCGGCTGGAACCTCCGACGCCTGTCGACTTATTCCTTCATTTTGGCTTTCTTGGTTCTGTCCAGCTCTGCCAGCTCGTCGTGATCGATGGCTCGCCGGGCACAGCAGGCTGATTTCTCCCAGGTGGGTATTCTTGTGTGCATGGTGCGGCCTAGCATCAGGGTGGCTGGGCATTTGTTTGTGGTGCGTGGTTCTGTATGCCCTCAGCAGTTTCTTCAGCGTTACCTGTTTTTCCCATCTGGCCAGTTCAGTTTGTTGTATGGTCTTCTTCAAAGTGGCTGTGACCTCGCGACCATCCCATTGGCCTGAGACCACAGGGGAGTGATCTTTTGATGTCTGCAGTTGAGGTGACTGGCAAACTCAGCAAATTCTTGACTGTTGAATGGTGGGTCTTTGTCTGTTTTGACTACTTCCAGGATTCCTCATGATGCAAAGACTTCATCCAGCACAGGTACGGTGGTGGCTGCCATGGTGGACGATACTTGTTGTGTGATTGGGAGTCAGGAATATTCATCCATTGTGACGAGGATGTATTTGCCGGACTGCAGACAGCCAAAGAAATCTACTGGTGCCAGACTCCTTCCAGTAGTTCAGACATTTGCAACGGTGAGGGAGGTTCTTTTTGGCTGACAAGTTGGCATTTAGGACAGTCCTTTAGCGTGGCTTCGACCATCGCATCCAGGGAGGGAAACAAGACACTATCCCATACAGCTCTTTTGGTGTCTACTATTCCCCGGTGTCCCTCATGAGTTAGGTTGACGATTCCATGACGTACATTTTTCGGAATGACAATTATTTTTTCTTTTAGCAGTAGACCATCCTTTGTAATGGACAGTTCATTCTTTGTGTATCAAAAGGAGGTTAGTTCTTTGTTGTCAATGAGTTGGTTGCTTTTGGGTTCTTCTACATGGCCCCACCAGTTTTCGGATGCAACATGTTACGTCTTGCAATGTGGCGTCCGCTGCAGTGGCCTCTATGATGGTTTCAAAGGGGACCGCAGGTGGTCTTGCATGAGCAATGACAAAGTGAATGTACTCCCCTACTAGTGATGGTTTAGTTGTAAAGGTTTTTCTAGAGTGACATGTACTCTGATGGATTTCCTGCTTTTCCGGGTTTGTGTATGATGGTGTATGTGTACTCTTGCAGACAAATTCCGCATCGCTTGATCCTGGGAGGCTTGTTTGCTCTGGGATTTCCGAATATGGTTATTAACGCCTGTTGGTTAGTGATGAGTGTGAAGTGTTTCCCGTATATGAAGATGTGGCAGTGCTTATAGGCCCAGATAACAGCCAGACTTTCCTTTTCTGGCTGTGAGTATGCTTTCTCGGTGTCAGTCAGGCTGCAATTGGCATATGCTACTATGTTTCTTTGATTGCCTTCTTTCTCATATTGGCCTGGGATGGCTACGAGTCCCACAGGACTGTCGTCCACAGTGATTTCAGTCTTCTTGCGGGGATTGAAGTATGCCAGATTGCTGTCTGACTCAACTGTGTCTTTGATTGCATTGAACACTTTATCACATCTCACCAACCACCTGAATGGTTGTCCTTTTTCAGTCAGTTCCCTGAGGGGTAGCTGATGGTAGCATAGTCCTTGATGTACCGGAGGAAGTGACTGGCCATTCCCAGAAATTACCGAACATCCCCTGTGTCTTGGGGGTGAGGGTGGGGGTGTTGGTCAGGGCCGTGACTTTATCGGGATCTGGCCTCATCCCGTCACCTGAGAAAATGTTGTCCATAGAATTTCAGTGTGGACCTGTGAAATTTGCACTTGTCCTTGTTGAGGGTCAAGTTGGCTTCCAGAAGTGCATGACATGCCTGATCCAGGACTTTGTCATGTTCTTTGACCATAGCACCAAATATAAGGATGTTGTTGCTGTAGTTGAGGGCATTGGGAATGTGTCGGATTACCCTCCTGATCGCTTCTTGAAATATCTCAGCTGCCGATGAGATACCAAAACTGAGCCGTTTGTACCGAAAGAGCCCTTGGTGCGTTGAGAACGTGGTAATGTAGCGTGAACTTTCACAGAGTTTGAGCTGGTGGTACCCCTTGTTTAGATCCAGCTTTGAGAATACTTTTGCCCCATTCAGCAGTGTGACCTCCACTGATGTGGAGTCCTGGATGTCTTTCCCTTCAGTGGCAGCGTTTAGGGCTCTCAGATCCACACATAGATGCACTTTGCCACTGGATACTCATTTAGGCACCCCCACCACCGCTGGGGACACAAGGTGCGTCCAGAAGCTCTCTCTATTATGACTGCCAGGGGGAGGTCCCATAGTTCATCCTCAACCACCTGTTGGAGGTGAAAGTTTACCTTCCTGTGATGCTAGGCCACTGGTGTTACTTGCTCGTTTATGTGCAGGCGGACTTGCAAAAGAGCCAGCTTTCCAAGTCCCGTGAGCAGCTTTGGAAACTTGTGTATAATGTCTGATTCATCCTCCACTCGATACAGTATCTCGATCAGACTTAGTCGTTCAGCAGTGGGCAGATTGAGGAGGCAGTCCACTTCGGGCTCTTCAATCACATAAATCTGTGCTTGTGCAGTTCGGTCTTTGTAGGTGAGAGGTGTTTGAAACCTCACTAGACATGGAAGAGGGTCTTTGAACATCCAAGTGTAGACTCACACAGCCGCCTTTTGTAGTTTGTGCTTTGGGTTAATTCTGTTGTATTCTGTGACACTGATGTAGATGAGGGAGGCATCACTGTCTAGCACAAATGTGGTGGAGTGCGTTCCCATTTGGAGATGCAGCCTTGGGTATTTCTTTGGACTGTGATGGTCAACGACCATGCAAATGCTCTCCTCACTGTCTTGTGAGATTGGTGTGAGGGATCTTGACTCACGGAATTAAGAGCATCGCAATCTGTATGTGCCATGCACATAAAGGCTTGATCTGGATGAGCTGGTGGAACGGTCCCGTCGGTCACACACAGCCTTTGCATGATACTGTGACCTGGGCTCCCTGAATTTGTGTTGTATGTTCTTCCGCGAGACCTCGCACACCTTTTCAAAGTGGTTTTCCTTTCCGCCGCAGCAACAATGCTGAACCAACGCTGGGCACGGATTGGTGTGTAGGAAGTCTTGGCCACAGCAGTAACATTTCAACTGGTGCTCCCTCTTCTGGCTCCGCTTGTTGGGGCTGCGACAACACCCTGTTTATTGGGGGTAGTTTGTGGATTCCGGTGACTGATTTTCCTTCTGACGAGTTTGAATTCTGCATGCCTGTTCCAGTTTCTCTAGCTTTCCAGCTTAAATTTTCTTTGCATGTTCTTCTGCTTATTCATTGACTCTTGTCATTTCTTCGATTTCGTCCAACAGGTAGTGTTTCTTTAAGACGTGTCTGCGCAGGGACTCGGATTGACACCCTTCAATGATCTGCAGGCAGAGTGTCTTTAGCCATAAAAGTGTCAAAAGCGCAGTACCGGGCTAAGCATTTTAGTCACAAAATGAACTCCCCCAGGGATTCATCCCGCTCCTGGGATGCTAAGATGAAGCTGTAGCGTTCATAGGCGATGTTCCTTTTGTGGAAAAAGTTCCTGGTAAGTGCCTCACGGACCTCTTGATATGATAATAATGTGTGTTTCTGCAGTTCTTTGATGATCTGGCCAACCTCCTTTCCAATGATGTTACGTAGAGCAATCAGCTGTTGCACAGGGTCAGTGACTTGTGACCCTTTCATGAAGTCTTCAAAATCTTTCAGCCAGTCTTGCAAGCGGAGACCCATACCACCTCCAGATATGAGGGCGAGAGGCGCAGAAATGGGACCCCATTATTGCTGGTGGGCGCATGGCGTGGGGTGGAGAGCAGGGCGATGCCAAAGTGGCCCCTTCTGTGTTGCGGCCCGTGGAGTCTGGTGACGTGGTATTCAGTAGGTTGCAACTGCCAGGTGCTGATGAGCGAGGTACATCGTGAGGGAGATTGAGCGGAAGGCTCACGAAGTGCAGGCAGTACGGTGTTCGCAGTGGCGCACTGGCAGTGTCAGGGTGTGCTTGGAACCTAGAAGGGCAAAAGGCTCCTGTGGTGCTGGCCTCGGACATGCCAGTGACTACGCACAAATGTGTATCTCACCAGTATTCCCTCTGTGAGTTTTTCTATTTGTGCCTGACCTTAAGATGGCCGCCACTGGTTCTCCCAGGTCATTGGCTGAGCTGCTTCACCCCAAGACAGCCACGGGGAGGGCTGTAGTCTTGCAGGGCTTCAAGGAGATTTATCCCAGGAACTGTAAACAATTGGGACTCTGCTAACCTCCTTCCGAATGCTGCTGACACAGACCGCGGTAAGTGGATGCAGCCGGGGTGGACTCTCGAAGCCTCTCCTGATGCAGGATGTCTTCAGTGCGATCAGGGTGGGCTCCCGATGTCCACCTATCCCCTTGTCATGCCCCTTCCTCCGTAACCACTCTCCCATAGGCTCCATCGCCATGGCAAACAGCAAGGAGGAGAGTAGACATCTCTGTATGGTACTGTGGTGGATGCCATACCCGTCAGAGATCTGACGCCCTGTTTTAACTCTCAGCGTTGGGGAGGAGTAAAGCAAGCCAACTCATTTGATCCAGGCCTCGCCCAGCCCCATGCGACCCATAGTAGCCTCTAAATAATCCCATCTCACTGTATTGGAGGCCTTGTCGAAGTCGATTGACATTATCACTGCCTTAGGTTCAGGTGGTTGTAAATGATCCTATAACACAGTGTGCAATCTACGGAGATTATGGGAGGTTTTTCGCATGGGTATGAACCCACATAGGTCATTATGGATCAAATTCTGCACGTGTGGCAGCTGGCTGTTAGCTAATACCTTACTAAGGATTTTAAAATCTGTGTTAAGAATAGAGAGCGGTCGGTAATCTGTAACTGCCGCATTGCGGTCAGTGGTCTTGGGCGGGGGGATTACGAGGGCCTCTCTGGTCGATGCAGGCAGAAGGCCTGTCTCATATGCCTCTGCATACATTTCCGCCTACTTCAGGGCTAGGATGCCTACCAACAATTTATAAAATTCCAGGGGGAGACTGTCCATTACTGGAGTTTTGACTGCCGCCAGGTTTGCAATCATGGTCTTTATCTTACCCTCAGTCACCGCCACCCCTAGTGAAGCTCAGTCAGCTTCCGGCAGGACCCGTAATTGTGATTCTCCCAGGATATCGCCCAGCACGCCTGGCATGAGAGCCTCTGGGGGACTATACAGTGTTAAGTAGTAATCTCGGAACACTGCACTAATTTGCATAGGTGTGTGGAACAAAGAGCCATCTGGCATCTTGATCCAGATAATATGTTGCCCCCTAGAGTCTGGATGAACCAGCCATGCCAGCAGTCTTCCCACCCTACCCTCTTCCTCATGCACCCTGTTCATATATCCTGTATAATTGCGGCATTGAAACCATTCAAGAGTCACGCTATACTGTTTGCAGGTCTCCAACAACGGTGGTAGGGCAGTGGGATCCATCCCCGTGCATTATCAAGGTCATGTGACACATTTTCAAGGCGATGGAGATCGTGCTCCAGGTCTCTGTTGATTCCCACTGTCCTGCCCATACAATGTTCCCGCACCACTACTTTGGGGGCCTGTCATTCCACCCCCCTGTGAGTAGCCTTCCTTGAGTTAAGGGAACAGTATTCCGTCAATGTCGAGGTCAACCTGTCTCTAAAAGCTGCATCTTATAGCGCCGTGGCTTGCAGGTGCCAAGTCGCTATGGAGGCGTGTTGTCCAGCGGTTTGAAATTGGATCAGGAGAGGGCTGTGATCCGAGAATGTGAGGCCCATATACTCCGAGTGCCATACCTGCCCACTGAGCGACCCAGTGCAAACAAATGTATCTATCCTAGTATTGAGGTGTTTAATTTGTGAGTAATAGGAGTAGTCCTGAACCAGTTGGTAGTGAGTGTGCCAAACATCATCCATGGGCCAATTTGACAGCCATGCTGCCAACCACGGGGCCACTCTGGAACTGAGAGGCCCTTGTATAGGTGGGAGGGAAAATCTAGGTCTGGTCGAGGGCACTGTTAAAATCTCCTCCTATGAGGAACAATGCCCTAGGGAATGTAGCCATTCATGCGGTCAGGGTATGTAGGAAGGAGGTCCGATCTTGATTGGGTGCGTATATTGTTCCCAGCACAATGGACTTGCCATTCTGGGACAGGATAATGCCCACTTCCCACAGGAAGTGGTCATATAGGGGGAGTAGTGACCCCAAGGGTCAGTAGACCATTGGTTACTATCCTACACACCCCTACCACCTCTAAATTCAGTGTTTAGTGGAGCACCTGGCACCAGAGAAGCAGATCATGACGACATAAGAAGACAAAAAACACAGAAGATCTGCAACAGCAGAAGAGGAGAAAAGAAGCAGCTGACCTGGTACCAACCCTGTCAGCCTATCTGCATTCCTCGTCCTGCAGCTGTGACTCCAGAAACCTGGGAGGACTGCATGCCTTCAAGAAAGACGTTCTTCAAAACCTTGAAAGAAGGAACTCTGAAGCCTCTGGAACTGCCAAAACCCGACACCTGAAGTCACCACTGCTCCCGCCCTCTCCGACCTAAGGCAAAGTGGACCACCAGTGCCAACAAGGTTCCCCAGCTCTCCAGAGTCTGACTCCATCACGGTTTCACCCCTCCTGGACTCTCAAAGTCACCTGCAGCCTCTGCCCAAAGGCCCCCTCTCCAGCAGCCTATGTGGTAAGAGAAACCCAACATCTAAAACTGCCAGTGCACCCGTTGCCTCCAGCACGAGTGGGCCCTTGGTGTCAACAAAGTCCCCCAGCTTTCCTGAGCTTGAATCCACTGTGGTTTTACCCCATCCTGGACTCCCCTACCACCCCTGTAGCCTCAGACCACAGGACCACTCAACCACGAGTGCTCCCAGACACAGAAAACCGACACCAAATGACACCTCTGCTCCCGTCGACCCTGACCCATGGAGAAGAGAACCAAAGGTGCACCTACGTCCCGAGCATGCTGCATTTGTAACCTACCTGTTGATTGTCCTCGACTGGCCTCCTAGCTTGAGCCTGCAGCCTTTTTCCATGGAGACTGATCCCTTTTGAAATACATTGGGCACCTAAAGCCATACTACACCTCTGCACCTGCCGCTCCAGTGCCACCTGGAGTGACCTGTTGGTGTGGTCCTGACCCTTCCTAAGTACTAACCTTAAGTCTTGGAGACTGGTCCCGTAAGTCGCCATACAGTACCTGATTGCACAACTTGTTTTTCCTCCCATAGATAACATTGCAGAACTCAAAAATTGTACGGTGTCCACTTTTTCAAGTGAAAAGAATTCCTATTTAAAAATGTCCTTATGTGAACGATTTGTCTCAGAAGCTTAAACATATGTAAAGATAGCAAATGATTTACACCAAGGATCCTGTTTCCACCTCTTTAGTGCACAGAACTGGGGGGGTCAGCCCTTCTCACCCTCCCTTTGGACAAGGTCCAAATACTAATTAGAAAATATTGTGTGCCAGCACCAATGTGTACCTCTCAATTAGAATACTCCTATTTTCTAATTTCACTCATTAAAATAACATAATACTAATATCCACATCAGAAGGCATTAGTGAGTGAATAGAGTCCAAATTCAGTCAAGCAACCAGTTCAGTCACATGAAGTGAAAAAAGCCTCCAAATGTCCATTAAAACTTCTCCTTTATTTGTATTACTCGTTCCAAAATATTTCGGGCCATATTTATACTTTTTGACGCAAAACTGCGCTAACGCAGTTTTGCGCCAAAAAAATTAGCGCCGGCTAACGCCATTCTGAAGCACCATGCCGGCACCATATTTATTGAATGACGTTAGCCGGCGTTAGCCGCCGGCGCTGTCTGGTGTGCGTTAAAAAAAACGACGTACACCAGGCAGCGCCGGCGTAGGGGGAAAATGGCGTATGGGCGTCCACAAATGGTGCAAGTCAGGCTGAGGCAAAAAAATCGCCACAACCCGATTTGCGCCATTTTTTTACGACGCCCATCCCCCATTGAAATGACTCCTGTCTTAGCAAAGACAGGAGTCATGCCCCCTTGCCCAATGGCCATGCCCAGGGGACTTCTGTCCCCTGGACATGGTCATTGGGCATAGTGGCATGTAGGGGGGCACAAATCTGGCCCCCCTATGCCACAAAACAAAATAAAAAAAAATACTTACCTGGACTTACCTTAATGTCCCTGGGGTGGGTCCCTCCATCCTTGGGTGTCCTCCTGGGGTGGGCAAGGGTGGCAGGGGGTGTCCCTGGGGGCAGGGGAGGGCACCTCTGGGCTCATTCTGAGCCCACAGGTCCCTTAACGCCTGCCCTGACCCAGGCGCTAAAATCCGGCGCTAATGCAGGTTTTTTAGACCCGCCCACTCCCGGGCGTCATTTTTGCCCGGGAGTATAAATACGACGCATATGCATCGGAGTCATTTTTTAAGACGGGAACGCCTACCTTGCATATCATTAACGCAAGGAAGGTGTTCACGCAAAAAAATTACGCTAACTCCATGAACTTTGGTGCTAGACGCGTCTAACGCCAAAGTATAAATATGGAGTTAGTTTTGCGTCGAATTTGCGTCGAAAAAAACGACGCAAATTCGGCGCAAACGGAGTATAAATATGCCCCTTCATTCCTCCAAGTAGCCAATTTGTTTTGTCCTGCTCCGGGACTTCTTCAGGGCTTCACTGTTGTGAACAAAATCCACCCTCATCAATATTGGACTACTTTCAAAACTCAATGTTGATCTTTTTATTTCTGTTATGACAAATTATCACTATGGTTGCAAAAACTTTCCTCAGGTCCTCAGAAAGTACAATGTTGTCAGGTAAGAATCTCTTTGGAAGGTGTTCCAGCAACAATGACAATGTAATAAACCATTCTCAACAGCAAAAGAGCCCTGGTAAGTTCAATTCGATGTTTCAGTTGAGTGAAAGGAAAGATCTGTATGAGCTTCATGAGCTTCTGAGAGGCGGTTTTATAATCTTTTGAAATTTAATTTAAAGGCTACGGTTAAACAAACCTCCATCATTTTTGCCACTGGGGAGGGCTTGTGGCAGTGGCCGAATTTCTCAGGCCACCTGAAGGGCTTGCTGCCTTCTGGGGTATCTCCATTTAATGAAATCTGGCCTTCGTGCCTTTCAGTTTGGAAATTCCCTTTCATCCAGTAATGGGCATTGATCTTAAATGTTTTGTTTAACCCCTTCTGTGCCGAGGATGTAACCATTACGTCCTCGGCCTGGAGCTCGGAGGAAGTGCTAGCGCTCCCTCCATGGGCTTCCCTCCCACCCCCCCAAGGCAGGGATGGAAGGGGAAGCCCCTTCTACCCCGACCCACCCGGCCTCCCCAGTGACGTCTGATGACGTCAGTGCGCGATCGCGGCTGACCTTATCAGAGGTCACTTCCCCATCAGCATTTCTCTTCCGATCATGTGATGGGGGCCTGAGAGGCTTCAAAGGGAAGGAAAGTAATCTCCTTCCCTTTGAAGTCTCTCAGAGCATTTCAGAAGCCGGATCGTGAAGCGGTCTGGCTTCTGAAATGCCCACTAGACATCAGGGATTTAGTTTATAATTAGAAACTGGCATAAGGGGAGCGATCCCTTGGGCAAGGGTGGCTCCCCAGGGGGCAATTTTTTTCAAGGCCTTTTCTGCCCCCCCGGGGGCAGATCGGCCTATTGTTTTTAGGCTGATCTGCCCCCGGGGGGGTAGAAACCTCTAGGCGCCAGGGATAATTTTTTTATTTTTTTGTTGTTGTTGTTTTTTAGAGGTGGGGAGCGACCCCTTAGGCAGGGTCCCTCCCCTAGAGGGCAAATTATATTTAGGCCATTTCTGCCCCCCTTGTGAGGCCAATCTGCCCCCAAAGTGGGCAGAAACCACTAGACTCCAGGGAGTTTCTTTTATTAAGGTGAATTCACGCAAGGGGAGCGACCCCTTAGACAAGGGTAGCTTCCGGGTTGGTGGGGCAAATATATTTTAGGCCATTTCTGCCCCCGCCCAGGGGCAGATCGGCCTATTGTTATTAGGCCGATCTGCCCCCAGGGGAGGCAGAAACCTCTAGGCACCAGGGATTCTTTTTTTTTTTTTTTTTTTTTTTTAGAGGTGGGGAGCGACCCCTTAGGCATGGTTCGCTCCCCTGGGGGGCAAATTGTATTTAGACCATGATCGGACGATTTTTGTTAGGCCTTGGCACAAAGGGGGACAAGTGAAATAGATGGTGGTTTGGATGGAAATAATGGGAATACAGGTGGTATATTTGTTGGAACTATGAGAGCAGAAAAAGACATATTGGAACTGATAATGAAACCAGGGATTGGTGACAATGCATAAATCTTAACATCGAATGTTAGAAGTCTTAATGACTACACTAAGTGATACATGGTAATTTCTTTTTGCACTGCTATGTAACAAGAGCTTTTTATGCAGGAAACGCAACTGGCACAGACGCAATAACGTGGACAGATGTTCTCACCCACATATTTGACATATGCAAGTGAATGCCAGGGCTTCCTCATCAGATACACAAATCATTTTCAAATCCATGTGTCTCTTATGTCATGATTTTTGGTCTGTTGGATAATAGGGAGAGCTGCTTCTTAAATGTATAGGCCCATAGTGTAGGGGATACTGCCTTTTTCACACTCTTACTGGAGGTACTAAAGATATGCCTATAGACAACTGTGCTATGGGCAGCAGAGAAGAGACAATGGACACCCCACATTCCACGCGCAAAGTGTAGAGTGGCCGTTGTGCTCCTAATAGCAACGGGTTGGGTTAATAGGCATACAGAGGGTGTACGGAGGGTGTATCATCCAGGCAGAAAAGTGTATTTATTCTACTCGGTATCACACAGTACCCCTCGCATGTGCTTGCGCGCCTGGTCCTTAGTAAGTAAACTTACAAGGGGACGCGCATAGGCCGATGAACCTTTTGGATCGCATGGAGTATCCTAATCACTCAGTGATCAGTGGCATCAATAATCAATATAATCACTAAGAGAAACATTAGTCAATAAGAAATTCTAACCATCATTTCATAAATAACCACAACTCGATGAGGCGTTTAACAATTTTTATTTCCCTATTGATTACAATTCTAATGCATCTGGTTAACTCAAACTTTATTTAATCAGCTCAGAATTATTTTATTAGTGACCACCAATAACACAATCTAATCAGAACTTTAGAAAGCATATGTTCAAAAGCTTCAAACATAAGCCAACAAAAATGGATATAACAACATTAACAGCAGAGTTCAGCAATCTGTCTGTCAATCATTTTCTCACTGTCAACGTCACCCATAGAAAAACCTACCCAACCCAGATTAGCATCAGCATGTGGGACTTCATGCAAAACAATTTAGAAAAATATGAATTTGGAAAACATCTAGCTAGAAGGAAAACTATAAAACAGCGCAGTTGGTACCTAGAAGAAAAGGCACAAGCTAATCAGTCACATTGTCATAGCTACCTATCCACGAAATGGATCAGCAACAAAGTCAGTCTTCATCTTCAGGTCATCAATAGATCAGCAACACATTAGGCTCTCAAGACTATGAGCCCAACGACAGAATCTTGAACCGCGTTTCTTGACGTCATCAGCATTCACCCCTCGCATCTCGCATCTCCCTAAAATCTGAAGTTTTATCCCCTTGTCATGACTTTTTATTAGAGTTTTTCAGTCCATCCCTCTAATTTCTAATTGGTTAACTAATCAGCAGTTATGACCCTAACCAATAACGTTTATTTTACAAATCTATACATTCTAATATTTCTTCTTTCTCAGTTCACGGATTGGTCCACTGTACGATGTCTTCATCATCCGGCTCTTCAGGTATCGAAAATACTGCATGTTCGTGTTCAGTCAGTGCTCTCATTGTTCAAGTCCCGGGAAAGTACATTTAGCCTACTCTACACATAATTGTATCAAATTGACTTCATCATCTTCTGTCCGTCGGTACATTGCAGAAAATTCGAGTTAAGCACACAGTTCACTGTCGGGATATAGGCATCAGCAACTTCTACAGTGCTCGGTTATTAATTCTGCTTCTGTATGAGGCCTGGAAAGACTAGGCCACAGCTTCAGGTAAGTTAATTATACAAATTAATGCAAAAAATAGGTTATACATCTCAATGTGACATATTATATTTTCATTATGTCACACATTTTAGTTCTTTTAGTACAACTTTCATATAAGTGGCTGCCATTCTCCGTGGGCACATTTTCAAATATGTACATTATTATCTCTACGATTAATTTCTCTACAAACTTTTCATTAATCGAAACACATAAACATTCACTAATAATTTCTAATTAGCATATCTGTGCCAACACATGTTAGATTATTTTCTGCTTAGCCAGGAGGAGTATGAAAACTACTCAGAAGTCGAGTATATTGGTAAAACACTAGCAATTCAATCAACCTTAAAGGCCAAATACTGAATGAGGCAGGCCAGGGACAAATAATCACATGGCATCTTAGTATAGAAGCATTGTAGGACTCAAAACCTAAGACATATATCTAGGATATGATAAAGCATTAGAGGACCATATATTTGGGATTGGAATCTATAAAAGATTTGAATGTGAAGCATATGAACTGATACAGAGGGGAATGTATGAACAAAATACATGGAAGAAGATGAGAACTAGAGCAAGCAATCATTCATTGTGAAAATAATACTCCTAGAAAGACAACTGATAGCTACATCACAAATGGTTTGAAATATATTTATTATTTTGTCTTTGAAGAAAAATGATAAGTGGGCCAAGTGAAGGACAGGTTTCACAAATTTATCCACACGAAATACTGATAAACACTAAATAAAGAGAGCAATAAATTAGGAAAATCGCCTGGTAATTTAAGAGATAGCAATGCAGGATAGACATACTTACAGAAGAAAACAAGCAGTGCAATGTATAAACCTGTTTAACGGAGCTGGAGCTGAATAACGGCTGTAGCCAGATATAAAGAGGATGTTTGCTGAGTTGCACCAAAAGGAGCTATGAAGGTTACTGCAGGCACAGTGAAGAGAATGAGGCTCCCCTTTAACACATTAATAGCAGTTAGAAATTACGGATAAAGGGAAAGCTTAGGGCAGGAATGTGTGCGGTCTCCAAGGTAGAAGCACACATTTGTTAACAGAGCTCTCCAAATAGTCCTTGGTGCAACTGTCTTTGGTTGTGGTGTATGAAGATGAGATCAGCAAAGTTGTCCATCACAGGGTCCTTTGGTGATGGTCTTCTGATGTCTCTGAAGAAAACCAAAAGAGAATAAGACCCCAGGTAAGGTGTTTGTGTTCACTCTAAATCCGATGGGTCTGTCAATTTGAGAAGGACTGGCAGGTCTGGTCTCCTCAAAGGCAAGAGGGCCTGCATGGCTTCATTGAAAGCTCTGCAGAAAAAGACAAAAGGGACAGGACAGAGACTGATTACACTTCCTTAATGTACTTTTAAGCTGTAATTTCTGATCAGCAAGGAGTAGCTGCATCATGTTTCATATCACTGGAATGGTAATGATAAATCCTCTTTACAGGTATTTTACAAATGCCACTCTTGGCAAGTGGGCATTTCTTTTCTCTTACAGCTCAAAGTGGCTGGAGCCTGTCTCCAATACACGGGTGGGGTGGGTGACAGCTACACTTTCTGTATTCCCCTTAGACAGCCACAAACACAAGCAGGTTAGGTGTGTCTGAGTACTCATCTGCATTTATCTGCATTCTGATGTCTCTTCCTGGGCAGGAAGTGAGGAGGATGGCTGACACATACACTTGAAGAGGCATTGCCTGTCCCCACAAAAAGTGCTAATTACCCCCTACTGATAGTCTGGAGCCAGAGCTAGGAATAAATGACTTTGTTGTGCACTTCAAAGTCCTTTCCTTGAAGTCACACCCGTTTCAAAGGCACATTTTGGTGTAAGAACTAGGGGCCAGATGTAGGTAGCCTTTTGCACCTCGCAAACGGCGAAAAACGCCGTTTGCGAGGCGCAAAAGGCCTCACGCGATGCAGAAACACATTTTGCGAGTCGGTACCGACTCGCAAAATGTGTTTCCGATTCACAAATAGGAAGGGGTGTTTCCTTCCTATTTGCGACCGCATCGCGATGTAGGGTTGATTTGTGACTGCAAAAGCGGTCGCAAATCAATTCGCAGTTACCATCCACTTGAAGTGGATGGTAACTCATTCGCAAACGGGAAGGGGTCCCCATGGGACCTCTTCCCCTTTGTGAATGCTCGCAAAAATATTTTTTCAGAGCAGGCAGTGGTCCTATGGACCACTGCCTACTCTGAAAAAAACCGAAACAAAAAGGTTTCGGTATTTTTTTCTATTTGCAGCTCGTTTTCCTTTAAGAAAAACGGGCTGCAAAGAGAAAAAAATAACTGCTTTATTTAAAAGCAGTCACGGACATGGTGGTCTGCTGTCTCCAGCAGGCCACCATCCCCGTGAGTGCCTACACTCGCTATGGGGTCGCAAACTGCGACCCACCTCATAAATATTTATGAGGTGGGTCTTTGCGACCCCATAGCGAGTCGCAGAAGGTGTCTGAGACACCTTTCTGCATTTCCTTTTGAGAGTTGCAAATTGCGAGTCGCTGGGACTCGCAATTTGCAACTCGCAAAAGGGAACCTTCCTACATCTGGCCCTAGGTCTCTGACCCTACCAAATCAGTACATTACTGCACCTGTCAAGAACTCTGCCAGGAGTAAGGATTGCTGTGCTACAAGGGGTCCCACTCTTCTGTTTTCTAAGAAGGACTGCTGTTTGCTTTGATGAGTCACCCTGCTGCCTGCTGATCTCTGCCCTGCTGAGGAAAGACTGGACCCCTCTTATCTGAACCCAGAGTGACCCCAAAGGCTTTTTGGCTTGCACCCTGTTCTGCAGCCTCAAGGACATCAGACACAGCATTGCCGACTGCGCAATGCATCATCCCCAGATTCCGACGTTCCTTCGACCTTGTGCAGCTCGGCACCTACACATCGCACCAACCTAGTGGTTTGACGATAATGCAACGCTTCCAAGAGCTCCAAAACAAATGGCATGACCAGAAGGCTGTCCTGACTGAGTAGTACCCAGGACAGAAGGTGTGGGTATTGGAGCCTGTGGCCCCAAGAGCACTCCAGGACAAATGGAGTAGACCCCATCTCATTGTGGAGAAGAAAGATGAGGTTGCCTACCTGGTAGACCTGGGCACTGACAGAAGTCCCCTTAGGGTACTTCATTTCAACCGCCTAAAACCTTACTATGATAGGGCGGACTTAACCCTACTCATGGCCACAGATGAGGGACAGGAGGAAAGAGAGTGACCCTCTCCCTGACCTCTTCTCCAAGACTGAAGCTGATGGTGTAGTGGAAGGAGTGGTGCTTGCAGACTACCTCACAGCAGAGCAGAGGGAGGACTGCAAAAACCTCCTAGGGCAATTTCCGGACCTCTTTTCCCTCACACCTGGTACAACTACCTAGAGTGAACATACAATTGATACCGGAGACAGTTTGCCTGTCAAAAGTAAGATTTATAGGCAGCCTGCCCATGTCAGAGACTGTATTAAATCTGAGGTGCAGTAAATGTTAGACCTAGGAGTTATTGAGCCCTATGATAGCCCCTAGGCAAGCCAGTGGTGTTTGTCCCCAAACCTCATTGCAAAGAAGGAAAGAGAGAAATGAGGTTTTGTGTGGACTATAGAGGACTTAATACTGTAACCAAAATTGATGCTCACCCTATACCCAGGGCAGATGAGCTCATAGATCCACTGGCTTCTGACAAGTATCTAAGCACCTTTGATCTGACTGCAGGGTATTGGCAGATCAAGTTATCAGAGGATGCTAAAGCAATAACTGCATTTTCTACCATAGGAGGACATTATCAATTCACAGTTATGTCCTTTGGTTTGCAAAATGCACCTACCACTTTCCAGAGGCTGGTGAATACAGGCCTCCAAGGTTTGGAAGCTTTTGGTGCAGCATACGTAAATGACATTGCTGTATTTAGCTCCACCTGGGATGACCACCTAGTCCACCTATGGAAAGTTTTGGAGGCCCTGCAAAAGGCAGGACTCACTATCAAGGCTTCAAAGTGCCAGATATGGCAGGGGAAAGTGGTTTATCTGGGCCACCTGGTAGGTGGAGAACAGATTGAACCACTACAGGGGACGATCCAAACAGTTATAGATTGGGCTCACCCTACTAACCAGACCGAGGTCGGAGCCTTCTAAGGTCTCACTGGGTATTACAGGAGGTTCATTAAGAACTATGGCTCCTTTGTTGCCCCTCCTAATGACCTTACTTCCAAAAAGATGCCTAAAATGGTATTGTGGACAGCCAGCTGTCAAAAAGCTTTTGAGGAGCTTATGCAGGCTATGTGTACTGCACCTGTCCTAAAAAGCCCAAATTACTCCAAAAAATTAATTGTCCAGACAGATGCTTCTGAACTGGGGGTTGAGGCAGTGTTATCACAACTTGACTTAGAGGACCAGGATCAACCTGTTGCTTTTATCAGTAGGAGGTTGACCCCTTGAGAAAGCGTTGGTCTGCCATAGAGAGGGAGGACTTTGCTGTGGTCTGGGCCTTGAAGAAGTTGAGACCATACTTATTTGGGACTCACTTCATTGTTCAAACAGACCACAAACCTCTCTTATGGCTAAAACAGATGAAAGGTGAAAACCTTAAATTGCTGAGGTGGTCCATTTCCCTACAGGGGATGGACTTTACAGTGGATCATAGACCTGGGAGTAACCACTCCTCCAATGCAGATGGACTCTCCAGATATTTCCCCTTATACAATGAAGACCCATCTGAGCAAGGTTAGCCTTATTGTCCCTCGTTTGGGGAGTGGAGTTGTGTGAGAAAGTACCATCTTTCTTGGCATGTTACCTTCAATCTCTGCCTGTTTGTCAGTATGTTTTGCCTGTCTCACTGGGATCCTGCTGGTCAGGACCCCAGTGCTCATAGTTTGTGGCCTAATGTGTGTTTTGTCAGTAGTGCTTAACTTTATCATCTTTGGGCTCTCTCCTGTGTTGGGAGCCCCCTCTGCCTCCTCAGTCTGAGTTGAGTTGGGTATTTTACTTACCTTTGGTGTTTTCTTACACTCCCAGAGCCCCTCGATACACTACACTTGCATAGGGGGGAATTTGTGATTTGCATTCCACTTTCTTAATATATGGTTTGTGTTGCCCTTAGGCCTATTGCATTCTATTGCATCTTTTACTGTTTGCACTATTCTATGACTATTAACTTACCTGATTGTGGTCTCTAGTGTATATATTGTGTATAATACTTACCTCCAGAAGGAGTATTGCCTCTAAGATATTTTTGTCCTTGTGTCACTAAAATAAAGTACCTTTATTTTTGGTAACACTGAGTATTGTCTTTTATTGTGTATAAGTACTGTGTGACTATAGTGGTATTGCAGGAGCTCTGCATGTCTCCTAGTTCAGCCTAAGCTGCTCTGCTACAGCTACCTCTAGACAGCTTAAGTTGCTAGAACACTGCCTACATTTTACTAATAAGGGATAACTGGAACTGGTATAAGGTGTAAGTACCTAGGGTACCCACTACAAACCAGGCTAGCCTCCCACAGTGGTAGAGGCTGAGGGAGGTCTTGAAGATTGCTCTGTCGGAGGTGTTCTTGCTGGCGTGCCATCTCCCCTCTGTTTGCTGTCTCATTTTGCTGTTCTGAGTTCTTGGGTGTACCAGCTGGCCTTTTTGAAGGATTTTTTTGGGATGTTGCTCTTGATGTAGTCAATGCTGTTGGATTAATTTTTGATCCAGGTGTTGAAGTTTTTCACTCCATGTTCGAGGTTGGTTTTGGTAGTGGGGTTGGAAGTGTTGTGGGCGTTCGCCCAGCTGGTCTCTGAGATTTTGTTCTACCTATGGTGGGGGTCGCTGGTTATCTTGAGGGTGGAGGTGCGGGGACTGGAGATGCTTAAATGGACAATGGCGTGATCGGTCCATATGAGTTCTGTGATATGGCTGTATTTAATGCGGTTGTTGGAGGTGGGGTCCAGTGTGTAACCTGCGGTATACATAGGGTTGTGGATCTGGGTCAATCGGAGGCCGCTAATACTGTTTAGGAGGTTTGCAGTATTGTTGTCGCTGGGGTCATCAATGTGGAAACTTTGGTCGCCGAGAAAGATGTAGTCCTTGGAGTCTACGGCTAGGGGCGCAATGAAGTCTGCAATGGTTTTTCAGAAGCTGGTGCGTGGGGCTGGGGAACAAGGGTGCCTCTGATGGTTGTTTTGTCATCTGTGTGGAGCTTGAAGTTAAGATGCTCCATGGGGGTGGTGGTGTTGTCGGTGGCGGGGTGCACTGTATGCTCTCTTTGTGGGTAATGGCTGTTCCTCCTCCCGGCTTGTTGGTGCAGTCCTGGTGAGTGATTTGTTATCCATCAGGGTTCGCTGTGGCAATGTCTGGGGCGGATGAGGGGTTGAGCCAGGTCTCAGTGAGGAAGACGATGTGGGGGGTGGCCATGAGGCCCCATAACTCGATGGAATGCTTGCTTAGTGAGGGTGTGCTGAGTAGGGCACATGCGAGTTGGTGTTTTTGTTCAGGTGGTGTCTATAGTGTTTTCAGGGTGAGGCAGGTCGGTGGGCTGGTGTGTGTGCTGTGGGAGGTGAAGTGGCAATGGGTGCAGGTGAAAGGACCTAACATGGAGCGTGGATTGGGGCATTGGCAGTGTTTGTTGTAGTTTCCAGAGTCAAAGGTTTTGATATCAGGGATGGTGTATCTTCAGTGGGAGGGAGAGCCAGGAGTCATGGCCCTGGCATGGTCCAGGTGCAGATGAGCTTGCCTTTAGTCGGCCTGCGGCTCGCCCCCTGCTTGGTCACGATGCAGCTTGCATTAAGTAGGTCCTGGGGTGGACAGGCTTCTGTTGGTGGGAAGAGCTGTGAGTGGGAAGACCTGGTTGGGAAAACCCCAGTGGGAAAATCTAGGCAGCTGCAGTGTCTCTGGATGAGTCTGGAACAAGTTGTAACTGGAAGCTACAGGCAAGTGGTAGGCTAGGTCCACGTGATGTCATGAAGTTAAAGATAGTTTTCACATGATTCCTACACACTTATGGATATAAGTAGAGGAGAATCATTCAGTGCATGCCAACACTCAACCACTCAGTCTTTTCACAGGACATTAAACAAGAGAACAAGTTGACCCTTTCATCTTGCACTAATCTCACCATTGCTGTTTCTTGTGTAGTGACTTGATGTGTCTGTATATATTTCTGTGCTTTCCTATGTGTAAAGAAAGGGGATGATAAAGTGATGTGATTAGTCCATGTATGCATGGGCTGAATGGACATGCAGTAGAATGAGAAAGCTCTGAGAATGCAAGAGTGCCTGGAATGTTGGAGTTTGTGTGCTGAGTGAAGCATTGGAAGTGGTTATTGTTGGAAGGAGAATCGATCTCTACTAGGGACTACTTCCTGTGAATGTAATCTAAAGCCCCTAACATGAAAAACATTCACTTATCTCCTACTTGAACGACTGAGTGGGCATGCTGTAGAATGTTGAGTGTGAATGCTGTGAAAATATGGGGCTGCACAGAATGTTGTTGGAAGGCGAGGTGTCTTTATTCAAGAGCCATTTAAGTAGGATGTAAGTTTTTTAGAGTGTTCAAAGATTCTGGACAATTTCTAAAGTGTTCAGGTGTTTGCCTATTTCTACTGGGAATCTTTTATTTGCAGGAACTGTATTTATTGCAAAGGAAAGGCAGGTGCTTTCTTCTCGTTTGTGGATTTCCTGCCCATATTTCCACCCAACTGCCCAGTACCCTTTGTCTTAGTATGCCTTCAACATTGTTGCTGGGTGTTGCTTGGGCCTAAGGATTGGATACCACCAGTTTACACAGACGAAAGCAGATCATGAAAAGTAAGTATGTATCTACCTCTTGGACTCCTGCAAATTCTTATGTATATTGCAAGGCCTCTTGGGGGTAAGGTTTCAGACTCATCAAGATGAACGTGTGGCATGTATCTGCTAGAAGCATTGCTGTACCTCAACACTTTTTTACTGGAAAGCACTAGAGGAGCATATGCCAAGACTGTTGATGGTGTTCAACCGTAAGAGGTTTCATGGGACAGGGCTGACTCTGTATGGAAGCCAGTTCTGGAAGTCCAGTGTTAAGTTTGTCTGCCAGATTTTGGAATGAAGAATAGCCTAGACCTGGAGAAGGTGTAAGTTCTCACTGTGTGATCTTGACCAAACTCTTTGAATGAATATCTATGCATGCTATGGTTTGCCAGGAAAAGAAATATCCATTGCACAGACTTAAATTCCAGGCCATGAAGTGGGTGTTCACCAAAACATTTCATAATTGTTTATATGTTACCCAGTTTAAAGTAAGGATCATAGAAATCCCCTCGTCTTGGTGAAGACAAGTGTCAATTTGAATGCAGCTGGAGTAGGATAATTCTCCATCTTATCTGTCCTGTCGTTCTAGCTGTAGAACTCCGGCACTGGTGCGCCCCAGTAAACATTTCTTGGAAGATGTTCTTAGACAAAATTAACAACCTCACTGAAGTACATTCTCTTCCTTGACCCTTACAAACTGGTTTTGGATGATGAACGTCCACCATCCACAAAGTAATAGTGCCTTTTCTAATTCTCTATTAGGTGATAAATCAACGGATTGTGGTGCTGAACCCTTAAATTATATGTTTCTCGTCTTGTAAGTTTCTGAACTTCACCAAAGCTTTTTACCACACGAGTTCTTGACGTATTTGTCAGAAATTATCATTATGTGGCTTTTCAAGTAGCATGGTTTCTCTACTAGCAGAATTTTATTATAAAACGTTGGCGAAGCTTTCATGCATTTATCCTAATTGCTTTAAAATTCTCTTTACCATTGGTGTCCATCAAGGATATGTGGTTACTCTTGGGAACATATATCTGTTATCTAATCGGGTATTGCTTGGCAAGAAGGCCGACGAGTCACAGATTGAAGGGGCTCCTCCACTGTATGCAGATTTGTTAGAAAATCCTGAATATAATGTTCATAGAAATTATTACAAATTTCCTCACATGGTTAGTAGAAACGATCTCAGTAGTGCAACAGGACAGAAAACCTGAGGTTACACCAAAGTATTTGAGTTAAAACGCCAATATAAAGTCAACCCCTCTCTTCAGGATGCCCTCCATCCCACTGCTGCAGCTTTTGATGGAGAACCTGACAAGTGCACACTCGGCAAGAACACAAGTGACGGGCGTGCATGCCGAAGTGAACAGAAACTGGGTTGGCCCTGTCTGCTAGTCTGGGATGTGGATACCAAGACAGAGTGACAGACCAGTGCAAGATTTACCCAGCTACTGTCTGGTATATAGATCCATAAAGAAGAGAGCTGACTGAAGGGCAAACAGAGCTGCAGTGAAAACGTGGTAGGACCAGGGAACTACAACAGCTAACAGGTCGGTGGGCAGGGTTGAGAGACATATAGGGATTCCTGTATGATAAAGTTTAGGGAAGCATTTGGCAATGCTCTTTCTGCCATGTGCAGGCAGACGACTGTCAACAGAGGCCCTGCCAAGAAAATGGTCTTTCCCGACTATACTCAGCAGGTTCCGCAACAATATAACTTGTTTAATGGAGTCAAGCAGCTGTTTCGAGAAATTAATATCAGCTGCATGCTGATTTTCCTTGCTAAACCAAAATATTACATTAAGGAAAAACTACTTTTGATAGCCTGGAAGGTGCCTAGCGGTTTAAGGAAATGGGAAAACCACACAGATCTACCAAATCTATAACCTAAAGCAACAAAGAAATTCAGCCCAAAAAACATAGCAGCCATTCAATCTGTTAACAGAACTCAGACACAGGTTCCGTGTGTGACAGAAAATGCACTCAGTAGTCCAGGGGGATTGATCGCTGAACGCTATATCCATACTGAACTCTGCTCGTGCAGCTGTGCCGAAGGAAAAGTATGGTGGAAGTAATGTGTCTGTACAACATGGGTACACTTCAACACTCTCAACTGAGTAATGTGTAATATGCACTCTTATTGGAGGCACTAAAGATATGCCAATAGACAACTGTGCTATGGGCAGCACAGAAGAGACAATGGACACCCCACATTCCACGAGCAAAGTGTAGGTCTACTCGGTACCATACAGTACCCTTCGCATGTTAGATTATTTTCTGCTTAGGCAGGAGGAGTATGAAAAGTACTCAGAAGTCGAGTATATTGGTAAAACACTATCAAATCAATCAACCTTAAAGGCCAAATACTGAATGAGGCAGGCCAGGGACAAATAACCACATGGTATCTTAGTATAGAAGCATTGTAGGACTCAAAACCTAAGACATATATCTAGGATATGATAAAGCATTAGAGGACCATAAAGTTGGGATTGGAACCTATAAAAGATATGAATGTGAAGCATATGAACTGATACAGAGGGGAATGTATGAACAAAATACATGGAAGAAGATGAGAACTAGAGCAAGCAATCATTCATTGTGAAAAAAAAATACTCCTAGAAAGAGTCAGGTATAAAGAGGATGTTTGCTGAGTTGCACCAAAAGGAGCTATGAAGGTTACTGCAGGCACAGTGAAGAGAATGAGGCCCCCCTTTAACACATTAATAGCAGTTAGAAATTACCGATAAAGGGAAAGCTTAGGGCAGGAATGTGTGCGGTCTTCAAGGTGGAAGCACACATTTGTTAACAGAGCCCTCCAAATAGCCTTTGGTGCAACTGTCTTTGGTTGTGGTGTATGAAGATGAGATCAGCAAAGTTGTCCATCACAGGGTCCTTTGGTGATGGTCTTCTGATGTCTCTGAACAAAACCAAAAGAGAATAAGACCAGAGGTAAGGTGTTTGTGTTCACTCTAAATCCGATGTGTCTGTCAATTTGAGCAGGACTGGCATGCCTCGTCTCCTCAACATAATCTATTTTTCTAACCCTGTGTTGAGTACTTTTCATGATGTTTTTATTGTGTTACTGTGTGTGATTGTTGCACAAATGCTTTACACATTGCCTCTTTAGACATTGCTCTGTGTCAAGCTACTAGATGGCAAGCACAGGTTCTCTCTAAATGTGTATCTAGCTTACCCGGACTAGGGTGGTGGTTTCTGCTTGTACAGGGTGCATACTCTGAAACCCCATTTCTGACTGAGAGCTGAAGTGTTTGTAACTCTTCTTCATAAATTCAGGAGAACAAAGAAACACACTTTCAGAATGGTATTATGAAGACCCGGTCTGGGGACTCAAGATCTAGATTCTGTGACTACATATGTGCCACATTGAGCGAAAATGACTTACGTTAATAATTTAATAGTTTTAGGTATGGTTTTCTGCTGAGGAAAAGCTCAGGCAGCAATGGGATGCCTGCAGATTTCTATCAAAAATATTTAGATGCATTGCTAGACAAACTAACTGTAGTCCTTATAGAGGCCAGGCAAACATGAGACATACCAAAATACATTTGAGAAACTATTGCACATGTAAAACCAGAATCATATTAGATCCCAAAGGAATATCAGAAACAGCATACTTATTATCCATAAGTATAGATATATTGCACACCAAATAAATAATGAGGAACATAGCACTGTCTTAGCAGTATTAGATACAGAAAAAGTATTTGATATGGTAAGATGGGGATATATGACTGTATCTGTTAGTTGGACGCTGGAGAAAATCACCCTGCAGGGCTTCTTTAAAAAAAAAAAAAAAATTGTCATTTTCAGTCATAACATATAATAAACACATTGCAGTGCAGTACCAGCCTCTAGAACAACATCACATATGATCAACAGTCCATCACTGCAAGACCTATGCAGGGACAATTATACATATACGCATAGGTTGGAAATTGGGCCCTAGAACGCTCAAAAGGGACAAAGTCAAGACAATAACCTGGGTAAAGTGGGTATCAGCATGAACTTGCATCAGTCTAGGTCTGCGAGGCAAGCGGGGAAGCGGCAATTGTAGGTAAATAGTCCCTCAGTGGTTGCCAGATATCTCTAGGTCTACACGAAACAGGCTGGCGCATGGCGTACAGCTCGCTAGTGGTATCACAGTATGTGAGACTGGCCAACCAGGAGGCAGTGCTGGGCGCAATCTTAGATCCCCAACAAAGCGCTATTTCCCACCTTGCTTAAAGGAGCGATATCTCAGTACGGTGCCTAATAGACTTTGGCAAATCACTAGTATATCCGAGCAGGGCTGCAAGTGGGTCAGGACTGAGAGACCATCCCACAATGACTGATAATCGATCATGCATCTAGACCAAAAGTGACTAATATTGGGGCAGGTCCATGATATGTGTAGAACGTCTGCAGTTGGTGCTTGGCATTTGGGGCAGTCTGAAGAGTGGGCTGAGTCGATACTGGCCTTAGCACTGGGGGTAACGTAGGCTCTTCTAAGGACGTTAAAGTGGATGAGCTTGTGACGCTGATTAAGTAAAACAAATTGACTTTGCCCACAGTATGCCTCCCAGACTTTTTGGGGCAGGGGGCTTCCCAGATACCTCTCCCAGGATTCCGTGATCACAGCATCTGGAACCAGAAAGGCCTTAATACACAATAAATATATTTTAGAAACCAATCTAGCCCACAGTCTGCAGAAGCCACCAAGGAGAGTAGAGAAAACTCAGCCGGCACTAGTAGGTATGTGGGATAACATGTGTGCGGAGCACTCTGTAGTTGACATAGTATGAAATGCTTCAATTTTGTGGCATCAGTGAAATGGGATTCTGTAGTGCAGGAAAATATGTGATTGTCCAGAAAAACGTCTCCGAAGGTATGAAGTTGAAAGGTCTGCATTGTGCGCCAAGCTAACGCCTCCTGTGTGATGGGGATGAAAGGGTTGTTGATTAGTTTCAAGGCGGGGAATACAGTGAGTCATAGCAAAGTAGGCGGGCTAGCTTGGGCCAAGCCTAGCTGGTTGTGGCAAGGGTCCTGATATCCCTACAATACATTGGAACTCCATCAGGAAGCAGGGCGCACACTGGTACAGGCTCAGGGATGGAGTATGAAAGGCGGTCATCAGGGTGGAACCAGTGATATGTATACTGACATTGCGCCACCAAATAATAAAGTTGGAAGTGCGGAACCCTGAGGCCTCCACGCTCATACGATAGAGTGAGGACCTCCCAATGAATGCATGGGTGTCTATTCACCCACACCAATCGAGTAACCAGGCCATGGAGTGTTGCAAAGAACAAATTATTAAGCGGAACCAGGATGTTCATGAAAAGGTACAAAAATTTCAGGAGGACAACCATTTTAGCGACTGCTGTCCGACCTGCAATGGAGGCTGGCATCTTCACCCACCCGTCCACCTGGGAAGTAAATATCTCAGTTGCAGGCCCATAGTTTAACCGTATCACCTGCTCCTTGTCTCTGTGGATGTGGATACCTAAATACTTCGCTGATTCATGACACCAGCGCAGGGGGAACTCTGCCGCAGGTGGGCGAGTGATGTCAGTCAATGGGAAAAGCTTGCACTTGCTCCAGTTTATATGTAAGCTGTAAAATTCACCCAAAAAATTTACCTCATGCAATATTGAAGTAAGATTAATGTCTGGGTGGCGGATGAATGTAAGTAATATATCATTGGCGGACAGCGACACCAGGAGGAGCCTGCTAGTAAATTGTAGACCCCTGTGTATGCGTCCCCGTCTCAAATGCCATACCAGGGAATCCATCGCCAGAATGAAAAGTGTGGGGACAAAGTGCATCCCTGATGCATACCATGCATAATAGGGAAAAACGGGGATAGGACACCATTGAGCCGTATAGCTGCAGTGGGTTGTGAAAATAGCAAGGATATTCACTTGGTATGACTGCGAGGGAACCCAAGCTTTCCGAGTACAGCATATAAGAAGGGCCACTCGAGGGAGTCAAAAACCTTTTCAGCATCCAACTGAGCAATCGGCACTTCCAAACATATTCTATTTAGCACGGAAAAAACGGTGCGAAGATTGATGTTGGTGGAGGTGTGTGGCACGAATCCAGACTGAGCGGGGGAGATGATCTCATTCAATAAGAGGGAGAGGTTGATGGCAATCATCTTGGCCAGAATTTTATTGTCAAAGTTTAATAGAGAAAGAGGTCGGTATGACCCTCAATGTAAGGGGTCTTTACCAGGCTTGGGTAAAAGTGTAATTGCTGCCTCTCGCATGGTTTCAGGGAGGACCCCGGATTCCATTGCCTCAGCATAGACTGATATGAGACATGACTAAGTATATCTTTGTACTTCTTGTAAACCCCCTCATTAAGCCCATCCAGTCCCAGAGTATGCATTCCCGGAAGCGAGTCATTAGCCTGTACGACCTCCTCAACAGAAAAAGGCTCACTGAGAAATTGTTGTTGAGCAGCAGTCAGCCAGACCATAGCAATTTCATTGAGATACTCCTGTAATACCGGACCTGGTGGTGTAGGCTGTGCTCTATACAGTTCGGAATAGTATGTGTAGAGCTCTGCCTGAACCTCAGCGGTACCGACTGCCATGCTGCCATTCGGTCTTTTAATTTCTAAAATGTGGGACGCTGGGTAGGACGGCCTGCTCAGCCTTGCCAGCAACCTCCCAGGTCTATCCCCTTTACCATATCTATGGGCTTTAGCATACCTGCCCATGTATTGCATCTCCCAATCTGCAAGAGTATCAAACTCGTCAAGCAAAAGCTTACGACGGTGCAGTAGAGGGGTAATCTTAGTGGGCTCCATCTCACAGACAATATCAGAGAGCTGCACAACCACCTCTGCCATCTCTCTTCATGTTTCTCGTAGGATACCGACGTGCGCGGATATGCAAACACCTCTGGCATATGCCTTAAAGGCATCCCATAGCACCACCCAGGTGGCCACAGAGCCCTCATTCAACTCGAAAAAGTCAACAATTGCCTTCCTTAAAGCTGCACAAATTGGAGCGTCCAGTAGTGCATATCTGGAAAACTCCAGAATTTCCTAGCACCACTGGCTTCATGGATAGCGACTGTAATAGGTACCGGTGAGTGATCGGACAATGTACAGGGCAAGTGTTTAACCACTGTGACACAGTGTGCAATTGATCGAGTGATCAACCAATAGTCAATATGCGACCAGGTGCCATGAGGCGCTGGATGGAAGGTATAAGCCAGGCTGCCTCCGCCAAGCAATCGCCACTGATCGTGAAGTACCAGAGTGCTGCAAAGGTCCCCAAGCGCCCAAAGTGCGCGAGGTTTAGAAGTCAGAGCATGGGAAGTGGTGTCAAGTGTGGGGTCCCTTGCTATGTTAAAATACCCACCCTTCAAAACGTGCTCTACGTCAAAGCGATTTACGTATGCCTGGAGATCTTAAAATAATTCTGGAGCGTCTGTGTTGTGTGCATAGACGTTTACAAGCAAAATCTTACGATTATCTAATAGACCCATTACCATCATGTATCTACCATCATGCTCCGACCATGTTGACAATGGCTTAAACTGTAAATTTTCATACTCCAAGATGCACACTGTGAGAAAGTAGCCTCTTTCTAGCCTTGTTACCCCCACTTTTGGCCTGTATGTGAGTATATGTCAGGGTGTTTTCACTGTCTCACTGGGATCCTGCTAGCCAGGGCCCAGTGCTCATAGTGAACACCCTATTTTGTCAGTATGTTTGTTATGTGTCACTGAGACCCTGCTAGCCAGGACCCCAGTGCTCATAAGTTTGTGGCCTATATGCATGTGTTCCCTGTGTGATGCCTAACTGTCTCATTGAAGCTCTGCTAACCAGAACCTCAGTGGTTATGCTCTCTCTGCTTTCCAAATTTGTCACTAACAGGCTAGTGACTAAATTTACCAATTCACATTGGCATACTGGTACACCCATATAATTCCCTAGTATATGGTACTGAGGTACCCAGGGTATTGGGGTTTCAGGATATCCCTATGGGCTGCAGCATTTCTTTTGCCACCCATAGTGAGCTCTGACAATTCTTACACAGGCCTGCCAGTGCAACCTGAGTGAAATAACGTCCACGTTATTTCACAGCCATTTACCACTGCACTTAAGTAACTTATAAGTCACCTATATGTCTAACCTTCACCTAGTGAAGGTTGGGTGCAAAGTTACTTAGTGTGTGGGCACCCTGGCACTAGCCAAGGTGCCCCCACATGGTTCAGGGCAAATTCCCCGGACTTTGTGAGTGCGGGGACACCATTACACGCGTGCACTGTACATAGGTCACTACCTATGTACAGCGTCACAATGGTAACGCCGAACATGGCCATGTCTAAGATCATGGCATTGTCACCCCAATGCCAGGGCATTGGGGTAACAATTCCATGATCCCCCAGGTCTCTAGCACAGAACCCGGGTACTGCCAAACTGCCTTTCCGGGGTCTCCACTGTAGCTGCTGCTGCTGCTGCTGCCAACCCCTCAGACAGGTTTCTGCCCTCCTGGGGTCCAGCCAGCCCTGGCCCAGGAAGGCAGAACAAAGAACTTCCTCTGAGAGAGGGTGTAACACCCTCTCCCTTTGGAAATTGGTGTGAAGGCTGGGGAGGAGTCGCCTCCCCCACCCTCTGGAAATGCTTTGATGGGCACAGATGGTGCCCATCTCTGCATAAGCCAGTCTACACCGGTTCAGGGATCCCCCAGCCCTGCTCTGGCGTGAAACTGGACAAAGGAAAGGGGAGTGACCACTCCCCTGACCTGCACCTCCCAGGGGAAGTGCCCAGAGCTCCTCCAGTGTGTCCCAGACCTCTGCCATCTTGGATACAGAGGTGTTTGTGACACACTGGACTGCTCTGAGTGGCCAGTGCCAGCAGGTGACGTCAGAGGCTCCTTCTGATAGGCTCTTACCTCTCTTGGTAGCCAATCCTCCTTCCTAGGTAGCCAAACCTCCTTTTCTGGCTATTTAGGGTCTCTGCTTTGGGGATCTCACCAGATAACGAATGCAAGAGCTCACCAGAGTTCCTCTGCATCTCCCTCTTCACCTTCTGCCAAAGGATCGACCGCTGACTGCTCAGGACGCCTGCAAAACTGCAACAAAGTAGCAAGACGACTACTAGCAACCTTGTATCGCTTCATCCTGCCGGCTTTCTCAACTGTTTCCAGGTGGTGCATGCTCTGGGGGTAGCCTGCCTCCTTCCTGCACCAGGAGCTCTGAAGAAATCTCCCGTGGGTCGACGGAATTTTCCCCCTGCAACCGCAGGCAACAAAAGACTGCATCACCGGTCCCGTGGGTCCCCTCTCAGCACGACGAGCGTGGTCCCTGGAATTCAGCAACTCTGTCCAAGTGACTCCCACAGTCCAGTGACTCTTCAGTCCAAGTTCGGTGGAGGTAAGCCCTTGCCTCCTCACGCTAGACTGCATTGCTGGGTACTACGTGATTTGCAGCTGCTCCGGCTCCTGTGCACTCTTCCAGGATTTCCTTCATGCTCAGCCAAGCCTGGGTCCCCGACACTCTAACCTGCAGTGCACAACCTTCTGAATTGTCCTCCGGCGTCGTGGGACTCCCTTTTGTGACTTCGGTTGGACTCTGGTTCACTTTTCTTCTAAGTGCCTGTTCAGGTACTTCTGTGAGTGCTGCCTGCTTCTGTGAGGGCTCCCTGACTTGCTGGGCACCCCCTCTGCCTCCTCATCCAAGTGGCGACATCCTGGCCCCTCCTGGGCCACAGCAGCATCCAAAAACCCTAACCGCAACCCTTGCAGCTAGCAAGGCTTGTTTGCGGTCTTTCTGCATGGGAACACCTCTGCAAGCTTCTTCAAGACGTGGGACATTCATCCTCCAAAGGGGAAGTTTCTAGTCCTCTTCGTTCTTGCAGAACACCAAGCTTCTTCCAACAGGTGGCAGCTTCCTTGCACCCTCAGCTGGCATTTCCTGGGCTCCTGCCCACTCTCGACACTGTCGCGACTCTTGTACTTGGTCCCCTTGTCTTACAGGTACTCAGGTCCAGAAATCCACTGTTGTTGCATTGCTGGTGTTTGTTTTCCTTGCAGAATCCCCCTATCACGACTTCTGTGCTCTCTGGGGGTTGTAGGTGCACTTTACACCAACCTTTCAGGGTCTTGGGGTGGGCTATTTTTCTAACCCTCACTGTTTTCTTACAGCCCAGCGACCCTCTACAAGCTCACATAGGTTTGGGGTCCATTCGTGGTTCGCATTCCACTTTTAGAGTATATGGTTTGTGTTGCCCCTATACCTATGTGCTCCTATCGCAATCTACTGTAACTTTACACTGCTTGTATTACTTCCTTTTGCTATTATCTGCATAATTTTGGTTTGTGTACATATATCTTGTGTATATTTCTCATCCTCATACTGAGGGTACTCACTGATATACTTTTGGCATATTTTCATAAAAATAAAGTACCTTTATTTTTAGTATATCTGTGTATTGTGTTTTCTTATGATATTGTGCAAATGACACCAGTGGTATAGTAGGAGCTTTACATGTCTCCTAGTTCAGCCTAAGCCACTTTGCCATAGCTACCTTCTATCAGCCTAAGCTGCTAGAAACACCTCTTCTACACTAATAAGGGATAACTGGACCTGGCACAAGGTGTAAGTACCTCTGGTACCCACTACAAGCCAGGCCAGCCTCCTACACACACCCCGGGAATAAGTGCTGTGCCTAGCAAAATAGCGATGTGGGCCCCATGTGAAAGCAAATGAGGGTGCAGGGCCATTGGGGAGATGAGTCTCCTGTAAAAAAACAATCTGCACTGCATGTCTGCGCAGGTATTGCAGCACCAGTTTGCCCTTGCGGGGGTTGTTGAGGCCACGTATGTTCCAGGACATGAGTTGAAGTTCTAATTTGTTTCTCGCCGCTGAGGTGTCAGCCCTCGCGTCCTGGATATGCGCGGCCATGTACCAAGTGGTTAAGAGTACCATTACACTGCACTGTAAAACAAAACAACAAATCAACTCTCATCCCATAGAGGTAGAATGGCCCTTCACCCACCCACACCTGGCCTAAAAATGCCAAGTGAACCCCACATAACCCCAACCCAAAACAATTACAACACAGAACAGGTATCATGATATAAAACCATGGGAGCATGACAACGCAGCCACGGAGAACTCCCAGTTCAGTATCAGGAATGTCAAAGTGGAATAGGAGTAGGCGGACTGTTTATTAAATCTGTGGAAAAGTTACAGAGTGGAAGCGTGGCATTGTTCAGAATTACCTCTGGGGGATTTATTGTTAAGATAGGGATCCCCGGACCAGCCAGCACATTCTAGTCAGGGGGAAACAGTTCCATGCTTGAGGCAGGCCCAGCATCCAGCCTGTCACGGGGAGACCGATGGGGTGATTCACTGAGCACAGGGACATGCTTGCAGAAAGCCATGGCATCCTTAGGGTTATCTAAATAACGCTGTTTACCATTCAGTTCAACTCTCAGCCTAGCTGGGTATAGCATGCTATATTGTACACCCACTGAGCGGAGACCAGCCTTGACCTTTGAAAATTTCCCCCTGGCTTCCTGTATCATGGGCATGAAGTCAGGAAAGAGGGAGACCATTGCTCCTTGGTACTGCAAAAGGCCCTTCTCTCCGGCCAATCAGAGAGCAGTGTTGCTGTCCCTATAATTCAGGAGTCGTGCGATAATCAGTCGGGCTGGCGCCCCAGGAGGGGGCCGAGTACCTAAGTTGCGGTGTGCCCTTTCAACCACGAAGGTGGATGTGAAATTTTGTCATCCTGGCAGCTCTGTTAATAGGTTCTCAACAAACAAGTCCCGCCGGCCAGTGTTGGTGGACTCCAAGATACCAGCATATGCGCAAGTTGTTGCTGCGCCCCGTGCCCCCAAATCATTGTTTTTAATAGCCACAGTTTTTAACCTCCCCTCCACTGTGCCCTTTGGTTAGCCAAGCCCGCAGCAGGTGTGCAGCCGGTTCACCAGCGCGGTAGGGGCATCAGCAGCCACCCTGCCATCATATGCTCCCTGCAACAGCAGCACGGCCAGGGCCCACAGCAGCAGAAAGCAACACTGGTCACCCCCCAGAGGTGCCGCAACACCATAAACGACCTCAGCACCAGGCCGCGCCATCCTGCAGTCACCGCTGCACAGGCTTGGCGGGCCTACAGTTCCCCCACTGGTCACACTCTGGTCCTGCAGGGGGGGAGTCAGCCTGCGGCGACTGCCTCAGGCAGCACCGTGCCGCCTGCAGGCCCCGCACCTCAGGCTCAGCCGAGGCCCTTGTCGCCTCGGGGCCTCCAAGGCATGTGGGCCGAAGTGACCAGTTACGTGGCCACCGCGGGCCACCCCCGTTCCCCCACCCTGTTCTCACCACACCACTGCTTCTGCGGTCTTCGGTGTAGGGTGACTGCCAATTTCCGCAGTTTGTTGGGAGACACTGCAGGAGCTTGACCACGACGTGGCCATCTCGGTCGATGGTGTGGTCTGTAAGGAAGGCGAGGGAGTAGGACTAAAAGTAATGCCATTAACAATAAGTAATGGACGCATTACCTCCCGTCCCTCCCTCACCTTCCTTAATGGCCAATGAGACATAGTAAGAAAAACAGGAGACAGAAAACTGAGTTGCAATAAAAAAAAAAATGTAATCACAACCAGTCCATACACAGAAAGACCCCTATTCCTTCATAGAGGACAAAACCCTGTGCCCCATAACAGCCTCCAAACACCCCAATTCAGCAATATGGTAGTGTCTCACAAAAGTAGGCGGAGACGCCCAAGTAGCGGCTCTACAAATCACCACCACCGAAATTGTGCCCTGCAACTCAGCCACAGTAGCAGCCATACCCTGTGTGGAACGTCCCTGAATCCCAGTAGGAGGCACCACCCCTTTCAAATCACAGGCCAACAGTACCTTCGTCCGGATCCAGCAACTCAGGGAAGCAGTAGAAGGCTTCTCCCCTTTCCTAGCAGGACCAAAATTTACAAACATAGAATCCCCTTTATGAAATGCAGCAACCACCTTCAAATAACACAACATGGCCCGCTGCACATCCAAAGCATGTAACCTGACCTCCTCCTCCAAGGAAGGATCAGGACAAAAAGTAGGAAGAATCACCTCTTGTTGACCATGAAAAGCCAAATTAACCTTAGGCACAAAAGAGGGAAATGGAACCAGCACAACCCGATCTGGAAAAAGTTAGCAAAAAGGAAAAGAGCAGGATAAAGCACCCAATTGCCCCAAACACCTGGCCAAAGTAATAGCAATCAAAAAACAAGGGTCAAATGTTTTAAATCAGTGTCCCCCAAAGGATCGAAAGGATGGTCCATCAACACATCCAACACCAACTGCAGATTCCAGCCAGGGAAAGAACGCACCGGTCTCGGAAATAAATTCACCAGACCCTGAAAAAATGTGGGCATCAAATGACCTTCATTTTCCAGATTACGCCAAGAACCCCGAAAAGCTTGGATCGCCACCCATTGAACACATAGCGTAGCCACCGACAACCCCATATGCGCCCCATCCTGCAAAACTGCATGATCACAAACAGAGAAGCAATATGCTGTCGCAAACACCAGGAGGAAAAAACCTTCCACTGAGGTCCATAGGAATGCAATGTGGATTTATGCCTAGCAGCTTGCAAAGTCACAGCCAAAGGACAAGGAACCTCCAGTCCCGTCAAACCCCGCCGTTCAACCTCGAAGCCGTCAAGGGCAGTCTCAGCAAGGATCCCCGGGAGAGACAAGGAAACGCCAGCGGAGAGGGATGGAGAGGAAGACCCTACTCCGTCCCGAAGGTCAACCGCTGAAGCAGAGGAAACCAATTTGATGGCAACGATGGGAACGCGTTAGAAGGGCCGATTTGCCGGGCAACGTGCAGACTTCTCATAGAGATGGAATTTTTTGGACTTATATTGTAAGATGGTTAATACTTTGAACTCAGCATGATAGTCTTTATCTCTCCATGAGTCCTGAAGAGGCCTGTAAGTAAAGGGGCCGAAACGCGTCGACCTTTTGACAAGGAGGTTGCAAAAAATAGTTAGTGTATTGACTATGATTAGAGCTCACATCTCTCCCCTAATAAATATTTAAGGAAAGCATAAATACATGATGTGATAGCTGTCGCAACCATCTCTTTTATGTGGATGAAAGTCTTAATACATTCTGACAACCACATTCTCTAAATAATTTTGGAGACCGATGAAGACAGTGCTTGTATATGTTTGTATATATGCTCTTTTAAATAATTGTGATATAAGTCTATTTGTACATTACACGTAGGATGTATGGCTGTCATTTTGGTTTTATGTCCAAAAAAATGAAGAGAATAACTTTGTTGTAATTAAAGTACACTTCCAATGACCGATTTAGAAGTTCAATGTGAGTAATTCAACATTCATATCTGTCCCTACTATCGTACCACTTGTGTTTATGGATTACATTTATTCTACCCAGGTATAGTAGGGTTATTAGGGTAGACCCCTTGTTTTTCTTTATATGATTGAATAAAACCCATAGCACAGCATATTATATACCCTGACCAGAATGGTTTTATACCTGGCAGAAACACCTTTTATAATCTATTCCGCCTTTTCATGCTTATGGACTGGGCCAAGACATTGGGTACCAACCCTTGGATCCCCTCTGTAGATATTGATGAAAAGGCGTTCAATATCGTAGGGTAGGATTACCTCATGGAGGTCCTCAAGAGACTCGGAATAGAGCTGAAGTTTCTGAAATGAGTCAACCTACTATGAAAAAAACACTCTTTGCACAGGTGCAAATGGAGAATGTGATCTCTGAGCCACTCCATATTGAGCGAGGCACCCGAAAGGACAGCCCCTTATCTCTGATTATTTTCACACTGGCTATAGAACCCCTTGCATGCGCACTGCGGTTAAGGGCACTGGAATGGGGCATTCAGGTCGCTGACAGATGACATAATCTCATTATTTGCAGATGATGCACTAGTGTATCGCTGAGAGGAAGCAGGCAAAATCTCCAATTGATGGATGTATTGCATCTCTGTGGGAAGCAATTTGCCTGAAGGTAAACTGGGGCAAGTTCCATCTTTTTCCCTTGACAGCAGTGTCTGAGGAGCAGTGACAACGGCTCCTGGCCGCCCCTCTCTCCTGAAACCATGATACTTTTAAATACTTGGGTGTCAGAGTGTACCAAGGAGAAAAGAACCAGATGGACAGTTAGATAGGGAGAGCATTGACATTGACAGGGATTCGTAGCTCACTATATTTTGGACTGCCTTTCCACTCTCTCACATGGGGCGCATTGCCATCTCCAAAATACTACTTCTCCTGCGATTATTATACTTCTTCGCCACCATCCCGGCCCTATTACCAAAACGTTTGTGGAGCTATGTTCGCTCCTGATCCCCTTAAGCTGGGGCAAGGGAATGCAAGGGTAACAACATCCAAACTATATACCTCACTATATGAGGGAGGCCTAGGGGCACCAAATTATGAATATTACTATGCCACAGCCCAGCTGTAGTGGCCATCATGCTGGCTGATGGAGCAGAACAACTTGGACACTGGCTTGGCATTGCAGCGGCCCTACAGGTGCTACAATTGTTGTTGAGCTCTGACAAGGGGATGCTCAGAGATTCTGAGAATGTTCTTATGATGGTGGCCAGAGCATGCAGGCAATCTTATGCCATTAAACCCTGCACAGTTCCGTATGCGCCTGCATTGCCCCTGTGGGCATCGCTGGGATGCTCAGCGCTACGCTGGAGACAAGAAGTGTCTCAGTAGACCGAGGTGGACCTCGTCACATAAGGTGACACCTTCAATGATATGACTCTCCCTCACACACCACTTGCACCAGGTCTGGCACAATACATATGGCGAGCCAGAAACCTCACAGTTTTAATAAAGGCTTTTTGCACATGGGTGTGCGCGCCGTGCAATTATATGCCCATATGGATCATTGTGCTCTGACAGGAGCATGCCTCTTGCATCCTTGTGTGCATACTGGGAAACCACACAATCAATTACACTTAGACAAGCAATTGACACAGTGCATGGGTATGCCTAAAATAATCTCCTCCGCGGCTTGATTTAAATATGTCCAGTTCAACTACCTCCACCACACTTAGGGCCTTATTAAGATCCTGGCGGAGGAGAATACTCTGTCACAAACAACACAGATTTCCCGTCCACCACATTATGGTGGTCATTCTGACCCTGGCGGTCTTTGACCGCCAGGGCGGAGGACCGCGGGAGCACCGCCGACAGGCCGGCGGTGCTCCAATGGGGATTCCGACCGCGGCGGTAAAGCCGCGGTCGGACCGGCACCACTGGCGGGGTCCCGCCAGTGTACCGCGGCCCCATTGAATCCTCCGCGGCGGCGCAGCTTGCTGCACCGCCGCGGGGATTCCGACCCCCCCTACCGCCATCCAGATCCCGGCGGTCGGACCGCCGAGATCCGGATGGCGGTAGGGGGGGTCGCGGGGCCCCTGGGGGCCCCTGCAGTGCCCATGCCACTGGCATGGGCATTGCAGGGGCCCCCGTAAGAGGGCCCCTACATGTATTTCACTGTCTGCTGCGCAGACAGTGAAATACGCGACGGGTGCAACTGCACCCGTCGCACAGCTTCCACTCCGCCGGCTCGATTCCGAGCCGGCTTCATCGTGGAAGCCTCTTTCCCGCTGGGCTGGCTGGCGGTCTGAAGGCGACCGCCCGCCAGCCCAGCGGGAAAGTCAGAATTACCGCCGCGGTCTTTCGACCGCGGAACGGTAACCTGACGGCGGGACTTTGGCGGGCGGCCTCCGCCGCCCGCCAAGGTCAGAATGAGGGCCTATGATCCTATTTAATTCTATGGAGATTGTAATACGACAGACGGGATATTCGTCATGTTTGTGATGGAGTATTCCTTCCACCAATTTCTAAATCAGGCCCTTATCTCACACCTGTGCGCATAGCACGTATGTACCAAGGTGACACCTGCCCCCGCTGCTCCTCTAAGGAGGCAAATTTCATACACATGGAATGGTCCTGCCCCCTCATCAGCTATTACTGGGATACAGTACTTAACTACACTTCACAAGTCTTGGGCTGTTCCCTCCCAAAATTCGTGCCTCACTGCCTGTTGGGTCTCACCACACCTAGTCGAATGGAAATCACCCAATAAATTCACAGATTATGCCCTGATTCTTGCCAAATGTAGAATAGCCATGAACTGGAAATTGACACTTGCTCCTCCCCATGTTATTGTGGCTCACCTATCTGCGTACTGGAATTTTTGCTGGACAAAGTAGGACCATGTGATAAGAAAGAAATTAGTGCAGTACAATGGTCATATGAGGTTGGGATTCTGTATCTCCATTGATAAAGTCATATAAATGTGATTGTTTTTACACATCAAGAAATGTATGGACCCTTGCTACCTGACAGTTCTTGATCCTGTTGTGATTCCTGTCTGTTTTTGATATCATAAATGCAAATAAAGAAATATTACAAAATATATATTAGTAATGTTGCTGTTACTAACATCAGAACAACACTAAAAAAAAAAATCTTATCATCTGTATTTATATAAAGTGGTACAAACTATCTACCTAGTGCATGCAACAACATAGACACAACCCATATACAGACCACAGACACCGTTGGGCACAGATGTCACACCATCATGTAGAAGGAAACCAGGACAAGCATCTCAACTTGCCAAGCACAGCAATGTGAGCAGCTGTATTATTAAAGAAAATATATAAATAAACTATGTACAATAAAAGCCAAATGGCTAGTTCAATGTCCGGTAACGCAGGACACATTGTCCAGATACCATGGCCCCTACCTGACTCCTGACAGCAAATGGGCCTCCACAGCATAGGGGCATCAATGGGGCAGGCAGGTAGGCATCTCAGGGTTTTGGGGTGGTGGGGGTGGCTTTGATTTGGAAGGAGCATGTCTTGGTTTGGGCTTGGGAGGGGGGAACTTTGGCTCTGGGAGGGGTGGATTTTATGCTGGGTTGAGGAGCAGGGGAAAACACCAGAAGGGGCATCCGAGGAATGGGAGGTGGAAGGGCCTGGGAGGGGCAGGGAGACATGATGTTTAGGGATAACACTGGATGGAAGGGGAGTCGGGAAGAGGTCAAGGGTGGCAAGGAAGACTTTTTTAGGTACACGGGGCGGTCACATGATTGTGGTTTGGAGGAGGAGGCAGAGGGAGTACTTGTCTGATGTGTTGGTGTGCTGTACATGGATGCTGGTGTGTGTAATGTGTGCATGTCTGTGGTGGGTGAATGTTGGGTGGGTGAGTGTATGCATGTGCATTCATTGGGAGGAGGGGGTTAGAGATGCAGAGAAAGGGAATGGGAGATGTGTGAGTGAATGTTGGGGTGGTGTATGTAAGTGAGGTGGATGTGCTGCAGGTGGCAGAGAAGGTAGTCAAGGTGAGTGCAGATGTGGAGTGTGGGGTGGGTGTCTGTGAGTCTGCTGTTGTGGTGATTGAGGGTATGACTGGAATGCTAGCAGGACCAGTGTGTGATGATGCAGAGCTGGCAGGTATGAGTGGTGATGTGACTGTAAGGGAGGAGGTGGTGGGGAAAGTGTCTGTTGTTGTGTATGCAGATCTGTGTTGTGTGTGTCCATGCCTGTGGGTTTGTTTGTGATGCTTATGTCTGTCTTTGCGCAACTTGTCTGTTGTAGTGGGTGTATGCTGGTCTGTATTTGTGCTCCGGATGGGTGTAGGGAGAGGGGTTATGGATTGGGAATAGGTAGTTGGAGTGGGGACTGAAGATGAAGGGACACTGGCTGCAGTCAACGAGGAGGCCAGAGCCTGATGCAATCTCTGTAGGCCAGACAAGGCACTGTGAATGCCTTCAGGGAATGCATTGGACTGCTGCATATGGGATGCCACTAGGTATTCCCGTCAGCCCTTCTGGGTGTAGGCTGGCCAAGACCTTCTCCTCCCATGTTGATTATTCTGAGGGAGAAAGTGGGGGCCCACCAGCAGTCCTTATGATGCCGATTTGGTGCCTGGAAGCCATGGCCCGTATCTTCCCCGATAGGTCGTTCCACCTCTTCCTAATGTCCTCCCTTGTATGTGGATGGTTCGTCGACCATGACCCTGAGTCCCTCGTCTGTGAATCTGTTTTTTTTTTGTGGTGCCAGGGTGGTTGGGTTGTGCGTGGGGGGTGTGTGTTGTGCAGGGATGCTGGGTGTGCTGTTTGTTGGTGTGAGTTAGGGGTGTGCGTGTGGTTTGTGGTGTTTGTGTGCAGTGGTGTGTTATGTGATGCGTGTCCAGTGTGATGGTGCCTTCTTTCAGTGTGCTCTTGCCTCGCTCTAACAAAGTTTCTGGGTTCAAAGGGTTCTGGGTATGTGTGGGGGGTGTTTTGTAGTGCTGTGGTCAGGTGTGTGTATGTGTATCAGGTGTGTGGTAATGGTGTTGTCCAATGTGGGCAGCGTTCTGGTGGAGGTGGATTTTTTTGGGGCGGTTCAACGGCCAATGGAATTGGGCCGTGTTGAGACCACAGTGCAAAATTGTGATTCGTTATTTGGCGGGCAGGATGTTCTAGGAGTGGCAGTGCCGGTGGTGCAGACGCCTCCTTCATGCCGTTGTTTCAGCTGATGGTGTTGTTTGTGGGTGAATTTTAGGCGGTGTTGGGTTGGTGATTCGTAATGGTGTGGTCTTCAGACCGCCATCACTGGCGGTCTTTCAGCAGCCGCTTACACGGCGTTCTTCGGTAGAGTCCGCTAAAGTCAGAATGACCACCTAACTGTCTGGCAACACAGACGTTAGGTTGCCGTGCCTGCGTAAGACTCGACAATACTGTGTTCCTGTCGAAGGTGTTCACCGGAACTTGGGAGCCAGTTGCTGGAATGGTGGCTGGGGCAGAGGTAGAAGCCTGTGATGGTGCTTGCCTTACCGTGCCATAAGTTGACGCAACAAGAGCTTGTGTGCTGCTAGAAGTGCCAGATGTTTCTTGTGCTAGTTCCTGTACATCCAGGTTGCGCCCTCTCTCCGCACAGGCTAAATGTGTGGCATGCATGGTGCGCTGGTGCTTTTGCATTCCCGTAGTCCTGTAGTACCAAGGGAATACTGTAGCCCAGTACCCGAGAAACAACTTTGCTGCATAGGCAACAAGTTACCTCCCAGGCTATGACTTTCTGATCCCCAGGTGGAATCAAGAAGAATTGCCATACAGCATAATACTTCAACTTCACTCAGGGGCATATTTATACTCCGTTTGCGCTGGAATTGCGTCGTTTTTTTTGACGCAATTTCAACGCAAAACTAACTCCATATTTATACTTTGGCGTTAGACGCGTCTAGCGCCAAAGTCCATGGAGTTAGCATCATTTTTTAGCGTGGACACCTACTTTGCGTTAATTATATGCAAGGTAGGCGTTCCCGTCTAAAAAATTGACTCCGAGGCATGTGCGCCGTATTTACACTCCCGGGCAAAAATCACGCCCGGAAGTGGGCGGGTCAAAAAAAATGACGTACGCCCGCTTTTGCGCCGTTTTTTAGCGCCTGCAAAAGGCAGGCATTAAGGGACCTGTGGGCTCTGAAGGAGCCCAGAGGTGCCCTCCCATGCCCCCAGGGACACCCCCTGTCACCCTTGCCCACCCCAGGAGGACACCCAAGGCTGGAGGGACCCATCCCAGGGACATTAAGGTAAGTTCAGGTAGGTATTTTTTTTTGTTTTTTTTTGGTGGCATAGGGGGGCCTGATTGGTGCCCCCCTACATGCCACTATGCCCAATGACCATTTGTTGCTTGTAAACATAATTAACACTACATACAATGAAGAGACATGCACCATGACTTGTGATAATTCGTGTTTATTTAGTGTTTAAAATCACAGTCCAGAGGAATGGGGTAATGGTCTAGGTGAAATTCAGGGTGGGTGGTACAGCTGTTTGTTTCACAGGTCCTGTATCCATTTGCCTCAGAATGAAGGGAACGTGGTATTGAGCAGCCAACAGGGTGTAACAGTGGCACACAAGGGTGACATTTCAGAAGAGGGATCACTTCCTGGTGGGGGGATTGGTCTTTGCCTCAGGTCCTGCAAGATGGCTGGATGGCCGGCATATTTTACGGGGGGTCACTCAGCTGCAGGGGCAGGGGTGCTGGTGGCCTGTGAGTCCTCCTGCTGGGCTTCCATTCCAGTAGCTGGTGCTGATGTTAAGGGCAGTGGTGTTGACTGACTACTGGATGGGGCCTGCTGTTGGGTGGAGGATGTCCGCAGGATGTTGTTCAGTTCCTTGAACCACCCTAATATGGAGACCATGGTGGCACTGAGTGCCTGCCACTGCTGCATGGCCTCCTGGTGGTATTCCTCCTGCAGCCTTTGGGTGTCCTGCAAGATGGAGACTATTTGGCCTATCTTGTCCTGGGATTGCTGGTAGGCTCCCAGGACTCTGGTGACAGCCTCCTGGCAAGTCGTGTCCTGTACCTTCCTCGTCCCTTGGCCCACAATTGCCCTCCCACTCACCCTTGCACCCTGTGACTGTGTCCCTGTTGCAGTGTGCCCCCTCCCACTGACACCAGGACCGTCATTGTCTTCGGTTTGCACCGTTGACTCCTGCCCATGTCCTGTGGGACACACTGATGATTGATGTGAGTTTGGGACACAGGTTTGGGAAGGTGGGCTCTGCTGTGCAATGGATGCCACAGGGGAGGTTGTTTCAGTTGTGGGCAGAGTGGGGCTGGTACTGGTGGTGGACTGACCACTCATGCCTGATGGCCCAGGTTTGTCATCCATATCCAGACATCCAGGGGATTCCTCTACTATTGGACCTGCTTCCAGGCCTGGGCTTTCTGTCACTGGCCTCCTTTGCTGTGTGGCAGTACTTGGGAGACCTTTGGAATGAGAGGTATTGTATCAGATGATGGTATTGTGGAAGTGATACACATGGTTGTATGCCATCATTGACTGGATTTGTAGGGCAGTAATGGCATTGACAGTTACTAGACCACTGCTTGTGTTTCCATCAGTGGAATGTTGCAATGGTCTTATTTTGGGGAAAAGTTCATATTTGAACTGCTACTGTACTGATGTCCATTCAAAATACTTTTTGGTGACGGGGAGTAACATGGTTTAGCGTGCAAGTGCTGAGATGTGAAGTGGATATAGCATCAATGCAAGGTTACAGAGTGTTGCATTGTGGTAGTTGTACTACTTTTTGCAGAGTGCATTATCCATGCACTAGGTGGGCCTGTGATGGAATGGTGTCAGTAGGGAGCCTTGGCATGCAAGGGTGGTCATTGGTTGCATGGTGGGTTTGTGCACATTCGGGTGGTGTGAGGGGGTGAGAGGGTGTTGGGGGTACATGCTGTGCACGGGTACATGTTGGCCGGGGTGTGTAGTTTACTTACCAGTGTCCAGTCCACTAGGTATTCCCGTCAGCCCTTCTGGGTGTAGGCTGGCCAAGACCTTCTCCACCCATGTTGATTATTCTGATGGAGAAAGTGGGGGCCCACCAGCAGTCCTTATGATGCCGATTTGGTGCCTGGAAGCCATGGCCCGTATCTTCCCCGATAGGTCGTTCCACCTCTTCCTAATGTCCTCCCTTGTATGTGGATGGTTCGTCGACCATGACCCTGAGTCCCTCGTCTGTGAATCTGTTTTTTTTTTGTGGTGCCAGGGTGGTTGGGTTGTGTGTGGGGGGTGTGTGTTGTGCAGGGATGCTGGGTGTGCTGTTTGTTGGTGTGAGTTAGGGGTGTGCGTGTGGTTTGTGGTGTTTGTGTGCAGTGGTGTGTTATGTGATGCGTGTCCAGTGTGATGGTGCCTTCTTTCAGTGTGCTCTTGCCTCGCTCTAACAAAGTTTCTGGGTTCAAAGGGTTCTGGGTATGTGTGGGGGGTGTTTTGTAGTGCTGTGGTCAGGTGTGTGTATGTGTATCAGGTGTGTGGTAATGGTATTGTCCAATGTGGTGCAGCGTTCTGGTGGAGGTGCATTTTTTTGGGGCGGTTCAACGGTCAATGGAATTGGGCCGTGTTGAGACCACAGTGCAAAATTGTGATTCGTTATTTGGCGGGCAGGATGTTCTAGGAGTGGCAGTGCCGGTGGTGCAGACGCCTCCTTCATGCCGTTGTTTCAGCTGACGGTGTTGTTTGTGGGTGAATTTTAGGCGGTGTTGGGTTGGTGATTCGTAATGGTGTGGTCTTCAGACCGCCATCACTGGCGGTCTTTCAGCAGCCACTTACATGGCGTTCTTCGGTAGAGTCCGCTAAAGTCAGAATGACCACCTAACTGTCTGGCAATACAGACGTTAGGTTGCCGTGCCTGCGTAAGACTCGACAATACTGTGTTCCTTTCGAAGGTGTTCACCGGAACTTGGGAGCCAGTTGCTGGAATGGTGGCTGGGGCAGAGGTAGAAGCCTGTGATGGTGCTTGCCTTACCATGCCATAAGTTGACGCAACAAGAGCTTGTGTGCTGCTAGAAGTGCCAGATGTTTCTTGTGCTAGTTCCTGTACATCCAGGTTGCGCCTTCTCTCAGCACAGGCTAAATGTGTGGCATGCATGGTGCGCTGGTGCTTTTGCATTCCCGTAGTCCTGTAGTACCAAGGGAATACTGTAGCCCAGTACCCGAGAAACAACTTTGCTGCATAGGCAACAAGTTACCTCCCAGGCTATGACTTTCTGATCCTCAGGTGGAATCAAGAAGAATTGCCATACAGCATAATACTTCAACTTCACTCAGGGGCATATTTATACTCCGTTTGCGCCGGAATTGCGTCGTTTTTTTTGACGCAATTTCAACGCAAAACTAACTCCATATTTATACTTTGGCGTTAGACGCGTCTAGCGCCAAAGTCCATGGAGTTAGCGTCATTTTTTAGCATGGACAACTACTTTGCGTTAATTATATGCAAGGTAGGCGTTCCCGTCTAAAAAATTGACTCCGAGGCATGTGCGCCGTATTTACACTCCCGGGCAAAAATCACGCCCGGAAGTGGGCGGGTCAAAAAAAATGACGTACAGCCGCTTTTGCGACGTTTTTTAGCGCCTGCAAAAGGCAGGCGTTAAGGGACCTGTGGGCTCTGAAGGAGCCCAGAGGTGCCCTCCCATGCCCCCAGGGACACCCCCTGTCACCCTTGCCCACCCCAGGAGGACACCCAAGGCTGGAGGGACCCATCCCAGGGACATTAAGGTAAGTTCAGTTTTTTTTTTTTTTTTTTTTTTTTATGGCATAGGGGGGCCTGATTGGTGCCCCCCTACATGCCACTATGCCCAATGACCATGCCCAGGGGACAGAGGTCCCCTGGGCATGGCCATTGGGCAAGGGGGCATGACTCCTGTCTTTGCTAAGACAGGAGTCATTTCTATGGGGGTTGGGAGTGAAAAGAAATGGCGCAAATCGGGTTGAGGCGAAAAAATTGCCTCAACCTGACTTGCCCCATTTCTTGACACCCAAGCCCCATATCCCCCTACGCCGGCGCTGCCTGGTGTACGTCGTTTTTTTTAACGCACACCAGACGGCGCCGGCGGCTAATGCCGGCTAACGTCATTCAATAAATACGGCACCCGCATGGCGCTTCAGAATGGCGTTAGCCGGCGCTAATTTTTTTTACGCAAAACTGCGTTAGCGCAGTTTAGCGTCAAAAAGTATAAATATGGGCCTCAGTGCTCTAACTCCTGTTCCTCTATAGCGATCTCACCCTCTTCACTTTACATTGAATCTGGACCAGCTGCAGCAGTTTCAGGTCACTGTAAAACCCCTGTTCAAACGCAGCACAAGATTGTGACAGCGTTTTAACTAAATAAAGATTAATGCAATTAACATGTGGTATAAACGTGTAGGCCTTACAAGAAAATAAGTATTTCAAAAGCAAATGTTTGTAGTAAGGTTCCATAGCCACATGTATTTAGCTAAAACTACTGACAATTGCATTTTTTTTATTTCCTCTCTTTTACCCTGACATAGGTTAGGAATATGAGATATAAACCTTCAATGATGCAAATGTGTTTTGAAACAATAAAGTGAACAGATTAGTATTACACTTCATCTTTCTCATATGCTTAGTTTTCCTAAAATATAATATTGTTTTACTTACTTTACTTTAGAAGTTTAACTTCTGCAGAACATTTTTTTATGAATAAGTTTCTTCAATAGAAGCGCATGGGAAAGGGAATGATTTCACTTGGTAAAGTAGTGTCCTAACCATGAATTATTCTTGCCTTATAATAAGAAGTGCATGGAAAGAAGACTTATTTGATAGTCGCATTACAATTTATAGAACTCTTGTATTTTATGTTCAGAAGCTCTTTGTTTAGTTTACTTAGCCGAAGCTGCCCTGCTTTCATGATGACACCCTGCCTGTTTGGACGTGAGACCTCACAACTGCTACGTTTTGTTGCACTTGCTGAACTGAAAATTTTATATAATTAGCACTCAAAGAACATTACTGTGTGTATACAAAGATACCTCATTTGCTTGAGAAACATCTGTGTCCTTCCCTATCGAATGTAAGACAGGTGTTGCTGGTTCAATAAAAACAACAGTATAAACTTTACTCATTTGGTAAACTGAAATAAGGGGGGGCATCTACTTGGGACTATGCAAATTAGTTACAGACAAGCACTTATTACCATTCTGGTAAATGATGCACAACATTGGTTTACCATATTGGCGGCAAATCACAATAGACAGGATATATTTGCATCAATATTTTAAACATTTCTACTACTTAGATCAGTCCATATGTAAGTCCTTAGCGGCCATTCTCTCTAAGTTTTGCAGTGTGAGGTGTGGACATGCTTCGCATCACTTGTGGGGCACTCATGCTTGACCAGTCTCCTGGCCCGGGCCTGTTTGGTCTTCACTAGCCTAGTTATTTTGTGAAACTATCAGGGCTGTATGTGTTCTCTGTAGGATTGCAGCTCTTACATGCACATATCCAAGCCACTACTGGACCACTACTGGCACCTTTTGCAGTCCTCTCGCCTCTTCCCACCTGGGAACTATCAACTCGCGCTACCCCACTTTAAGACCGCGGCGCACCAATTGGAAAGTTGATGGGAAGTTCTGCTTATGATCTGAAATTTATGCTAAAAGCTTAATACATTCACATCTACAATTCAGATTTCTTCATGGGTTCTAGCTGACACACTTCTCTCACTCTCCATAGCTTAGGATAGGGCCTAATTTAAATGGAACATGTTTAATGCTTTTTCTGTATTGTAGTGATAATTTGATTGATTGATTAATATTGATGATTTTTAATACAGGAATATCTACTAAAATATTTAATATAGCTTTGAAATTCAAATCAAAATCTCAATAACTCCCATTACAACACAAATGATTTGTAATGATAGATTATTTGCAGCTCCTGATTAATTCTTTCACTTGCATCAAAGGTCGGCACCCAAAGTGCCCGGTAATTGGAGAAGGGACTTTATGTTCAGATAAGTTGGTAAGGTTGGTGTCATAAACCAAAATTATTTATTTAAGGTCCCTCATATCTCCCACAAAATGCAGCAGGGCTGGAACAGGTGCAAGTAATTCTGAACCAGTACAGAACCAATAGAAAATAATAACACAGTTCTTATTGGCTGGCAAGATCTTCTTCAGAATCAATATTATTCTCACAGAGTACGACAATACTACAGAGTGAGTACCACAGTACTGGCAAAAATAAAATAAAATAAAATTAGAAACGAAACATGCATACTGTACCTATATAACCTATACCCTGATAAGGACTACTATTTTTAAAAGTTCCCAACATACATTCCAATATGTAAAACGCATTATTGTTATTAGAAGTAATTATTAACAAATTTGTGCTACATGAATATAGACCAATTAAAGGCCAAAAACATATTACCATGAAAAAACCTTTATGAGACATTTAATATAAGGGCAACTTCAAATAGAAAACCCAACAAAATCACAAAAAAAGTTACACTTTTATACTACAAAACATTAGAAATATTATAGTTATAGTTTCAAATTAAAGCTGCTATGTTAATAATTTATTACATAATGTAGGTTATGATTTTTATTGCCATTTAACTTATTAACATTACCAAAACATTTAAATAACTATAACTCACCATGTATGGATGTACGAAGTGTAGAAATGGTTTGATGTTTTTTTTTTTTTACTGTTTTTTAATTAATGCTATATAAATGCATTTTTTATGTTGTAAATAATAGATACATTTTGGCGAGTTATAGGTATTTAAATGTTCCAGTTACGTTAATAAGTTATATGGTAAAAAAAGCATAAACTATGTTATGTAATAAATTATTAAAGTAGTGGCTTTAATTTGAAACTATGACATTGCTTATGTTTGTGTAGTTTAAAAGTATTATTGTTGAAAATTATTAATACCTGACTATAAATAACACATAACCATTTTCTTTTTGTGAATATATATACACACACACACACACACACACACACACATTACCCAGTGGCAAGGCTTTAAGTGGATTGGGTCCATCTGGGTTTCAGACCCAGTAGTAATTAAAAAACTAGACATTGAAACATGGACCTATCTTGCACTACATTAATGTCCTCATCTAACTGGCTAAAACACTGATCGATTACTTTAAAAAGAATTATAAAAATGTTAAGGTACTCCATGTCAACGATTTAATTCCGATTTATATTTCACATATATTACTTAATCTTGCATTCCCAAGAGTGTTTGCTATTCCCATGATGTTGTGCTTCTGTATTTTTTTGTGTAGCATTACTCTTATATAGTGCATACTTTGTACTGAGTCACCTACAGGTGTTTATAATGGGCCACCTTTGACAGTGCTGGGGTTGAGGCTGAAGGCAGTTCAAGTTACTCACTGTGCCCGTCAGTGGGTCAGAAAGGCTTTCAAAATATATGTTCTTGACAGCGAAGCATGCAGATGCCATGCAAGATGGCTGCCATTCCATGGAGCACCTGGGCGGCCTCGACGGCCGACAGGGACATTGTATCTTAAGACGTTATTTCCACAATCCTGAGCCGGGTTATGTAATCAGAAGCCGTGGCCACACTTCAACGCCTTTTTCAGTTACAATCCCGGTCTTTTGGCGCTACGGCTGCTCTTTCATTGTGCGGCCACCATTTTGAGGAATAGTTTGTTGCCTGTTCTGAGGTAATCTTCCTGATGATATAAGCATTATCACTAATATTATTGGGGCTTATGACGTATTTTCCCTGCCGTTTTTCACATTGTTGCCACATTATTCATCTTATCAACAATGCTCATTTTAATAAATGCCAAAATTAAGTATTACTATTGGGTTTATCTTTAATGCCTATATCAGTACCACCTTGCATCTTTACAAATCTGATGCTGGCTCAAGATTTTATAACTAGAAGGATATTTCTTTCTTTAATGACTTCCTGCTGATCACCACATGCTCATTATTGGCTGGGTGACGGTATTGTGGGTCACTTGTACCCCTCTTCAGCATAGTGCTATAAATGATTAACATTCAACTGATGTTTTTTATATCTCCCATTCTCACTTCAATTACTGGCTATACGCACTATATCACCTATCAATAACCGGTACTAATTCTTGACCATCTAATTCTCTATGAGTAAATCTCACAGAGTGAAGACTGTTACAAAGCACTCCTCCACAACCAAAACTGTCATCTAGAGGTCTTGGCATCAAAAATAACTTGCCCCGGATTATCTTTCAGCCATCATGAAATGTGGATTTGAATATAGTGGATCACCTTAGACCTCTTCTTCTGGAGCTATTTCTAAAAAACCTTCTGGATCAGTCAAACAGCCCAATAACGAATAAGATTCTCATTCGAAGTCACCTTCAGCAGTCACTTTAAAGGGTATCATGGAGGATATTAGAGCCTTAAAACCTTTCATCATTGAAAGAAATTAATCTCTTCAGCATATTAAAGACAACTGGTCCTCTCATGAACAACAAATTTCTGTCATTGAACAACAAGTTAGTGATCTGGAAGATTCCATTCCAGATGTTTGTCAACTGGCAAAATAAATTGTGCGACATAATAAACTCACCAAGCATTTAGAGAACAGAAATCGGAGCTATAACCTCAGATTTTATGGCATACCGGAGAATTCAGAAGGTTCTAATATGATTTCTTATTTGCAAAAGGCCATTCCATCAATTGTCCACCTGCAGGATCGAGCGACACTCACTATTCATAAAACAAATCGTATAGGGCCAAAGTATCATTTTTTGCTTGTTCACGATCAATGAGGATAATTATTCTGTTTCTACAGTTTACTGACTGGATGCAAATATCGTCTGCAGATGAACAACTTGGTACCTTACATTGGTCAGGGAACAGGGACTTCTGTTCACAGGATGTCTTCAATGCCACTATAGTCAGATTTTGCTGCAGCACATCCTTCATCAACATAGTCATGGAGACTACAGCCACTGCTAAAACCTGATTATGTTTTCTCTCACATTGTTTTCCTTTGTTTCTTGTTCTGAACTGACTTAACTTTGATAGGTTACATGTTTCTACTTTTAATCAAAGCTCCTTATGTCTTTTTTACTTATCCATTTTGTTTAGTTTGTTTGTTTAGTGATGGATTCTTTGTTGGATCACACCATCTGTACCACCAATTCCTCTTTTTCTCTAAGGGTAAGTCTTTTGTCTAATTCTTTATTAACTGTTATAGTCTTGTAAAAAATAGTTTTGTTTTGTGGTTTATTGTTCCTCTTCTTCATTTGTTTGCCTCTGGTATTCTCATACAACTGCTGCTTTCCGGTTTGTTGGAGCCAGGATTGGGCCATCTTCATTAGGTGCTCTGTAACCCCTTCATCCTTTGGGATGTTCATCTTTGTCATTTTCCCTTCATTAGCATTTAGGGTATGCACTTTGTTATTTTTTAACTATGTTGCCTGCAAGCATGAATCTTAGAGTTATAACTTGGAAAGACAAGGGCTTAAAAAACATGGTTAAACATCAAAATGTACTATCAAATTTATCTAAATTGAAATGTTAAAAACTCTTACTGCAAGAAACCCATCTTACTGAACAGGAAATTGCAAAGGGTGGGTGAAATATTCTCTTCTTCTACTATCCAGAAAACAGAAGTAGTTATTCTTTGTCATAAACATTTACACATTTAATTTGTCTCCCAGGAATATGACGTTGAAGATTGGTGGGCTTTAGTCTGGCTTAAGATAGAAGACACCCCTCTCACAATGTTAAATGTATGTGGTCCCGCTCATTCTGACTTTTGGACATTGAGTTCTGAAAATATCACCATGCATTATATAGAGAATTTTATACTAGCTGGAGACTCCAATCAGGTTTTGGACTTCTTTTAGATTGTTATTCATCTACCAAGTTTATCTCTCAAATAGCCCATAAAATCATCCAAGCACTATGGGCCAGATGTTTGAAATTCCTATTTTGCACTTCCTAAATAATGAATCCTAAAATTGCTATTTAGGAAATGCAAAAAACGGAATGTACAAAAACAGAGATTTCCTAATAGCGATTCCTACAGACTAGGAATCGCTATTAGGAAATCGCTATTTGAAAAATGCTACACCCTAGAGGCCCATAGGTATGAATAGTTTAGCATTTCCAAATTTGCGATTTCCTAATATTCACAAATTTGGAAATGCAAACCTGAGGGTGCCTAGGGGCCTGCAGCCCCCCTTGATGCATCCCCAAAAAAGTGCTGCACATGTAAAGTGCACAAATGCTATAGGGGCATTTGTGCGCTACATGGCACTTTAAAAAATGCATTTTGAATGCATTTTTTAAACTTTCACATGATTACCATTGACTTGGAGTCAATGGTAATAGCATTTTCTAAATACCCATTTCACATTTAGGAAATGCTTTCCACATGTGCTTTGGAAATTGCAAATAGGAAATCTCTATTTGTAATTTCCAAATAGGGATTGCAAAATGCGATTTCTACAGGGTAGAAATCGCATTTTGCGATTCCCTATTGGCCCTCGTACATTTGAAAAGGCAATTTAGCATTTCTTAATTGATTGAAATTGCGATTCAGTCTGTTAGGAAATGCTAAACTGTTTCGTACATCTGGCCCTACATCTCACCGTTACCTCTCTGAATCATCAGGATTAGTCATCTAGACCGTAAGGAGTACTCCTTTCATGCAGTTCCCCACAACTCAAATACCAGAATTGATTATATTTTTTTAAGTAAACAGTTCAATTTGAAGATTGGTTCGATACTCATTTTGGATCATTCCCCAGTTTGGACAGATCGTGTCATTCTCAGTGATTATAATCACAAATCGCTTTGGAGATTCAACAATTTATCTATTCTCTGATAAATGCTTTTTTACTTCATATGGAAGCTTTGTTTCTGGAATTTTTATAACTAAATGACACAGGGGATATACCCTTTCACTTTGTATGGAACGCTTTTAAAGCTGCTTCAAGGAGTTGCATAATTAACTATGTTGCCTCTAAAAAGAAACTTAGGGAAAACAATCTAATGTCATCGTATCTAGGATCAAGCATCTGGAACACACTTATTATCCAAGAAAAAGTAATAAAGCAAATTTAGCTGCATTGATGGCGGCCAAAATACAATTCAATAAGTTCTGTGCTGAGGTAGCTTGTGGCACGCTTCTTAAACTTAACGCTAAATATTATGGTGGGAAGAACAAGGCTGGTGCTGGTAAATCTATTACTACTAATTTGGGATCCCAACTGTTTCAAGATGCAGATAATGCAACCTGTTTGCAGATTATTATCACCACTATATACTACTGAGGTTACTCTACCTGACAACCTTACTGACTCCTATTTTTCAAGCCTCAAACCTTTACCTTCCACTATTGTTGACACGTCTCTTGAATCTCCATTGACGAGTTGTTCTCAGCGGTCAAATAAATACCTACGGGTAAGACACCTGGCCACGATGGGTTTCCGGTTGAATTTTATCACCATTTTTCTGCCTTTCTCTTTCCCAAAGTATTTAAACTAATTAACTATCTTCTTTCTTTAAATAATTTTATTGGTTCATTTTCTGAGGCATCGATATGTATTGTTCCGAAAAAGCATCCCAATTTGACCCTCTGTAAAAATGACTATCCCATTTCTTTGAGAAACACTGATTGTAACTTTTTTGCTTTTTTTAATTTACCTTATTCCAGATCTCCTTACTTCGGAAAGGTCAGGTTTTGTTAACAACAGGAATATAGCAGATAATTTGCATACTTTCTTGAATTTTCTCAGTAATACAAATAAACGTAACTTTTCTCTTGCAGCGCTGACCCTTGACATGGAAAAAGCTTAGATAGAGTTAACTAGCAATTTCGTATGAAGGCCCTGCAATGGCATGGTTTTGGTCCCCCTATTCATCACCTCGCTTAATAGTCATGTTATCATGGTAAACAGAATTCAGTCCCCTTATTTTCGTATCATTAGAGGTACTAGACAAGGATGCCTCCTATCTCCAGTATTATTTATCCTAGCATTAGAACCCTTTTTACATCAATTAAAAAATGTCGACACCCTTTTCTCGCTTTAAAATGAAAGATGCACATTTTTAGTATACTGCTTATGCTGATTACATTTTTCTCTTTATGTCAAACCCAGAATCCTCACTCCCTACCTTTTTCAATGAGCCACGATTATACTCGGAGGTGTCAGGCTATAAGTTCAGTATAGATAAATCATAAGTTATGCCCCTAAACAAGTTTTGCGTGAAGGATCCTTTTGTGGAAGCAGGGCTGTCCCTGAGTCCCACAAACATTAAATGGCAGGGGATATTCTATGCAAATAATATCAGAGACATGCTAAAGATTAATTTGGAGAGTATGATTTCGAAAATTATTCATCTCACATAAGGTTGGTCTCCCTTGCTTCTTTCATAGTGAGTGGGATCATCTGGACACCATCATGATGATGCTACTTTTTATTATCAATTTCTTTCTTCTGATGCTATCTAGTAAGATCCTCAGAAAGTATTTGAGCATTGTTGCAATTATTTTTATTCCATGTGAACAACAACCAAAAACATTCCAGCAGCATATTAGACAATATTAGGATGTGGTTTAGCCACTCTACTTCCCTCCCTGAGGCCCATTCCCTCCCTTCCAACCCCGGCATAGTCAAAGCGTAACGTAGTGATACAGTTATATCTGACTGTAGCTCTCCGCTCTTACGGGGCAGGGCGCAGAGCACAGACCCCCTTTGTGTGCGTTCCACTTTCCTCAGGCCCCAGTCCATTTCCTTGGGCATCCTCTGCTCGCGTAGACCACTCGTTACGCCAGCATGCACCAGTCCAGGTCTTGTTTTCAGTCCACCAGTGCCGGCGAGTGACTCGCCTTCCATACGCGGGCAATGTTACGTTTTGCTATTATCAGTCCTAGAGTCATCGTATTTTAGCATTTTGGATAACATTTTGTATCTCATTTCCTATGAAAAGGTAAAATGTCTTGAATTTCACTGGCAGATTAAAACTCACCAAATCTGCAGGGGGTGTGAACTTCCCAGATTTCTTTCTCTATCATAAGGCATATGGAAGCAATCAAGTTCAGGAATGCTTTTCTAAACTTAGTGATACTAACTCCAAATCGTGGTTCCAACTCGAATTTTCCATGATATTCCCTTTCTCCCATAATTATAATCTCTTCATGTGCCAACCTCTCAAGTTCTGGTTGCCATCTATGATCTCTAACTCCTGTTCCCTTATCAAATCCTTTGTTATCTCTAACAAATCCTCAACAAACAGTTTCTTCTGGTATATTAAAAGGCTCACAAATAATGGTATATTAAAAGGCTCACAAATAATGGTAAGAATTTAATATGGGGAGTGGGATCGATAAGGGTCTTTTGACTATTTCACAAATACTATATAAAAATTCAGTAATTTCTTTTGAATCCCTTTTTCCTTTGTACAATCTCCCCCCCCCCTTTATTGGAAAATATCAGTTATTGAACATTATTCTTCACAATGCTCTCACACTCTTCTCGCCATCTCTACGTCACTATTCTCTAAGTCACTATGAAGATTTACAGTCCACTTCTTTCTCACTAAATACATCGTCAACAGCCTTCCGATTTTACAAAAATCTAATTAAACCCACTCATGACAGACGTAAGTCCAAACAAGAGCATTTATGGGAATCTGATTTACATTGTACCTGGCCTCTCTCTCTCTATTTGGGACAAAATCCACTCCCCACTCGTTCAGCTAACTTAACCCAAGCATTATATTTGTTTGTATAATAGACTATTTTATACTCCAGCTCGTCTGTTTAAACTCAAGCTTCTTAAACAGGACACTTGTTGGTATCACAATTCTCATTGTAGCTCATGTGGTCTTTCTCAGCCCAACTGTTCCCAATTTGTGGGTTCATATATGGGCATCAATTTTGTTGAAAAATGTTTCTTGGTGAGCTCCATTTCATGTGGTCATATCTTAGAATGACTGGTAATCCAGTGGAGCTTTTATTAGCGATTGGTTTAAGATGATTACATCCAACTGGAAATCTACTGATAATATTGCTATTCAACAATGTTGGAATACAGTATGACACAACCACAGACTGGATAGATATAATTTACATTCCCTTCCACTGTTCTAATGTATGTTTAAAGAGATGTTCTGTTTACTCCTCTCACCAACTATCATGGAAAAGTGGCAATTAATTCTGCTCATTGACTTCCACGTCCTATTCTTTCTGTCCTATTTAACATAATATTCTTGCAGATTTTGTTTTACTTTAGTATTGATATCATAACCATCAGTATTTTGATGATTTTGTTAGATGAAGGTTATTTTTAAGAAAATGCAGTGATTGCAGGTGAGTGGGTGTACTGTGTGTTGGGCGAGTAGTGGGCTTAAGTGAAAGAGGTATGAAGAAGAGCATGTGGGAGAAAACAAGAACAGGGCACTGCAGATGAAAGAAAAACGTTTTAATATATGCAGAGGGGAAAGGTGTGTAAAGTAAAAGGGCATACAAGCCTAACATAGAGGGAACATAATCAAAGTAACAGAAACACTCTAAAGACCACTTCCCCTTCCACATGCCTCCGTAATATTTAATTCACATTCTCACAATTCCAAAATTAATACATTTTCAATACTATTTACACCAAAATAACTGTTAATAATTATTTTGTATTAAACAGCTAACAGCCGTTGATAAAGCCAATAGTCCTGGCTAGTTTTAGGTGTAGGTCAGTTGTTGTTTTATATATCTGGATGCAATAAGAGAAAGCACAGGGGTGAAACAAAATACCGGTTGGTTCCGCACTATATGAAACATGCGTCCATTACTTACGATAATGGCATTACTCCTAGTCCTACTCCCTCGCCTTCCTTTGACCAATGAGGCTTCCTGCCTCCCCCTAGACCCTCCCTTCCCCTCTTAAACCCCCCCCACCTCCTGTACAAAAACAAGCCCAAGCAGCAACTCAGGCGGACTGTATCGGGGGGCGGGAGGGAACGGAAAGGAAGGCGAGGGAGTAGGACTAGGAGTAATGCCATTATCGTAAGTAATGAACGCATTACCTCCCGTCCCTCCCTCGCCTTCCTTTGACTAATGAGACATAGCAAGAGAAAACAGGAGACGGACACTGAGTTGCAATAAGTTTTAATTACAATCCATAAAGACCATTGAGACCCTACCCCCCTATTACATCATAGAGGATAATACTCGGTGACCCAATACTGACTCCAAACTACCCAAGTCCGCCAGCCTATAATACCAAACAAATGTAGAAGGAGAGGCCCAAGTGGGGGCCCTGCAAATCTCCACCAATGAAGCACCCTGAAGCTCAGCCACCGTAGCTGCCATAGCCCTGGTAGAACACCCCTGAATCCCCTGGGGAGGAACCACGTCCTTCAATGAATACGCCAACAGAATCAAGGAGCGCACCCACCGACTCAACGAAGCCATGGAAGGCTTCTCACCCTTCCGGGACGGACTGAAACTCACAAAAAGAGAATCCCCTTTACAGAAAGGAGCCACCACACGCAGATACTCTAACAAAGCCCTGCGCACATCCAAAGAATGTAACCGAACCTCCTCATCCGAGGAAGGATTCGGACAAAATGAAGGAAGTATGACCTCCTGGCGAGCATGAAAAGAAGAATTACCTTTTGGAATAAAAGAAGGAACCGGAACAAGCACCACCCGATCCGGAAAAACCTTACATAAAGGAAAAGAACAGGCCAAGGCCCCCAATTCCCCTAAATGGCGGGCCGAAGTAATGACCACCAAAAAGAACGTCTTCAAAGAAAGATGACGCAAGTCACAATCCCCTAGAGGTTCAAAAGGGGCAGCAGTCAATGCATCCAAAACTAAGGAAAGATCCCAGGAAGGAAAAGAACGTACTGGGCGAGGAAACAGGTTAAGAAGACACTGAAAAAATCTAGGCATCAAATGACCCTCATCCGTCAGATTACGCCAAGGACCCCTAAATGCATGAATAGCCGCCCACTGCACCCGCAGAGAAGCCACCGACAAACCCAGCTGTGCACCATCCTGTAAAAATTGCATCACATCAAATATAGAAGTGCATTTAGGATCCGATTTATGCCGGAAGCACCAAGAAGAAAAAACTTTCCACTGTCTACCATAGGAAATCAAAGTGGAACGCCGCCTAGAAGCCAGTAACGTAGAACTCAAAGCTACTGGCACCCCCAGACCCATCAAACCCCGTTGTTCAACTTCCAGGCCGTCAAGTGCAACCTCCTCAATGACCCCTTCGAGAGGCAAGGAAACTCCAGGGGAGACAGACAAAGAGGAAGAGGCCACATCCGACCTAACGCCATCAACTGCAGCAATGGAAACCAATTCGCCCTCGGCCAATGGGGCGCAATCAAGATAACCCTGGCTCCCAAATGCCGAACTCTCAACAGAAAAGCCCAGAGCAGCTGAAATGGTGGGAAAGCGTACAAAAGACCCCGAGGCCAAGGACACGACATCCTGTCCACCTCCCAAGCCTGAGGACAACGAAACCGGGAGCAGAAGCGACTGAGTTTCGCATCCTCTGGGGATGCAAACACATCCATCACCGGAAGACCCCAGAGGCGAACAAGATGAAGAAACAGCGACCTTCGGAGGGAGAAAAGTTGTGAGGAAGGAATCACCCTGCTTAGTAGATCCGCCTGAATATTGACCACCCCCCGAATGTAGGTAGCCCGGAGAGACAGAACCCATTCCTGAGCCCACACAAAAATCTTTCTTGCCAGACTGAACAAAGCCCTCGACCTGGTCCCCCCCTGCCGGTTCACATAAGCCTTGGTGACTAAGTTGTCTGTCCGAATAAGAACCACAACTCCTTTCAGGGATACCTGGAAATGAATCAGAGCCAACAACACTGCCTTCAATTCGCGCCAATTTGACGACCGATTGGCCTCTAGATGAGATCAAAATCCCTGAATCTGCACCGACCCCATCCAAGCACCCCAAGCTGAGAGGCTGTCATCCGTCGATATCACAACTGGGATTAGAGGAAACTAAGACACCCCTACCTGAAGATGAGTGGACCCCAACCACCATCTCAACTCCCTGCGTATCAACCCTGACCCCTGAATCCGAGTCAGCAGAGAACCAGACCCTGGAGCCCACCTCCTTAGGAACCAGTTCATCAAGCAAAGAAGATGGAATCGCGCCCAAGGAACCAGAAAAATCACTGACGCCAAATGTCCCTGCAGACGTAACCATAGAAGCGCTCTGGGGGCAGACTGCGACACGATCGTCCTCACCAGAGACTGGAGCACACCTAACCTCTTTTCCGACACAGTCACCAAACCTTGCTGAGTGAGAAACCGAGCCCCTAGAAAAACCAGATCTTGGGAAGGGACCAAATCTGACTTCCCCCAGTTGATCAAAAACCCGTGGTTTTGCAGGACCACCAGTACCCGGGCCACATGCCTCCGCAACTGGACCTGTGAGGGTGCATGTATTAGGATATCGTCCAGATAAGGATGAATAAGCACCCCTTCTGAATGTAGAAGAGCCACTAGAGGGGCCAGCACCTTGGTGAAAATCCAGGGAGATGACTTGAGGCCGAAAGGCAGCACACAAAACTGATAATGTTCCAGGCGTACTGCAAACCGTAGGAACCGCTGAGAAGCCTTTGCCACTGGCACATGTAGGTATGCATCCTGCAGATCCAGCGACGCCAGAAAATCCCCCTGACTGACCATCGGAAAAATAGTCTGAATTGACAGCATGCGGAAATGCACCGTCTTGATCCAAGCAGTCACTCCTTTCAGATTGAGGACAGGCCGAAAACCCCCTGACACCTTCTGAACTAGAAACAAGACGGAATAAGTGCCCCGACCCTTTTCTTCTAGAGGAACGCGGGAAATGGCCCTTTTGAGAAGTAAGTCTCAGACCCCGTTCAACAACGCCTCTCTCCGTGCCCCGACCGCAGGCAGAGGAGTGGGACGCACCCCGGAATCTGGAGCCACCACATCGAAATCTATGACGTAACCATTGGCCACAATGTCCAGCACCCAATGATCGCTGACACTCTCCTGCCAAGCGGAAAGAAAGTGCCTCAGCCTTCCCCCAACCTGCCCTATGCCAGGCCCACAGTGATAGTCAGGACCCCTTCTTGAACCCACCCCGGTTAGAAGGAGCAGACTTCTTAGGGGAAAAACGGGGCTGAAAGCGACGTTTCCTGAAAGAAAAAGATTTTGCATCCATTTTGGGAGAAGAACGGGAATGCTGCTTCCACCCTTTGCCAGAAGCAGAGCCACCTTTATAAGGCAAAGCATGCTTCCTCTCCTTAAATGCCTTGGAAAGCATGGAAGGCAACTGATTACCAAACAAACTACGTCCTTCAAAAGGCAGTCTCAGGAGAGCAGACTTCTCTCCAGGATCCGCCTTCCACGATCTTAACCAGAGGGACCTACGGGCCCCAATCAAAGCCCCAGATGCAACCACATCCGATGATACGTCCACCAGCAACCTGGCCTGCTGCTCCATAACAGCTAGAAGTTCGGAGCACTCCGCACCTTCCTGTACCGCAACCGCCAGCTTATCAAAGTCCTGCACCAACGACTGGGCCGCATAAGCAGAATATATACCTGCTCTCAGGGCCAGATTTTCTGCCGCAAAAGCCCTCTTGAGACCAGAATCCACCTTACGGTCCGTGGCATCAGTAGGCACACAATCCTCCGTCTTGCCAATCAGGGTTGCCAAAATGGAATCAAGACGAACAGAGGGAGGTAACACATCCTCCCCTTCCAGTAAATAAAGTTTCTGAAGGAATCGTGGAACTGGAGCTTTATCCACATCCTTCCATTCCCGAAACACCATATCCTTCACAGGTCCCTGAAAAGGCATGGCAAACTTAGAAGGCGTCTGATACTGAGGGAACAAGTGTGAGTCAGATCCCGCAGGCTGAAACACTGGAAAACCTAAATTGTCCCGCACATGTGACATCACCTCCCACATCTTTTCCCTGGAGACATATTTCCCCCCAGAGAAAGTAGATGGAGCATCCTCCTCCTCATCATCTGAAGAGGATCTCTCCGCAGTCGCAGGAGGACGGGCAGCTTTAGACTGACTAGGCCTGGCCATCCCCGCCTGGAGAGCCCTAGAAACAGCCACCTCTATCATGTCCTGTACTTCCTCTCTTGACATGAGTGGTGCAGAAGAACTACCCGGAACCTGGTGACCCCCAGGTGTAGAAATGGCAGTAGTGCCCTCCTCCCCTGAGGAGGAGGAAGAAGAAACAATCCTGCGCCTTTTTGTAGGAACCTTCGGCATGGTAAATTCAAATATAACTACCATCCCCCTGAACCCAACCTCTAAATATACTAGGTACAGGTCCACCTCCAAAAAAGCAATCATCCAATAAAAGTACACCATCAATTAAGGAATTTAGTTAAAATACGGGCAGAACGCCCATCCTACCATCTCTGATGCCAAAAAATGCCCACCAGCACCTCCGCGCGGCTCCGCGGGCCGAGGAACCGGGAACAGACGCCCCAGCCGTAAAGAGCCAACTGACCTCGTCAGCCGACTCTCAGGACGCGTCTGCCAAGCAGCCCCGCCTGCTTGCATAGACGAGACCGGCCAGAGCACACCCCGAGGCGCTCCGCGCCTCGAGGAGTGCAGGAACGATGACCCCCAGGCCCCGCCATGGAGGAAAAAGCGAAAGGTAAGTCTAGCGTGGGCTAGACAGAAAAAACAGGAGGTGGTGGGGGTGAGGGGTGTTTTTAAAAGGGGAAGGGAGGGTCTAGGGGAAGGCAGGAAGCCTCACTGGTCAAAGGAAGGCGAGGGAGGGACGGGAGGTAATGACATTTAGTTTATATGTTTAAACCCTGCCATTCATTACATAGGCCATGCTCCTTTTAAAGGCCGCCTCATGGGAGCCTTGGAATCTTACAGATGAAGAGGCTCTTTACAAATGCAAAAATGCAAAGGTTTGCTTTACAAATAAAAGTGAAAAATATGCAGTTTTTTGTTGTGTCTTTTGAATAAGTGTGCAATCTTTTCCCCCAATAAGATTTAAAAAAAATAACATTGTGATTTCACTAGAGAGATAACGCGGGCTGTTTTTAACTGTGATGGAAACGCAAATCATTGCATGTGGGCGAGTTATTTTGCCCCAGAAAGAGGAAGGTCCTGCGCTATTTATTGAGAAATGGAAAGGAAAATGCACTGTTGTGCTCCAGTAACTGAAAGGAATGTACACTCGCAAGTAATAGAAATTAAAATGCTCTGCTTTTTTTCGGTTAAACAAAGGAATATGCACTGAGTAGTCAACACCACTTGCCAATTTAGCTCTAAGATGCTGTTGCTTCAAAATGCATGTTTTATCAATTATTTGATGTTTTGTGGAAGGGGGTCAAGAGCCATGGACTCTCCGCAATAAAATCCTTTAATATCAGAAGCTCTCCTTTAATAAATCCCAGATCCTGAAGTTGACACAGATTGTTAAAGATACGCAGAAGTTACTCTCCCAACTGTGAATATAAAATACAGGGTAATTCAGAGAGTGTTGCGTTTTTCACACTGACACTTTACCTGCTGGAAGCAAACACAAGATGGAAGCATGCTGAAGCAACACTTTTTCTGCATGCCAATCACCTAAAACTTGTAAGGAGGAGTAATTCCGCCCGACCACGTTATGGATGCCAGAAATATCTTTAATTCCAGAGGGTTAGAAATGTTATTACAATACAGAAGGAATTACTATGCAGTTTCTTTTCTTGCATAATATTGAACTCCTTTATCGTTAATAAAAACAAGACTCTCCTCCACCAAGAATCTGCAATTACTGGCAGTTTTTCTGAAAAGAATACCAAAAATTATGTTTAGGCTTTTTTCACAATTATGTTTATTTGTAGACTACTATCATTTCATGTTAGAAAGTGTCAAACATAGATCAAAAACACAAATGATGTTATAAAGTGTATAATTGTGAAAACCCATTTTAGGTCCAAGGGTTTCATAAAACCATGGTGGAGAAGGAGCTTCGCCCTGTTCACATTACTTGCTCATCTTTGAACGTCTTTCAGTTTTTAATCGAAAGGGTGAATGATCTTGGGTTGTCCAAGTCAGGAGAAGCGTGTTAGTTGATCACCCTCATTGCTAGCCAGTTAACAGGAATTGGTCGCATTCAGAAGACCAACCACTTCTCGGCTACTCCTGCTCAACTTCCTCCACACTGCTTTCTGCTTCATCAGCAGGCGACTGGCGGTCTGTCTCGGGCATTCCTTCTGCTCTGTCAGCCTCACTTTCTTTTTTCGGTGGCTCGTCCTCTGTCTTTTCTTCCTCTGTTTCGAGGTCACCTTTCACTGACTGGCTTCTCACGGACTCTACTTCTTGGTCTTCATCCTTTTCTTTTTCTTTTCTCTCCATTGTTAGCTTCTCTGTTTTGGACGTTTGCTTCTCATTTTTCAACGTCTTGCTTTGCACTTTTTCAGCCTTGGAGTGGTTGTCCTTTTTCAAAACCTGCTTCTTTACTTCCTCTCTCTTTCCTCCCATGCCTTCTGGTTTTGACTGCTGCTTGACATTTTTGGAAGCTTTTGCCTCCTCTGAGTTGTTTCTTGGGCTTTCATCCTTCTTATTGCTCTCCTTACCTGGCTCTCCTTCTGTTTTCTTGCTTCCCTTTGGCTTTTGCTGAAAAATAAAAACATTAATTAAATAGCAGATTTGCTATTTCATATTTTTAATGCATTGCTGCTGTTTGTGCACATTTTTGCTATCTAATCAGTAGTTCTGTCTTTAACGGACGTATATGTAAACAATGCTTTAAGGCTTACTACATAAGGTATTAATAGTAATTGACATACCGGTCTAGTAGCCATTAGTTGTTGCTAGGAGTGGTAATTGCTGACGTTTTACCGAGTTAAGAACTAAACCTAGTAATATCACCCCCCACATCCGCTCATATTTCTCTCCTGCTGAAAGCAAATAAAAAATGTGAAGGCTAATGGGCCCAGAATTTGGGAAAACATGAAGTAAACACCCTGGCAATTCCAGGGCTTGTGTGTTATTTTTGGTGATTCTAAGGAAACAGTTTAGGGGTTTTCTTGTTTTTTTGAAACTTTGCGTTTTTTTACAGTTTTCTTTTCTTGTAACTCTTGTAACAAATGGCCATTTATAAACGTGTACATTTTTTCTCACTGGTGGAATTTTACGTAATGCTTTTCCACCATTTCATTCCCAATTCTGGGATTTTTCTCCTTACACCAGATGTTGTTTTGCACTCAGCGCAGTGAAGTGCAAATATGCTGTGAGGGGGATTGCTCGATTCCACTTCCTATAGGACCACTACTAGAGTATTGTGGGGTTTCTCAGATTCCTGGCATTTTCGTGTTTGTTTTTATGGTCTGGCTTGACAGAGGCAGATGTCTCCCAGACAAAGATGTGGGAATCACAAAAAGAGGGGTCTGGCTCCGCCTAGAAGTTCGGGGTCTTATTTGCGGGATTTGTTGACGCAGACGTTATGGCAGCGGACAAAGAATTATTGTTCAGCAGTTTGGAAGTAACACAGTTTGATCACTCATTTGCACTTAACGGGCCAGATTTTTAAAACAGGCACCGAATGCCATGCAGCAGCCAAAAATGCTGCCCTGCGGTGCGTCACAGGGAGGGTGCCGGAGAGCGCCATACCTACAGAGATATGGCTATCTCCTCCCCTAACCCTAGCTCCAGTGCTGATTTTAGCCACTGTGTACCACGCACAGATCTGTGCGCCATAGTGCTAGGGTGTGTGCTACAGTCTAGCATAGGTTTTGCACTGGGAAGGTACCCTTCCAGTACAAAATACTATGCTTAGACACACTTTAAAAAGTTTCCAACCTTGTATGTGTGCCGCACAATGCAGCACGCATGCAATGTCGGAAATGAAAGGAGAAATAAAAACATTTCTCCTTTTACTGTATTTTAAGGTGTCCATGCTGCACAAAAACAATCCTGCATGCAACGCAAGGGTGTCTGTGTTGGACCTAGGCTGCTGAAATGCCGCAAGTGTAGGGGGGGAAGGTCAGGAATGCACTGAATTGCATAATACGGTGTACTCCTGCCCTTTTTACATTGGCGTAGCGCAGCACAGCAAGATGACTTGCGGCGCTGCCCTATGCCAAAACCCTGTAAATATGTCCCTAAGTAACACAAAGCAGTGCTTTGCGCTGCTATTAGTTACTTTTAAGGTACTTTCTAGCGCAAAACAAGTTTTGCACTGAAAAGTACATTAAGAAAAAACATTTTGTGCTGGTTAGCATCAATTCTGTGACGCTAATTCACCCCAAAATGTTTCTAAATCTCCCCCAACATATATAACTCTGCATATACAACAAAACTGACATACGTAAGTAGACCAATGTCCTTAATGCAGTATGATAGAGGCAAGTTTTATTCATACGACCTGTATTTTCCTGCTGGTAGAACAAAACTGGAAGTCCACAGATTGTATTTGTACAAACCTGTCAATTCGAATATACCCAGAAACAGCGTGCTTATTATGTATGACACCTTCAAAGACCAGAAATACAATCGAGGGAAAACTTTGCACTATTTCCCCCAGCTAATAGCAAGAAGACGACTAGCCATTAGCTTGATGTCCCATGTTACCCGAGTTAAAAACTTGAAATGAGGATGTAACAGGTTTATTCCTGAAGAGATATACATCAAAGTAGCATGTATAGCTAAACAACATGCCACTGATAGAATAGTCTGTCAGGGTCTCATACAGGAAGTTTCACACCCTGAAGCTGAATTACTTCGATGGTTCAATTGTACAAAATGCCAACAGAAATAAATACTAAAGGCAATATGATGTTGCTATTGGGAAAATGCCATGCTCATTGTTATTTTGTTAAAAAAATAGTTATAGACGGTCAGAAACAAAAGGTCTCTAGAGTGTAACAAACTAAAGGCCTCTTGGAGCTAATGCCAATAAGACTGGGCCCAGGAGAGGCAGAAATCAAATGATAAAGAACATTTTTACATTTCTTCTGAATAGCAGATTAGGAAATGTTTTTTCGCTCGGACGGAAGTTTAATCCAGATGCATGGAGCATGAAACAAAAAGTCTTTGCCTTTTGAAGTTATTTTTCGATCTCGCCTGAATGCGCATACGCTGTCGCTTCAAGACCTTTCATCCACTAAGAGGAGGCTTGAGGCATATTTACAAGCCCCTAGTGCCACCGATGCGTTACTTTTTTTTAACGTTCCCATGGCGCAGTGTGGCAGACCACATTTACAAGGCCATGCAAAACCACCTTGGGTGGCTTTTCATGGACTTGTAAATATGCCCCCATTTTATGCATTTCTATGCGTGAAAGGGGTGCTCCATGGGTGTTTCTGTGGGTGTTCCCAAGCAACACCCATGGAATCTGACGCATTCTCAGATTTACAAGGCTGGGAATGAGTCAGATTCCTACGCCACCCCAGGGATGGTGTAAATGTAGTGCAACCAGGAGAAATATATTTATTTCGCCTCATTTTTTCTTTTTCTAGGTGTGCTGCATTCTGCAGCATACATAGATGGAGGGAAACACCATTAGTGATTTTTTATGTGCAGGAAGGTATACCTTCCTGCACATAACCAATGAGCCCTGCAACACAGGCACCCTTGCACTATGGTACAAGGGTGCCTGTGTTGCGCTAGGCTGCCAATTGTGTGCCAGTGTTGAGGAAAGTACAGGGAGGCATCGTATTGCTGTAAATACGATGCATCCCTGCACTTTCCTAATGGTGCAGCTGGACACTGCAAGATGGCTTGCGGCGCCGGGCTGCGTCATTATTTTGTAAACATGCCTCTTAGAGTCTGCCAATGCTTACCATGGGCTGGCTTTATCGTCATGCTCATTTCCTTGCTTCTGTTTGGTAAGTGCGTGCCAGCTTCACTTCATCTTCATGCGTTTGTCCCTCCGGTGAACAAGGCTAAAGTAACTCTTCCTTGCTCAGTGTCCTTCCACTGCTTGCACTTTCAGGGAAATTTTTCTTTAACTGGCAGCACTCCATAAGAGTGCATGTGTTTGCAGGCTTTCTGTCTCCCATCCTTCTTCCCATACCGTTGCCCTACTGTAGTTGCTTGCCCTGTACCACCCGCCCCTCCCGTTCTTTGTTACTTTCATCTGTTCCTACTGGCCAGATCCTGTGTTTTGTTGCTTTACCCATACACATCCGTGATTGTGTTGCTTACCCCATTCCTCCCACCCCTCTTCCCGGATTGTGTTACTTTCCCCACCTCTCCTGTCAGAAAAAAAGCGCTATAATGTTTTGTCTACACTTGCTGCGCCATAGAGCTTTTCCCCCTAACTTTCAGCCATGCTGCTCAACAGCCACGCTGTTGTACAACATGGATAAAAGACACTGACAAAGCCTAAAGCTTTCGCCTAGGCAAGACCTATTGGCTAAGCCAATGCTTGTCATTTTGTTAATTTATTCAGCTGTCTGGGCATGAACATTCAGGGACACACACATGACATTGTAATGCTACTAAAGTTCTTAGGGCCATATTTATACTTTTTGACACACAACTGCGCCAACGCAGTTGTGTGTCAAAAATTTTAACGCCGGCTAACGCCATTCCAAAGCGCCATGCGGGCGCCTTATTTATTGAATGACGTTAGCCGGCGGAGCTGACTGGTGTGCGTAAAAAAAAATGACTCACACCAGGCAGCGCCGGCGTAGGGGAAAATGGAGCTTGAGCGTCAAAAAATGGGGCAAGTCAGGCCTGAGGCAAAATTTTCGCCTCAACCCGATTTGCACCATTTTTTTCGACGCCCAACCCCCATTGAAATGACTCCTGTCTTAGTCATGCCCCCTTGCCCAATGGCCATGCCCAGGGGACATGGTCATTGGGCATAGTGGCATGTAGGGGGGCACAAATCAGGCCCCCCTATGCCACAAAAAAAAAAAAAAATACTTACCTGAACTTACCTTAAGTTCCTTGGGATGGGTCCCTCCATCCTTGGGCGTCCTCCTGGGGTGGGCAAGGGTGGCAGGGGGTGACCCTGGGGGCATGGGAGGGCACCTCTGGGCTCCTTCCGAGCCCACAGGTCCCTTAACGCCTGCCCTGACCAGGCGTTAAAAAATGACGCAAAAGCGGCTGGACGTCATTTTTTTTGGCCCGCCCACTCCCGTGCGTCATTTTTGCCCGGGAGTTTAAATAAGGCGCACATGCCTTAGAGTCATTTTTTAGAAGGGAACGCCTACCTTGCATATCATTAACGCAAGGTAGGTGTCCACGCTAAAAAATTACGCAAACTCCAAGATCTTTGGCGCTAGACGGGTCTAACGGCAAAGTATAAATATGGAGTTAGCTTTGCGTCGGATTTGCGTAAAAAAAAACGACGCAAATCCGGCGCAAACAGAGTATAAATATGCCCCTTAGAGAACTAGATAATTTACATGTTTGTATTACCCTGGCAGCAGCACATAGGTGATGAGGACAGTCATTAACATCAGAACACAGTTTTGTGTGTAAAAGCACAGTGCTGCATTAATCTACAAGGATATTGATTGAGAAAACCATACATTAAAATCAATATGCATTAAAGGATGGACTCTCATTTCCCTTTATTAAGGACTACAAATAGGTACTTTGATATATGAATTGTCACAAATTACCTTCATAGGGAATTATTTTGGTGTTGGTTACTGCCTCTGACAAACCCTAGGGTGAGAAGATTTGCACTGTACTAATACTTGCTAGAATCTCTTCTTAGATATTTTCCAGGATCTTGCAATACAATATACATTAAATAATACATATGTCCATATATATATAAATATATATTCAGATAGATAAAGAGACAGCCTTTGGGTCAGTTTTATTCTGCCATTGGTCTGTCTGAGATCATGTAAACGCTTCTCCCATCCATGACAGTGAACTGCGTGGGGTAATAGTTATGGTTCAGTATCAGTTGTTGCCTCTTTTGCTGAGTGAATGATGCCATTTTCTGATCACATGTATACATTCACCTGAAAATTAGCGCACTTGCTAGTTGGCCAGCCCTTTAATTTTGAATTTACTACTTTTACAGTTCCCATCCATGACAGTGAACTGCGTGGGGTAATAGTTATGGTTCAGTATCAGTTGTTGCCTCTTTTGCTGAGTGAATGATGCCATTTTCTGATCACATGTATACATTCACCTGAAAATTAGCGCACTTGCTAGTTGGCCAGCCCTTTAATTTTGAATTTACTACTTTTACAGTTCCCATTTCGGCCCATATTTATACTTTTTTTAGCGCTGCATTTGCATAATTTTTTGATGCAAAATCGGTGCAAACTTACAAAATACAATTGTATTTTGTAAGATTGCGCCGATTTTGCATAAAAAAACGACGCAAATGCGGCGCTAAAAAAGAATAAATATGGGCTATAATTTCTTCGATTTTCATGAGGAAAGTGCAGCAGTCCAGCCAGTACTAATGGGTCAGTTGTTTCTTACTCCTTTCATGTGCAGTGCGCTAAATCTCATCCGGGTGCTTCTTCTAAACCAGCAACCATTGTGGAATGATGTTGACCACGAGAGGTTGTAAGTGTGACAGCCTTGTCTGAACTTTAAAACAATAGTATACTATTTACAATACCTTTGTATTGGAAATTGGGTTTCTGGTCGACAGAGAAATGCACCCTGAACAAGCAGGCACTACAATCCTAGTCAGGGTAAGTCACAAACACACCCTGAATTAACTGTGCTCACCCTCTGGTAACTTGGTACAGAACAGTCAGGCTTAACTTAAGAGGCAATGTGTAAAGTATTTTTGCAACACTTCAAACAGTTAAACAGTGGAAACATTACACAAAAAGATTCCACAGCAGGTTATAAAAACAGAACTTAATTAAATGAACCAAGATTAAAGCAACAAATATCCAATACTTAGAACTAGAGTAATTAATTTTTAAAGATTAAACTGTAAAATAGCACTTAGAAGTAAGAGGCACCAATCTGGGCTATCTGGTTGCAGCAGACCAGGGCAAAGTCAAAAGTTCAGGCCGTCCGCTATGGAACGAAGGCTGGCTACAGGAACCCCGTTAGGTCTGCTGAACAAAAGTACTTTAAACCCCAGTTGAGGAGCATTGCGTGGACCCAAGTTGAAGATGCGTTACACAGATGCAATGTGTTGGTTCCGAGATGAGGCGAGGTGGCAGTGCAAGGTCTTGTTGCATCGACATTGAGGATCCCATAGACAGGGCTTGCGATGTCAGGGATGCATTGAGCAGCTGAGGCGATGCACCAGTTCTTATGAGCAACTGGTATACCTGGTTGTGCCGGATCGGGACAAAGTCAAAAGTTCAGGCTGACCGTGATGGTGCAGGATGGATGCAGGGACCTAGTGAGACACGATGAGCAAAAAGTACCTTAATCCTGGTTGTGTGGCTGTCGAAAATGCAGAGTGTTGCAGAAGAAATGCATCAGTGTCGATCCCCACAACGGAGGAGATGTGTTGATTTTCTCCCCGCAGCTGCGGCGATGCATTGGTTCTGAGATGCAAAGCAAAATACAAACGCTGTGGGATAGCGTAACTGGATGGACGGAATGCGGAACCAATCAAACATTCACCCCCAGTCACAGATCTGGGTTTAATCCATCCATTATTTTGCTCACCATGCCACCCCAGTTTGAACCCAGCCATATGCAAATCAGTCTTGACCCTGTTCCACATGGGAACAGTCCAGCCCGAACTGCCAGGCCAGGTTCTCCCTGGACCGGAAACAAGCATCCTGGGACCGGTTTCGGGGTTTCACCCCTCTTCAGCCAGGCTAGCTTGAATCCAGTGGCACAGTGAGCCCGGGACCCACGTCTGGGCATACCCGGCGCACTTAGGGCGGCAAAAGCAAAGCAAAATACAGACGCTGTGGGATAGCGTAACTGGATGGACGGAATGCGGAACCAATCAAACATTCACCCCCAGTCACAGATCTGGGTTTAATCCATCCATTATTTTGCTCACCATGCCACCCCAGTTTGAACCCAGCCATATGCAAATCAGTCTTGACCCTGTTCCACATGGGAACAGTCCAGCCCGAACTGCCAGGCCAGGTTCTCCCTGGACCGGAAACAAGCATCCTGGGACCGGTTTCGGGGTTTCACCCCTCTTCAGCCAGGCTAGCTTGAATCCAGTGGCACAGTGAGCCCGGGACCCACGTCTGGGCATACCCGGCGCACTTAGGGCGGCAAAAGCAAAGCAAAATACAAACGCTGTGGGATAGCGTAACTGGATGGACGGAATGCGGAACCAATCAAACATTCACCCCCAGTCACAGATCTGGGTTTAATCCATCCATTATTTTGCTCACCATGCCACCCCAGTTTGAACCCAGCCATATGCAAATCAGTCTTGACCCTGTTCCACATGGGAACAGTCCAGCCCGAACTGCCAGGCCAGGTTCTCCCTGGACCGGAAACAAGCATCCTGGGACCGGTTTCGGGGTTTCACCCCTCTTCAGCCAGGCTAGCTTGAATCCAGTGGCACAGTGAGCCCGGGACCCACGTCTGGGCATACCCGGCGCACTTAGGGCGGCAAAAGCAAAGCAAAATACAAACGCTGTGGGATAGCGTAACTGGATGGACGGAATGCGGAACCAATCAAACATTCACCCCCAGTCACAGATCTGGGTTTAATCCATCCATTATTTTGCTCACCATGCCACCCCAGTTTGAACCCAGCCATATGCAAATCAGTCTTGACCCTGTTCCACATGGGAACAGTCCAGCCCGAACTGCCAGGCCAGGTTCTCCCTGGACCGGAAACAAGCATCCTGGGACCGGTTTCGGGGTTTCACCCCTCTTCAGCCAGGCTAGCTTGAATACAGTGGCACAGTGAGCCCGGGACCCACGTCTGGGCATACCCGGCGCACTTAGGGCGGCAAAAGCAAAGCAAAATACAAACGCTGTGGGATAGCGTAACTGGATGGACGGAATGCGGAACCAATCAAACATTCACCCCCAGTCACAGATCTGGGTTTAATCCATCCATTATTTTGCTCACCATGCCACCCCAGTTTGAACCCAGCCATATGCAAATCAGTCTTGACCCTGTTCCACATTGGTTCTGAGATGCGGCAGGCTCAGAGTCAATGGGCCGGATCTGTTCCTGCAACAGCGCCAATGCATCAGCGTCGGGCCCTGTAGCAGTGGCAATGTGCTGGTTCCAATACACGCAACAGGAGCAATGTACTAGATCCGAACCCTGCAGCAGGGGCGATATGCCGGTTCTGATCCACACAGTGGATGTTTTGCAGCAGCAAACACCTTATGCCCACTTAAAAGGGTCCAGGACTGGGGTGGCGCCACTTGGCAGGTTAGACTCACAGCTGGCAGAGTCCAGTGGCAGAAGTTGGTGGGATGGTAGTCTATATGTTCCTGAGACTTCAGATCTGGAGACCAGTCAGATGCAAGTGAGACTGTAGCCAGCTCCCCACTCCCATCCTGCCAGGACAGCCCATCAAGGCCCATCAAGTCACACCTAAGCTCCCATTGTATGCAACTGTCTAGGGGGAATACACAAACCTCAGTTGTCACCCACCCCAGAGGAGTGATCAGCAACAGGGAGCAGGCACCAAATGGCTAAAGTGAGAAGATGCCAACTTTCTAACAGTGGCATTCTCAGAATTACAATTTAAAATCCAACTTCACCATAAGTTGTGATTTTAAATTGTGATTCCAGAGACACCAAACTCAAAAAACCTATCTCTCAGAGCTTGTGAATTACACTTATAAAATGTAATAAGGTAATCTCAATGTTATTCTACAGGAGAGATAGGCCTTGCAGTAGTAAAAAACGACTGGGAATGTTTCACTACCAGGACAGGTAAACCTTAAAAGTACATGTCCTCCCTTTTAAATACATTGACCCTGCCCTCTGGGTTGACCTGGGCCTACTTTAAGGGTAACATATGTATAAAAAGGGATGGTTTGGATCTGGCAAAACAGTTATTTTGCCAGGTCGACATGGCAGTATAAAACTGCATAAACAGGCTCTGTAGTAGCAGGCTGGAGACATGGTGAGAGGACTACTTAAGGGGGTGGCAAAATCAGTGCATTACATTTACAGGCCCTGGGCACATGTAGTAAACTAGGGGCTTATAGGTAAATTAGATATGCCTAGTGGGAATAAGCCAACGTTACCATGTTTTAAGGGGAGAGCACAAGCATCTTTGCACTGATTAGCAGTGATAAAGTGTACAGGGTTCTAAGGTCAGCAAAAACGAAGTCTGAAAAAATGAGAGGAGGGATGCAAAATGTTTGGGGATGACCACACACAAAGGGCCAAGTCCAACAATTTGCAAGACAGACTCTTGCTGCTATATTTAGTTATATTATTGCAAGCATATGCCAATCGTGTTTAGATTGTAGGATGGTTTCTTTATGCTACTTGTGTTCTTTTAATTTACCTTGCATATGTTGTTGACTTTGTGTGTGTTTTATTGCAGTTATAATAGAGGGTGAATGCAAGGTTGAATCGGTGGAACAACAATTGGATGCATGAGAATACATATGGGTAACAATATGATAACTTACTCAATGACACAAAATGTAACTTTCATTTATAAGCCAGATCTTTTGGCATTGCCAACGCTTGTTTCTTCATTTGGCCTTTCAGGAAATTGAAACACTCCTTCTGATGCTTTGACTTAACATACTAGCTCATAGTTTGAATGCCAAAATAGTACAGTCCTCTGGCCCCCTGCTTCTCTTCTGGTCTCAAAGGGCCAAATTTAAGAGAAAATGACGGTGTACGTCGCAGCACCAAATTTGGCAGCGTCGCGCACCATCAATTTAAAAATGCAGGGATGCATCGTATTTACTAGAATATGGTGCACCCCTATTCTTCCCCCTTGGGCCGGTGCTAAATATGCCAACACAGCCACTCCTGCGCCATGGTGCAAGGAGGGCTGCATTGAGGGGGAGATTATTTTGTTGTTCCTTCCTGCACAAAACAATCTTGAAATGCAGAAAGCACCACACATAAAAATAGCAAAAAATGAGGAGAAATGAAAGCATTTCTCTCTGTTGCGTCATGCTAACTACACTCTTGGGGTGGGCGTAGATTTTGGCGTTGCCTCAGGTTTAAGAAAACTTGTATATATGGGGCAGTATCAAAAAGCAATGGGTTTTGCTGTGGCCCGCTCACAGCAACACCCATTGAACACCCCTTCCACGCAAACTGCTGTGTGTGAAGAGGCCGTATTTACAAGGTGGCGTTAAACCACCTTGTGAATACAGTGCAGTAGATAGCGCCACCGAAGAGTCACTAATAGTGATGCGCTGGTGGCGCTAGAGGCTCTTAAATCTGCCCCATAGTTTGCAGATGTGACCCTCCTAATTTCTCCTCTAAACTATTTTCATTGAATACATACTACAACTTTGGGTATACATTTAACACTACATCACGCTTGATGTCTTCAACTTTCCCCACAACATTAAATCAAAAGTTTGTGTTTGTGCAATTCTAAAAGAACTGCTTCTGGTACAGGATAAGGGCAGACAACTGTCCTAATTCCTCTGGAGTTGTTTTAAATATTCAACAATATACACCACTGGATCTTTCTCAACTGTCTGACAGGGCTCTTTGAACTTACTGGTTTTGTGTTTAACTGCTTTGGGTCCTTCACTGAAGCACCAGTATACATCACAAAGTGTTGCTTGTAAGCATCCATGCCTTATCCCAACCATTCTTTAACTAAAATCTTTCATTTCAAAATCCTTTATTCCTCTTCTCTGTCTTCCTGTTGGCATCCCATCCAGGATCCAGCTTCTTAAACCTAAATACCTTGAGTGGTTTTCAACAGTCTACTCCACCACACTGAACAAATGTGTTAATTTCTAAAATAATCCAATTTCCAAATTAAATCATACAAGTACCACACTTTGTATCCGATGAACCATGCTCGACATCAACTCATAAGATCCTTTATGATTGTAAATCGAAATAGCTATTACTGACTAACAAATATATTCAAAAACTCATGCTGTTCACAATATTAGACGTCATGTGTCAGGCCAGTTCTCCTGGGCCATGGGAATTCAAGTGTTGCCTGTTGTCCTTTTGTACCTGGGATCTCAGGAGCCAGCCCCTACAGAGAGCTTATTAAATGTCAAGAACCTCTTCCTTAGCCTTTAACTCTCAGTGGGAAGTGATGGTAGGTAGGCTTTTTAAATTATTATTTTTTATTGCCATTTATCATATACCATCAACATACAACAACAAGCAAAATTCTTCCCATATTGCAATGATTGATACAGAAACGTGTACATTTAGTCGATCATATAAGAGTAACATGCGTGGCAGGGCCCAGAATTGCAACATCTGATTTGCATGCTGATCTAGTATACAATGCAGCTCCACTACAACTCTGCAGGGTTTGACATCAAGTATGCTGTCATAGGCGCCCAGTAGTCTTTCGGGCGAGATGGCCAGGAGAGCGGTTCTGCGTACATCTACAATTGGTCTTTACAGTATGCAATGTCTCAATACCATTGTACCTCTGTCGGGGACACCCCCCCTCAATAGATGGCCACCCTCACTTTGCTAATAATAGGGCCACTGCTGCCAGTTTGCGGTTTGCCAGTTGTAGAGGCTTAGCATATCCCAAAAGACAGGTTTGAGGGTCACACGGGATAGGTTCATCAATGACTTTGATGAGTATCTGTGTAACAGAAGTCCAGTATCTATGGATTTTAAAACACCCCTACGCAAGATGCAGCAAGTCAGCCCCCAGTGCACCAAAACTATTACAGCTATCCTCTGAACCCATACTTAGCCAGTTTCGCAGACATGTAGTTCATCTGCTGCACAAACTTGAAATGGATTATGCACAAATTTCCATTGGCTGTAAGTCTACCGGTCAAAGTGCTGCAGAAAGATCACTCCCCCAGAGCCATCAGTGGGTCAATCATGGTAATCCACTTGTCTAAGAGAGTACTGACGGGACGGCACGTCTCCGACTGCACCATATCATATAAACTGGTGATGAGACCAGATTGAGAAGTGCTGGTAAATACCACTTGTAAAGTGTGAGAGGCGGGGGGGACTTGGGGGAGCGTCGGGCAGTACTCTTTCAGAGCAGCCTGCAACCGTAAAGATGTAAAGTGCAGTGGGGAGTCATAACTCCATTGCGGCAAGACCAGGAATAAAATGAAACTATCAGCTGGAATTAAATCCCCCAGTGTTCGTAGCCCCTCATCTTTAAGGAGAGTTAAGGCCTTTGGTTCCTGCATGACCGAGAGATATTGGGTGGTGTGCGAGCAGCAGCGCCGGAGCATACAAAGGGCTCTTACCCGTCTGAGGGCTCTTGCCACAAATTCAACGTACAACTAACAGTACTAATACTTCCATGTGTCTCATCCAAGTGACTTTAAAACAATGAGGAGGACTATGGTGTAGGGTTTGCCGTGTCCTGTTCTATTGTGAAGTGCAGTGTGTACCATTCAGGATGTACCCAGTAAGGAGCATGTAATGCCTGTACACATGGATAATAAAGTGAAAGTCAGGAGCATTAAACCCGCCCCTTTCAAACTGGAGCATAAGCTGTGTTCATGAAATCCCTGGCTGCCCCACCCCCAGGCCAGCCCCGTCAATAATGACTACAGTTTCCTGAAAAACATTTGAGTCAAGGGAACTTAGACATTCACATTCAACAGATAGAGGAATTAGAGTAGTACTGCCATTTTTGTTACCGTATTCGATCAGCAAGGGACATAGGGAGGCAGGACCATCGTTGAACTCGGTCTTCCAAATCAGTGAGAAGGTGGGTAGGTTTATTGTTGAAAAGGGGGTTCAGATAAAACACTCAGCTACAAATGACACATGAATTATGCACAATAAATATATTGTCCTAGCGGCGTTACACATTTATTTTGTTAATAGTTAAAAATGTAAATAGCACTATAAAATGATGTTTTCTTCTTGGCCTCACAATAAGTAACTTCAACACTGTAATTATGGAGAATCTGGATTTGCCAAATTAGCTGGGGCACATGGAGCACATTTTTACTACCTATGCCATTTATACAAATTAACTCAGGTGCAGGGCTTGATCTGGAGGGCAAAGTCAGGTATTTCTGTGTAGGCAATTGCTAAAGTTTACTGTACTCTTGTATTATGCAAAGGAGATTGTCAGTCTACATGTTCTTCTGAAGCACAGAGTCAAACTCTGTGGGTGGCCATGTCTTCTCCCAATGCATGGGGTCAAGTTCTTGGTGTAGCAGGAAGTGGGTAATCTGCAGGGTGATTTATTTAAAGGGGATGTGGCTCAGGTGTTAATCCTTGGACCAATGCACTTATGGCTCATTAGAATATCACTCCACATATATGACCAAAAGATGTTAGCCTCTCTTTGTGCACACAAGTGGCGTTCATATAAGTGGCAAACATCAGGGTTGTGACAACCTTCACTTGAGCCAGAGTCTTCCTGGCACAATGTCCAATGTCATGGTCGACACAGTGCTTGAATAACAGAGGGGGAGAAAGAGTGCCTTCGGTACACAACATTGCATAGCAGTCTTTTCTTGTGCTTTTCATTAATTGTGGTAGTTGTGAGGGCACCTGCTCTTGGAGAAGTGTCCCTTGGTCAGTCAGGCCTTGTCCACTAAACGCTCTGGGCAATGATCCTCCTTCCATGCACACAGCAAGTTGGCCTTTGTTTTAGGACTGGGAAAGTTGACTCAAACTGCATAGGGCAGCTTACTTCATTCTCATCCTCATCCGCATTCTGCAGCACACACTGAAGAAGCAAAATGGCATGGACGATTGTTTACATGCAGGAAGGGAAACCTTCCTGCACATAAACAATCATTCAAAATGATGCTTTGGTACTTCTATGCATGCTGCATTTTGCAGCACACATAGAAATGCAAATCACAATTATAGATTGTTTATGTGCAGGAAAGGACACCTTCCTGCACATAAACAATCTATCCCTTTCAACAAGGACACCCTTGCACTATGGTGCAAGGATGCCTATATTGGTGTTAGGCACCTTAATGCAGCTCCAGGGGGAAATGAAGGGGTGCACCGTATTCCTCTAAATGCGGCGAACCCTATGCGTTTCGAAAGTGGTGGAGCATGGTGTTGCTATTTTTGGCGCAGCCCCACGCTGCAACACTTTAGCATTAATCTGGGTCTGAGTTACCTCCCAAAGGCAGGAAGCACAGATGTTAATCAGAAACATCACCTAAAGGATGTATATAAGCATGTATGTTCCTAATACCACATAAGGAGAGTGGTGCACAGGAATAGTGTGACGTGGTCATGATTGTGTGATAAACTGTTCTGTCCAAAAACCTGTTATAAGATAGACCAGTTCAGAGGACTTGCCTTACTCACACTAAGAGGTGCTGGCTTTTTACTGAGTCCATGTGTATGTTTTCACATTTTAAATGCTGGTCAATTTGTGATTCTGGGTGCCCGAAAATATATTTACCTAGAAAAAATGGGGCAGATAAGTCTTCTAACGGGAGTGTAGATGTTGAGGGAACTGTAAGAGCAGGAATGGTTTTAGGGCAAATTAAAGACTAAGGTCATCTTTAATGAAAGTGCATTCAGGTGTCTGCATGGACTCGCACCATGAGTTGGTCAGACACGACTGCATTGTATTTGGACCAGTCGGTAGGCTACAGTAATTTCTACCAGTCAATGAGATTTCGAAATAAAGGACAAGATTACTTAAGGAGACAGACCTAATAAGAATATCGAGGAAGAGTAAAGTACCTTTTATATATGCCTTATAACAAGCAAATTAAGCAAGGTAATGTCCTGACCAAGCAGATTTGCTTCAAACCTGAGTCACGACCATGCCTCATACATAATTCCCAAGAAATGTGTGCAATAAACTTGATACATTAGATGAACTATTTAGCACATATGTCAGAAAATACAGATGCACTCTTTTTTAAATTTTTGTTTTGTGCAATTTTGCAACCTATATTTTTTTCTACTTCAGCACATGGGCCTTTAATGATGACTGTACAAATGTTGGGCCAGATTTAATAGAAAATGACGGTCTGCGGCACTGCGCCAAATTTGGCAGCGTTGTGCACCATCATTTTAAAAATGCAGGTGAACCCCGTGTTTCCTCCGGTGCTAAATATGCTGCGGTCAGCAAACGCAGCTACCCTTGCACCATAGTGCAAGGATAGCGGCGTTGAGGGGGAGATTGTTTTTGTGCAGAAAGGAACACCTTCCTGCACAAAAACAATCATAAATGGCGATTTGAAGATGTGTGCTAAGAAATGCAGCACACATAGAAAGATTAAAAAATGAGGAGAAATTAAAGCATTTCTCCTTGTTGAGGCATGCTAACACTACCCCTGGGTGGCGTGAGATTTTGGCGCTGCCTCAGGTTTACGAAAACTCATAAATCTGAGGCAGTGCCAAAATGCAATGGGTGTTGCTGTGGCACGCCTACAGCAATACTCAATGCACGCCCCTTCCATGCAAAGTGCTGCGAGTGAATGGGCCATATTTACAAGGTGTTGTTAAGTCCCAAAAAGTGGCTTACCACCACCTTGTAAATACAGCACAGGGCATAGCGCCACCGGAGCATCACGAAAAGTGGCGCTTCAGTGACACTAGGGGCTTTTAAGTTTGCCCTGTTGTATTTAAGGCTTGTAAAGCTGGAACCTCTGGTGGCACTTGTGCAGGCCCAAACAAATAAATGGGGATTATTTGTATATTCTTTGGTTGTTCTTGCAGCATGTGCCTCTTTTCTGTTTCCACTTGCTCATTGCTATCCTTTTCACTGTAAAGTAAAGGTTGTTATTGTGTTACCTTATCGTGTTGTGTGTTATACCATCCGCGGGGATATTTGGCAATGCTGTCCATATACTGTTCAGCCTTTTGATAGTCTTCAGCCCACTTCTGAACTCGATACTGAGGCTCACACTTTTCAATTCTTTCCAGTATGTTTTGGTTCTCTTTGGTGACTTTTAGCAGTTCTTGCTCTCGCTTTTCTTTGTTCAAACTATTTGCATGAGTGAAAAGAATAATATTTTAAATTGGAAATGGCATTAAACAAATGTTCATGAAACTCTTTCTTTGACAGAATTTTTAGAGTCAGCATGAATCATGATAGATTACATACTGGATGATTGATAACAAATTACATAGTCCTTATTGATAAAGCACTCACTTGTTTCACACAGATACAGCACAATACTAGACTACATTCCCACACACATAACCAGTTCCAGACAAATTTTGTCATGGCATAGACATCCATTACCATACCAGTGTTTTAGTATATGGTGAAATAATTTTGATGATATGCATCCATAATTTCATAATTTTCATGCAGTTTGCACAGCGCAAGTGCGAAGCAACACGCAGAAAAAGACAACAAAGTAGACTCTAAGGCCCATATTTATACTTTTTTGCACCACAAACTTGCGCAAACTTAACTCCATATTTATATTTTGACATTAGACAAGTCTAACGCCAAAATATTGTAGTTTGCATCATTTTTTAGATGTGTGAACCTACCTTACGTCAATGAGAAGCAAGGTAGGCGTTCCCATCTAAAAAATGGTGCTATCCCCAAAGCCCCATATTTATTACCCCGTGCTAAAATGACGCACGGGTGGGAGGAGGGGCTAAATAATGCCTGGGTCAAACCAAGAGTTAGGGGACCTGTGCACCCATTTCCATGGTCAGACACCATGGAAAGGGTCCACAGGTGCCCTACCCAGGCCCCAGGAACACCCCCACCAGAGGGACACCGGAGGATGGGGGACCCCATCCCAGGTAAGTAGGGTAATGAGAGGTAAGTATTTTTAAAACTTGTTTAAAGTGCCATTGGGGGCCCTGAAATGGCCCCCCTACATAGCACAGGGTGCAATGGCCATGCCCAGGGGACCCTGGTCCCCTATGCTGGCCATTGGGGTGGTGGTCATGACTCCTGTCTTTTATAAGGCAGAAGTCATGTGGTATGGGTGGTCTTGCATCAGAAAATGGCGCTAGGCTGGTTAAAGGCATATTTTTGCCTCTAACCAGCCTAACATCATTTTTTGGTGCAAAGCCCCCTTTTCCCATACTGCCACCTCCACCAGGCTAACGTAATTTTTTTTTACGCTAGCCCACCCTTTGTGCCGGCTTGTGGGATTCCATAAATTTGGCACCCGGCTGGCGCTCTGGAATGACGCAAGTTGGCACTATACCTTTTTATGCAAAACTGCATTTGCGCAGTTTTGCGTCAAAAAGTATAAATATGGGCCTAACTGTCACATTGTCGCTGACAGATGCATGACAACCTTTGATTTACTGAGCTCATACTATAACCATATGGGTTCTTCCTGGTCCAATAGGTATATACATAACTCCACATGTTAGACTGTATTGTAATTGCATTTGTGTAGCACTTCATAGCCCATCTAGGAGTGACAAAGCAGCAGTCGAAGTGCATTAAAATAAGCATTTGCAATGTAATAGGTCTCGGATTAGCGAGAGTTAGAACTGTTGGCGTTGTAAATTATAAGGACAGCCTTGCATTTGGGACCTCATAAATATTTAGTCATGCAGCACATTAAAACCTTTATCAGAAATAAACTGTCTTTGTGCAGTCCTTCAAACACTTGCCATTAGACTGTAATGGTCACAACAGACCCCATGGAGAGCCACTGTAAAAATAGTATTTGGAAGAAACATGGTCATGTAACCATTTATTCAGCCCCTAGAGGGCATTATCCAATAAAAGAATGATAAAGAACATTGCAGTTTAACCATGTAATCAACCCCTTGAGGGCATAGTGTATTACACATTTTCAGGCCTCGCAGGCCTTTTAAATTACATTTAACTGTGGAGTCAGTTGCACAAAGGTGCAGTGACACAGGTCGTTACTAGATGTTTCGGTAGAGTCAACAGCAGAAGGTACAGTGCCACTGGCCGTTGCTTTATGTCCCTGGAGAGTCAACAGCAGAAGATGCAGTCCCACTGGTTGTGGCTAGATGTCCCTGTGGAGCCAGAAGCACTCATAGTACAGTGTCACAGAACACTGCAAGAACTTCTTCTGATGTCAGAAGCTCAGAATGTACCTCCAAATACGGAAACGGCTGGAGAAGTACCAGGTCCTCAGTGTAATGGCTTAAATAATTAGCCATGCTGTACATTAAACCTCTATCAGAAATAAACTAAGTTTGTGCATACATTAAACGTTTATCAGAAATAAACTGTGTTTGTGCATTAGCAGAAGGTACAATGCCAATGGTCGTGGCTAGATGTCCATGGGGTGCCATGCGACAAGACCGAGATCCTCATCTTTTGCTCCACCCTCTCCGCATGGGACTGCTCCTCGTGGCCTGCCACACTGTGAACCGCACCAACACCCACCGACTACGCATGCAACCTGGGATTCATCCTGGACTCTTTACTATCTATGACCCAGCAAGTCAACGCCATCTCCTCCTCCTGCTTCAACACCATCCGCATGCTTCAGAAGATCTACAAATGGATCCTCACTGAAACCAGAAGAACAGTCACCCAAGCCATTGCAAGCAGCAAACTGGACTACAACAATGCCCCCTACGCAGAAACCACGGCCAGACTCCAGAAAAGACTGCAACGCATCCAGAATGCCTCCGCATGCCTCATCCTGGAATCCCCGCCACTGTTACATCACAGCCCACCTGAGAGACCTGCATTGGCTCCCCGTCAACAAGAGAATCACCTCCTCCTCACCCACGTTCACAAGGGACTGCAAAACACCAGACCAGAATACCTCAACAGACGGCTCTCCTTCTACACCCTGACCTGACAGCTTCGCTCCGCTGACCTTGCCCTCGCCACCGTCCCACGTATCCGCAGAACAACCACCGGCAGAGCATTCTCCCATCTCGCCGCCAAGACGTGGAACACCCTTCCCACCCACCTGCGTCAGACCAAGGACCTCCTTACCTTCAGGAGACATCTGAAGACTTGGCTGTTCGAGCAGTAGCAGCCCCCGTCTGCACCCCCGCGCTTTAAAAATTCCCTGATTGATTGATTGATTGATTGACTGAGTTAGTAGTGCCTTGGAACAATTATCATTCTCATTCTTGGAGAGCATAGTGCATTACACATTTGCAGGCTGAGCAAGACTATCAGAATATTATCAGAATATTATTACAAACAAGGCCATTAGAACACAAACTCCTCTCAGCTGTAAAAACGAATGTTGCAGCTATGAGAAAGCTTAAATATGCATTGAATAGTGGAAGAAGTTATCATTGCCAGGAATCCCCAAGGTGCCTCCTGCGTTATCTGTCAGCATCCCCAGGGATTAGGGTTAAATCATATCTCTGTTCTTGGTTAAACCTTCATGTTTCTAAGTAAACATAATGTGCTGTGTTACACAATTGGTTTTTATCAATGCTTGTTTTACCAATGCTTGTTTGCTAATGTGAGTAGGTGTAGACATGTGCTTCTAATTGGGTGTGGTGTAGGCATGTGCTTCTAATTGGGTATAAATCTGATTGGCTATAAATAGCAGAGTGAAGCATGCCTCCCTGCTTGGCTTTGTTTTGCTTTCTGATCTCAGCATCTGATTTCCCAGTCCAGCCCCTGCTGTCATCCTCGTACTCAGGACTTTTGAGGCAATTCTTTTCTTAGTTCCTGTACCAGCTGACACCAGGCATTTCTCCAGCACTCCGGAAAAGACTGCAGATAAGTCACTATTCTCCAGGGAGTTGGTTCTTTGAGCGCCGTGCTTTCCTAGAATAGCTGGTGTATTTCAGACCTCGTGTTTTGGCAGAGTGCTTATCTTGAAGAGACAAATGCATTTCGGAACATTCTACATTATTATTGTAGTTACTTGCCTAAGTGTGCTTCAAGAAATCTGCTTGAGCTCAAGTACTACAAAAAGTGACAGTGCAATTTTAAAAGAGCATTTACGTGACTTTTCTTTCTCTAATAGCGTAACTCTTGGATTTAAATTGTTTTATTCATGCCTGTGTTTCAGGTTTGAGGAATTTGCTTTTGAAGGGTTTTTCACACACACACAGTGAAACCAAACCAAAATGTGCCACCCTAACTGTTTAAACCCAGAGTGGACATTTGTATTTCTTGGATTGTTTTTGATCCTTTTAGTTTAACCCTATGCATGCAGGAAAGTTATATGTGATATAATTAATGCCCTTGTTTGTCTTTCTTGTGCATGATAAGTGCAACTACAGTTCAAATTGTAGTGTGCAACAGTGAGTCTCTGTGAAGCCAGCCCTAGTGTTGCAGTACTTATTGTTATGGTACTCAGTTTGGGTTTTTGGTAATGCAGTGTTAGTAATTGTGCCAACAGTTATTATTATCCAAGAAAAGTGCTGGAGAATCCCGGTGTTCTTCTACCACTCCTGTGTCCATATCCAAAAGAGAGATTCAGTTTCAAGGAAGTTGAGTGCACTAACTCTACTATCACTGTGTCAACAACAACCTGCCCCGTGAAGATACAGGGTGCCTGGCTGGACCGGCAAGACGTGGCAGTGTTTTGTCTCTTTCTCTTCCACTCCCCCTTTCATTTTGGGACATCTGACGGGGATTCTGTGTCCACCAGGAAGCGCTGAGAGGTGTTCCAGGAGGTCGGGGAGCATACCATCACCCCGCAGACATCCTGTTTTTCAGGTGAGTGGCCCGTCTTGACAATCATTTTGTGCCTCCTCTAACCTAGTGTGACTCACATGATGTCATGGACAGAAAGAGCACATAATTTTGAATGATTTGGTGGTGGTCCCATTGCCTTATGACCCACCACAGGCTGAGTTATGGCCAAAAATGTGTTGTAAAAGGAATGCCTGCAGAGAAATATTGGAGAATTTGCATACATTAAACCTCTATCACAAATAAACAGTGTTAGTGCATTACCACTGGTCCTGACTAGATGTCCCTCTGGAACCTATTGAGTTAATAGTGCCTTGGGGCTATTATCATTCTTCAGCCCTTGGAAAACATAGTGCATTACACTGTTGCAGACAAAACAAGGCTGTCAGAACATTATTACAAACAACACCCTTATAACACAAACTCCTCCCAGTAGTTAAAACAAAAGTTCCAACTATAAGATAGCATAAATATGCATTGAATGGTGGAAAAGGTTATGAGTTTTGGCCCCCTTCTACCCCAGTGTGACCCACAAGATGGCCTGGAAAGAAAGGGTGCATAGCTCTGAATGTTTTGGTGGTGGTCCCATTGCCCTAGGACCACCACAGGCTGAGTTATGGGCAAAAATGTGTTGCAAAAGGAATGCCTGCAATGCATTATGGAGTGAGTTTCCGAGCACACATTAAACCTTTATCAGAAATTAACTGTGTTTGTGCATTACCACTGGTTGCAGCTAGTTGTCCCTGTGGAGCCTGTTGCATTAGTAGTGCCTTGTAGCAATTACCATCCTCCAGCTCTTGGAGAGCTTAGTACACTACACATATGCAGGCTGAACAAGGCTGTCAGAATGTTATTACAAACAAGGCCCTTATAACACAAAGTCCTCTTTTCTGTAAAAACAAAAGTTCCAACTATAAGAGAGTTTAAATATGCATTGAATGGTGGAAGAGGTTATGATTTTTGGGCCCACTCTAACCTAGTGTGACCCAGAAGATGGCTGGGATAGAAAGAGCACATCGTTCTGAATGTTTTGGTTGTGGGCCTATTGTCCTAGGATCACCACAGGCTCAGTTATGGATAAAAATAAGTTGTGAAAAAGAAATTAAAAAACATTTTTACTCATGGGAAATGCACTATAGTACATTATTAATCGTCTCTGAGGGCTGTTTTAAAGCTGTCCTAGCACCACCAGAGCGCCTCTTTTCGTGACACTCTGGTGGCGCTATGCCCTGCACCGTATGCTTAAGATCACCTGAACATACAGCCCCTTCACACGCCACACTTTTCATGGAAGGGGAGTGCAATGGGTGTTGCTGTGGGAGTAGTACAGCAACACTGATTGCATTTTGATGCTGCCCCAGATTTACGAGTTTTCGTGAACCTGAGGCAGCGCCAAAATGTGGGTTAGCAGGGCACAACAAAGAGAAATACTTTTGTTTCTCCTTGTTTCTTGCTCTTCCTATGTGTGCTGCATCCTGCAGAAGGCTCGAAGGCTTGTTTAGCTGTCTGCCTGACTGCGGTTTCAGAGCACAGGAGACTCACTGAATGGCAATTCAGCGGACGCATTAAAACTATCGGAATTAACTGTCCGAAACGGTTGTCTTCTAATGAAAAGCAGGGGAACAGTTTTTTATAAATTAAAAAAGTATGGGCAGGTCCAGCCCTTCTAATCCCGCCCACTACGGCCTCTGCGCCAAAGTGTATTATTGGATGGTAGCATGCTACTACCATGGGGGAGTCCTTCGTTGAAAGACTATTTTATTTTATTTTTTGGTCAGTCTCTGTGTGAAATATTTTTGTGTCGCTGGTGAGTTTCCAGCTTATTGCTCTTATTGCGTCTTCAGTTACAGCGCTTAACGGTGTGATGGGTGAAGGATAAATGAGAGATAGGGCACGCTCAGGTTATTTTAGTTAGATTTTATAATTCACTCAGCAGGTTCTGCATCGATTTTTTGGTGTTTACTAAATACTTTCCAATCAGCCTCTTGTACTGTGACTGGAAATTTGGCCTTTAAAGTCTTCTGGGTCTGGGAGGAGACAACTATCTCATGGAGAGCACAGACAGAGGACAGATAAAATACTGGATGGCCCGCATATCAACTGTACCCTTAATGAGTACTGCTTTAGTGAACCCAGTTTTGATATGTTGAGGGATGTGTGTGGGACTTTGCTAGGCATGGACTCTATTGAAATCCTTTAGGAACCAAACAATATGTGGCAGATATCTTTGTCCACTAGGTGCGTGTCCATTTTTGATAATAAGTTATTAGGTAAAGTGAACTATTGTTGCATGTTGGTGCATTTATGACTGTTTAAGCATCCCTACGGTGGATCTGAACTGTTTCGGTGGTTTCACCTGGAATTGAAGAGTTTTGGGAGGGCTGCCTAGTATAATTGTCATCCTGCTTGTCCTGATTACAGTTGGCTAAGGGGTAGACCCATTGGATTCATTCTGGTGACATATGGGCACCATCGTTATCCAGTCTGTAATTATTGCAGCCAGCGAAGGTTGAGTCCAATTTTGGTGACTTCTGATCGATAGAGCAAAAGGAGCAAAACTGCCATTGCATCTGTAATATTTAGATTTCAGGTCAGCTTTCGACCATGTTGACTGGGGAAAACTGTGGCATAAGCTGGCGAACTGGTACAGTACTTCTGAGCTTACTCATACTTCTGCATACAGACACGTGGGTGCTGATCAAGCTGGGAATGGGATCAGAGCTCTGCAGAAGAATTCCAGCCACTAAATGTTTGAAGCAGGATTGTGTGCTTGAGCCAACCCTGTTTAACCTCTTTTGGCAGACCTAACACTGAAACTAAACACGAGCGATTCTTACACCCCTAAGTTAGAAGGCATGGTTCTCTCCAGTCTCCTGTATGCAGGTGACTTAGTCTTAATAAGCCACACTAAAGTAGGGTTGCAGCATTTGATCAATATAAGGCAAGAATATTCCATACAATGTAAATTAATAACACAAGGAAAAGGTCTCCAGGCTGGTATATGGGCGTTAAGCGGCTCAACACAGTAGATTAATATAAATATCTTGGAGTTATCATGAATAAAGAGGGGCCATTTACTCCCCCGAAGAGGCTATGTGAAGAAAAGGCAATGCACTGGCTATAACCTTTACAAATCTAAAGAGGAAATTAACTGGCCCAACTCTGACACCACTACCTCAAACAATTCCAAGAAAAACTTCTGCCCACTATAGCATATGAGAGTGAATCTCTGAGAGGGAGATGTGACTTGTCTGGATAACATTGTGACCAGAACTTTTAGAATCATATTGAATCTCCCCAAATACACCTCCCCTGCTCAAATGAGGCTTGAAATTGGTCTCCAGAGGCAAATGTTGGCAAAACTCAGAGCCTATATAAATTGTTGGCATAAAATCAGACAGGCCGCTCTCAACACCTTGAAATATCACTTATGGAAGGAACAAAAAAGTAGGGACACCTCAGCTGCTACAACATATCTTAATGAGTTGTTAACTGCAACTGGGCTAATTCACCTTTGGGAACCAACCCCCCTCGGTAGCAAAATCATTAAATCATGCTGTTTGCTTGAAGACAACGTTGCCTAAGCTGGAAGGACTCATTGATGGTGGCTTTGAAATATCATAGTGCAGCCACCCCACAACCCTACTTTCATGGTGGGTACAGCATCAAAGTCACAGAGGCGTTTTTGAAGTATCGGCCAGGTATACTGCCCTCGAAGCTACTTTTACTTCCATAGCAAAAAAAAACAGGCTCATACAGATGCTGCTTATGTGAAGAAGGCTCAGAGGACTTGACACATCTAGGGCCTTATTTATACTTTTTGGTGCAAAACTGCACTAACACAGTTTTGCACCGAAATGTTTTGCACCGGCTTGCACCATTTTTTAGCACCAGCTGGGCACCATATTTATGGAATGGTGCAAGCTGGTGCAAAGTGTAGGCTAGCGTAAAAAAAATGACGTTAGGCATGTTAGAGTCAAAATAAATGACTCTAACCAGATTAGCGTAATTTTGGGACGTTAAGGGGCATAGTTATACTCTGTTTGCACTGAATTAGCGTAATTTTTTTAAAACTCTAATTCAGTGCAAAACTAACCCCATATTTACACTTTGGTGCTAGACCCGTCAAGTGCCAAATTTATGGAGTTAAAGCCATTTTTTGGAAGTAGAAACCTACCTTGCCTTAATGAGTTGCAAAGTAGGCGTTCCAGTGCAAAAAATGACTCTATGGCCTTTACGCCATATTTATACTCCCATGCAAAAATGGTGCAAGGGAGGGAGGAGGGGTAAAAAAATGGGGCAAAGCTTGCTTTGCCCCATTTGTTAAAGCCTGGGTCAGGGCAGGTGTTAGGGGACCTGTGGGCCTATTTCCATGGTGGAACTCCTGTCTTTTCTAGGGCAGGAGTCATGTGGCATGGTAGGTTTAGCACCATTTTTTTACTCTAACCTGCCTAAAGTCATTTTTTGGTGCTAAACCCTCTTCTTCTACACTGCCAGCCCCACCCGACTAAAGTCATTTTTTTTACTCTAGCCTACCCTTTGCACCGGCTTGCACCATTCCATAAATATGGTGCCCAGCTGGTGCACAGAAATGGTGCAAGCCGGTGCTAAACTTTTTAGTGCAAAACTGAGTTAGTGCAGTTTTGCAGCAAAAAGTATAAATAAGGGCCAATATTTTGTAAGTTTGTGCCACTTTTGCGTCAAAAAATGACGTTAATGCGGCACAAAAAAATATAAATCAGGGCCTTGGTGCTAGACGGGTCTAGCACCAAAGTATAAATATGGAGTTAGTTTCGCACTGAATTAGAGTTAAAAAAAAAATGACGCGAATTCGGTGCAAACAGAGTATAAATATGCTGCAGAGTATAAATATGCCCCGAAATATGGTGTTATGGCCATAGAGTCATTTTTTGCACGGGAACGCCTACCCTGCATCTCAGTAAGGCAAGGTAGGTCTCCACTTCCAAAAAGTGACTTTAACTCCATAAATGTGGCGCTAGATGGGTCTAGCACCAAAGTATAAATATGGAGTTAGTTTTGCACCGAATTAGAGTATAAATATGCCCCCTAATGTGCTCCTGTAGAGAGTTAATGGATGAACATAGACTACCATTAAAAGTGCCTTTCAACCAAAGGGGAATTCACACATGATGGCAGAATGTGTTGGCTAGCTTTGCTCCAAAAGACAGGCAAATGAACTACCGTTTAGTGAAGTTTCTCATAAAGGTGGAAGGGAAATGGCAGCTCTAGACAGATTGTCGAGGTCTGCTGCGGTGTCCTGACTCTTTCTCATGTATTTTCTGAAAGCCTCATTCAGTTCATTTTTTAAATGTGCTTGCCATTCATCTCTTAAATTTGCTTGCCGTGTGCATTTCAAAATCTGTGGGTCTAATATTGCATACATCAAAAAGTACCAGATAGACTTGACAAGGAGGTGTTTTAATTAGGTATTTTAATTATCCATTGGATCTACAAATCCTGAGGAATGATAAGCTGTAACACACCTGGTTATGCTCCCAGACACCATTGTTACCTCTCATGATTTGCCCATCCTCCTGGTTGTTCATATATAGTTATTTTGTGCTCCTTTTTGGTTGAATATAAATTATCAAAGGGAGGGAGGCATCAGACTATTCAACGTTATCCATAACGACTGGGGGTTGTGTATTGGCATTTTATCAGCTTGCTTGGGATGCAGCATCTAATATTGAGACTCTGCACACCCTCTTCCCCATTTACCCTTGCGACTTTGCACACTTGGGTAATGAATCCACCCGTGGAGAGGTGGGTCAATTACTAAAATCTCGTTTTAATATGATTTCCTTTAATGTTGTCGGTATTTTATCTACAACCTTTTTTCCTAATCGTTTTCGCAATTTTGCACCAATTTTCCATCCTGTTTCTTAGCAGACACTTTACTTTGTTTTACCAATATTTTAGTAGATAGTGCAGGAATTACATCTCATTTTGGGACCTCAGACATCTCCCTTTTTTTGGGTCACGTTTGCGTCTTTGCACATCATAGCACATTCAGAAACATCTTAATAGCCAGAAGTAACAGAACACAATTTGAGGTCAATAACCTACGTTAAGAATCCAGTCTTGCAGTGTGTTCCTTGTATATTGTTCAAAAGTTGAGTCACTGCCACTGTTGAAGATCTGACTGGAAAGTAACAATGTTGGTTCTGCTATAGATGATTCTGCAGATCATGCCATGATGTTATTTATATTGTATATTGAGATTGTGTTATTGAATGTTTTTATCTTTTAACCCCTTCACTGCCAGGCCTTTTCCCCTCCTGTGCCGAGCCTTTTTTGGCTGTTTAGGGCAGTTTGTGCTTAGGCCCTCATAACATTTTGTCCACATAAGCTACCCACGCCAATTTTGCATCCTTTTTTCCAACATTCTAGGGATTCTAGAGGTGCCCAGACTTTGTGAGTTCCCCTGAAGGAGACTAAGAAATTAGCCAAAATACAGCAAAAATGTCGTTTTTTTTTTTTAATGGGAAAAAGGGCTGCAGAAGAAGGCTTTTTTTCCCCTGAAAATGGAATCAACAAAGGGTTTGTGGTTGTAAAATCATCATCGTCCCAGCTTTCAGGAACAGGCAGATTTGAATCAGAAAACCCAAATTTTCAACACAATTTTGGCATTTTACTGGGACATACCCCATTTTCACTATTTTTTGTCCTTTTAGCCTCCTTCCAGTTAGTGACAGAAATGGACATGAAACCAATGCTGGATCCCAGGAAGCTAAACATTTCTGAAACATAGACAAAATTCTGAATTCAGCAAGGGGTAATTTGTGTACATCCTACAAGGGTTTCCTACAGAAAATAACAACTGAAATAAACAAATATTGAAATTGAGGTGAAAAAAACAGCCATTTTTCTCCACGTTTTACTCTGTAACTTTTTCCTGCGATGTAAGATTTTTTAAAGCAATATACTGTTACATTTACTGGACTCTTCTGGTTGCGGGGATATATAGTGCTTCTTGGTTCATCAAGAACCCAAGGTACCCAGAGCCAATAAATGAGCTGCTCCTTGTAATGGGTTTTCATTCTATGCCGGGTATACAGCAATTCATTTGCTGAAATATAAGGAGTGAAAAATAGGTATCAAGAAAACCTTTGTATTTCCAAAATGGGATAAGATAAGATGTTGAGAAGCAGTTGGTATTTGCAAATCTCTGAATTCCAGGGTGCCCAAACTAGCATGTGAATTACAGGGCATTTCTCAAATAGATGTCTTTTTTTACACACTGTCTTACATTTGGAAGGAAAAATATAGAGAAAGACATGGGGCAACAACACTTGTTTTGCTATTCTGTGTTCCCCAAAGTCTCCCGATAAAATGGTATCTCACTTGCGTGGGTAGGCCTAATGCTCATGACAGGAAACGCAACATGGACACATCACATTTTTACATTCAAATTTGACATGTTTTTTGCAAAGTGCCTAGCTGTGGATTTTGGCCTCTAGCTCAGCCGGCACCTAAGGAAATCTACCAAACCTGCGCATTTTTTAAACCTAGACACCTAGAGGAATCCAAAATGGGGTGACTTGTGGGGCTCTCACTAGGTTCTGTAACCCAGAAATCTTTGCAAACCTCAACATTTGGCCAAAAAACACATTTTACTCACATTTCGGTGACAGAAAGTTCTGGAATCTGAGAGGAGCCACACAGTTTCTCTACCCAGCGTTCCCCCAAGTCTCCCAATAAAAATGGTACCTCACTTGTGTGGGTAGGCCAAGTGCCCGCGAAAGGAAAGGCCCCAAAACACTATCTGGACACATCAAAATTATCAAATACAAAACTACATGCTTTTGTGGTGGGGGGCACCTGCGTTTTCGGTCCTGGGCTCAGCAGCCATCTAGGGAAACCTACCAAACCCAGACATTTCTGAAAACTAGACAACCGAGGGAGTTCATGGAGGTGTGACTTGTGTGCATTCCCCAATATTTTCTTACCCAGAATCCTCAGCAAACCTCAAATTTAGCTAAAAAAAACACATTTTCCCACATTTCTGTGTAGGATCACAGCACCGGGACAAATTTCCTACCACTGAACGTTCCCCTCAGTATCCAGGTAAAAATGATACCTCACTTGTGTAGGTGGGCCAAGTGCCTGTGACAGGGAAGAGCCAAAAACGTAAAAATTTACGAGGAACCAAAGCGGGTCCAAAAGGGCAGTTTGAAAGAAAAAAAACATTTTTAGGCTGACAAGTGCAGCAGAATTTCTATCGGTATGGATGAGACAATGCTGGGTAGTAGGAATTTTGTGGATTCCTGCAGATTCCGGAAGGTTCCATCACAAAAATGTTGGAAAAATGTGTGATTTCCAGCAAAGTTGGAGGTTTGCAGGGCATTGTGGGTAAGAAAAGTGGTGCGGGGTGCATGTGAAGCACACCACCCTGGAATCACCCAGATTTTTAGTTTTCAGATGTGTCTAAGTCTTGTGGATTTTTCTACATGGCAGTGTCCCAAAGTCTAAAAAGTGCAGCACTCACCATTCCAAGTGGGATGATTTTGAGAGTTAGCCAAGCTCTCATGGCCCAAATGTAAAACCAAAACCCTAAATAATCAAATGTTCTCTTGCTTGCCGTGGGATAAGATGTTTTAGTGTGCGGGGGAGAGCTGAAAGACTGTTACTCCCTTCAGTTAGGGTGGTGGCCTAACCAGGCCCATACTGGTTGGTAGCCACCACCCCACTTTTTTTTTTTTTATTCCCTGGCATCTACTAGACTTTCTGCCCCCCCCTGAGTGTTGATCGGGGTTAATTGTCCCATCTGCCCACTAGTGGGCAGAACAACTTTGGCCCCATTTATTTGGGGTGGGGGTATGGCCATGCCCCCACCCTCTTATTTCGGAAACAAATCTTCCCTGGTCTCTGGTGGGCTTTCTGCCTCCCTTGGGGGCAGATGGGCCTTCGAAAAATAGGCCGATCAGCCCCCAAGGGGCTGCTCCCCTCATTGAATAATATATAAAAAAAAAATCCCTGGTGTCCAGTAGTTTCTGCCCCCATTGGGGGCAGATTGGCCTAATAAAAATAGGCTGATCGGCCCCCGAGGAGGGCAGAAATGGCCTAAAAGTAATTTTGCCCCAGGGAGCGACCCTTGCCTAAGGGGTCACTCCCCACATATAAAAAAAAGAAATAAACAAAAAAAAATTATCCCATCCCTGGTGTCTAGGGGCTTTCTGCCCCCTCGGGGGCATATTGGCCTAATTATATTAGGCTGATCTGCACACAGGGGGGCAGAAAGGGCCTATAAATATTTTGGCCCCCTGGGGAGCGGCCCTTGCACAGGGGGCCACTCCTCTCATGTCAATAACAAAACAAAAATATTTCCTGGTGTCTAGTTGTTTCTGCCCCCCTTTAAGGGCAGATTGGCCTGATAAAAATAGGTCTCTGATGAGGTCAGCGCGCGATTCCCCTTCCATTCCTGCAGTGGGGACGCTGAGGCGAGGCTCATGGGAGGAGCGCTAGCTCTCCCCTCATAAGCTGGTCCCAGGACGTAACCGTTATGTCCTTGGTGCCTCAGCGCCGCAGCCAAGGACGTAACCATTACGTCCTTAGCTGCGAAGGGGTTAAATGGTTTTAAGTAACTCATCAATAATAAATAAACTTTAAAACAAGGGGCAGATTTAAGAAAAGTGGCAGTGCACACAGTGTACCGCCACTTTTCTTGTGCCCCCTAGTGCCCCCCTAATGCCACCATGTGTGCACCGTATTTAACATATGCTGCACCATGGCTGTAGTTAGGGAACTAGTGTCAAAAGTTTTGACGCTAGTTAGGCGCTTAGCAGGATTAGTATAAAAATTTTTGAAGTTAATCCTGCAAAGCACATAGAGGCCCATTGAAAACAATGAGAGCCTCATTTTAACGCCTGCTCTGAGCAGGCATCAAAATACTGATAAAAATGACTCTGCACCATTTTTTTTGCCCCCCTAACGGAGGAACACCCCCCTTGCATACATTATGCCAGGCACAGGCATAATGTGGCACAAGGGTTTACAAAGTGGCGCAATGCAATTGCCACTTTGTAATTATAGAGCGGCGATTTTGGCCTTGTTGGGCCACAATAGCGTAAAAAAATGACGCTAATATGGCGCAAGGAGATGCTACGGGCTCTTAAATATGCCCCCAGATGTGGTGACTTCAATGGCATTTGGGCACCCTTATCATCCAGCCTGCACCTGAATCTAAACGTGGTATTGCTGTGAGTCAGCATGTTGTGCTTGCTCTGACATTTGGACACCCTTGTCATCGAGACTGCACTGACCACAGTTGGCTATTGTCAAGTCCAGTTGCAGACTTCCTGTGACTGTAGGACACCCTTGGGCATAGCGTCCTTTTCTCGCTTTCAAAGTTGGACTGTTTGATAACATAGGTGCTGACTTTTCGGCATATTTATCTAGTGAAGTGCCAGGTTTTCACTTCGTTCCTGCACTTTTGATGGCCGTGTACATGTATTTTGTATATTTTTTTTCTATAACTGTTTGTTGCATTTTATACCAATTAGATACATTACAACAAAAGAGAAACTTTTGGAACAAGAAAAATAGTACATACACCGCATACGACGTGGAATTTCTCAGTAAGATATATTACAAACCACACAATAGTTATGCAGGTGTAACACTGATCATGCGGATTTGCTTCATTCAAGAATCGTTGTGGCTGGCAGTCGAAGGACCCATATATTTGTATGCTTTTGAGCGCATCACCTCCATGTGTGGTTCTCCATTTCATGAGACCCCTGGCTCACCCCTTGCTGCCGCTGGCACTGCGTTTGCGACCGGTGGCATTAAAGGTGGCAAAATAAGTGCCAAGAAAAGAAGATAAACAGTGCCTTGACCAGCACTCTTTACTTTCTACAGCTTCCACTGAAACCAGGACAGGAAATGGAATTTGAAGTTTAAGTTTCTGAAAATATATTTTGCAGTGCAATGGACAAGTTGTTGCTATATTTCATTATTGTAATTACATAAAAATGTATGTGTTTGAACAAAACCTTCACGTCTCTGTGCTTCTCATGACTAATATGGCCTTACAAGTGAACAAAAAACATAAAAATGATTCAACCGTAACGAATAATGTAAGCCAATAGCTTCGTTTATGTTCATCTTTCTAGGGCTGATTCACAAAAAAGTTCTAAAAATACATTCACATGAACCACGTTTTAAATCCATTCTTACTTCATGGAGCTCTCTGTGGCAAAGAGCACAACACATTGAAAATGATTTCTCCTGTGTGAAAGCACATTTTTTTGTTTCTTTTTTCCCGACATATAAATATATTTTCCCATGTAGAAGCCCCTTTCCCTAAACTTCATCAAAACTGGAGAACATATATTCCCCTTAAAAGCCTTGAAAGGGAATTAAGCCATCACTTGAGTAAAAATTCAATTCTTTCCAAGTTCGAAAGAGGAATGCAGACAACTTACCTACTTTGTGGGTGATTTACAAATGTCTAAGGCAAACCACAAAGCACAGAAATGCCAGTATTCCTAATGCTTGAGTGGGATTTACAGCTGAATGGAACTCTGCACTTGTGATGGGGATCTGGAGATCCGCAGATCCGCTTATGCCGGCCAGTAATCCATTTGTTAATTCCAGTACAGCCATAACTGAGTTAAATTCAGTCATTGTAACATTTAGGGCCTGATTTGTACTCTTTTAGCGCCGCATTTGCGTCATTTTGTGATGCAAAAACTTACAAAATATAATTGAATTTTGTAAGTTTGCGCCGCCTTTGCATAAAAAAATTACGCAAGTGCGGTGCTAAAAAAATATAAATCAGGCCCATATGCTCATATTTATGATTTTTTTAGCGCGGCATTTTGACACAAAAACAGCGCAAACTTACAAAATACAATTGTATTTTGCAAGTTTGTGCCGCTTTTGCGTAAAAAAATAACGCAAATGCAGCACTAAAAAAGTATAAATATGGGCCTTAGTTTACAACTGAATTTACCTTTGTGATCAGGTTCCATTACCCATATTAATTTATATAGGCATACATAACTACTACTGTCTATACATTTCCTGTCGAGATGTATACTTAGGGAACCATTTAATCACACAGTTTGTTGTGTGAGTAATTTAGGTTGCTGTTTTTTGTGAAACTTTATCCTGTTCAAATGAAAACATAATTTTTCTCGCAGGACAAAAAGAAATGTTACCAAACATGCTATGCCAGCACCCTAAATTAAAATATAGCTGCAGTTTAAAATAAACATGTATCTGTTCAGTAGTGTTATATTAATATTGCAGTTATTAATGAACTACAATGGTGTCAATTATTTTTACATCATTTGGGTTAAGGTCATGTGACAACTTCCGGGTAAGATTCAGAATCCTAGGTGATATGACATCACTTTTTATGATGTCACGGTGGCCAAAGGTTGTGTGATATCACTTGCCCTACCAATCGGTAAACTGCGGTTATGGAATATTTGGGTCCATACTTATACTTTTTTGCGCCGCTTTTGCGTTAAAAAAATGACGCAAATGCAGCACTAAAAAAGTATAAATATGGGCCTCGGTGTATGCAACACTGGGGAAGACCGAAGTTGGCAGGAGAATTCCTAGGCTGCTACTAGTGAGGGTCATGATGGCAGAGGGATTTACTGAAGGAACACATGATTACAAACAGAAGTTTTCTAAAACAGAAACTGACTATAAATTGTTGTCCAAAGCAGTAAATCACCTTGAAAGCATAGTACACCAAGTGCTGGACACACACTAGTTTGCCTACTCACAGCTTACAGCAGTGTATAACGTCAGACACTCATAAGTTAATTATGATGGGATTCACATTAGAGTAAACAAATAGATGGTAACGAATGGCACAAAGACGTAAATAAAGTAGCTCTTTTCGATTAAGCATGAGAGATATCTGCTGAGTGCAGAATGGAGCAATACAAGTCATAATTGGATCAATATAAAAAGTGCTCCAGCTTCCAGCACTGAATTCTCAATAGGGAGTATTAATTTTGTGCCAGACTCTGTAAGCAAGGTAAATCACCCCTACGCCACCATGAAAAAGAAAAACACAGAATGTTAGACAGCACTTGTCCTGAAAAAGCAAGGAAAGGACATACATGCCTGCCAGACATGACAGTATGGCCCAGATTTAGTATGTTTTTAGGTCACTTTTATGGTGCAACCAGGATTCAAAATCATTTTTGGCATTCACTAAGCTACGCAAAGCCACTTTGCTTGGTTTCTTAAATATAAAGTAATACAAGGCAGCACATAGCACTGCTTTGCATCGGGTAGGAGTTACATGGGTGGAACCTGGGTATTCTTATGCATCCACCTAGATTTTTAATGGAAACCCGGGTTCACAAAGACTTGTAAACCTGGGTTAGCTCTAAAATGGTGTGGCTACATGGCAGGGGCATAACGAGGAGAAAGTAGGATGGCCACCTGTCCATATTTTTCATGGACTGGCCTGAATTTGAGTGCCTTGTTCGTGAAGGAATGAGTGGTCCTTTACATATGTCTTTTGTCTGTAACTGTAAATGCTGGCGGCCCTTGCATTGTGAGCTGCGTCTGTTCAAGGCGGGTCACATCACAATGGTGTTACAGGCTCTCCTCCAAAGTATACCAACCTCTAGCCAGAAAATGGGCTCCGCAAGAGGGGTGCTGGCACAACATTCTTTCTTTCACAGTGACAGGTTCAGATGCAGCTGCTTGTATTGCTCTGTTAAAGAACACTGTTTAGTTTTATCCAGTGAGTGTTAATTAGCAGGGATACTGATAGCATTTCCATTTGAAATGCTATCTCTGCCTTCCCACTGGGATGTTTAACCCTTGACTCCCTACAAGAAAACATGCATGGGTAAATCCAATAGGTCATACCTTTGGGGTATATTGGCTTTACCAATAGTTCTTAGCAATGCAGCATAGCTAAAGAGTACACAAAAACCAAGGTTCTATGATGGTTTCGTCCATGTCCCACACAACAAACATGCAGGCCCCTACAAAATAACACAAGCACTTTTTTCCTTCTTATTTACAGATCCAAGTTGTATCTGTAACAAAAAAAATAACTAGCATTTGCAATACAATAGGTCTAGCATTTGTGAGAGTTAGAGCTACCTGTGTTGTAAATGACAATGTCTTTTACCTATGTGTTTTGGTTTGGAATGTATTGGATGTATACAAGGTGCCACAGCAACCCTCCCAAGCCTGTCACTGCAGGATAAAGGACACAACAATGCTGCCATCTCGGGTGTGTTTTTGCCTCATTCCTACATACTGGCTGTGGTAACCTAGAGATGCAACCCTTTCTAGTGTGTTTACCTAAACCTTTCTAGCACCAAACAAGCCACAAAGAGGCATCTTTGTGAGGGGGTCAAAAGAAATAGGAGCAAGAAAAGGAGGCAGCCATATATGTCTGTGTGTGAAACTTTTAAATTAATTATTTCTCTACATTGACAACACCAACCTAACATTTAAAAACATTGACTGTATACAAAGAGAATAACAGAAGAGGCAGCTTAACTGAACAATAGACTTCAAATGTGTGCAGATTAGTGAAACAGAGCCTCAGTGGTAGATGGGCTGACAGGATAGGTTCCAGAGTTGCAACATCAGAGACCTTGGGTCAGTCTTTTAAATGGAACTACAGAAGGGCTGCTATGCTGTATTCATTTAAAGCACTGCCTTGGGTTAATAGTCCATGACAGCCGTAGGCTCATGACTGAACTCTGTAGAACAGATATGTGTACCTGAATCTCCTGGACCTTGACAGTGCCTTTTCGGTGCACACATTTGTGCACTGGCTGATGGTTTTGAAGTGACAATTATCTCTGTTGGAGTGGCTGCTCAAAATTTGAAGTCTGGGCCTTGCCATCTGGACTACTCAGAGTACGGCGGGATGCCTGAGTTTGGACGATAGAGTGTTTTCTCGCCTAGACCAATGATGCAGAGTGAGGCGCCTACTGGGCTGGTTCATTGGCATTTTTTCAGGGTATGAAAAGGATTCAAATATATGTTTTTCTTGGGAATCCAAGGTTGGTCCAGAACCATGTCAGAGTTTCTTGATACCCACGTAAGATAAATTACGTAAAAATAATTTATATGGAACTTATTTACACAGTGGTTACCATGCAAGCTGGGCATGGATCATACCTTCCCAGTCTTTCAATGGACATGCGTGTTCTATAATGACATGCAAGAAAGTGTTCTACTAACCTCAACGTATACCTATAATATGTATAGCACATAAGAAATGCAACATAAAAATGAAATTAAAAAGCGTCTGCAGTGCACTTTTTCCTTTGTCACCTTGTGTTCTATAAATAGGCCACTCAGCTCATGAGGTCACCAACGTCTCTCCTCTCTGAAGTGAAAAGTTACCCACCTCGAACATGCTATGAAGCAGCCGTGGCTCTGCAGCCTGAGCTGCAGATGACTGGTTCAGAATGCAAAGACATACAACTAGCAAATTAGGCCAAACTTCTGTGTACAGAAGCAAACAAAGACTGTCTGACCACAAATCACCGGCTCCATTTTAAATGGCAAGTTAGAAATAGAGAGGCAAAACTGTATCATAAATATTGACAGGGAGGAGGGGCATTGTGCTGCCACCGGGCCTGGATTCATGGCTCCTCCAGTTATGTTCTACGCTTTTGTGTGTATTTTTTTCAGACACTAGGGGCCACAATCACTAAGAAAGCCTACCGCCTACACTTCTACATTAAGCTGGAGATTTTCGATTCTGATTTTGGAATTCTCAAAGAATTCCAGAAGTAGTCCTGGGAGCCTCCAACAGCCACAATCGTAAACAGCTACACATACATAACTGCTCATGGAAACTATTTCATATGAGAAAAAAATTATCACTAAGACATTTACCTTTTCTAACTTTTCCCTTCATTTTCCAATGGGAAAATGTTTTTCCCGGCGCAGAAGCCACATCTCCTACAACTCCACACATTTTAGGGATGTTTCTCCTCATTCTGTTACTGGGAAAATATTTACCCCTGTCTGTAACAGTAAGTCTCTAAACGTTTCCAGGCTGAGAATGCTTGTGAGTAGTTACCAATTCATACATTTGTCAGTGTGCAAAAACTCTCCCCACCATGTACACTCAACATCCATGAGAGCAGATTTACTCCAACCTAATGTTACATAATACAGGTGTTATATTATGTGTGTGTAAACTGAGTTGTAAGCTTAAATTCAGATTCCACTTTTGTAAATCAAGCCATTCACATAAATGAGTTGAACCTAAAGGTGAAAATGACTATGAATCAGACAATGAGTGCTGTGGGGAACATAAGCCCAACTTCCTTCTTCCCCGGAAATCACTTTACAAATAAATCTCATGGTGCCCAATTAGGTGCTGGGAAAAGGTTTGCATTCAAAATATATCTGCAGACCAGGATGTGGGCATTGATCCAACTAAGGGTGACCACTGTCCACGTCACTGTCATGGCACTGGAAACCTCAGGGTGGTACCTTGTGTTATATCACAGTGATGCTTGGTCCCCTTTCCGGTTTTGACACAGTTTGATTGTGCGGCACAGCCGTAAATGAGAAATCACACAGACCTTTTCCAGCTGGCAAGCAGCTCTGTGTGAATTGTAATATTGAATACAATATTCTGAGACATGGTCAGGGACATTCCCTCCATCGTTTTTAGCTTGTCTGAGCCATTACAGCCTGGGACAAACCATGTGAGAAATAATTTGGCCCTGCTATTCAAAGGACAATTTTCAGCTCCTCTGGCAATACAGAACTGTACCAATGGTGCTGTCCCCATATAGGTTTTTAAGGTAAATTGGCAATAATTTCACCTAACCCCCAGGTGATTCCATAAGGCACCTTCCTTACTCTATAGGGCTTGGTTAGACCATATACCCTCTCAAGGGGAACATGTGCATCCCCAAATGCAACAAATATAAAGCATACAGCATTAGTGTACTTCTGGTGTGTAGTCGTAGAACACACAATGAGAATAAGCTAAGACAGTCATGTTCCTCTCAGGCTGTGACTCAGCTCCAACCTCTCTTAAAGTCAAAGAAGATGTCCAGAAATAGTCTGTTCATGTGCCAGAAATATTTGTGTGTATAGAAGATGCCGTGAACCACTGCTCTGAAACAGATCAATGTTGTAGTAATGCTGAGAGCGGATGTGTCAAAGTCTGTGAAGCATAAATAGATGTTGTGCCAGCCACAAATTCTCAGTGCCTCAAAAGTCATACATAGCAATCGAGTATTACTTTAGAGAAAATATTAACTCCTGTGTTGGAGTGTGTTGGAAAGCTAAGTGGCATTATATGTACTTAGTGCTGTTGTAAAAATGCGTTCCCTTTCATAACTAATGCAATAACAATAATAATAAAATTATAACAATCATTTATGTAGCCCACATTGAGCATGCAGTGTCTCCTCTTGGTGCATGTTAGTAAGAGGAAGGGTTACTGTAATGATTCAGTTCTGTGACTCTGGCATATTTTGCAGAGTCATCAAAGGACGTTCTGTTGGAAAAGCTGGGCCAGGGAGCAGTGCAATTTTCAGCTCCTCTGGCACTGGTCACATTTTAGTTGCTGACTCTTGTGGTCATGTGTTAAACTGATACTAATAAGGAGAAATCTTTGCTCAGACCATATTAACGTGTGTTAAATGACAAAACAGCAAAATAACTTTGCCACTGAATGTGAAGCATTAAGAAGCATTATTTGTTCTTTCTAGCCATGTAATTCAGACACCGGTGCCACATACTTTTGCCCGCCATTTGCTTCATAATTCCAGTGGTACTGATAACAGGTGATTGAAGAGAAGACATAGATGCACAGCAAATGAGGCAGGCAAATGCATGTGCTGGAGCATCTATTACCAAGTAAATCATTACAGAAGGTAGGTGATCAGTCATGTATGTGGCATTGTCCCACCAGCAGCGTTATTTTATCACCTCATTCATTAGTAGTTTCTCATGTTTCCAGCTGACATACAACATCCAGAGGAACCACAAGACATCACATACAAAATCATGACAAGACATGACTTCAGGACAAGGAAAGGACCAGGAGACAGACACAAGATAAAAAATACAAATTATCTTCCCACCGTTTGTTTTGCACACTTTTGCCTTTTGTATGGCATCATCTGAAGCTCAGGCACCCCTTTCGCTGGGTAATGAAAGTTCTTGCTAACTAGGATAGTGGTGGTCTGGGCTCAGTTTGCTAGTTCAGTGACGGTCGGTCTCTACCATGCAGTGATGGTGCGATATACCATTCAAAGACTCAGGTGGTATCACCCTACATGATGAAAGGCCAAGCACCGGACAAAGAACCCTAGAGGAAAGGATGTGGTATAAGGGCCAGAGCTTCCAACTTTGGAGCTGGGGAACATGGTTCGAGTCTTGGTGCCAGCTCAACATCCTGTGATTCTGGGCAAATCACTTAATCTCCCCTTGCTATAAAAAATGAATGTGGTTTTGAGTAATGTAACCGGTGCTCATGTAAAGCGCTGTAATACCTTTGTATCAAGTTTGCACCATCTGAACTCTATTTGAAGATGACCAATTTACATCCAAAGGCTAGATGTTTTTTGCTATCAAGTTTGAGGCCATGTAGTGGTTGGGTTTGGAGTGACGACTACTTTTCCGAGGGTATCAACAGCACGTGCTATCGCCTAGTGTTAAGCTCTACTCAAGGCAGTTGGTTAATGCATCCATTGTAGAGGTCTTGACAGAATGAGAGTGTCACAGATTACAATCCTAACATAGCTGCTTAAACCTCTTCATCTCAGCAAGGTAGATGCAAATGAATTATAGTGATTTTGTTAAGAATGGCACCTGCTTTGCAGTGCTATGAAATGGTAGAACCTGTATTATCAAGCAAAGGGTCATGACTCATTTGCCACCATTTTGGAGACAACAGCTTTCAGCATCTTCTTGCCTAGAACCAGCAGTTTAAGTGCATTAAAAAAGTATGGGAACTGTGATGCTGCATGCAGTGGGGGTGGGGTCAGTGAGCATGGTGGCATGGTCAAAAGTGTGACTTGAAAAAAATAAAATATTCTTAACGTGTTTTTGGTCTTTCACCGTCAGGTAGCAACTTATAAAATAACGTGAAGCTTAAATAAATAAATAAATAAAAACATTGTTACACACTGGGAAATGCACAATAGTACATTATGAAACCTCCATTAGTTAATCACTGGTCTGTGTGTAACAAGAGAGCCAAAGAATTAAGTCTTCGTTGGTGCGGTTGAGAAAAGTGATATGTATTTTGTTAGTCTTGGCATCCCTGGCGTGGTCTCCCCTAACCTTTTGCCTCTGTTATCCAGGTTGTTGATGTGTGCTGGATTTTGTTTTTGATACTCTGGGCACTTTACCACTGCTATCTAGTGCTAAAGTGCGAGTGCTCCTATGTAAAATGTATGCGTAATTGTCTTTCCATGATTGGCATTTTTGATTTACTAGTAAGTCCCTAGTACAGCGCAATAGAGGTGCCCAGGGTCTGTAAATCAAATGCTACTAGTTGGCCTGCAGCACTGGTTGTGCCACCCACATTAGTGGCCCTGTAAACATGGCTCAGATCTGCCACTGCAGTGTCTGTGTGTGTAGTTTTAAACTGCCAATTCGACTTGGCAAGTCTACCCACTTGCCAGGCCTAAACCTTCCCTTTTCTTACATGTAAGGCACCCCTAAGGTAGGCCTTAGGTAGCCCCATGGGCAGGGTGCAGTGTATGTTTAAGGTAGGACATATACTAATGTGTTTTATATGTCCTGACAGTGAAATACTGCCAAATTCAGTTTTCAGTGCAAGGCCTATCTCTCTCATAAGTTAACATGGGGGCTGCCTTTAAATATTATTAAAATGCAGATTCCATTTGGGAGCAGATAGAAATATGGAGTTTAGGGTCACTGAACTCACAATTTAAAAATACATCTTTTAGTAAAGTTTGTTTTTAGATTGTGTATTTGAAAATTCCACTTTAAGAAAGTAAGCATTTTCTTGTTTAAACCATTCTGTGACTCTGCCTGTTTGTGGACTCCCTGTCTGGGTCAGTTTGACAGTTGGGCGGCTTGCACCTCTACTCTAGACAGTGAAACAAAGGGAGCTGGGATGTAGCCTGCATATCCTAATGAGCCATCTGTGCTGGGTGGGGGGGAGGAGTGGTCATTCACATCTGAAAGGGCTGCGCCTGCCCTCACACAATGCAGTCTTCAACCCCCTAGTGTGTGTCGGGGGCCTGGGCAAGGCAAGATCTTACAAACAAGAGAGACTTTCCTTTGAAGTAGGCCTACCTCAAAGGCAGAAAGTAGTTGACCCAAAACCCCTGAAAATTAGATCACTTCTGGAATCAAGAGGGACCTCTGCCAAGGAGAAGAGCTGAGGATAAGTGCTGCCCCTGCCTGTGACTGTACTTTGTTGGGCTATCCTGTAGTTGCTGCTTCTGCCTGTAAAAGGGAACAAAGACTGGATTTTGTTGTGCATTCCTGCTGGAGAAGAATCTCCAAGGACTTGAACTGAACTTGCCTCCTGTTGTTGAAGTCTCAGGGCCATCAAAGACTTCCCCTGCCAGCACCTGGACTCTCGGCTGAGACTCCTGCCCTGCCAAGGTGCCCTATCCAGTCCCTGGGCCTTTGAAAGGTGAAGTTGGCAGAAAAGAACTGAAAATCCATGCATAGAAGGCCGTGCAACAAAATTTTTGATGCACATTCCACAACACGGCTGTTAAAAACGCGCCGCCGGCTTCGAGGCTGAAATCGATGCTCCACCTGCATCGCGGCTGGGAGATCGATGCATCACAGGCTGGAGAAACGACGCACAACACCCGCTTACGGAGGCTAATAACAACGCAAACCCCACGCAGCACAGTTTTCTGATACCGTGCAACTGGATTTTCCACGCATAGTCCCTGGGCGTCAAAGTCAACCACACTCTGCGTGGATCCGAGGTGCTCTGACTGGAAATCAATGCATCACTCTCTTGCGAGGGAGAAAAACGACGCACCACCAACCCGACTGGAGAAGGAAATGATGCACGGCCTCACTTGCGAGTAAGGAATCGACGCATCGCTACCCTTTTACGACCCACGCTCGCCCGTGCAGCTTCATTTCTGACGCTAAACAGGTACTTTGCGTAACAACAACATTTTCACTGTTTTCTAAGGATTAATACTCCTATTCTTTTAAATAAGCATATCTTGACTAGCGTATGTTGTATTTTTGTTGTTTTGGTCTTGTTTGATTTAGATAAATATTACGTGTTTTTCATAACTGGTGTGGTGTCCATTTTGTAGTGGTTTCACTGTACTACTGTGTGTTTTGGTACAAATACCTTACAAATTGCTTCTGAAGTTAAGCCTGCCTGCTCGTGCCAAGCAACCAAGGGGGTGAGCGGGGGTTAACTAAGTGTGATTCTACTTTACCCTGGCTACAGTGACGGTCCTTGTTGGACAGGGAGTAACCTGACTGCCAACAAAAGACCCAATTTCTAACATATTTTTGGTGCTACAAGGTAGCAGTATGTGATATAAAGCACTGTGAATGTGTATTTTATTATTTTAAACTTGCATTACACACAGAATAAGATAGACTGCTATAAAAGGTGCAAAATGTTTAAGATAAAATGGTGCTTACAAAATATAGATTTTAGTAATACCTAGAGTGTATGTTATGCATTTTATTTTTAAATTACTGCCCCTTAAACACTTCCAGGTGTATTAAATGCGATGTAAATATGATCACACTTAAAAGCACACACTTCACAACTCAGCTGTTAACTCTTTTCACTCTCAAAGAATGGCAGTGGTTAAAATGAGACTGCTCTCCATAATACCACATGTTTACCATCACAAATCTTTGAGTGACGAGGTCAATTAAAGCCAGCACCAGCTCTAAAGCATCCTTTACACTTGCAGATTAACTCGTTGCGCACATTGGCATGTCTTTAAGGCTGTAGACGCCCTGGCAGGAAGGCATGTTTAGCTGTCTGCCCAGCATCGGTTTCACATCACAGGATGACACTTCAGCTGAAGCATTTAAAATATCAGAACTAACTGTTCCGGGATGTTGTCTTTTTACAACAAGTAGGGTAATGGTGTTTCATAAATCATAAAAGTATGGGCAGGTCGTGCCCCTCTGATCCAGCCCACTTCAACCACTACCTTGATCTATCTTATGTGCTTGGTTGCTGACCCTCCTGAGTTTATCAAGAGCATGTGCTATTGCCTAGTGTTAAGCTCTACTCAAGTCAGTTGGCTAATGCACTCACTGCAGAGGTGTTGACAGAACCAGAACGTCACAGATTACAATCCTGACATAGCTTTTTCAGCACCTTCATCTCTGCAAGGTCAATGCAAATGAATTATAGCGATTTTGTGAAGAAAGGCACCTGCTTTGCAGAGCTATCAAATGACAGAACCTGTAAGCGTTATATAAAAAAAATAGGTTTTGCCAGACTGCCCCAACACGAACCAGAAAATAACTCTAGGGGAGAGGATGTGGCGTAAGGGCCAAGCTGATGACTTTGATGCTGGGGATCACAGTACGAATCTTGGCACCAGCTCAACATCCTGTGATTCTGGGCAAATCACTTAATCTCCCCTTTCTACCAAAAATAAATGTGTGCTTGTGTAAAATAACCACTCCTCATGAAAGTGTGTAATACCTTTTTATCGAGTTTGTTCTATATAAAACTCCAAAATAAATAAATAAACCACTCAAATACCTTTGTGTCACATTCACACTACGTAAAACTGCAAAGAAATAAATTAATAAAAAAGACCCCGCAGACATCACAAAGAAACAGCAAGATGACCGAAAACAAGGAAGAAACAACAAACCGCCATGAGCAGGAATCGGCGAGGCAAAAGAAAACAAGGGGTACGGGGCAGGCATCCATGGTGGCACAGGAGTTAACAAGCGACAGTGGGAGGAGGGTGATTGGGTGTCGGGACAAGCAAGAATATGGCGTGGGGGAGTGCAACTTAAGTGCTACGGACAAAGCAGTAGGGTGCGTGTACAGTGCTCCCAAGCTCAGCATTGTAAACACATTGACTCACAGGAGCAGGGAACCCAAAAAAAAGTCCCCCAAGGAACAGATAAACAGGACAAAACGTAATTATACAGTAGTTAGTTCCTGCTCCCAAAGAGAACAAGCATTTGTAATGCAATGGGTCTTGCGATTGCTCGAGTTGGAGCTATTAGCGTTGAAAATTCCTAACTGGACTTTTCTTGCCACATAAATTGAAAATGAAAAGTAAAACAATTGACATAAGTGAGCTGATGCAAATCGCCACATTCACCATGAGCATGAGTGAGAAGGAGAGACACAAAAGGAAAAAGAGGTTCACTCGTAGTCAAACGTATCGGCAAACGTGCAATTATCCATGTAATAGGGTCGATGGCCAAGGTGATAACAAAACTGCCTCAAGGAGGGACAAACTTAAAGCATTTACAAATGATAACAAAGGATTTTTGAAAGGCAATCCCATGAACTAGTAATAGTGATCGGTGTGCTGTGGGTGTGGTTAAAAGCCCACAGATAGATTACATTTTTAAATGACACTGAAGCAAACAAATGAATTGGCTTAAAGCCCATATGAGTAAGTATATTAAAAGTATACAGGAGGCCATATGCTTACACTCAACCTAAAAACGAGTAAGTAAAAGTGTTTGTTTTGTTTTTGAGGCCGGGGGGGGGGGAGAAACACGGTTGGCACTGGTGTGGAAGGAATTAAAACAGGGAGGTGATGCAACAGTGGGGGACAAAAGCAGCACAAAGGGCAAGAGGGTGAGGGAAGCAAGACAGGCTTGAGAGAGGAACATGGAACTGTTGAAAGATGCACACAGACAAGAAAGCAATAAGAGGGGAACAAACAAGGGCGAGCACAAGCTGAGGAAGGAGAGGAACACATGGGAATGAGAGTGCAACATAGAGAACAGCAGAGGAGGGAGGAGCAGTATACCATGGAGACACATCAAAAACACATACACTCCTGTGGAATGCTTAGTACAAAAAAGAAACAAGCATTGGAAAACCCAATAGTTCTTGCCTACGATGGAGCTATTGGATTTGTCAATGTTTTTAGTCATGTTGTACAGCAGTGCTGTACAGGATGACTGAAAAAAAGCACTATGATGCAGCCAGCACTAGCTGCGTCATAGTGCTTTTTTAAAATTGATGGCATGGGTGGCAACCTGGCAGGAGTGTGGGCGGGGGAAGGCAACACAATGGAGGGGTGGAAAAAAAAAGCTATGACGTGACCAGCCCCTGCCACGTCAGAGTGCTTTAGTTTGTTTCGTGGAGGGAGGAAGAGGCTAGAAAGGCAACACAGGAGGGAGGGCAGGTGAGTTGGGGGCAACATGGACAATAGAGGGTAGGATGAGCAACAACACAGGCAACATATTGAGCAACAACGTAAGATTGTTGCTTGGGGGTGGGCAACAATGGAAGAAAAGTGGTTGGTACTAGTAACAACAGAAGAAGGGAGGGTAGATAGGGCAGGAAACAACATATGCTACAAGAGAATGAGGGAGGGGGTGGGGCATGCAACAACAAAGGCAACAATAGAAAGAGGGAGGGTGGGTTGGCAAGGAAGCAACACAGGCAACAACGGAAGGCGGGAGGGTGGGGCAAGCAAAATATGTTCAACAACGGAAGGAGGGTGGGTGGTTGAGGGGTAACAACAATACGGGTTATAACAGAAGGAGGGAGGGTATGGAGGGACACAGGCGGGGGAGAAGCACACAAGGGAGCCTGCTGAAAAAGACACACTCTGGTAGAAGGCTTAAACACAAAGAAAAAAGTAGCACCTAAAAATGAGCAGTGGAAGGACACAAGTAATGCAGCCATGCTCCAGAGAAGGAACAGACATCCGAAGAGGAAGGAATCCCACAACAGCTGGAAAGGAAGCAAATGAGAGTGACAATGAAGCCATCCAGTGGTTGGCAATGGATGAGTTCTAAGCCCACTGATAGAGAACAAAAACGTCTAGAAGAGAAAGCGTATATGTTGTCTTGGGGAGACCTAAAAAAATTGTTGTGAGAAAGCAGATTGTTAGTTGGGTTGGGTTGTAGTCCACTACAAGTAATAATGTCACTCTTCCTGTTAGGTCTAGTAAAAAGACTCAGATAGCTCAACAGGCTTAACTTAAGAAAACGTGTAAAGCATTTAGAAGTACCAAAACAGTTAAAAATGTCAAAAACACAACACAATAAAAATCCCACTCTATTTTATGAAAATAAAGAATAATTTAATGAACAAAATTACACCAAAATAAAAATCCAATATAATGTTTTTAGAGTTTTAAATGAAAATAGTGCCAAAAGGTTTAAACGACAACCGCAGTCATCTAATTGTCCTTGACTGGGACCTAGGTGAAATTTAAAGCCTACCAGGATAGAGCATGGGTTCGATAGTGAAACCGGGTCCATCCCGGTGGGAGGTTCTAGCTTCTGATTTAGGGCCTGATTTAGAAGTCGGCGAAGGGGAATACTCTTTCATAAATGTGGCAGATATCCCATCTGCCGTATTATGATCCCAATCTATTCTATGAGGATGGTAATAAGGTGGACAGGATATCCGTCATGTTTGTGACGGAGTATTCCCTCCACAGACTTCTAAATCAGACACTTATTCTCTGAAATGGAAGTTAAAAAAAACTCACAGGGCAAGGTAGCAGGCTGTGGCCAAGTAGGGCTCTAAAAGGCAGGGCAGCCATTCAAGGTGCTCCTGATGACGTTTTTGGCTTTTAGTAGTAAAGCTCCAAGTGGGAAAAATCCAAAATTCGCACTCAAGGAAGATCTCCCACCCTCCATTTACTTTCGGAGCTTTTGACCGGTGAAAATGTTTAACTTTGCACCTGTTTAAATCTTGGAGGTATAGATACTCCATTGCAATGGGTACCGACCTAATTTAGAAGGGTGAAATTAGAGGCCAGTTTTCACTGCCTGTCACCACTAGGAAAACCCTGGTGGTAAGGGACAGTGAAAATGGTTAATGCTCCCCTAGCCATAGGAGAAGATTCCCATGGAGAGAGGAGCATTTGCTTTTTGAAAAAAGATAAAACTGTTTGGTGCATGACTCCATCATGTTGATAGAGCTGTGCACCAAACTGTAAACAGCACTGACAGCAAGTACTGTGATAACAGTTCCTGCCACTGCTTCAGAAATGACAGCCTGTTTGGTGATCATTTCTTAATTTGGCAGGTGGCATCTCTGTCATGGCGACTGAGAAATTTACTTTGTCTACCTGACAGAGAAATGGGCAGTTCTCTAAAAAATGAATTAGGCCCTTGGTCACTTTTATGGAGCTCAGATTCCTCCAGCAGGGTAAGGCTGCAAGCTGTAAATGAACAAGGTTCCACAAGGCCAGATACCTGCTCTATGATGCCATTTGGTGCTGTGGAAAAGCTCAGAGCGGGGACCACCTGAAACTTTGGAACAGGGCAAAGCACCTTCATCGGCTAGACTTGGTCCCATTCTTCTAGATGTCTTTGGAGTGAAATAGCTTCTAAGTCTTTTAGGTTTTTCATTATGTTAGGAAGAGTGTTTGAGATAGTCAAGGGCCACAGGACCTCAGAAACAGCAATTGGGGGCTGTGGGGGTGGGGGGGCAAAATTCAGTCCAGCAGAAGCCACCAGCAGGGTCCAGGGTTCAGCCAGTTGGAACTGCTCATCCGTTTTTTTCAGGAAAACAGCTTCTAGCATCTTCTTGTGACTCTGTAGATTAACAGGAGGTCAGCCAACTGGCCCTTGGAGTCCAGTTCTTTGTCCTAGGTAAACAGGGAGAATCTCCAGGCTGACAGGTCTCAACACCAGGAGCAGTCTTTCCTCTGTTTTCTTCAGGCCCAGAGTATTCTGAAGACAGTGCCCAGGCATGCCACATTTTGCCTGGCACTGGCTTGAGGCAGGGGAGGGGGTGACTTCTGCCACCTCCTTAATCTATAGTGAAAATAAATCCCAGGAGTAACCCTACCCATCTTTTACAGCAGTTGTTTCCATGTGCCCTACTGCAAACAATCCCACAGCCTCCCTCTCTGCCCAAATCCAACATGGTATAGGCTTTCATCCTCCGTGCAGCGCTCTTGTGCCGACACCAGAGTGGTGGCCAGGAAAAGGAGCAACCCCTTCTCTTGGGTCTTTCAAAACTCATTCTGTGAGCAGCTTCTCTCCCACTTAAACTGGGGCATGGCTGACTACAGGGACAAAAGATGGGCAGGCCCAGGTTTTACTTACAGACAGGTGTGACTTCTTTGAAGGTAATTAGGCTCCTGGGCACTGCCCAGATGTACTTCCCCTATCAGCAAAAAAAGAACACCTCCCCACACCCAAGGCCTTTGTCTCGGCTCTAGGAGTAAGTTCAAACCTCATCAAAGGGGCGATTCAGGTCCTGAGTGACAGTTGGAAGTTCATGCAAATGGCTTTAGGTAAGTAAAAGGCAACTTTTTAAAAAGTACTTGGTTTAAATATTTATTACAATTATCACTTTATCACTGAAATGGGTTTGTAATAATAAAAAAAAAAAAAAAAATGAACTCTGTAGCTGTTTCTTAAGCAGTAATAGCAATAATGTATTTAATATTATATCCCAATGCTTTCTTATGGGACAGCTAACCCTGCTACAGTAAAGATAGCCTTTTGTGGCTTTTTCACTGTAAGGACATATTCAACATTAAACGTTTACACAGACTTTCTCTTAAATAATATGCATGCTTGCTCTCCGCCTTAATCGACAATAAGCCCTACTTAATGGTGACTTATAAATACTTATATGTAATGTTTAGGCCTGCCAAAAGGGATTATTTTGACAGGTCGAATCTGCAGTTTTAGAAATGCACAGACAGGTTACAATGGTAGGCCTGCTGTATTGGGTGGCACAATGGGCGCTGCTGTCCAATAGTGACATTGAGCTTAGAGGTCCTGGGTACACTTTGTACCATATACATGTTTTAGGGGTTAGAGCAAATGCACCCGGTCCCAGTGCACAGAGTGAAATACCCAGCAACATCGGTACACAAATATGGGGGGAGATAATGAAAAAAGAGGCATTTTCCTACAGTAGTGCTTCAAATTGTGAGCAGTGGAGGGACACAAGTAATGTGTCAGCAAGCATGCTTTTCATCCTTCTCAGGAATGAAACGCTACACCGAAGTCGACAGACCTATTGACCCAGGAAGAGTGTGGTGAGCCATCCACAAATTTACATTAACACTACTCAAGCAATTTAAACACCATGAGCAATGTGGCCACAAGAAGAAAACTCCAATCAACAAAAAAGTTCAAAGCTTTACTTTATAACCACAAAGTTAATTTCGTGAAGACTGTGCACAAAATCTAATTTTAAGGAAATATCAACACCATTGCTGTCTAAAGCGGCGAAACACATTTAATCAAATTAGCATTAATTAATACAATTAAGCATTCAAGAAGAGCAATACTTATCATTAAAGAGATGATCTGAAACACAGAAACAAATCTCAGGTCATACTTATTTGTCAACATTAGTTAAGTTCAATTAGGCAGAGTATGCAAATTCTGGAATGGACTCAAGTTGTTGCTGCAGCTAACCAAATTAAGAAATGCATGTGTGGGGACAAATACAAGCTGGCAAAATCCAAAAGTAGACAAAAATACTTTGGAAAGAATATATCTTGGGCTATACATTACTAACTAGAAAAATAAAAAGAGTGTCAGCATGCTAACTTCTATTCTACAAAAGGAAAGACGTGTCAACGGAAATGGCAATCAGCAAGGAAATGTACCTCTCAAAGGGACAACATTCAATGGTTCATCATTAGCAAAGCTTTGGATCAGCAAAAAAAGTCCAGATAGGCATCATCAGGAAAGTGCAGAGAGAGAACTGCACAGAGTCAAGAGTTCGTAAGAGCCAAGTAACTGCCTGCAACTTATGAAGTCCATCCCTATAGAAAAGCACATGAATGGCTCTAATTTGTCAGTTCAGTGGCCTCATATCACCCAAAAGTGGCATCATCCAATCAAAAGTCAATAAAATATCAGGTTGCATTTGTCCGATATTTTCTCAGGTTCGGTTGGAACCATCTTCTCTCTGTGTGAACCCAAACGGTTCAGTAACAATTTACTTTCACTTGCAACAATCCAGTTTGTACAATGGACTTGTCTCAGTGTCATGTGAATCCGCATGCCAGATGAAACAAATTATTTCACGTTATGTCCACAGGCCTGGATGTTTCTTTTCCAAGATTACTAAACTAAGTGCCAGATGTACGACCACAAGTTTTGCGATTCGCACTCTGCGACTCATTTGCGAGTCGCAAAACCAAATGCACAACAGTGTAACTCACACTGTTTGCGATTCCCAATGGGGTCGCAAATGACCTACCTCACGAATTTTCATGAGGTATGTCGGAATTTGCGACCCCATTGGGAATGGCTGCACTCACACAGGATGCTGCCCTGCTGGGGACAGCAGACCACCATGTCTGTGACTGCTTTGAAAATCAAGCAGTTTTTTAAAAATTCAGGCTGTTTTCCTTAAAGGAAAACAGGATGTATTTCAAAAAGAAAAATGAAACGTTTCAGTTTTATTTTTTACAGATTTGGCAGTGGTCTGTGGGATCACTGCCTGCTCTGAAAAAATATTTTTGCTTCCATTCACAAAGGGGAAGGGGTCCTGTGGAGACCTCTTCCTGTTTCCCCTTCTCATTTGGGAATAGGTTACCACCCATTTGAAATTAGTGGTAACTGCAATTGTTTTGCGACCACAATTGCGATAACAAAACAATCATACATCCTGCTGCGACTCGCAATTAGGAAGGGACGACCTTGGGACGGCCCTTCCTAATTGTGAGTCACAATTCCTAATTTGCAAGTCGGTATTTGCATGCCAGCTCACAAAATAGGGATGGTACATTAGAAAAGGCCATTATGCGGTTGCAAAAGGCAAAATTCGCCTTTTGCAACCACATAATTGTGTCGTACATCGGGCCCTAAAAGTCTCTGTGCAATAGAACAAAGAACCTATTTCTACTTATGAAAACGGAAGCTAGTGGAAAAATTCATGTTAGAAAGTACGATTCATCACCTTATATGACTGCAAATATGGGCTCTGCAGGCCTAGTTATGCTAACACAAGATGTATAAATATATATAAATTCATTAATATAGCTGTTAATAAGACACATGGGCCCGTATTTATACTCCGTTTGCGCCGAATTTGCGTCGTTTTTTTCGACGCAAATTCGGCGCAAAACTAACGCCATATTTATACTTTGGCGTTAGACGCGTCTAGCGCCAAAGTATGGGCAAATAGCGCCATTTTTTGGCGTGAACGCCTTCCTTGCGTTAATGAGATGCAAGGAAGGCGTTCCCGTCTAAAAACAGACGCACATAGCGGTGCGTGGTATTTATGCTCCAGGGCAAAAATCACTCCCGCGCGGCAGGCGGCGCAAAAAAATGGCGCAAAGCATGAATAGCGTGAAATTTTAACGCCTGGGTCAGGGCAGGCGTTAAAATGGGGCAAACACACCTGTACTTAATCAGAACACACAGAACAAACAACAGAGCAGCAGAGCAGCAACAGGGAGACATGGAGGTGCTTTTTCTTCAACGTGCACGTAGACGCAGAGCCCTGCAGCAACAACAGCAGCCACAACAACAACAGCAGGGACCCCAAAGACAGCGCAGAAGGCAGGAGAGGATATTCCGCCCAAGAACAACCCTGCATGGCCTCAGGGAACGAGACATCATCCAGAGGTACCGGTTGAGCTGGCAGGCCATTCAGCAGCTGCTGACAAATATTGAACAGCAATTGGCCCCCACTTTAGTGACTTCACGCACTATCCCAACAGAAACAAAGCTGCTTGCCGTACTTCACCTGCTGGCAAGTGGCTCCTTTCAGACAACTGGTGCCCTGGTTGGTGGAATCTCACAACCATCTTTCTCCGCATTCCTGCCTAAAGTACTGGATGCCATCATTGGACTGACACCCCGCCACATCTGCTTCCCTAACACACTGCAGAAGCAGCAGGAAACAAAACAGGGGTTCTACGCCATCAGTGGCTTTCCGCACGTCCTTGGTGCAATCGACTGCACACACGTACGCCTTGTGCCACCTGCTGCGAGTGAACACCTCTACCGCAACAGGAAGCACACACATTCCATCAACGTGCAGGCCATAGTCGATCACCAAGGACTGATCAGCAACATCGTGGCTAAATATCCTGGGAGTGTACATGATGCATTCATCTTCCGTCACTGCACCATCAACCAACACTTCCAGGATGGACGGTATGGCAATGGACTACTTGTTGGTAAGGACAAAAATCTACTTATATGCTCACTGCACAGAAACCCTCTAGGATAAACAACACATACACCACAATAGCAACACCTAGACAGGAACACACTGAGGTACTCACATCACTAGCCATGTGTCACAAGTCACCATTGAACCTCTCACACATTTGAATTTACTCCACAGCTTAGTGTGAAGACATTCATGACTGTGGTTGCCTAAATGTCACCTTGCAAATTGGAAGTCTCACAATAACCTGTACACTAATACAATGCATAACTTTTAAGGGATGGGATGGCCTGTCTATGTTCATATGGACGTTTCTAATACCCTTTCATGTTTCAACTCTGCATGGAACTATCATCACACCCCCAGTGAGGACACACGGACACCTGTGTCACAAGTCACAATGCAAGGGAGGGCACACTGTACTTGAGAAACCAATACATCCTGCTGACAAACAGTTAGACAACAAACACTTGCTCAGCCAAGGAAAAAAAACAATGCCAAAGTTTCCACCAACAACCATAGGTTGTCACATTAGTACACAAAATAGTCACAGACAACACAACACAACTACTGCCATCAAAGATACGTACAACAGTGCCTCCTACATCTAATTGATACCATTCTGTGTTTCTCTTTCAGCTGATCAGGGGTATGGCATCCAGCCTTGGATAATGACACCATATGGGAACCCAAATACTGCTGCTGAGCGGGCATACAATGACGCCCACAAGAGGACACGCAGCATTGTGGAGAGGACCTTTGGGATCCTAAAGTCAAGGTTCCGCTGCCTTGACATCACTGGCGGAAGCCTACTATACTCCCCAGAGATGGTATGCAAAATTATACTCACTTGTGCCATATTACACAATATTTGTGTACAAAGGAACATTCCCCTCCTTGAACCGGACCCAGACATGCCTGAGGATGATGATGAGGAGGATGCTGGCCTGCAACAGGAGGGGGAACAACCTAACACCGCAGCAGGAGTGCGTAGGCGCCAACAGCTTGTGAACAATTTTTTTACTTAAGTCATTATAATCACTTGTATTCCACACTTGTAAATAAACACAGATCACAAACACCACATCATGCTTTGGCCTATTCATTTCTGACCACCTTTAGTTTGAAATAGCTGAAGATGAATGTCGTCTCATTGATCAAGAATGCCATTAAAAATCATCACACCAAAAATAAACATCACAACTGTATGCACAGAGGGTAGGATGTGACATGTTACATTACCATACACAGAGCCCAACAAGAGTACAAATGTGACAATTAGACATGCCGGATCCAAACAACTGAAACAGTCTCTCATCCAGCCCAAAATTGGAGATCATTTGAAAGTCACATCACACGGGTTCAGAGACAGGGTGGGACCATCCATGTGTACGTGAACATGTCATCAATGGCTTCTCTCAAGTGTATGATGTGAGCAATACACAATTGCAACAACATCAGCTGCCACTAACTCAGGAGGAGACCTTGAAGTTACAGTGACAACATACACACAGACAGGTCATACTGGATCCACATTCCCACACACATGTACACATATGTCATACAACCAACCTAATATTTGAAAGTAGACCATCACAGTTGTGTCCCAGTTTGAACCTAGCAGGAAGATTGTAACATGACACTAAACCAGTTTATGCAGAAAGGGACACAGACAAGCAAAACAATCTTCGCATTATCACATCGTGAACGCTGAGAGTCTTGCAAACTTAGGGGGTCATTCTGACCCTGGCGGTAATTACCGCCCTGGCGGAGGTCGGCGGTAGCACCGCCAACAGGCTGGCGGTGCACCGATGGGCATTCTGACCGCGGCGGTTCAGCCGCGGCCAGAAACGGACTTCCCGCTGCCTTTGAGAATCCGCCATGGCGGCGGAGCGCGCTCCGCCGCCATGGGGATTCTGACACCCCCTACCGCCATCCTGTTCCTGGCGGGTCTTCCGCCAGGAACAGGATGGCGGTAGGGGGTGCCGCGGGGCCCCTGGGGGCCCCTGCAGTGCCCATGCCAATGGCATGGGCACTGCAGGGGCCCCCGTAAGAGGGACCCACAAAGAATTTCAGTGTCTGCTTTGCAGACACAGAAATTCGCGACGGGTGCAACTGCACCCGTCGCACCTTCCCACTCCGCCGGCTCCATTCTGAGCCGGCGTCCTCATGGGAAGGGTGTTTCCCGCTGGGCTGGCGGGCGGACTTTTGGCGGTTGCCCGCCAGCCCAGTGGGAAAGCCAGAATGACCGCCGCGGTCTTTCGGCGGGAACCGCTTGGCGGGTGGCGACCGCCGCCCGCCGCGGTCAGAATGACCCCCTTAGTCATATGAAAATGGTATGCAACTTCGCTCCAAATCATCAATACTGCAAACGTCAAATCGGGCTAATGAGATGAATGAATGGTCAACAGTCATTCATACCATATGGCCTTACATTCGCCCGCTGCTGCAAGTTTGCCAGGATATGATAAAAATACTCCATGGATACAGTAGCTATTCTGGATGGTCAAATCCTAGGGTGCTGGGGGCCTAACTCCACCTCTACCACCCCCAAAACATACAGGAATCATGTACTTGTGAACTAAACACATGCATAAGGCACATATGTGGCCTCCATGTCACAAGTCCTACACATATATGAAACACAAAATCATAATGGGACATGGTCAGCCCCCTAAAAACTGAAAGTGACTCTCCCACTCCCTGTTAGGACTACAGATAAAAGCATCCCCATCATAAAGGTGGGGACATTTTGGAGACGGAATACATAATGGTATCAAAAACCTCATTTCAAAATAGCCATCAGCAATTACCCCAAATATGTTGTCAAATATGGTCAATACATTAGTTAACGTATCCCAAACATCACAGTGTGAAGGCCGTCTATACATAAAAGTACGGACATTTGTCAGATACAAACACAAATGTGTCTCACATCGCACCGTTTTACCATGACAAATCACCTTTCCAAAGCTAAACACATGAAGACATTTGGATCAATTTGCTCCATATTCTACGCATACAGCATGGCCGTCATAATTTGTTCATGTACATGAGTGCACACAATGCAGAGTCAGATACAAATGTATCCAAAAGTGTCTTGATATTTCACCTTCAAATTATTATTTACATCCACAATATTTTTGACTCTGCATCATGTGCACTACTGTACGTGTAATAAAAACCACGCACATGATGTATGCGTGGTCAAAATGACGCTATATGCACAATATATTGCTCATTTCATGTACAGTATTAATTATTAATATTCATAGCATTTTTTTTGACTCCGCATCATGTGCACCACTGTACGTGTAATAAAAACCACGCACATGATGTATGCGTGGTCAAAATGACGCTATATGCACAATATATTGCTCATTTCATGTACAGTATTAATTATTAATATTCATACCATTTTTTTTGACTCCGCATCATGTGCACCACTGTACGTGTAATAAAAACCACGCACATGATGTATGCGTGGTCAAAATGACGCTACATGGACAATATGTTGGTCATCTCATGTACATTATCAATTATTAATATTCATATCATATTTTTTGACTCCGCATCATGTGCACCACTGTACGTGTAATAAAAACCACGCACATGATGTATGCGTGGTCAAAATGACGCTATATGCACAATATATTGCTCATTTCATGTACAGTATTAATTATTAATATTCATACCATTTTTTTTGACTCCGCATCATGTGCACCACTGTACGTGTAATAAAAACCACGCACATGATGTATGCGTGGTCAAAATGACGCTACATGGACAATATGTTGGTCATCTCATGTACATTATCAATTATTAATATTCATATCATATTTTTTGACTCCGCATCATGTGCACCACTGTAGGTGTAAAAAAAACGACGCCCATGATGTATGCGTGGTGAAATTGACGCTACATGCACAATATGTTGGTCATCTCATGTACAATTTGAAATATTAATATTCATAGCATATTTTTACACTCCGCATCATGTGCACTGTAATGCGTCAAAAAAATATGACGCACATCTGTGTATGCATGAAAATATGACGCATTACGCGAAAATAAAAACGGCGGCCATTTTATGCAGGAAGTGATGTAATAGGATATCCTGTTTACCAAATCTGTACTGGGAGTTGACTTTCACTTTCACTTTGCAGTCTCAGAGTTATCTAGACTGTGTGGTTGTGTGAAAGGTGTTGTCCTGTGTTTTACTGCTTTAGTGTCCTGTGTGCCTTGTATTTTGTCTTTGTGTCAATCTTTTATTGTTGTCAAACATTGTCTCAGTCTGTTTAGTGTTGTTTTGTCTATACCTGTGATAGTTTGTATTGTCTGTGGGAGTCTGTTGTGGGTAGCATAGTTTGGGGTGTTAGTTGGGCTATTTTTCTCCTTCTTCTTTTTCTTTCACACCTCTACCTTTCCCCATTTCCCACTTTTTCTTTCAATTTTCTTTGGTACTTTTTTACACCTCGCATCATGTCAGGTAGGCCTCGCCTGTCCAGGATGGGTGAGGACGAATTGGGGGGCTTCATATGGCTCGTAAGCCATTTCCTCCCACTGATGCTGGAGGCTGGGGGCCGTGTGATACAGGGGTATCACACGGAGGCGAGGAAAATCCGTTGGGAGAAGGTGCGCCATCACCTGGTCCGGGTCTATGGGAGTCTGAGGAATGTCCATCAACTCAAGCACCGCTGGGCAGATCTGATCAGCAGGGAACAGGACCTGCTGGACAACCTGGGACTCCGGATTGGTGGCTATGTTGGTGAGTAATAATCAATTACATGGGAATAATAGGAATGTGTGCGTGAACATGTGATGATTGGTAGCCAATCTGCAAAATAAGTAGCTGACTGCGTGTTATACTAGGGAAACCTAGGCCCATGGGCATACACATAAATCCCCATTTTTGCTACACATGTACACCCAATAACAGCAGTAAAATGCAACATCTATTTGTATTTTGCTAAGTAGCCCCCTCTCTGCGTCACAAAATGATGCAAATGCTGCGCTACAAAGGTATACATATGTGTCCAAATGTGTATTTGTTGCCGGGTGTGTATGAAGACCTATGCTACCAGGCCGATGCCTTATTTTTGCAACACATACCAGATGGCTGTAGCTGCATGGAATGTAGTGTTGCATTTGTGTCTGAAAAGCAACACGTGAACTGCTCTATTTGTACTCTACTGGTCATAATGGCCAGTGAGTACGTCATGTAGAAACAACATACCTACATATGTAGACGCCATAGCTAGACCGAAAATTGCAAACACATGATGATGCAACACCTGTGTGTTGCCTTCACGTCACATGAAGTTAGTCATGTTGTCCACACATATGTCACATGTGTGTCTGGTTGCTGTGTGTTGAACCTGTCCACATAGCCTGTTTGATTGTGAGTGGTCATGCAGTCCTCATGGAACCAGTTGTGGAATGTTTCTCTCTGGGATGCACATGCTGAGATGTATGGATCACATGATTGTTCGGGCCTACTAATGGAGGAGTAACTTGGACGACACATGACTGTCCTGGCCACTGCATGAGTGTAGTAGGGTGTGTCACTGGAGCAGGAGACTCATCCAATGATAATCTAGAATACAAAGTCAGCCAGGCAGGATGAGCATGTGTGAAAGTGTATCATTACCATGTAATATTCACACACTGTCATTGTAACAGAAATTATTTGTCTGTTCACCCAGTCTGAGTATAATCTTCCTTTCATGCTTTACAGGTGGACCAGCCCCGTACACCGCTGGTGAGGTAGCCCATTTTGACGACCCCGATACCTACAGTGAGTGTTGCCTAAGTGCTATTTACATTGTTTGGAAATGAAGCATGATGGATTACTGTGTGTTCAGGACAATTCATGATATGATGTGCTGGCCGTTCATTGGCTTTGTTGTTTTGGTGTGATATCAAATTGGAATAATGTTTCGGTAAAGCAATCCCTAGTCATCTCTCAGATTGAGGGGCAGTAGGTCATTCAATTAGTGCGACTATTGGGAATAGCATGACTCATTTTGAATACACTGGTCAATGTTAGACTTGGTCAGGAACTTGGCATTAACTGAGTCAGCATATCAGACTGACAGTCTCCCAGATAGCTTAGGCACATGGCTTCGATGACAAGTGCTTCTTCCTAGTTGAGGATGGACTGTGTACACTGTAGGTCGGATCTTCCGGGGGCATGTACTTCCACAAGGTGACCTCGAAGTGTGTGTGACTTGAGTGCAATGGCCTAGGTGTTCTGTTGAATCATGTGAATGGGTGTTCTACCTCCTCTGTGTGTGTTGCAAAACATGCCTCACTAATAGTATGTTATGTTTGGCTAAGTCATATCATTTTGACATGTGTGGACCTGGGATGTGACAAGGTTGGGCTGACTCCAACGTGTTGCTAGCCCTTCATAGGTGTTGTGTGTGAAGGCACATGCTTGTTGAACTTTCTGTACACTCCTGGTTGTGCATTGATCATGGGATTGTTGTTTGTTCTTCCCACACCACCCACAAAGACTGGGATGTTACTGTGAAACAGGGTACCTAGGACTGTAGCAAACAGTATGTTACACGTACTTAACACCTTTTGTGACTTGAGTTTGTACCTAGGTCCAGATGTAGCAAAATGTCTCCACATTGCAAATAGCATATTTTGATGTTAGTGAGTTGCAAACGTCTGTTTCCCAATCCGAAATGATTTTGGTGGTCATGTACATATTCGCAAAATGCTTTTCTAAAGTAAAAAAATAAAGGAGTTTACCAGCCCTACTTGCAAATCACAGTGTTAGGCAATCCCATTTGCTAACGAGTACGTGGTTGCAAAGTGAGTAGCTGTTATCATCCACTTGAAGTGGCTGCTAACCAACTTGCTGACTGGAAGGGGTCCTCATTGTGAACCTTCACCTTTGTGAGTGGACCAAAATACTCCTGCACAAAACAGCCAGTGGTCTAGGGGAGCAATAATTATTGTGTAAATTACGAACAATCAATTGTTGTGAATGTAAACAAATCGCAGCTCATTTTCCTTTCAGATAAAGGGCCTACACTTGGTGAAAAATAACTTGCATCATTTAAAAGCAGTCACGTCTATGGAGTTCTGCTGTTCCCAGCAGGCCTCCATCCCCGTGAGTGCCCATAGTTGCTAAGGTGGTTCAAGTTGGAACCCACATCATTGATGTTAATGAGGTGGGATTTAGGGACCCCATAGTGACTCGCAGACGGTGTCAGAGACACCGTTCAGCTTTGCAATTTGCTAGTTGATTTCCCATCAATTCCTACATCTGGCCCATAGTGTCGACATATGATTCATGGCCAGGGGTTCAATCTTAGCACACAACTATTTCGAAATGCCATTGAGTGAGGAGTGTGATTCTTATCACATAGAATGACATATGTAGTGAAGTCAGTATGCGGACGAGCTGGTGCCATAATGTATAATGGCTTAGGTATGAATTGTAGGAGTAGTTTAGGGTGATGTCATCCATCATGTAGAGACATGGATATGCTATATGTGATATGCCCTTCAGTATGCATGATTCACATGTACTTCCTCTGAGCCTTCCCGTGAAATATGTTGTAACAATTGCTGCAACCAATACATTGCTAGTAATGGTCAAATTACCCATTGTGGTATTCAACCCACTGTAAATTCTATGCTCAATATTTGCCTTTTCCCTTCACAGCTGCAAACCTGAGTGCCGCAGCTCGCAACCAGTTTGAGCGCCGTGCAATGAGGTACAGGCACATCCTGCAGGTGCAGTGTGGGTATCGGAGGATGGCCCGCAGATACAATTCGGAACGGGCCTCCGGGGCGTGGTATGCCACACCACAGGCTCCACCAACGGTGCCACCTACAACCACCAGGTCTGCCCAAGGGGACCCAGCGACAGACCAGCCATCTTCCTCAAGACCTGGACCCAGCCGTGTGTTGGGAGCAGGGCTGTCCCGTGGCCACTCCACTCCAGCGACAATCTCCACCTCCACCGGCACGCAGACCAGCAGTGACCCTCCAATTGACCCTGCAGCCTTCCAGGCATTGTCTAGGAAACTGGACAGGTTAATTCAAAAGGTTGACAACCTGACGGAGGACATGGCGGAGGTTAAAAAGAAGGTGCGCTCCATCCGGCGCACACTTCAGAGGGCAAATCTTTAGTTATTTTGCCCTCCTGAACTTTTACCCCTCCCCTCTCCCCTCTTTCCTCTTTTCATACTGTTAGTTGGGTTTGGGGGGTTAGTTGTAGGATAAGTATAGGTAATTAGCTTAGTTAGTGTTAGGTAAGAGGGTGGGGGGTCCTTATACTTTCTATCTAATATTTTTGTGTGGGTGGGTGGGTGGTGGGCAATGTTGGGATTCCTGTTTGATAAAAAAAAAAAAAAAAAAAAAATATATGTTTGTTTAGGATAGTATAGTATGTGTGTAGGTTAGTAAGTGTTGTCCTGCATGTGTCTTGTCTCATAATGGTGGGTGGGGGGTTGATGTTTAGATCGTTTCGTTACATGTGTAGAGTAAGTTTAGCTTAGGTTAGTTAGGGACAGTTGTGGGTTAGTAGTAGTCAGGTTAGATTAGTGTAGGTTTATCTTTCCCTTAGTTGCCTCTTTTCTTACTTATTGGAAATAAAAAATTTGTTAACCCTTTACCAGATGCGTTAGGTGCTACCTTTTCATGGCCTTGACATCAGTGTAGCAGAAAGTTTTAGTATGACATTTGTGTCCTATGCTCGCTATCCCCAGGCTATTGAGGTTTAACATGCCAGCTACCCGTGTGCTAACTTGGTAAGTATCCACCGTGTGGTAGAGCCACCATTGGTAGTGTGCATAGATCATCAAGATTTGGGGTTGGTATGTATCCTACTTCACAAAGAGTGCTTCCAGAGTTGATTTTGTAGGTAAATAGATAGGTCGGACAGCATTGTGAAGTTCAGGGAGAGCTTTGTAGATGAGTATTTGTTCACACTCTTGTCTTGTTGCTGTCATTGCTGACCTACATCATGTGTGTACTGCTTGAGCATGACTTTCCTTCATGGTAGTATACGCTGTAAGGGTGATTGATGCAGTGTAATTTGGTTATCATTCCTTTCATTTTACAGCATAATGTATTGTGTTAGTATCGCAAGGTGCCTACATTTCTCATCCACCATTAGTTGTCTAGAATAGCTATGGATGGGGCCTCATTCTGTCCAACACAGCATGATTGTGTGTGCTTAGTCCCTACATCAGTTATTTTCCTCAGTCTAGTAAAGCTATGATGCAATCCTGGCCACTGCACAGATGTTTCAGTATACATGAAATCAGGACAGTAGTCTAGAGAATCAACATGGTTGCCACACAGCCACTTTGGAGTTATGTACTGCACAGTTGAAGTGTGAAATGACACAGAGACACAATAGGTGTGCAAGTGATATTTATTTTTAGGTGGAGTAGTGCAAAAAGTCCATTAACAATGTTAGGTGAGTCCGTTCTGGTGCATTCTTAAATGGTGATCCTATTTACAGGGTGTGGATGATGCTCCTGACATGCTGGGGTGATGTCACAGACGGTGCAGAGGAACAGGAATTGCCAAATGGTAGGAGAGAAACATTTACAGCCAATGTGGACAAGTTAAACAGTAGATTGCCGAACAGTCATTGAGGGTAGTTGGAGTGAGGCTGGCATGTGTCAAAACGTAGGACCTTGGTCAGAGTGGGGCATGGTGCAGGGACTAGGGCTTCCGGGTACTCTTGCGTGTGAATGTTATCTGTTCCATGTCTTCTTCTTCTGATGTGTGTGTTGCCTGGTGTGTCCTTGTTGTTGTTGGTTTTGAAGGGGCAACACACACCTCAGTGTCAGAAGACATGGAGGCAGACATCCCGGGGGCTGATCCCTGTCCAGTTATGAAGGGCAGTACTGCAGCAAGGAGAGCGTGCTGGTTTTTCAGAATGGCAGCCACATCCCGATGGTAGGCAGCCAGGTCTGCCCTGAGGGGTTCGATGTTGCATTCGTGCACACGCTGACTGGCTTGCTGTTGGAGTTGTTTGGTCAACTGGATGACAGCTGTGCAGATTGCCTTCTGTGTTACTAAAAGTTCCTCCAACAGCGATGTTCTGGCTTGCATTGCAGCTGCCTGATCAGCAGTTGACAGCATGCACGAACGCACCCCCTCAAGGCTGGCTGCCATAGTTTGCATCCCCACCCGCACCTCCTTGGCCAGCTCCCGCTGGACCCCAACGACTGTTCTTTCGAAGCTGGTGCCAGTGTCGTCAGAGTCCTCAGCTGTGTTGGAGCTGGCAGGTCTTACAATTGGGGTGGCGGGTGGTTCTACTGTGGTGGCTGCTTCATCTTGGCTCCTCCTTGTTACTGAAGGGGGGGTTTGGAGGCTTTCGAGGACCATGTCAATGGTCTCTTGTGTGAGGTTGATGTTCTCGTCATCCATGTCATCAGGGAACTCATGGACAGGCATATTGGCAGGAGATCCGTGTTCCTCTGCAAAGAAACAGGGTACAATTAGTGTGTCTGTGTTGAGATCATTTAGCACTAAGATACAAGCCTTTGGATGCCTTTACTTTGTACTCTGATTTTGTCTTGGTATCTGCTGTCTGTCATAGGGCATTGTTGTAGGCCTATGGCCCACCTGTGTGTCACATATATGATATGGAGCTATCAGACATGCCTGCCAGGTCATCTCTAGGTGTTGATTTGTAATTATTTTGGAATATGCATTTTTTTGTCCTACTCCTCCCTCGGTGTTTCACTATTGTTATGGAGGGACATTTGTTTGGGTGGGCTCTCATTATCCTACATGTGATTCTTGGCTTTCTAGGCAGCAGGATAGCTAATGGTGTGGGGGACTAAGTTTGACCCACTTGTAAATAACTCTGTCACCCAGATATTGTATTTAGCTCAGACAGACTAGCAGTGCCTCTGGTCTCCCACAACAGAGGAATGTTTAGAAGTCCAAGCCCATGACATCTTTGGGACTTCTCAGGGAAGTGGTGGTCACTCAGGTCCTACACATTTCTATCTTTTCCGGTATGTTCCCATACACAAATGACACAGACAGTATTTGTTTGATATGAAGTTTCATTGTACAACTGACTTGTAGGAATTTAGGTGTGAGCCCCAATAACCAAAACAATACACACAGTTAGAACTGAAATAGTCCGCAGGAGAGTAATACATTGGTACACAGCTATCATGGTGCCTAACAGTTTCTACTCTCCCTCTGCTTGTTCTATATATAGCACTGCATGTTAAGTTTGGAGCTTGGCTGTCTGAATCACAGGGGAGACATCATCCCTCATATCAGAGGAATGGGCTGGGATCTGGTTGTGCATCAGCAGCAAGGCAGGCAGCATCTAGATGTGATTTTCTGTTTGTAAACTCCCCCATGCGTGTCTTGGGACGAGGAAGTGAATTTAAAAGACATATGTCATTGTGATGACAAAGTTTCCCTACGCAGGAATGGCAAACCTTAACCCCTACCACATCTATCATCAACGAACCAGACGGTATCCTTGACTGGGCCACAGAGTGAATATGTTCTGGCAAACTCCAGTGCAGAAGTAGGCAAAACAGGGTGATTTGACTAATTGCCAACACCTTAGGACTGACTATTTGCTACATTAACTGATAGGAAGGGCTATGAGATTCATTTAGTGCAAAGTGCTCTGAGGCACTTAGATGTGAGCAAATGAGTATAAGTACATTCAGGGTAAGATGCACAAAGGCCTCCAGCCTGAGGCTATTGCGCAAAGTATACATTTCACTTGCCACGCTACACTTTGACTGACTGTGGGTGTTGTGACTGCCCTGCCAGCACACTTGCCTCACAGGCCCTGCACCATACACTTTTTATTCACATTGCATGATCTGTACATGTTAGGTGGCATGACCTATGTATGTCAATGTTAGGATGTGGTATGGATGTAAACATTGTTGATGTTTGTATCTGATGGGGTCTCATGTGTGTCTTACTGGATTGGCCTGTTTATCGTATGATGTCCTATTTTTTGGTTAGACTGTGCAGATGTGTTTCATTGACCAGTTGCCTGTGTCCCCTCGTCAATGTTGTTGTCTGAGCAGTATGACATTTGTGATGTTGCATTGTTAGGCAGGCACGTGAGGGACCCTGACGTATGCAGCATGTGTGTGTCGTTAGTGCTGTGTGGCTCCTATTGCTGTTTACTTAGGCTTATGTATGTGTCAGTTATGGACATTCGGCATTTAAGTGTACTGGTAGCTTTGTCTTATTTCTAGGAGTAGTTGCAGATTTCATCCTCACACCCTAATTTAGGAATGTATGTTCCAGGGTGGGGTTCCTGCCATTTGGTACTATAGCTGCCCAGAGATGAGAGGTGTTATTGTCAACTGTGGTGGCAGTTAAGTTGCAGTTGTTGTATTTGCTACTGCATTACAGGTAGGGACCTAGTTGATGGGGAATAGTTTGTGCAAAACAAGTGCCTGGATGTGGATTCAGGTTAGTGTCCTTCCCACCTGTCACTGGTTTCCCTTGGCTCTCTTGTTGTAATTACAGGATGTCCCCATGGGACTGTAGTGGTGGCAGTATTTTGTCGTGCCCCGGCTATGGTCAGTACTGGGCATTCCCCCCTGCCGTGCCCCTTTCCCCATGCCACTTCATATATGTGCTAAGTTACATGCATTGTGTAGTAGGTATCCCCCCCCTGCTTACAGTCCCCATTATTGCATTGTAATTCCCCATGCGACTTACCCTGCATGTGCGTAGTGTCGTGGTAGTCTGCGCTGTCCAGTCCTTGTATCCCTGTGACGATCTCCTCTGGGATGACGGCTGCGACCATCTCCTCCATGTGGTCCAGAGCCTCCTGTTGTGCTGGACTCCCCCCTCCAGTCTGCATTGCTGCCTTCCTGTTCCTGGCCATTTTCTCTTTGGTCCTACGTTTACAGTCATGCCAGCGTTTCTTACACTCAGTGACTGTCCGGCGTTCTTCAGCCACACTGTTTATCTTGTCCACAATTTCTTTCCAGATGGCCTCTCTCCTACTGAGTGGCAATTTTGAGGATATGAAAAGTTGGTGCTGGTGTTCCGTCACCTCTTTCACCAGGATTTCCTGCTCCTCTGCACTGAAGCGACACTTTCTTTTTTTCTTTAACATTTCCTGGTTCCTGTATGCTTCCTCCTGGCTGGGTCCTGGTCTGCTCTCATCCTCCTGGGGTCTGTTGGGGCATCTGGGATCCATTTTGGGTCTCCTCTCCTGTAAGTGCAGTTTTCGCGCTAAAATGTCACGCAATAGCGTGAAAAAAAACGGCATATTCACGATTGCGCTGTCGTAAATCGACCCACAGTGATTTGCGTCCCTTTTACGTGGGTTTCCCTTACGACAGACCGACGCTGTTTGCGTCACGAAATAATGACTCCCACCTGTTGGTTGCGCTGCCGTACGTCAAAGTATAAATTTGACGCCCGAATGGCGCATCCAAATGGCGTTAGACGGCGCAAATTTTTTTTACGCAAAACTGCGATAGCGCAGTTTTGCGTCAAAAAGTATAAATATGGGCCATAATATGCAAACTTGTGTATCATCAGAATAAGTGAATATTTCATTTTAAACTGTAAAACCTTTTCTATTTTATGCACACACTTATTAAAACTCATAAAACACACATTAAACATTTGTTTTGATACTAGCAGTTAATCTGTAGGGTAACATATACTTTGGCATTATTTAAATCTTATTAGCACACTGTTAAATCCAGTAGGCACAGTTGTGACCCCCACAAATGAAAACATAAGCACTTTAAAAATACATGTCAGTGCAGCCTTTTATGTTAAGATGTTAAGATAAGACATAATTTGCCACCTTCTGCTGACATCTGGGTCTCTATAACCATTACTAAAATGTACGCTCCAACATGTCCATGCTCCAGGGAAGGGGCAAACATAAGAGGAAGGTAAGTTGAAACAAGCTGATGAATAAAACAGGAGCAAATGAGAGTGCAATAAAACCAATGGAACGCAAATAGCAGGCTCTAAGCCCACTGTAAGCAGACAATGTTTTTTTTTCACAATGGACAGCTTGAATAGTCTGGTAGGCAAGACCTAAAAATGCAGAAGGCGAGGAACTATATTTTATTTAGCATTTCACTAGTCAGCCACGTGCACTTGACTTACTGCACAATAAGCCGTTCCTGGCTTTTTAGACAACACCGTGTTTCATTGTGGGGCTTATAGTTTTGCTTTGAGCACTTTCATTATGGATTCAAAACCCCAGATGGCAAAACTATATTGGCTGAAATTCCAGGACTGACAAAAGGTATTATGCCAATTGTCAGCTGTATTTTAACATTTCATGAAGCCTTCTGGTCCATTTAAACTTGCTTGTCTCACAAATAAAACCAAAAGTATTACTTGTGCTAAAGGTATCTCTTACTGCAATAGCAGCCAGTGTAGATCCTTTGAATGTTTTCCTGAGGTAGAGTAACAACCTGTCTGCTAATTACATGGGCTGCCTGTAAATTGAGCCTAATGTCCACTTTGTTGTCCTATTAGTGCACTATGCTGCGTGTTGGTGCAATTTGTTGGGATACATTACTCAGTGGTTGATAGCTCGCTTTTCCGCAGTCTGTGGTGCATGTTCTGAGGGTCATAGTTCAGTGTGCCTTAGGTTATAACTGAATATACTGTGGGTTATAGTGCACTGTTCTGTGCTGCGTGGTAGTGGTGAGCAATGCCTTTGGTGGAGGTATAGTATGAGGTGGCTAATTGTGCACTGTCCAGAGCATATGGTGGTGAGCTGTTTGGCACATCTCTGGTATCTTGATTGAGGATTGTATGAGTAGGATTTTCAGAGTTTTATATGTGCTTCTTTTTCTATCTCTCATGCATCACATTCATGTTTTTAGGTTTGATGGTGTAATTATTCTTGCACCAGTCTTGGCAAACAAATTGTATTCTACACTTATACATAGAGGCTTTGGCACATTGACACGTAGACTATCTCCCTCATTTGTGCTGTAACCACTTACTCTATATTTCTCTCTCTCTCTCTCTCTCTCTCTCTCTCTCTCTCTCTGCCTCTGGACTATTGCTACCTTTGAGTTGGAAATCCACATTTATCAACAGAGCACTGCTTCTGGTACTGTCATTCAGGGTACGGGGGTAGAATCATTTGGTAACTGTCCCTTTTACTGGGTGCCAAATTTTGCTAATATTTGCTAGTTTGTAATATGTAAATAGTCCGTTAAATAGATGCTCAATATTACTGTGTCTTATATAAAGTAAAGAACATAAATCTACTTTAATTTTATTATTGCTTGACGTATGCAGATGTGTCCATAAAATTTACCCTTTGTTTGGAATATCTGTCCTGAATTTTGAGCCTTTGTCCTGAATTATCCTGAATTTTGACTTTTTGTCCTGAATGTTTATAGTCCCTGCTTAGTATTTGCTTCTAAAGCAGGTGGTCACCCTAGGCGAAGTATGTTTATTTCTCCTCGCTACTTCCTATTTTCCATGTGCGCTGCATTCCGCAGCACACACAGAAAGAGGAATATGCCTCTATGGATTGTTTGTGTGCAGGAAGCTGCCCCTATATAACAATCCTGGTCTTAACACAGGCACACTTGTACTATGGTAGAGGGGTCCGGTGTTGGCACTAGGCAGCATACAGCGCGCCACGACCAGGAAAGAAAAGAAATGCACCATATCTTAGTAAATATGGAGCATTTCTGCTCTCTCTCTCTCTTTTCACTCAATGTGGCATAGCAAGTTTCCTTGCTACACCACTGTTAAAAAATGGGTCATTAGGTCTGCACAAGTAATGGGTCCACATTTGTCCTCGTTTGGGAACCAAACACCCCATTGTAGCGCTTGACTCTCACAGGCTAGCAAAGCAGAACAGTCCAGGGCCTACTCAAGGGAGGTGGTGTGGGCTAGTAATCACCCTTCACACTTTCACAATAGTAACACTCAATAACTGTCTATCCAGTCTGTGCTTTTTTCATTTATTACACACAAACTGCTCAAAAATATGCATAACTTAAAAAATATACACAATGCTTCTTAGTGACAATTCGTAATCACTCTTGCCCCTCCCAAAAAGAGGCCTGGATCACCAATCACAGGTCAGAACCTTTTCTTGTATTAAAATTCTGGGATGGAGTAATAATTTGGAATAACAGGCTTACAGCCTCATTACAAGCTTGGCAGTCCCACCGCGGGACCACCAAACTCATGGGGAGGACACCACTGACACTGCAATACAGTGTTCCCGCCGGTCAGACCGGCAAGAACAGTGCTACGAGCTAGCATTGGCTCCCTTAAAGGAGCTGAGAGCTATCTCGCAGCACAGAGGGGACCGACCAGAACCCTCCAATGTGCACATTCAGATAGTGCTGGACAGTGGGGTTCCTTCACTGCCTATGCTGTGGCCATGGTTAGTGCAGGGCCCCCTGTTGCTCCCAGCGCACCCTTACCGCCAGCCTTTCCATGTCTGTGAATAGCTCATGGAAAGGCTGGCAGTGAGGGGAGTTGTAATCAGCCAGGTGGCGCAGAGTACAAGTCTGACCGCCATCATTCCATCTGGAACCATGTTCCCGGCGGGGGTGACGGTCCCTTGGCATGTCAGCCCTACTAGGGTTGTAATTGGGCATTCGGACTGCCCGCAGTGCGGTGGTCTGACCATCAAGTGTGGCAGACTGACACACTCGTAATGAGGCTGTATATCTTGCCAATAAAGCCAGTATACTTTGGACATGAATAATTGTAAGTGTCATTACTTCATTAAACAGCCACCACGGAAAGGGTCTATGCATGGCAGTCATTGGTGCAGGTGACACTACTTTAAGCATGAATAAGGCAATGCAAATATCACATTGATAATCACTACTGACACAATGCGATCACTTCACCCCAGGAGGTGTTTGCAACATGCATTGTAAACCACCTTTTACATACAATAAGGCAATTTAACACAGCCCCTGAAGAGCATCATATTTGAAATCACAGCACAATGCGCAAATACCGTCTTTCACCCCCTAGAGCAGTTAATATGAACATCTCAGAGTCCACTCTTTCCCCCAAGTGGTCCTGGAGTCAATCAGAAGCAGTGTCCTTGATCCAATGGGCAGTCAGGGGGTTCTTCCTTCCTATTATCCATGGTGCCAGACTTAATTCCCAGTGTTTGGCAGAAAAGCACATCCAAGAGATAGCTCTCTCCCCTGCTCAAGACCTTCTAAGTGGAGGTGGGAGTGTCCAGCAGGGAGTGTCCAGAAGGGCTGTGCCTCTGGCTTATTCTGATGTGCCATATCATGTCCCTGCTCCTATCCTAGCTTCCCTACAGTCTTCTGGGAAAGCTCTAAATAGCGTCATCCAAGAGTCACTTGCCATGTATACTCTGGATGACTCAGCCCCAACCCTCACTGACATCACTGTCAGGGCCTTAACCCAGCAAGTCTTCAAAGAAGCCCCTCTGGTTTGGCTCCAAAGGTATGGGGTCTCTCCTTTATTGAGTGGCCTGGGACAGGCCCTTTTCCTCTCACAGGATGACAGATGGCTGATTGATGCAGAGCCATTCACCCAATTCCTCCCTCCCTGAGAGCTGACTTCAGCACTGTTACTTGCTTCCTTTAATAGATGAGGCTTTTGTTCCTGCAGCTGGAGGGAAAAGTAATTAAAACAGCCCAGCAGGGTCACAAAAGGCCTGGGCTCTGATCCTGAGCTGAGTCAGAGAAATATGACATTCCTGGATGATCAATAAGCTGTACAGATATGCTTATGGACTGCACAGCAGTGTTCTTTTTGTACAGGTCAAGGTGTACATTGCTGCAACTCTGGAGTCTGTGAACCCTAGGGAACTGTAATTGTGTCCTACAGCAACATTCTCTGACTTTCCTTACATCTGTACACCCACATTATAAGGCCTATTCCGGGTCACCACCCACTCTGCATAGTCCCTTCTGTGCCAGGCTACCTGTGCGCAGTTCTTGGGTTGCGCACAACAGGAGTCTATGTGGAATTTACGCAGATGAAATCACGCAAGAAGTTCTAAAGGACTTGTAAGTTGGTATTTCTTGGGACGAAAGAAGAACTCATCCACTTGACACTGGTTCTACTTAGCAACTGACTATATTCAGAAGATAGTATTCTATACTCCTTATGATGACATGTACAGTGTTCCATATCTTGCTCTCAGAACCTAACTAGTATAAGATTTTACAGTTGCGGAGTAAGATATCACACACCTCCCTCCTTTCACAAAATAATAACTTTTTACAAAAACAATTACATAAAACACAAATGTGAAAAGAATCAGACATGGTCACATAAATGTCCAGTTTTCTTGGTTACTCTACCTGACTTCCTCACAATGGTATTACCATCATTACCATTCTCAAAGGAATTATACACACCTTTTCCCAACCTCCCGGAAACCTCAGAATTGTCTCTTATCACCACCACTCTGTTGAGATTCCAGATGTAGTGATCCTCATTTTTTAATGGCATTGTTGAACTTCTTAATATCATGTATTGGCTTGGAGAACATCGTTCCATCACTATTTAGCATGTTTAATTACAACTAAGTCTCCAACTTCTATCTCAGTTTCCTTAGCAGCTTTCCTCACATCATAATTCCTCTTCCTGTTGTTTAGTTTTACAGCCTCCCTATCTCCCAAGAGCTATTTAAATGTTCTTTTCCCAGTTCAATGTAATATTTAATCACCCATGGTGGTTCTACTAATGCATTAGGAAGTCTTCCTTTAAAGAGTTCAAAAGGCGTCTTTCCATTTGTACCATAGGGAGTAAATCTGTACATTTATATTTTCCTCTTCACTTCTGCATTCCAGTCCATTGAATTTGACTCGGCTAAGATTATAGTTTCTTTAATGACTCTACTGAATCTCTCAACCAAGCCATTGGTTTCTGGATCATATAGAGCACTCTTCTTGTGATGTATACCTCTCTTGCTTGAGAATTATTCAATCTCTTTGGAAACCAATTGTACACCATTATCTGTGAGTAGAGTTTCAGGGTACCCTTCACTTGCCATAAACTCACTTAAGAACCTGGTAACATTTTTGGTTTCGATATTGTGCGTGAAACTAATTTCTGGCCAACGCGAAAAAACATCTAACACCACAATTACATATAAATAGGTTTTCCTTCACCATAAATTGGCCCAACAATGTCTAAAGCTATATCTTTCCAGGGACCTTTTGAATGCTGTTTGATGATCATGGGTTGGGTTCTCATACATTTAGACTCACAATTAAATAAGGCAATCTCATACAATCCTTTCAACTTGAATATCCATACCAGGCCATCAATAGGATGCATGTAACCTCCCTTTGGTTTTAGACATTCCCGATGTGTTTTATTTGCCAAATGCATCAACTCTAGTCTGAGAGTACTAGGAGGTATAAGTCTAGTACCCCTGAATAATAGGTCCTTGCCAGTTAATCCTTTACTCTCCAAAACACTTTGCACAATTCAGAAGCTTGCTTCTTATTGATCCACCCAGTACGTTTCAAACATATCACTTCACACAACACCTTATCAGAACTAAGTTCCTCTCTCCACCTTTGTTCAGAAATGAATTCATACTCTAATTCACAGACCCACTCAGTATCTTTATCTTACATGTCACTTCTGCATTATCTTCCGGAGTAAGTCTTGAAAGTGTGTCACCAACACCGTTATCATCAAAAGCAATATATTAAGCCTCAAAATTAAATTCTTGGGAAGCTATCACCCATCTCATTATTCTTCCCGAGACAACTCTAACCCCTTTTTATCAAAAATTTAAACCAGAGGTTTATGATCTGTTCTAATTTCAAAATGAGACCCCCATAAAAACTTCTTCATTTTCTTCACTGCCCAGAATACTGCAAGGGCTTCTCTCTTTATTACCAAATATCTAGATTCTGCATCTCTTAGTCCTCTGGAAATGAACATTATGGTGTGTAAACCATTACAGGAAAATTGCTGTCACACACGTCCCAAGCCTTTCATACTGGCATCAGTAGTGATAATGGATTCCTTTTTTGGGTCAAAGTTTCTCAAATTAGGTGCCACACTCAGTTTTCTCTTCATTTTTACAAACTTGTTTTCACATTCTGAGTCCCAGCAAAATTCAACTCCTTTACGCAAAAGTGATCTCATATTAATACTAAGATCAGCAACGTTTTTGACAAATTTATTGTAATACTCCACCATGCCCAAGAACTTCATCAATTCTTCCTTAGACTTAGGCAAACTAATTTTCATAATAGTCTCTATAATCTCAGCTTTGGGTTTAATACCATTGCTAGAAATTTTATGGCCCAGATAGTTTATAATGTTAGTATTAAATTTGCACTTTTCAGACCTCAGTGTGAGATTACTCCCTTCCTATCTCCGTAACACCTCTCTGAGCCTTGCATCGTGTTCATTATCATCTTTTCCCATCACAAGTGCATCAGCTTGATAAATGCACACACTATTTATTCTCTTCAGAGTTTTTTCCATTGCATGTTATAAAACAGATGCAGCGGAAACCAAACCGAATGGAAGTCTAACAAACCTGAATGTACCGAAAGGAGTTATAAAAGATGTATAGTCCCTGGATGACACCTCCAATTCAACCTGGTGATAGGCAGATGTGCGGTCTAAAATGCTAAATATATTTGCTTTCCCAAGTAACAGTAATAACTCTGAAATGTTGGTTAGGGGCTGTTTATCAACAATCACATTCTTATTCAATTGTGTTAAATCTATGCATAAGCATAAGCTCCCATTATATTTCCTTGCTGCAATGACCGGTGTCAGCCATTCTGTACTTTCCACTTCTTCTATGATCCCACTATTCTTCAATGTATTGATTTCTTCTTGCATTTCTTCCCGGAGAGCAATAGGCACATTGTGAACTTTACAAGAAACAGGCTGTGCATTTGCTTTACGCAATATTTTATGTTTGTAGTCCCTCAAACATCCCAGTTTTTCCCTAAACACATTGGTGAACTCAAACTTTATTTTTCCTAAATATTCATCATCCAAAACTGTTCCTACAAAAAACATTTCTTTCCTGTCTTTTATACAAATGGATGAGTCAGAAGTCAGATCAAGCATCACTCCCAAATCTCATTGAAGGAATCAACTAATAATGCTGTCCCCTTCCTTTGAACCATATATCTTGCCTGAAATCGCTCGCCCCTTATATTCAATTAGTCCAATTAAAAAACCTTGTGATTTAATGGGTTCATATCTGTTACAGCTGGTTTTAGTAAGACAACTTTGTTTCTTAACTTAGTGTGAAGGAAATTGTTTGAGATAATAGTTATTTTTGCACCAGAGTCACATAATACTTTAGTTACCTCACCCTCCACAAAATGTTATCTATTGGGCTAGTTTTTTTTTCTTCCATGTCAACTTGACGTACTATTTGACCACATGCCAAATCACTTGTGTCAGAGTTAATCGCCTCAAGATCTTCCTGATCTCCTTAGACATCAACACTCTTAACTTTAGCTTTTGCATCTTTATTCCTACATACCACTCATAAATGTCCCTTCACACCACATTTATTGCAAACAACTTTTAGTGCAAGGCATTTTTTGTTATTTGCTAGATGTCCAACTTTACCACATCTATAACATGTGCGTGAACTATATTTATATTTTACTCCATTATCCTTTACTTGTAGTTTTTGTGATTGATCTTTCACTACTTTAATTTTTGACTTTTTTTCTCCATCTTTCTTTATGACATCAACACACTTTATAGAATGCTCTTTGCTTTTAGCAATTACTAACACCTCATCACGTGAGGGCTCATCCCTCAGCCAAAGTTCCTCCCTCACCTTCTCAATATTACAGTCTAACATAAACTGATCGTGTGTGCGCTCATCTATTAAGTTAGCAAACATGCATGAGGATGCTAGCCTTCTCAATTCAGTTACGTAAGACACTACAGATTCCTCTTCTCTTTGCATTCTCTTTGAAAAATGATATCTTTCTAAAATAGTACATATCTTTGGTATATAATAATTATCCATTTTTTTATGCAGATTTCATACTCATTTAATCCTTCTAACTCTGTTTCATGAGGTCAGGTAGGTGTTCAAAAACCTCTTGTCCTTCAGATCCTAAACAATGAAATAGTAAAGAGGTTTTCCTTTCTGCACTCAAAGAAGTGCCACAAACCTTGGCATACCATTCAAAAACTTTCTTCCACTTCTGCTACTTTAAGGGTGGAGTGCCTGGGCTGGATATGAAGAAGGTTAGAACCTGAATGTTTTGCATTGCAAACCCTACCACAATATATTTAAACTATAATAAACTATAATAGCATGTCTAAAAAACAATTGCGCACAATAGTATCAATAAAGGTGCAGATATTATTATCAGTTCCAAGGAAATGTGAGTACTGCCACTACTGCAGTGTGCATATCACTGGGATGTGCAGCGTTGAAGTATACCCTCACAGTGATATTAGTGTGGGCATCACTGAGTTGAACAAAACTTGAAACTTATGACTCCAAAGTCCATCACTTTTCCAACTGTTGCTTAGGTTGGAGTGGGAATAGTAAAACTAACCTCTTCAAAGTCCATCACTTCTCCTACCTTTGCTTACGTTGGAATGGAAATAGTAAACCTACAGGCCAACATTTCCCTTGCTTTCACTTACATTGGCGTGGGAATAGTAAATGTGATCCCTCAAAATACCAGGACTTTACCTGATTCTGATTTCTTTGGAGTGGGAATAGTAAATCTAACCCTCCCCAGTCCAATACATTCCTAGCTTTTACTTTTGTTGGAGTAGGAATAGTAAATGTAACACCTCCAAACTCCAACACTTTTGCTTCATTGCCTAAACTGGAGTTAAATTACTTAATCTAACTCCTTTGAAGTTCAACATTTTTGCCAGTGTTATTTATTTTAGATTGTTGTTAGTTGTTAATATTGTGTATTTTTTCCTAAATGTTTATGTATTTTTTAAATTTGTAATTATGTAACTTTTATTTGTTTTATATGAATTTTATTTTTTGAAAAACTCTGATATATATCATTGTTTCTGTATGCTTGCTAATTCTAATCATCAACTTATTGTTATTATTATTCTTGTAATGGTAAAAATTGTTCACAAACGTTTTAGTTTGTTTTTAAATATGTAGGTCTTTTATTTATTTAGCTAACAGTTTTAATTATTTCTTTTTTTCAATAACTTTAATTTTTAAATTAGGTTACATACAATTTTTTGTTATTTATATGTTAGCTATATTTACTTTGTTATTAGTATATTTTCCGTAACTTTCTGCCTTCAATCCTGTTTTTGCTGACTTTGTCTTTGCTGGCCTAAGGACACTGCCCACTTTACCACTGCTAACCATAGCAAAAGTGCCTGTGCTTTCTCTCCTAAAAGCATGGTCACATTGGGTTCCCTCCAACTGGCACATTAATGTACTTGTAAGTCCCTAGTAAAGTGGTAGTGCCTGTACCAGGGCCTGTAAATTAAATGTTACTAGTGGGCCTGCAATACCTACTGAGACATCCACTTACTTAGACCTTTTAAATATGCCTCATGCCTGCGACTGCAGCCTGTGTGTGCAGTTTAAACCTGGCAAAATAAACCTTTTGCCAGGCCTAAACCTCTTTTTTAAGACATATAGGGGACCAGTAGGGTAAGCCCTAAATAGCCCAGAGGACAAGATGCAGTATATTTAAAAGGTTGGACATGTACCTTGAAGTTTTACATATTGTTGTAGTGAAAAACTCCTAAATTTATTTTTTACTACTGTGAGGCCTACCTCTCCCATAAGATGAGGGGGCCGAACTTTCACCTACCACACTTGCACATCACAAAGGCTCCACCTCAGCACCCTCACAAAGGGTTTAGCACTAGCCTTTTGTGTCCCAGATATGTTGGAGCCAGGGCAGAGAGGAAGGAAATTCCAGACACCTCTGCATGGGGAGGGCGCTAGAAGTGGGTACCAGGTATAAGTAGTGGACTCTCAGACTCAACTCTTCACACCACTTCTAGACCTGTGTTAAGTCTCAGAAGAAAGATTGGTGTGCTGCTCTGCTGGAAGAATGACTGCTCTGCTGCCCTCCTGCCTTACTGCCTGAGTGAGAAGGACTGGACCTGCATCTTGAACCTAGGACCACCAAAGTGACTCCGAGGTCTAGTTGGCTGGCCTCCAGATCACAGCCTCAGAAACAGAAAAGGCTCCAACCATCTTGATCCCTACACCTGAACTCTGCCACTCCCAAGTGGTGGCCATTCAGTCCTAGATCCTTGGAAGTGGGGCTAAAGGTGCTCTGCACCCAACTATGTACTCACCAGACTCAATACAGCACAACATAAACCTAACCCAGCTCTTCCCAGCGCCACATCAGAACTGACGCAGTGTGACATAGCCTCAATACAAACCACATCACAGCCTGTCCAGCTTATCAGAACCGCTGCAGTGCGACGCATCCTTGATGCCAACCTCAAATCCTCTACTCTGAACCAAAGCAGCCTTGAAGCAAGCCTGCACTGCAGCTCATTGGAACCACTGGTGCACGACTCATCTTCCATGTGGACCTTGCCTGGCCTCACTGCACAATGCTCCACAACTAGGATTTAAGGTACATTTCTCAGCAGGACTAACTTAAGGCCATATTTATAAGCCGATAGCACCACAGGAGTGTCACTTTTAGCTCTTGTGGCGCTAAGGTAGCATTAAGCCACTTTCTGTGGCTTAACGCCACCTTGTAAATACGGCTCCTTCCCACACAGCACTGTGCGTGGAAGGGGCGTGCAATGGGTGTTGCTGTGGGCATGTCACAGCAACACCCATTGCATTTTGACGCTGCCTCAGATTTATGAAATCTTGTAAACCTGAGGCAGCGCCAAAATCTAACACCACCCCACAATACTTTTATTCCTCCTCGTTTTTTGCTTTTTCTATGCATGCTGTATTCTGCCGCATGCACAGAAAAAGCAAAATGCCAGAAATTATTGTTTATGTGCGGGAAGGTGTCCCTTCCTGCACATAAACGATCATTTGAAAATGACCCTTTGGCACTTCTGTGTGTGCTGCATTGTGCAGCACACACAGAAGTGCCAAAGCGCAATTACGGATTGTTTATGTGTAGGAAGGGACACCTTCCCGCACATAAACAATCACACCCCTCAACAGAGACATCCTTGCACGACTGTGCAAGGATGCCTGCTTTGGTGCTGGCAGCTAAATTTAGCACCAGCGCAGGGGGAAACGTAGGGGTGCCCTGTATTCCCTTAAATACGGCACATCCCTGCATTTGTAAAGTGACGCAGTGTGGCTTTGCCAATTTTGGCGCAGCACCACTTTTCTTTAAATCTGGCCCTTAGTCTCTGTAACCAGCCTGTGATCCATCGTGGTCAGCCTGAATTTCTGACTCTCTCCTGGTCCAGTGCAACCAGGTAACCAGAGTTAGCACTGTGTGCTTTTAAGCACTATTTTACCTACATCTTTAAAACTGCGTATCTCTGAATCTACTAATTGGATATTTGTCATTTTGATAGGAAATAATTTATTGAATTTTTACTCATTTTTTTCTAAATTGGTGTGCACTTTTTTCTTGTGTCATTATCCTGTGGGAGAGGTAGTGAGAAACAAATTAGATGTTTTTTACTAACAGGACATGTGAAACTTAAAAGTACATGTCCAACAATTTAATCATATTAAACCCTGCCTAGTGGGCTGTATAGGGCCTACCTTAGCGTTAACATATATGCAATAAAAAGGTTGCTTGAGGCTTGGCAAGGGGGTTGTAGTGCCAAGTCGTACTGGCATTTTAAAACTGCAAACAGGCTGCAGTGGCAGGTGGTACAGTGGAGAATTAAATGCCACCCCAGACGTCATAAACATGACCCATATGTTCTGACATATAAACAGATGTGTGTTTAACCGTCATCTAATTTTAAAGTGGTGCAATCGAGTATAATACTTAAGTGTGTCCACCGTAGTGTTAGAAATACATATAATGTGTGTCATAACTTCACTAAGTGAAATGCAATCATTGATTATAATCTTTTAACCATCCTCACTTTATTTGAATGTAATTGCACTTAAACCATTAACCGCCAATGTAATGTATGCACTAATGTTGAAATCTAATTTAAAAATGTATGTGTACATCATACTTATCTTTTCGCATTGGTGAAGTCTGTACACATAATAAATGTATCATGTAATCCAGATTTATAAAATGTAATTTGCATTCATATTGATGTAAAATTAAATGTGTACCCAGTATAACGTAAACCTAAATGTGCCTTTACTTAACATTAGCTTGACTAAGCCTGAAATTTCTTTAATGTGAGAAACTGTTTTCCATTTATTGCTAACATGTCATTTAATTGCAGGTATTTTTCCATGAAATGTTAGTTTGGAAACAGATGTACTATTTTTTTACTAATAGAAAGTCTGAGAAAACAACCTTGGAGAAGATGCACTGGGAGACCAAGAATGAGAAGACTATCCCTTATCCATACATGTTGCAATTTATGCCCAGGAGACCAAGGACAGCAATGCTCCCAGGACTGCCATGAGACTTAACTCTGATGTTACAAGTTAAACTGTGAGATAGAAGAATAATGAAGCACGTGATTAGGTTGTCTATGGGTGTTAAAAGATGGACGTTTTGCAGTTTTAACTAGGACTCATGCTAATTGTAAGGAAGATTCCTTTGGGGAAAGTTAGAGGTACAGACCTCTGACTTTCCCCTTTTAACCCTAAACTTGTTGCTTTTCTAATGAAGTTACCTAAATTGCTTATAGTTTAGCTAGATGATTTAATTTATACTAATGTGTAAAAGATTTTACCGTTGTCTTTTTTTGAGCATCAAGGGCCAGATGTATCAAAGCTATTTGCATTCGCAAACGGTGCGAATGCCCGTTTGCAAATGCAAAAAGCCATTTCAGAATGTATCAAAGGCATTCTGAATGCAATTTTAAGGAATCGCTAAAATAGTGATTCCTTAAAATTGCGACCCTGTTTAGAGAGTCGCAAATTGTGACTCTCTAAATAACAAATCGCAAATAGAGAATCCTTATTTGCGATTTCTAAAGCACATGTAACAAGCAATTGCTTAATGCGAATTGGGCATTAAGGAATCGCTATTTACCACCAAGTTGAACTTGGTGGTAACCATGTGCAAATTTTAAAAATGCATTTAAAATGCATTTTTAAAATTTACATGTAAAGCACACATGCCCTTTTGGCATGTGTGCACCTTACATGTTGTAAAAAAATATTTGGGGGTGCAGCAGAGGGGGCCTAAGGCCCTCAGCACCCTGGACTTTGTATATCCAAAAATTGCGAATCCCAGTTAGGAATTTGCAATTTTGGAAATGCAAAAAATTTGCAATTATGGGCCTACAGGCCCATAGATGCGAAGGGGGGCCGGTATCGCAATTTTTCGATTCGGTAATAGCATTTGCGATTTTTAAGAGATCGCTATTACCGAATCGCAAATGTGATACATTGCATTTTGCGAATCAGAAATAGCGATTTCTTAAAAATCGCTATTTCCGATTCGCAAAAGGACTTTTTCAGACATCTGGCCCCAAATTTTGCACTGTTTACATTAACCTGAGTGATAACTTGTAATAAACCCTTTACCTTTATTTCCGATTTGGGTTTTCATTGTATGGCCCAATTGGTTACAAAGTAATTTAAATGTTGATTGACTTTTACCTGATTCTCTAGTTGTACACTTTGCATGACTCAAAGATTAGCAGCCTCAAATTATAGCATACAAACTGCTCGATCATAGCTGGTACCAGAGGATGGTTTAGTCCTTAGAGGGATAGGTTCAGTCCTCAGGAAGAGAGGGAATTAGGGTGTCCCCTCCTGGAATTGTCCAAATCCAGCCCAAAATTCTAAACTCATGGTTCATTTAGTGGATTGATGGAGGTCCAGCATTGTCAATATGGTTGTGCTGTTCATTGCTTATGCTTAGAATGAGGTGGTTTGAGTTGATTGTGAAGTGTTTTGTGAAGACATTTGAAGTTGTGCAAATGTAGTGCTTATTCCAAAGAAGTTGAGTTGATTATCTGGTCCGTCAGGGACTAAGACCCTGGGAGATTGAGAAAAGTGTAGAAGACACTTGCTGTTGTTCTTGTCTGCTGTGTAAGCAGTGCTGTTTGAAAAATGTAATTGAAAGTACCATCTGTAAGGGGCTTTCTTCTCTGTGATTGTGAGAGGCTGGTATAGAGAATCTCAAATGCACATGGAGAAACTGTATCAATCTGAGTGAAACTTGACGGTTGAGGTTTCATTTGAGAAGTTAATGTGAGAGTAGGTTGGAAAGTGTAGCTCCAAACCATTTTTATTTTAAATGATTGATTACCCCGAACCTTTACAGGAGCAGAAAAAGTTGTTGTTGAAAAATTGCTTGGTTTTCGGTTTGAGTGAGAGAATGACAACAAGAGAAATTGTAAAGGAGTGAGATTGATGTCACACTGTGCGATGTTGGTATAGGGTTGTTAGTGTAAAGCCACGCTGGTATTGGTTAACTTAGTCAAAGAGAGTCATGCTGGTATTGGTTGTAACAGTTGAACAGAGAATTGTGGGGGAAGAATTACTTCATGATTGCAAACAAAAACGTATTGGGAAAAATTATAATTGGGTTGAAAAATGAATTTCTTTAAAGCATTGTGAAGTCTACTGAAAGTAAAAGCATTTATATCAGTAAGAGAGGGAGTGGAGACTCCACCCGAAGGTACGCCAGGTCATTACGTAATGTTGTAAGTAGGTATTCACACTAGTCTTTGGCTTGAGCAATGACATAAGATTACTGAGAAAAAGGGTGCACTTGCATTTGCATGCTATGGAACACATAATTTGAGAATTATTGAAAATCTCAGGCAAATTTTATAAGAGATGAAACCTCCTCCCAGACCCGCACAATTTGATGCACTTTATACTTGGGAACATATAACCCATCAGAGACAGAAAGATAAATATTAGGGAAAAGTCAGGAAAGCAATGTGTTCTTGTGCAGATATTAGATAGGACAATCAACAGAAAGCTTGGAGAACAGATATAATTGAGGAAACTAGATTATATTCTGCCTTGACAAGTGAAGAAGAAGGAAATACTAAACCAAAAGAAAAAAAGACAAAGGAAGAGACAAACGATACTGAGACTAAGGAAGATATTTGTGAAAGTGATTTGGACAATGACTTCATAAGTGAGCTATTGTTGAATCATCCACTACCATACAACATGGTCCAAATAGGAGAGAAATCTGAGACAATAGGAAATCAGATATCTGATACACATACTACACCTGTAAGATTAAAAAAAAGTTAAACCAGACAGGAGGAAACATAGGGATAGCAGTTCTTCAGAGCCCAAATATGTTAGCTACTCCAGAAAGATTAACTGTTCCTGTGACAATTGGTCCTTTAGCTCCATTGTATGGTTCAAGAGTAACAGGAAATAATATACATACATTGGCTGTTTTTACTGATATTTTACAAAGGAGTGTCCCAAGTAATAACAGTTCAGGAAATACAACAATAAGGAGACATCCTTTAGTCCAGAGGCAGATAACTCCTACACACATTCCAGACCAGGATGACAAGTCAGAAGGGATCCCCACCATTGTTCATGTCCAGATCAAACCCTATTCCAAATGTTGACTGTAGTCCTCCTAATAGAAGAATACAGTTGAATGTGCCAGATTCTGCAATGCCAATTGCAAATACCCCAGATCATGCAAATTCAAATACTCACAGAGGAGAAATACTACTAAATACTCCAGGAGAAATACAGGGTCCTAGTGTTCAAGAATTATATGATTGGCCTAAGAGTATTGATGCTCTAAAGGAAGCTTGAAGTTCAGGATACACTGGGAGGACATTTCAAACCCCACATACAGAAAGGGCAATAGATGTATCTAAATTGAAATTAGAATTGAACAAAATTACATTAGGAACACTTGACGTGCCAATTAGACACATAGCAAGAGGAAGAGTTATTATTTGTATGCAAGGACATTACCAGAAGTGCAGGGCAAGCTCATGAGAGACTAACTGAATTAGCCCACAAATATGAAGTTGATTTAAGCAAGTCTAAAATACTACAACAAAGCTATTGCTTGAGCATCAGTAACAGAGATTTTGCAACCATGAGTCCTCCAGGAAAGAAACTGTAGTTTTAGGAATTAATTGGCTACATTCAGAAATGGAGTGAAGTGGATAGATGTAAAGGAATATGGTTGAAGAAGAAGGAGAGAAAACGATAGGTGAGGATAGATCTGCCTCCTTTTGGAGCAGATGAAAGTGAGGAAGATATACACATGGTTCCTATGAAAGAAGTTCCTGGTGGAGGATATGTTCATTTGCCCTGAAGTAAATGTGACTTCCTTTTATAAATGATTTCCCTAAATTGTGGAAGAAACCTGTGGAATGGCAGGCTGAATGATTTGTGAAGCTTTCAAAAGTTCTATGGAAAGATTTTAACACATTACAGATATTCCAAGTGGTTAGTGGGCTGAATGCAAGTCGTTTGTTGATTGGCCAGACAAGGAACCCAGTAACAAAGACTCCATTTGACTTGTGATGAAAAAGTATCATCAGGTCATTTTGTTTTTGAAAACAGAAGTGTCCCCTAAAGATGCTGATTGGCTCAAGATTGACAGAATGACTCAAGAGTCTAAAGAGTCGATACATTCCTATTATGAGATATTGTTATATGCTTTTAAACATTCTAGTGGTACAGAGACTCTCGAGGCAAAATATATGGGTCATTTTGTGTTCAGATTTGTACAGGGATTGAAACCAGAAGTAAATAACATGATTCAGCAGCATTTGATTTGTTGGAAGGACAAACCGACTGAAAAAAGTCTGGGATATGCCAAGTATTGTAGGAACTAAAAGGAATTGAAACAGAAAAGATTAAAGGAGAAGAGAATTATAACACAGCTGAAAGCTGCACAAAGGATTCAGAATCCACAGTTTGTAGGCAATGTTGGTGGAATGAAGGGAGTGTATCAGCAGGGAGTTCCCATGATGCAAAGAAATAATAGCTTTCAACAGAAAGGTTGAAGACATGGTGTTCCAACTGACACAAGTACAGGAGTAGATGTGACGACTTTGAAGAGGACTAATCTGTGTTTAGTCTGCGGCAAATTGGGCCACTGGAAGAAGGAGTTTTATTTTAATTCGGATAATATGGCAAATGAGAACCAGATAGAGAATGGTGGATTTGTGTGGATAGGGGAATAATAAGGTACAGTCACCTCACGTACAGAGGCAACAAGTGCAAAATTGTAATGTATCCCAAGGCCAGACAATACAGGCTCCACAAGTCTCGATGACCCAAAACAATGCAAAGTTTCCTTCATCTAATCAGAACCAAATCAAAAATGCAAACACTTTTCTTTTTCTGAATCAGAGTACATTCCAACAGCACTGTATGATCCTGATAGATGCCGATTACAATTCAGATCAATTGCAATGAAGGTGCCTGAGAAAAGAGGAGGAGTGGGTACTTAAAGGTACGTAAAGGTAAACCAAAGTGGTCCATACGTGGATGGTTACATGAACGGCCACCCCACGTCATTTTTGGTGGACACAGTTGTACCCACTCTACTGTGACAAAAGCAGAAGTTCCCAACCTACCTCTTTTGGGAAAAAAGGTCCAAGTCGTAGGAGTTGCAAATAAACAATTGACAAGTCCTGTCACAGAAGCTGTGCCTGTAAAAGTAGGGTCATTTGAAGAGAATTATAAATTTGTGGTGTGTGATTCTAGTCTAGTAAGTCTGCGTAGACGTGACCTCTTGTGCAAACTTAATTCCAATGTTTCCATTAATTGTACTTCAAGAGGCACAGAAATACAGACTCATGATGAAGATGTTGAACTGAAATTGTGACTCCAACCCCAGGTGTCATGTTTTACCCAATGCTGACAAGTGATGACTTGCCCACTGAATTGAGACATAGATGCCCTCATTAGGGTTGCGGAGGTGGTCAGACCGCCACATTACGGTTGCAGCAGTAGTGCCACGGTCGGACCACCAGCTCCGCCAGTTTTCCGCCACAGGAGGGTCTGGCGGTGCTGGTGGTCCTAATCTGCTGGCCAGCGATGCATGCAGCGCCGCCCTGGGGATTACAACACCCCTCCGCCAGCGGTTACATGGCATTAACCCTGCCATGTAAAGACTGGTGGAGATGGGGTGCAGAGTGCCCCAGTGGGGCCCCTTCACTGCCCATGCACATGGCATGGGTCCTCCGGCTAGCCCCATTGCAACTTTGTGACGGGTGCTGATGCATCCTACGCACTACAGCATTGCCGCCAGCTCTATTACGAGCCAGCAACAATGCTGTAGGCGGTTTCCCACTGACCCAGTGGAAAACTCATAATGTGGCTGGCGTGGAGGCGGCCGCACTGGTGGCAACCTCCCTGTCAGGACTTCGGCAGACGGGCTTTTCCCTCCACCAAAGTCATAATGACCCTCCAGTGTTACGTAAAGTCTGGGTCTTTTCAGGAAAAGAGATTGGTCTCATCAAAGGTGTTGAGCCTGTACGGATAAGTATAAAGCCAAATTCTGAGAATCCAAGAATCCCACAATACAATATGACTCCCGAAACCATTGCAGGAATCACTCTGTGATTGATTCCATGATTGAGCAGGGAGTAATAAAAGAGATAATAAAAAGTCCATGTAGCTCATCCATTATGGGACTGCAGAATCTCAGCGGAAATACTGCATTGATCAGGATTTGAGAAAGGTAAATGAGATTGTGATTCCTTGTTGTCCCATGGTATGGAATAAAGCAGTGATTTTGTTTCAGATTCCATGTTAAGATGAGTGCTTACTGTGACTGACCTTTACTAAGCATTTTTCTCCATACCGTTCATGAGTTAAGACAATTCCTCTTTGCATTTCGGTCTGGAAGTCATGTTTTGGAAGGGTGCCAAATCCCACAAGGGTATACTGAGAGCGCAACCATCTTTGACCAAATTCGGAAAAAGAATCTGAAGACCGTTGAGATGTACTATCATTCGGTTCTGATTCAGTATCTTGACAGCCTATTGGGGGTGTCAACTACACAAGAAGCTTGCAGAAGAGACACAATTGCCCTATTGAACCACTTAGCTGAGAATGGACATAAAGTATTCCCAACCAAATTGCAGTACTGTAAGAAAGAAGTCTTGTGCCTTGGGCCTCAGAATGAGAAAGGTACAAGGAATGTGCCACGGGAAAGAAATTCAGCAATTTAAAAAAATTAATACATTAACAATTCAGAAAGAAGTCAGGATATTCTCAAGAATGACTGGCTACTATAGTTGTTGGATTCCCAACTTTTCTCCTTTGGCCAAGCCTTTACAGAGACTGACACATCAGATCTGCTACCGTTGGATGACATCAGCATGCATGCCTCCTCAGAGCTGAGAGAAAATCTCTGTGGTGCCCCGGCACAGGGAATGCCTGATTACAACAAATGTTTTACTTTGTATTGTAGTGAGAGGGAGGGATGCGCTCTCTCAGTGCTGACTCAGTTAAAGCAAAACACTCACAGGCCTGTTGCCTATTTTTCTGTTACACTTGACCCAGTAGTTTCAGTGTTGCCCAGCTGCCTTACAGCGGTTGCGGCTACAGGTGTTGGCATCAAACAGTGCAAAGGCATTGTTATGGGTCACCCTTTGAATGTTTTTGTTCCCCTTTCTTTAGAGATTTTGTGGATTAGAACAAGATACAGTACTTGACAAAAAAAGGTTGACTGATACAATCAAAACATTTCAGCTGTTCCTAATGTGAATGTGAAACAATGTACAACAATAAGTCATGCAACTTTGTTACCATTGCCTGTAAGTGACGCAAATGATGATGAAATCGACCATGACTGTCTAAATGCTACTGAACTGTGCACCAAGCCGGGACCTGATATACAAGATACACCACTTTCTGAATCATATCATGTAATATTTGTTGATGCTCCTGCTTGAGAGCTGCCTACGCAGTCGGTACTGTCTCAGGTGTGGTCAAAGCTTCCTGGCTTCAAGGAGTCTTTTCTGCACAAGTGGCTGAATTAACTGCCCTTACAAGAGCATTCTGTGTTTCAGACCAGCTGAAAGTGCCCTTTATCAAAGATAATCATTATGGCTTTGGTGTCCCGAACTATGTCAGACAGTTGTATCCCAGAAAGGTTTTATGACCTCCTCTGCATCTCCTATCTGTAATGGAGAAAGGGTACATGATATATTGAAGGCATTACAATTGCCTGCCCAAATTGTGGTTGTGAATTGTTCTGCACATCGCAAGGGAGGTGACTATGTAACCGTTGGAAATAATTATGCAGATGAAGTTGCCAGATATTGTGCTTTAAATGCATGTTCATTCAAAGGTGACTATTTAAACGAGGAATCAGATGAGGCAAATTACAATCTCTTGTTGACTGCAGCAGATACAAGGAATGAAGCTAAGAGTTTGCAGGAAGAAGTTGCAGAAGCAGAACAGCAGGGCTGGATTATAGCAGGATGAGGGTGATATCTGGGTTTCAAATGATGGAAGAACTGTGTTGTCAGATAGCTTGTTACCACCTCTGGTGAGACATTACCTCGGTCTAGCTCATGTGGGACATGATGCAATGGTGAGAATATTTTGACAGACATGGTTTATTCCTAGGTTTAGGCTGATGGCAGAAGCATTGTGTCACAGGTGTGTTACATGTCAACACATGAACGTAGACAAATGAATTGCAGTAATACTTAGTCACATAGGCAGATCAGCAGGTCCTTTCAACAGGATGCAGTTATATTTCATCAAACTACCTGTATGCAAATGGACTGAGGTACATCTTGGTTATTGTATGCATTTTCTCTTGTTGGGTTGAAGCTTACCCGATTAGGAGCAATGATGTCTCACAGTAGCAAAGTTGTTTTTAAGAGAGCTCGTACCACGTTTTAGGTTTTTGACTTCTCTGAAGTCAGAACGAGGAACATACTTCATTAGTGAGGCCCTGAAGTTACTGTGTGCAGCATTAGAAGTGGAACTTCATTGCAGTCATACAGAGGAGGCTTCTGGTCTTGTTGAGCAAGTAAATGGAACACTGAAATCCCGACTGGCTAAAGTGTGTGCTTCCACTTCACTGAAATGGCCTGATGCATTGCCTCTTGTGTTGATGAGTCTTCGCAGTATTCCAGATAGGAACACAGGATTGTCACCCCATGAAATCCTAAAGGGGCATGCCATGTGGTTACCAGCCTTTCCTGTAAATATACTTGTGAACATTACAGATGACATGGTTCTTGATTAATGCAAAGGACTGGCTGATGTAGTACCTTCTGTGTCTTACCAGGTTGGAGAGGCTACCAGCTCAGCCACAGCAAAAGCAATCCCATGAACTCAGTCAGGGAGACTGGGTTATGGTGAAGAAACATGTTTGGAAGTTGTGCTTGGAGCCTTAGTGGAAAGGGCCTTACCAGGTTATCTTGATCACTACAACTGCTGTGAAATGTGAAGGTCTCCCTAATTAGATACATGTGGCACATACTGCTAGAGTACTATGTCACCTTAATGATACAACAGCACCTGTCCCTGAAGGGCCAGTTATAGTGAGACGAATGGAGCAGGTTAGTCAAGCTTTTGGGGACAAGCAAGTGAATGGGACAACACATGTTCCTTCTGGGGCGGCGGGGGGGGGGGTCTGAGGGAGTCAACAAGTGAAGTGGGTACAGAAGGGTCGAACAGAGAGACGGTGATTGTGGAAAACTCAGATGCTGATGAAGGATCTAGTGCTGTAGCAAACCGAATTGTGGACAGAGACCAGTGGTCAAGAGAACGAACTGTGCGAAGTGCAAATTACAGACTATTACAGAAAAAATTGAAATGTCTGGCCAAAGTGACAGTGATGCTGAAGGGTCAGTAGTCCGGAGATGAAAAGCAGCAAGGGCACCCTGTTGTAATGGACATATTTTGCTGCCAATGCCTGGGAGAGAGAATTTGGAATCTTTTGTTTTAACAATCGGAGTCCAGCTAGGCCTCCTTCAATTGATAATTGTGGCAGAACTGAACTTTGAAATTGCATTGCCACTTGAAAACCTGAGACATTATATTCTGGATGAGATTATTAGTGAATTTGAACTGGCCATTTATTAGAGACATTTGATAACTTTGTAGAGAATAAAGAAAAGTGACCAAGGTCCGACTATGCAGAATTTACCGTAGGGTTGTCATTTAGAAGAACACAGAGTAGGTTTAAAGGAGACTAACGAAGAAATTGCAATTAACCTTTGAACTTTATTGAAAAGATAATTGCTTGCTATTGCTTTGCTCAATCAAAGAACTGAAAAAGACTATTGCTGTTGCTGCATTTTGCTAAAGGTTCTAAAATTAGAGAAGACATGGAGCCTAATAGAATCAAAAATAGTAGATGTAGATACATATGTGCAGGAGTGTTGTGGCAGTTATAGTAATGATTGCGTTGCTTGTAGGGTTGAGTTTACCAACACCTTCTAGAGTAGAAAACATTAGATCTACATATGCACCTCAAACTCCACTTTCTACCGTCAATAGGTTGTCTGCAATAGATGAGAGGAACTTACATGTAGATGCTTCTAGAGGAGATTATTCATTCAATGGTTATTCAAAACTACTTTATGAATATGTTGACACTATAGATGCAAAGGATTGCTAAGTCTGAATGCAATTACCTGCTGAAGGAAATAATTACTATCTCCTACCTTTGACATATGGAATTACCTGTAGCTTGTTGCTGAGCTTATTCTATGGCATTGGTAATTTTTAATACTGTTATTTGAAACTTGACTTGTTATTTTCAGAAATTCCTGTGCTGAAGCATTTGAATCAACAGCTCGATGTTTAGAACAATGAGATGGTGGGACCTGTCTTTAGACCCACCATGACATTAGACATTGCTTTTGTACACCAACATAACTTGACTGGTTCCTTAACAGGTGCAGAAAAGAAATTCATAGATTCAGTAGACGATAGAAGTGACCTATTAGCTAAATCTATGAAAAGTACCACATTGGGCTAGAGAAGAAATGCCCATAGTGGGAAACATGGCCGCATTAGCTCTAGCTTGGCAACATAAAGGGAATTTATGCATTTTCATTAGAAAATTCACCGCTGATCTGGGACATTCGAGATTAGAAGAAATTGGGGATTGTATTTAGATGAAATGGATCCTGTTTTTCCTGGAGTTATTACATATGCATTTTACAGGTTACCCAAGAGATGGTAGGGAACATGTTATCCAGGGATAGTTTTTCCAAATATTTATCTTGTAGGACAAATTAAGGACTCAACTGCAGACCAGCATGAGAACAAAGAGAGGTGCTAGTGCTCGTGAAATTGTAAAATACATTTTTGGTGCTTTCATTCCATCTGTAGGAATGATACTTAACTCACACAAGATTAGAAAGCTTTTCACCATAGTTGATACGATGAGCACCAGTACAGCTGGAGGATTTTTATTTATAGATACAGAAATAGTTGTTATTAGAGCAATGGTTTTACAAAATAGACTTGCTTTATACGTCCTTCTCGCAAAAAAGGCAGAGTCTTCCGCGGTCGTACTATGGCGCTAAGGGCCAGTGTCTAAATACTTGAGAGTCATGTGCTTTGCTGGGACTCCTGGCTACAACATTGGTGAAGCAGTATTCAGCATTATTATTACCTGTACATTTGTTGTGCATGTAGGACTGCGGTCATTTTATATTTATATTATATCTATGTATATATATATATATATATATATATATATATATATCTATATATATATATATATATATATATATATCTATATATATATATAGATATAGATATATATATATATACATTGTATTCACATAAAAAAACTAAGGTTACAGGGATGTTGTCGTCAGACACACATTTTAAACGTACCAAAGTATAGAAATTCACCAGTTATAGTTATAGTTATCTCAAGTAACTATAACTCGTGCCCTAAGGTAACTATAACTCGCAACCTCGCCACGCACTGCTAATTACCGCACAAATTACAGCACTCATGACATCTTTGATAACATCATTGATAATGTCACTGTAACATCTGCAGTAAAATTATTGATTAGATAACTGTGCATGGCGGGGCGCGGCCCCCCTCCCCATGCCGTTCTTGGCCCTGGGGACCCCATCCCCCTGTACCCAGCCTAAATATTTATTTTTTTATTCTTGGAAAGGGGTGACGGGTGGCTCCCTCCTCCCCAGGCCAATCAGGAGCCCTGCGGACCCCATCCCCCAGGGCCCAGCCTAATTATTATTTTTTGTGTTAGGAAGGGGGGCTGCGTGGCCCCCTCCCGAGGGCCAGTCTTGGCTCCAGGGACCCCATCCCCCAGGGCCCAGCCTCAATTTTTTTTAAATCATTTTTTTGGAGATGGGGGCCTCCACTGGCCAATCAGGGGCCCCGGAGACCTCACACTGGGGGCCCGGCCATCTGACCTGGGTACCCCCCCAGGGCACCTAGTCACAATGTTAGGGTTAGGAAAGCCTGAAGGCCCCCACAGTCCCAGCTTGTTCCCTGCCTCCTGTGGGGGCCAACATTGCTGTCACAGAGAGGGAGGTGGCAGTCCCCAGGGCTGCGGGTGGGGGGCAGTCGCTCTCCCCTCCAGCCCCCCACCTACTGAAATCAGGTCTGTGCCCCAGGGAGGTGGTGTTTCCCCAGACTGCAAGGGGGCAAGATGGATCCCCTGCAAGTAATGCAATTAGAGCTCCGGAAAGGTGGCGGTCCCTGGGGCACCATGGGGGTCTGGAGGGCTCCGCCCTACGTTGAAATATTGAATGCTCCCAGACCTGGCCCACCCGAGGGCGTGATAGAAAACAAGTGTGGGATGTCAGAGCTGTCTGTTTTCTAATTTTTGCCCCTATTTGTAACCCCATTGTGAATTTGCAGCACAATTGTTTTATAAAAATTGCTTTTTAGCCCTGGGGGTGGGGGCCCTCTGAGACCCCACCATCAGAGCTAAGGGGTCAGGGTGTCTGTACCCTGGCACCTTTTCTTTATTTTAACCTTTTTTCTGGGACTTGACTGAGACCGAATCACAAAATGCCTGCCCACTCTTCCTCGTCCTTGTTGAAGTGTTGGCAGCCAATCAGATCTCAGTACGAGATTGGGAGGGGTTGCAAATCCTTTGCATCTCTATATATATAAACTTGGATTTTTGTTATTTTTTATAAAACTACTGAGTGGATTTACACCAAATAACAAAAAGACCTATGTTTGGACCAAGAGATACCTGTCTCCCAAATTTGGTGTAACTCCGTCCAGTGAGTTTGGCGCTATCGTTGTTCAAAATCCCTATAGAAAAATGAATGGGGAAAACACATTTTGGGGTCCCTCCTTTTTCTCGGCCCCCGCTTGACAGATCACCTGAAACTTTCCAGACAGCAGCTGAAGTCACCACCATTGTTTTTTGGAAACTTTCGTGAAAATTCATCAGACGCCGCCAGAGTTATTTGCAAAACAAAAAATGCGTTTTCTATAGAAACTAGGCCCTAGCTATAACTACCTAGTGGCAACTGCCACTATATATATATATGTGTATACACACGCTGTGTATGGGAGAATACATGGAAAATGCTGGGTTCCATTTTAGGAGACCTGGGGATGACTGGATGAGCATCTGGAGGTAGAGGAATCCCCCAGGACAGATTTGAGGATTACTGCATTCAAATAAGCTGGGTCAGACCCACACACTGGAGGAATGACAGCCAGGTTCCCAGGCACACTTTGATCAATACTCTTTGAGTCACAGAGGGGTCACTGAAGGAGAACAGGGCACACTTCAGGAAAGAGATAGGGCGGAATAAGAGAATCATAAATATTAGGGCTAAGGCCCTGGGGTAACAGTTAGTACACATATCAAGATGGCTGATATCCAGGTGTGAACCAATAGTCAGTCCCGTTGCCTGTGTTGTGGGGCTATCAGATTTGGAGTCACTGCTGCTGTGACATACTGCGTACTGGAGGAAGGGAAGGGCAGATGAGAGGGCAGCAGAAACCAAACACAAACTTCAAAGGCTCAGACCATAGGTCACATTTGGTGTCTGGAAATGGACTCTAAAAAGAGGAGCTCAAGGCCCCAACATTTGTCAACTGTTAAGCAGCCAGACGGGATGTGCGAGGAGAAGCTCTGCATGACTTTTGCCTGCAACCAGGAATGAGGATTAAAGTGTGCCAGTCTCCTAGCTGAGTGAGGGGACATCACCCAGGGACGTCAAGAACTACTTGCACCTGGGGTTAGGAGCATCAGTGGCTGTCTGCTTGCCAAGACCAGTGAGCCCTGTGCGGAAAAGGAGAGGGCTGGCTGGAGAAAGCTTCTGGGTAACAGTTTACAGGGCTAACCCTACTCACTTTGGGCATTTTTAAGATGGTGAAAGTCTTCAGCCATGCTAAACCTGGGCTCCGAGGGCTGGAAGTGTGTGGGCAGTGTACTATAGTAATCCTCAAGCCCTTCCAAGTCTAACACTAAAATCCAGTTTGAGGCAGCCACTGTATTCACAACAAACCAAGAGACAGGTCTGTGGGACAAAAAGAGAGTCCTTCGGTAACCAGAAAGTGGATCAAGAAGAATTGTTTTGCATCCTGTTCTCTGCCCTTTCAAGGGTGTCCAAAGGGTATATGTAAACAGAAGTCTGATAGGACAAAAGCAGAGTCCCTTAGCAACCAGACAGTGGATCCACAAGAATTGCCTTGACATACTTTTCATTCCCTATTAAAGTGTGCCCCAAGTGTTACATGTGACCTCAGCAGACTTGACATTCAGGATGTAACACTAAACGGGATTTGACAATTAAGCAGGATTTGATACCGTAGTGTCAAAAAGGATGCCCAGAATGAGCCCCTACTCTGCATATTCCTTGGGGTTAAGAGGAATCATCGGTCAGCTCCTGAGAGGCATTTCACACCTATTCAAGGCTACTTACTGGCTGAGAGAAGCTAGAGAACCCATACAAATTAACTTCTAGGAAAATCAGGCACCAAAAAAGTAATTTTCTTAAAGTTACTTTTCCTTAATATTTAATAAAAATTTGACTTTGCCATTGAATTGGATTTTAATAATTAGTAAAAATAGTTGTTGAGTTATTTTTCTACCTGGCCCAATACTAAAGTATTAGGCGCATATTTATACTTTTTTAGCATCGCATTTGTGCCGCTTTTTGACTCAAAAATGGTGCAAACTTTCAAAATACAATAGTATTTTGAAAGCTTGGGCCACTTTTGCGTCAAAAAATGACGCACATGTGGCGCTAAAAAAGTATAAATATGAGCCTTAGTATTTTAATTGCTACTCTAGCTTACTACATGGGACAGCTAGGCCTGCCATAGCTAAAAGAGTTTGTGGGTGCTAGCACTGTAAGATCATGTTAACATTATATTTCTATATGTCCTACTGTGAATAGCATGCAAACTGCTTTGTGGGTTAAAATGCCTAAGTAGGGTGACAATGCCTATGTAGGGTGACTAATTAATCTTCAAAATTGAGGTTGGGGTCTAAGGAGATCGAAGAGCATGCACTGTCACCTCTGCTACACATGTGATTCTGCGGAAAGGCACCCCAAAATCAAGGCATTCAGGACTAGGAAAATTTGTGTGTTTCATAATCTTTAGGAATTAATGTGAGTATGCATTACCTTTTCAATTCATAATTGTTTCTGTTATCAACTCCTCCTTTCGTTCTCATGATACAGGACATCTTCTCCATTAGCAAACGGTTGTCTCTTTCAATGACTGAAAGGCGTTCCTCCTCTAACTGTTGGTATAAAAAACACAAACATGTGAACATTTACAAATTGCTGATTTCATTCAGGTATATTGAACATCTGTTTAGCTCTCAATTAAGAATTGTATTTGAAAACCTAAAAATATGTCAACTAAGAAAGTGTGAAACATGGTTAGTGCTGCCTGGATAAGTTGCCGATTGAGTTTCTCTTTAATCACCCACCCTTTGGGAAGACTGACCTAGTGTGAGTTGGGCAGCTTAGAATATGGCTAAATAGAAAGGTTCTTCCACATGTATCTGTTGGAAATGGCCTTTCTGCAGGGTCACCCCCAAACTTTTTGCCTTCCTGCTTCTCCTTTCTTTTTCTGACCTCATTTGTGCTGGCTTTAGGATTCTTCACACTTTACCACTGCTAATCAGTGCTAAAGTGCATATGCTCTCTCCTTAAAACATGGTGACATTGGCTCATACACAATTGGCTTATTTAATTTACTTGTAAGTCCCTAGTCAAGTGCACTACATGTGCCCAGGGCCTGTAAATTAAACGCTACTAGTGGCCTGCAGCACTGATTGTGCCACCCACATAAGTAGCCCCCTCACCATGTCTTAGGCTTGCCTCTGCAGTGCCTGTGTGTGCAGTTTCCCTGCCACTTTGACTTGGCATTTAAAGGTACTTGCCAAGCCTTAAACTCCCCTTTTTCTACATATAAGTCACCCCTAAGGTAGGCCCAAGGTAGCCCATGGGGCAGGGTGCTATGTAGGTAAAAGGCAGGACATGAACATGTGTGTTCTATGTGTCCTGGTAGTGTAAAACTCCTAAATTTGTTTTACACTGCTGTGAGGCCTGCTCCTTTCATAGGATAGCATTAGGGCTACCCTCATATACTGTTTGAGTGGTAGATTCTGATCTGAAAGGAGAAGCCAGGTCATATTTAGTATAGCCAGAATGGTGATACAAAATCCTGCTTAACGGTGAAGTTGAATTTTACTATTTTAGAAATGCTACTTTTAGAAAGTGAGCATTTCTCTACACTTAAATCCTTCTGTGCCTTCCAATCCACGTCTGGCTGGGTTTAGTTGACATCTCCCTTGTGCAATCACTCAGACAACCCCAATCACAGGATGCTCAGTCACACTTTCACATATCTGCATATTGAATGGGTCTTCCTGGGCTGGGAGGGTGGAGGGCCTGACACTTACATGTCACAGGACAGTAGCCTTCCCTCACCCAAAGGACTGCCACACCCCCTAATTGGACCCTGGCTGACAGGATGGAAATGAAAGGGGACCTTGTGCACTTCTAAGCCACTCTTTGAAGTCTCCCCACTTCAAAGGCACATTTGGGTATTTAAGCAGGGTCTCTGGCCCTACCATTTTAGACACCTCTGAGGTAGACACTTCGCAGACACTTCCTAGAGAATAAAATCTGAACCAGAATCTGCCAGCAAGAAGAACTGCCTGGCTGCCCAAAGGACTCACCTGACTGCTTTACTGCAAAGGACTGCTGCCCTGCTGTTGCCCTGTTGCCTTGCTACACTCTGGCTGTGCTGAGAAGTGTTCTCCAAGGGCTTAGAAAGAGCTTGCCTCCTGTTCCCTGAAAATCACCGCACGCCGAACTGGAACGATGCAGCCCGACTTTGCAAGGAGAAGATCAACGCAGCGCCAGTGCTGCACCCGGAAATTCGACGCATGGGCCACTGGATCGACGCAAAGCCGAGCCGGAACGACGCAACCTGACTTCCTGAGAGGAACCGAGGCAGCGCCTGCTGTGCGGTAGAAATTTCCAAGCACCGCCCATTGGATCGACACATCCCGTGTGTCTTCGTCCTGCAAGTGCCGATTTCAACGTATTGTCCCCGGTGCATCTGAAAACCCCGCAATCCGAAGAGGATCCAAGTCCGTGCGCCGGAAATCGACGCAAAGCCTTCCCTGCGTGAAAAATCAACTGCGCATCATCTGTGCATGCCGCAAAAATTGATGCACACCTCCATTTTTCCACGCATCTCCTCCTCTGTGGTCCCTTGCGGTGAATTTGAACGCAAACCAGGTACTTTGTGCTTGCCAGAGACACTTGTTGCTTTTTAAAGACTAAAGACACTTTATATAATTTCCACAGTGATATTTTGACATATACTTATTGAATCTTGATTGTTTTGACCTGCATTTAACCAGATAAATATTATGTATTTTTCTAAACACTGTGTGGTGTATTTTTGTGGTGTTATACTGTGTTATTGCATGAATTATTGCTCAAATACTTTACACATTGCCTTGTAAGTTAAGCCTGACTGCTAAGTGCCAAGCTACCAGAGGGGGGGGGAACCAGGATAATTTGGATTGTGTGTGACTTATGCTGACTAGAGTGAGGGTCCTTGCTTGGACAGGGGGTCACCTGACTGCCAACCAAAGACCCCATTTCTAACAGTATCATAGGCGATTGATGTAGTGGTGCTAAGCACCACCAACATAATCATGATGGCGTTCAGATGGAGCATGAGCAAAAAAGATGTCTTTAAATTTTGTATTTATCTTGTCACAGTGTGTTCAAAGACAGAGGTCAAATGCCAGTCTATATCTTCTGACAAATTGCTGCTTATTCTTCCTAGCATGGAGACCGGTGTTTAATTTTCATTTCATTGGAAAGTGTGCTGTCTCTAATTGACAGTGCCCTACCACACCATGCTTTAGTAATATATTTGTGACATGCGTCAAAATTCACCCCTGCTACAGACTACACCCTTACCACTCTCCTGCTGAATGGACATGGCTCACTTGCTATACTTGTTCTTGTGAGACCTTGATTTTTCACAGTCCCTATTGACTTCAGTGATGTAGCATTCATGGCAGCACATCCACTTTGAAAATTGTACCAGCACCACTGGTACATAACCCCAGTGGTGTTTGTCGATGTATCTCTAACCTGACATGTGAGTGAATGTTGGTGAATCTGCCTCACCCGAGAAAAAACACAATATGGCCTCCTGGGGTGTGTGAAGTTTGTGTAAATTGCTTTTAGGTAATTATTCAAAATGTACATGAAATTAAGCATAACTATGTGAAATACAAAACAGCCATTTAATGCAATACTTTGCGTAAATTATGTCTCGTGTGTTTTTCAGATGTGAGGATGCATTTCACGGTAATAAAATAGTATAAAAAAACACAATTTGCACAAATAACAGCCACTCACTTATAGCCATTTTGTGTTGTTTCTGCACTCCTGTGCTATATTTTTACTGCAAACGTGGTGTAATTACAAGATGGGAGGAATAATGACAGAATTTTGACAATTTCTCCTAACAAGTGCAACAAGACAGTCCCGAAATTACATTAATTACACCAGCATATTTGAAATTTCACAGAGGCACATTTATAATACCAATTAAACACACTAATCTAGTGATTGAAATGATAAAAGTTGACAGCTATTCCATCCCATAATGTTTTATTTTGTTTCCTTATGCTAACACTGCATTTTATGACTTTGTAAACTAATCTAACCGCCCCAAGGAACTGCAAATCTACTGAGTCCCAGTGACCCTAAGGATGAGCTTTGGGGCAAGGAAGATTCAAAGTTTGTGCCTCGAGGGCATACACATCCTTGAGGGTGTACACATCATGAGTGCCTTCCTGTGAGTCCTGACTGGAAACACTGGCCCTCATTACGAGTTTGGCAGTCGGACCACTGGACCACCATAACGGCGGTCTTTCGAACTGCGCCAGGCTGACGGGTCCCAGACTGCCGGATTACGAGTTCCCCACAGGGCTGGCAGGTCTGACAGTGGAGGCAGTATAATGGAGCTACTGCCGGTCATGCATCCCTACCTGTCAGCACAACAGCCGCACTGTGCCCATGCACCTCTGAACCCCACATTTTGTGAGGGGGCCACATGGGCCCCTGCCTTACCCACCATGAGGCTGTACCCCCAGGGGCCCACAGTTTTGGGCCCCTTACCTGCCTGAACACCAAGCTTACCATGGCGGTGGGATCTCCAACACTGGCCGCTGCGGTCAGGTCCCCCTCGGTCCCCGCTGCAATGACTATGGCAGGGCGGGCGGTCTGCAGGCAGGCTTCTGACAGCCCAACTGCCAAACTCATAATCAGGCGATCCGACCGCAGAGTTGCGGCGGTCGGACTGCTCCTGCTACCATGGTGGTCCACGGACTGCCAAACTCGAAATGAAGCACATCATTTTAAATATTTTTTGGGCTACAGTAGCTGCATCCAGAGGAGATGCTTACAGTCCATGATAAATGGAGTCCATTTGCAATTTACACCTCAACATGCTTCTGAGTTACACCATGAACACAGTTTTTTTTTCCTTGGGCTGTGACTAAGCTGCCTCAAGTTCTGCAGATCTGTGCTTCTGTTCCTGGTGTTTCGCCTGTACGGATGCCCCTGGCAGGCTGGGACATCTGTCCAGAGAAAGCTAATCCGACTGCTTAGATGTCACCTCTGTTACCAACCAAAGAATGGAAATGAACTGCCTAAGAATGTATTCTTCAAATGCTGGTAAGCCTCATGGAGCATTATGGGTCCACTTGTGTTCACCACCTGGGTGTTTGTAGAACAACCCTGCACAAAGTGCTTCCTTATCACAGGCCTTGCTGGGCAGGACTAGTTTGGCTGTCCTCAGTGAGGGGTAGCTGAGCAGTCCTGCAGGGTAGCAAACCAGGTAGATTATCCACCTTGTCCTAAGAGACGTTTACTAGTATGTTTATAGTTTAGACTTCTTTATGTCCTTTGTCACCATGACCTTTTTTGGCAACTTTGCAATGTTTTACACATTGAGCTGTGACATGGCATTGCCTTTGTGTCAGCCTACTGGTAGTCAGCATCAACAGTGTTCAGTCCTGGAGGTGCTCTGTCATACATCTTACCTGCACCCCATGTTACATCACCAACACGTCTCCAGCTAGACTCTGAGTAAATAAAAGGCAGCCATCCACCAATAAGCAAGTGCACTAATGGGTCACATTATTCAAGGCACTTTTCCGGTGTCTTGTACTCTTGTTTGAAATAAGGAGGTCTTTGATCTACACCAGAGCACCCCAAATCAGTACCTCTTGGCCAGAGCACTTTGTGTCAGACAAGGCTTTTTATACTGTTAGATTCAGGTTCAGCATGCATTGAGCCTCTTGCAGACAACTCTTTCTGAGAGGGTATCTTCTCTAATAATAATCACTAGATATATTAGACTACCAGTCGAATCTAGCAAATCAAGCTTGCACATGGCATGCTCCAAACTGCTCTACAACCAACTCATGTGTAAATATCTACTTTCTCCTTGTCTACCTTCTCTGTGACTGACTACTTTGAGAGCTGAAGTAATCTTTATTGTAAGATTATTTGCTTCATTTCAGCCCTCACCCCTGAATCAGATTTGAAACTGTAAATCTCCAGCCTAAGTCCTAATAACAAAGGCTTTGAGAAAAGAACATGCTGTGCCACAAACCAAACAAACATTTACAATGCAATAGGCCTTGCATTTTCTTGAGTTAGAGCTATTGGCATTGTAAATTCCTAACTGGATTCTTCTTGCCACATAAATTGGTCAATCCTGCCTCATAATTTTGTCTTTTTCTGCCATATAATTCCAGTGGCCCAGCATTTAACTAAAGCACTTCCATTTACCTTTTTCCTCTATCTTAAAACACATACAGTAATCATATAAACCTTTATCAGAAACAAACTTTTGGCATTAGAGTGTGATGCTCAAGACACCATAACAAAAATATAATTTAGGATGGATTGGAGGGTGAAAGGGAAGAGAGAGTCGAGAGTAAAGAGGTAGAGGACAAGTGGCATAGTAACGGTGTCATGGACCCTGGAGTAAGAAAGGAAAATGGTTGACTGCAATTGCGGTAGGAAAATAGAGAAGTAATTAGAGTTGAACGAGGTCCATAGGTCTCTGGGCCTCGGTGCCACTGTGCCTGTTACTCCATTGATAATTAGGCCTCAGGAAAGAATGCGGATGGGGCAGAAAAAGAAAAGTGAAAGGAATACAACAGACAAAAGGAAAAAAGAAGGGGTTGCAAAGAAAAAGATGAAAGAATGGGAAGAAAGAATGAGAAAAAGAAAACACAACTAAGAGAAGAAATACAGCAAATGTGTGAGACAAAAGAAAAAAGGGAAAGGTAAGATAAAGAGGAAAACATAATAAAAGAAGTGTGAAAAGATAGATAAAAATGAACAATGGAGAAAAAAGAGAGATGGTGAGAGAAACACGCAGAGAAAGAACCAGGGCATGTTTGTACTGACACATTTCCCACAGACACAGAATGGGAAAAACACTTTCACACTTCAGGTCCCAACAAGTAACTTGTGGCATCCACATACAGACATGAAAAAGTGGGATTTATAATAAAACATGAATTGACAGCTAAAGATAAGAAAAACACCAGCGGAAGGAAGGAAGAAAGAAAGATTTAAAAAAGTGAAAGAACACATACCGAGTCAAAGGAAAGAATGAACGCCTGATGAAGGAAAAAGAGAGGAATGAAACAAGGAAAGAAATGACCAGGTTTTTGTGAGTTGGAAAGAGGAGGTCTCAAGCGGAAGGGGAAATAAAAAAAAGGGAAAGGACTAGAAATAAACAGTTGAAAGAAACAGCAAAACATGTGGATTTTAGGATCTGGAAAGAGAAAAGTGGGGGAGAAAGAAAATACTGAGAGTAAACAGAGTAAAGGACAGAATGGAGTGAGGTAGGGGAAACAGACCTTCCCAAATAAAGATGGCAGCTAGGAATAGAAACAGAAGTCAGAGTGTGGAACAGCACAAGGTGCATTAGCAGAGTTGTATGTGAACCACAATACTGCAATATTGGCGTGCTTCAGATCAGGATTTGGGGTATAGACAGAGCAGTGTCCTGGCCCAGTGCTGGAATAACAGAAGGCAGCAGGTGAAGAATGATAAATGGGGCGCTGTGTAATTCCTGGTATTGGAATAACGGGGAGTTGCAGTTTAGGGTTCAGGGTGCACTGACAGAGTTGTATGTGGGCTGCAGTACTGGAATAGTAACGGGCACACAAGATCAGAAGTCAGGTATGTTAATGGAGCTATGTATGGAACCTAGTATTGGCGTGCTAGAGTTGCCGAGTGTTAGCCTGGAGGTGCCTTGGTGAAGCTGCGAGTGGGGCCCAGTATGGGAGTGGCATTGCCTCTGAACCACAGAAGTGAGGGGTCCTGAAGGGTGTGTGTGTGTGAGGCTTGGTACTAAGAAGAAATGTGCACTGAATGTTAGAATTGATGAATTCTGGCAGAGCTGTGATGGTTCCCATCAACAGTGGCATGGGATGTTAGACTTGAGGTGCACTGGCTGAGCTGCGTTTTGCTCTTTTGGGGCCATTATTTGCTTGGCAGTCCGACTGAATGTTAGAATTGAGCTGCTGTAATGGAACTGTATGTGAGTGGGGTCCCAGTATAGGAAAGGAAGTGACCTCACCGGGGTAGAACTGAGGTGCACTGATGGAGCTGTGCCTGAAGTCCTAGTACTGGAACAGAAGAGCGCACTGACTGCAAGAACTGAGGTGCTCTGGCAGACGACCTGTTTGGAGTTCTGGCACAGCTGAGGGCTTGGAGTGTGTGAAATTAGGTGCACTGATGGAGCTGTGCCCAAGGTCCCAGTACTGGAACAGTACTGTGTACTGACTGTAAGAACTGAGGTGCTCTGGCAGACAGTGTGCGAGGGGTTCTGGCACGGCTACGGGGCTTGAAGTGTATGAACTGAGTGCACTGATGGAGCTGTGCCCAAGGTCCAAGTACTGGAACAGCAGTGTGTACTGATTGTAAGAACTAAGGTGCTCTGGCAGACAGCGTGTGTGGGGTTGTGGCACAGGCACAGCTGAGGGGCTTGGAGTGTACGAACTGAGATGCACTGATGGAGCTGTGCCAGAGGTCCCAGTACTACAGCAGCAGAGTGTACTGACTGCAAGAACTGAGGTGCTCTGGCAGACAGCGTGTGTGGGGTTGTGGCACAGGCACAGCTGAGGGTCTTGGAGTGTGCGAACTGAGATGCACTGATGGAGCTGTGCCAGAGGTCCCAGTACTACAGCAGCAGAGTGTACTGACTGCGAGAACTGAGGTGCTCTGGCAGACAGTGTGTGTGGGGTTCCTGGCATTAGCACGGCTGAGGGCTTGTAGGGTGTGAACTGCTGTGCAGTGATGGAGCTGCTCCTGAGGTCACAGTACTGGAGCAACAGAATGTCCTGACTGTGAGAACTGAGGTGCTCTGGCAGACAGCGTGTGTGGGATTCCTAGCACTGGCTCGGCTGAGGGCTTGGAGTGTGTGAACTGTGGTGCACTGATGGAGCTGTGCCCGAGGTCCCAGTACTGAAGCAGCAGAGTGTATTGACTGCAAGAACTGAGGTGCTCTGGCAGACAACATGTGTGGGGTTCCTGGCACTGGCATGGCTGAGAGCTTGGAGCGTGTGAACTGCGGTGCACTGATGGAACTGCGCCCAAGGTCCCAGTATTGGAGCAGCAAAGTGTACTCACTGCAAGACCTGAGGTGCTGTGGCAGACAGTGTATGTGGCATTTCTGGCACTGGCACGGCTGAGGGCTTTGAGTGTGTGAACTACGACGCACTGATGGAGCTGCACCTGAAGTCCCAGTACTGAAGCAGCAGAGTGAACTGAATGTAAGGGGTGCTCTGGCAGACAGCGTGGAATGGGGTTTCTGGCACTGGCACGGCTGAGGGCTGGGAGTTTGTGAACTGAGGTGCACTGAGGGAGCTGCGAGTGGGACCCCAGTATGGAGCAGAAGTGGGCAGGGTCTCTAAGGATTAAGCAGCTGAGAGAGGGTGCAGACAGGCCACAAATACCAATGGGGACCAAGATAACAGCCTGATTTATAGTCTTGTTTACAGCTAAGCTCAGAGGAAGAATGTTCTGCAAACGAAACAGGTGCTTACCTGGATGGGAACAGGAAACAAAGTAAAAAAAGTAGTCCCCTACAGACCAGATAAACAGGACAAATCATATTTATACACTAGTTGGTCCCTGCTACCACACAGAAGAAGGAAGGACAAAGAGGCATGACTGACCACCTGCAAGCAAGGGTTTTTAAATGACACTGAAACTTACAAATGAAATAGCTGGAAGTCCACAGAAGAAGTATACTTAAAAATATACAAGAGGTTGTACGCTTACACTTGACCTAAAAAGCATTGTTCATCTTTGGCCCATCTGGCTACAGCTCATCATGCGCCCATATGTGAATTCAGTCATTTTCTATTTATTTAACCATAATTATAATCTGCTCAATATAATTTCATCATATATAATGTAACATGATCATGCAAAGTAGACGATAATTCACAAAAAAAACCTATAAACACATGCATCATACTTTCAACTTCATACAACCCTGATTGAGTTAGACTTTAACACACTAATACCTAGTAATTAGGGAATGAGGGTTTACCACATCTAAAGCATGATGTGACCAGTTTAGGATCCACATGGATACTTAGTTGGAAGGAAGGATAGCTATTTGCTCAGTTGAATATATAGTCTGAGTTTCAGAAGGTCAGCGAGTGAGGATTGACATAGATAGCATTGTATGCATATCACGTGGTGTTGGAGATAGCTGGAACCAAGGACTTATTAATTATTTCATAAATATGTGTTTACAGTTTGTCTTTGCGAGCCCTATGTTTTGTTTCAGACTGCAGAAAAAGAGGACATATTTCAACATATCAGAAGTTGAGGAATCTACTACATACAATTTGTAAATAAAAAAATGTGTTTTCCCCCCGATATTTTGGGATATGGATGTGCCCTGATGAAAGTGGTTCCCTGGGAGGAGAGACACCGAAACGCGCGTCAACACTATTATTTTTCTTAACATATATAGGACTAACATGGACTATTAATGAATACAATATTTTATTTTTGCTATTTGTAAAGGAATACTGTACTTCATTTTTTGCTGGAGTTACAATGTTTTATATCTTGTTGTTTGATTTTTTTGCAAGGAGTATGGATATTATTGGGAGTCTGTTCGATGTTGAGTATATGTGATTGTTTGAGTATGGATGGGCAGTGAGTGTTGTATGAAGTGAAGTATTATGCATATGTATATAGTGAGTTTTTTGTGAATTATCGTCTACTGTATTTTGCATGATCATGTTACATTATATATGATGAAATTATATTGAGCAGATCTGAATTATGGTTAAATAAATAGAAAATGTCTGAATTCACATATGGGCTCGTGATGTATATAATATAAGTACGGTACCAATGTAATATTTGTTTTACTAATACTAGGTGGCCCATTGGTCTATGTATATTGATTTTGTCCCTGGTTGAGCTACCACACGTGGACAGAGACCCTCTTGTCTCATTAGTTACAGCTCATCATGCCTCCTGAGCAGGGACACCATTCAGGGTGCCCCATTCAGCCTAAGGCCTGTGAATATCTGCCCGATATGGGAGTCTCAAATACCCCTCAGCACACCCTGCAGAGGGGCTATCAATTTGTGTGAGGCCACTGCTCATGCTTCACTACCTGCTTCCACAAACCGCAGCAGGCCTCGTTAAAATTCACAACCACAGCAAGACCACTGCTTTTAAACCTCTAGGCCGAGTTATACTGTAAAAAATGTGTTCTGCAACCAATAAATGAACATAATGTAATGTCAATGTACACAGCAGTATCACGAGAGAAGACAAATATAGTTTAGTATAACTAAAATGGACTCGCTTCTCATACCTTCAATTTCTTCAGCTTTAGATTTAGGTGACCATAGGTTCGTGGAGAACTTGCATCCACCATTGGTTTGGCAGTCTGGACCTGTAACGAGTTGAAAATAAAATGTTCTTCATTTTGTGAAAAATGCACTTTGCAGGTCATATTTTGGTAATATCCAACTTTTTTCAACAACTATTTAAATCGTTCATCCATATGCAGTTTGCTGGTACAGGTCAAACATTTCTAACAGTTGCTGTGATTTAAGTCAAGGCTGTATTTTGGTCCTGCTAGAAGTAAATATGGGTAAACATGTGAAACACCGGCAAGTCTGCCATTAAGGAGGATGATACATAATGGGATTCTGGGCATACTTACGCATGTGCAGAATTTCAAACCATATTTTTACTGGAAGTCAGTCAAGTGTTTATATGCCCCAGCCTTTTTATAATTTCTTTTTTCACACCTCTTAACAGAGGAAATATGTGTTGCCTCTTGTATGACGTTTTAGGGAAATGAAGTGGATCCATTGACATCAGAAAGATGAATACAGAAGATTGTGCCCCTGACTAACATCTCCCTGCTCTCTAATTTCTAAGAAAAAAATCAAAAATGGATGTCCAATCATCACCTAAAACTTAAATTCATGAAAATAGAATTACCGATAATCTCCCTGAAAAAAAGACAACCTACCTGTACAAATGTACTGCAACTCATGTTCTCTGCTGGATTATAAACCGATTATTATCGATAATGCCAAATCTTTGGGATTCATCTTTGACAACCCACTTAACCTACAAAGTAATATCTCGGCTTTAAGCAAGAGCACATGCTACCACCCACTATTCAGGAGTATCAAGCAGTTCATTCCTGAGCAAGACCTAATGTTAGCTGTTCAGGCACTCAATCTCTCCAGACTGTACTATGGGAATTCACTTCTCAAAGGCATCCCAAAATCCCATATTTGCCCCCTTTAGAGCTATGCTACATGGTGCCGCTCGCTTTCTTTTTGGGGACAGCAAAGTTGACGACATCACTCCGATCATTTTAACACTATAGCTGCTTACCATTGAAACAAGAACACAATTTAAGACTGCGTGCGACACTCGCACATCCCCATGCACCCCCACCTCCTCCTTTTTGGAGGAAAAACTGAAAATCTCTCGTAATCTCCAGTGATCAAGAAACCTACCTACTTGAACTTCTTACATTCAAACAAGAACAGTGTATGAAGCAGTCTTTTTTGCAAGTGCACAAGGATCTGGAATTCACTTGCATCAGCTACAAGCATGACTCCCTGCCTTGCAATTAAAAAAAAGGGTCTTAAAGTCCTGCTATATCAAATAATCTTTAGTTGAGACTCAGAACTCTGCTTTTCATTACTCTAAAAATGCCCATCGCCCAATTCGGCTGATATCATGAGGGTTCCAGGTATTATTTGGTGGTTAATTGTATTTTTATTAGTATTAAAAGCACAGTTTTGGTGATTAATTTTAATAGCCCTGAGCCATGTTGATGCTAAAGAAACCATTCTTCCTTAGTATACATCTTATATATCCTTTCAAATGGTCTTGTGTCAAGCATAGCTATGGTATGTCACTAGAATTCCATAGTACTCACTATGGGATGAAGAAGTCAGAGATGGCTGGAGACAGACAGCTTGATTCACAAACTGAGTTTTGGAGTATATCAAGTAGTGCTCTAGCAGTACTACTTTTTGTACTCTAAAAACAACTCACAAACCTACGCGAGGAGATATCCACCTCTGCCTCTCCTGTCTTTTCTTTTTGGAGATCTCAACACATATAGGTATATGATTTTGCAGCAAATGATGAAGGGACCACTAGGAAAATGGTAAACAATTATCTAAAATATGGGATCAAGAGAACATCAATGAGAAATTTAGGGAGGGACAAGATAATACAAAACACCCTCCCACAAAAGAATATGACTATTTCAATTCACAACATTTACAAAGTAACCATATTCCTTCCTCATGATTTTATATTATCTGAAGACAAGCTTTTAGTGTGTATACCTATAAATACACTACTTGGTTAATAATGTTCAAACTATTAGATAAAGACGTTGTTGTTGAAGAAAGTATGCTAAAGTGTTCTAATTGATTTTCACAATGTTACAACTGTCATATTCACTTGTGTAGGAAAGTACCATCTTGCCTGGCATGCTGACCCCATTTTTACTTGTGTGTCAGTTTGCTTTTGCCTGTCTCACTGGGATCCTGCTAGCCAGGACCCCAGTGCTCATAGTTGTGGCCTGAATGTGTGTTCCCTGTGTAGTGTCTAACTGTGTCACTGAGGCTCTGCTAATCAGAACCTCAGTGCTTATGCTCTTTCTGCCTTTGAAATTGTCACTGCAGGCTAGTGACCATTTTTACCAATTCTAATTGGCACCCTGGAACACCCTTAAAATTCCCTAGTATATGGTACCTAGGTACCCAGGGTATTGGGGTTCCAGGATATCCCTATGGGCTGCTCAGACAATTCTTACACAGGACTGCCACTGCAGCCTGAGTGAAATAACGTCCACATTATTTCACAGCCATTTTACACTGCACTTAAGTAGCTTATAAGTCACCTATATGTCTAACCCCCACTTAGGTGCAAAGTTACTAAGTGTGAGGGCACCCTGGCACTAGCCAAGGTGCCCCCACATAGTTCAGGGCAATTTCCCTGCACTTTGTGAGTGCGAGGACACCATTACACGCATGCACTACATATAGGTCAATACCTATATGTGGCTTCACAATGGTAACTACAAATATGGCCATGTAACATGTCTCAGAACATGGAATTGTCCCTCCATGCCAAATCTGTTATTGGGGTGCCAATCCCATGCATCCCCGGGGCTCCAGCATGGACCCCGGGTACTGCGAAACTAGCTCTCTGGGGTTTTCATTGCAGCTACCGCTGCTGCCAACCCACAGACAGGCTTCTGCCCTCCTGGGTTCTGGGCAGCCCAGTGCCAGGAAGGCAGAACAAAGGATTTCCTATGAGAGAGGGTGTTACACCCTCTCCCTTGGGAAATAGGTGTTAAGGGCCAGAGAGGAGTAGCCTCTCCTGGCCTCTGGGAATGCTTTGAAGGGCACAGATGGTGCCCTTCTTGCATAAACCAGTCTACACCGGTTCAGGGATCCCCCAGCACCTGCTCTGGCGTGAAACTGGACAAAGGAAAGGGGAGTGACTACTCCCCTGTCCAGCACCACCCCAGGGGTGGTGCCCAGAGCTCCTCCAGTGTGTCCCAGACCTCTGCCATCTTGAATGCAGAGGTGTGAGGGCACAATGGAGGCCTCTGAGTGGCCAGTGCCAGCAGGTGACGTCAGAGACCCCTCTTGATAGGTGCTTACCTGAGTAAGTGGCCAATCCTCCTCTGAGGGCTTTTTAGGGTCTCTCCTGTGGGCTTCTCTTCAGATAACGAAGGCAAGAGCTCACCAGAGTTCCTCTGCATCTCCCACTTCAACTTCTGCCAAGGATCGACTGCTGACTGCTCCAGGACGCCTGCAAAACGGCAACAAAGTAGCAAGAAGACTACCAGCGACATTGTAGTGCCTAATTCTGCTGGCTTTCTCAACTGTTTCCTGATGGTGCATTCTCTGGAGGCTGTCTGCCTTCACCCTGCACTGGAAGCCAAGAAGAAATCTCCCCTGGGTCGAAGGAATCTTCCCCCTGCTACCGCAGGCACCAAACCTCTGCTTCACTGGTCCTCTGGGTCCCCTCTCATCATGACGAGCATGGTCCCTCAAACACAGGAGCTGGATCCAAGTGACCCCGACAGTCCAGTGGTCCATGTGTCCAAATTTGGTGGAGGTAAGTCCTTGCCTTCCCACGCTAGACAGTATTCCTGTTTACTGCATGAACTGCAGCTGCTAGGGCTTCTGTGCACTTTTGTAAGGAATCCTTTGTGCACAGCACAGCCCAGGTCCCCAGCACTCCGTCCTGCATTGTTATCAACTCGCTGAGTTGACCACCGGCTTCGTGGGTCCCTCCTTTGTAGTGTTGAGATGACCGCCGTGCTCTGTTTTCTTGAACCAGTGTTCAAGTACTTCTGTGGGTGCTGCCTTCTTCTGCATGTGCTCTCTGTGTTGCTGAGCACCCCCTCTGTCTCCTTTTCCAAGGGGCGACCTCCTGGTCCGTCCTGGGCCCAGGCAGCACCCATTTTCTTCATCTGCAACCTTTGCAGTTAGCAAGGCTTGTTTGCGGTCTTTCTTTGTGGAAACAACTCTGCATCCTCCAGAATGCTGTGGGACATCTTCTGTGCAAAGAAGAAGTTCCTGGCATCTTCTGTTGTTGCAGAATCTTCAGCTTCTTCCACCCTGAGGCAGCCATTTTGCACCTTCATCCGGGGTTTAGTGGGCTCCTGCCCCCTCTGGACACTTTCGTGACTCTTGGACCTGGTCCCTTTCCTTTGCAGGTCCTCAGGTCCAGGAATCTGTCTTCAGTGCTTTACAGTCTGTTGTGGTCTTTTCAGAATCTCCTATCACGACTTTAGTGTGTTTCTGGGGAAGTAGGGTAACTTTACTCCTACTTTTCAGGGTCTTGGGTGGGGTATCTTGGACACCCTTAGTGTTTTCTTACACTCCCAGTGACCCTCTACACACTACACTAGGCCTGGGGTCCCTAAGTGGTTCGCATTCCACTTTCTTAGTATATGGTTTGTGTTGCCCCTAGGCCTTTTGCACCCCATTGTATTCTACAGTGCTTGCACTACTTTTCTAACTGTTTACTTACCTGATGTTGGTTTGTGTGTATATTTTGTGTATTTTACTTACTTTCTAAGGGAGTACATCCTCTGAGATATTTCTGACACATTGTCACTAAAATAAAGTACCTTTATTTTTAGTAACTCTGAGTATTGTGATTCTTATGATATAGTGCTATATGATATAAGTGGTATAGTAGGAGCTTTGCATGTCTCCTAGTTCAGCCTAAGCTGCTCTGCTATAGCTACCTCTATCAGCCTAAGCTGCTAGAACACTACTAATCTACTAATAAGGGATAACTGGACCTGGCACAAGGTGTAAGTACCATCAGGTACCCACTATAGTCCAGGCCAGCCTCCTACAACTTGTATCTGAATTATCACCTGCTTAACTAGGTGGTAGTATTTGGGTGTTTCTGGAATAGATTCAACCTCCCTTAGCCTTATAGGGACCTATCCCTCATCTTGGTTTACCTTCAACTAAAAAAACAGTAGTACAAATGGCTTGACAACAGTTTTAAGCATGTAAGAATGTTTCACAAGAGGTGGCTCTCTAGACATACAGGCCTGTTGTGGAAGGGTTGTGACACGTCTGGCAATCTTCACAGAGTCTCTCTAACAAGTGGATCTAGGGACATCAACACTGAAAAGAATCTCAAGCCACCATAGAAGCTATTCCGGCCTACATCACCATGGAAACCTTTGGTAAGGGGTGGTTGTGGGATTTAGCTGTGGATGGCAGTTGTGTTCATTATTGGGGCTGCACCACTGTAAAAAGTTAAACAAAGCAATTTTGATATAATCAGTTAATGTCTGTGATTTATGCCGGCAGGATCCTAACCCCAATAACCGCCTCCCCCCATTTCCCACAGAAATGGAATCTGTGGGGAATCTATGAGATTTTCTGTCAATGCATCCAGTGGTTGGTGGAGCAGATAAGGCCAATAACTTTAAGGTCTTAGCGAAAAGCCATCAAACTGGAAGAAAGATTTTGTGCCTTGAAGGTAGGTTAATATCTTCACATAATTATTGATATCTACTTTGAAAATACATGGAACCCGTTGGTAGAAGTCAGTTATTGTGCATTTTGTAAATAGCTGGAACACTGCTAGAAGTTAACTGGCACAGCACCACAGAAAGAAGGAGATAGCGGTCTTTTTTTTAATGTACAGTCATCACGAACTTGCCATAACAGAAAAATGAGTCTGCATATCATCTATAGTTATGCAGTGTGCCATGGTGTCTTATATTGTCCAGCTGCATCATCAGCACAGCAGCGAGTCAACAAAACAAAGTGAGAATATGTGTAAGGTTTGATTCCTAATTATGGATGAATCATAGAACAGCAGATGGATTTCTTATGTGCCACGCCATGGGTAAGAGAAAAGACTAGTGACCATCTACTCTGATGAAAGCAAACCTTTGTAATTACCACTGCTGACTTTTAAAGCATTCCCAATGGCCAACAGCTACTTGCCATAGTGGATACATCCTCTGGACATCTTGATGGGGTTATCACCACTTCAGATGAACCAGTGAAACAGTGAGTTATTGAGAAGCTAAAGACTGAAATATGCCCTGTGTTAGACTTGACAGCCTCAGGGTGGTCTTCTCCCAACTTTTTTCCTACCTCCCTCCATTTTTTCTGAACTTCTTTTTGCTGGTTTTAGGATTCTGTGCACTTGATAAGTACTAAAGTGCTTGCTCTCTCTCCCGTAAACATGGTAACATTGGCTCCTACCCAATTGGCATATTTAATTTACCCATAAATCCCTACTAAAATGCACTATGTGTACCTAAGGCATAAAAATTCAATGCTACATGTGGGCCTGCAGCACTGATTGTACCACCCACATAAGTAACCCCTTAACCATGTCTCGGGCATGCCATTCCATGGCCTGTGTGTACAGTTGTACTGCCACCTCCACTTAGCATTTAAAATCCTTTGCCAAGCCTTAAACTCCCCTTTTATTACATATAAGTTACCCCAAAGGTAGGCCTATGTGACCCACAGGGCAGGGCACAGTGTCTGTAAGAAGCAGGACATGTACTTTTAAGTTTTACATGTCCTGGTGGTGAAAAACTTCCAAAGTCATTCTTCACAATAGGGAAGCCTGTTCCCTTCTTAGGGCAGCATGAGGAATTCCTCAAAATACTTTTAAGCTGTAATTCTCTATCAGAAAAGAGCAGCTACTTCATGGTTCATACAGTTGGAATGGTAATGATAAATCTCCTTCAGTGTTAAAGGTGCATTTAACATTACTATTATTGAAATGCCACTTTTAGAAAGTAAGCATTTCTCTGCTCTTACTGCTCTATGTGCCTTACAGCCTGTCTCCAGTCCACATCTGGTCTGTGCTGGGTGACAACTCCCCTTGTGCATTCCATCCAGACAGCCATAAACACAGGGCACTCCACTGCCTCTGCATACTGATGGGTCTTCTTGGGCAAGAAAGGTGGAAGACCCCGCACAGATCATCTGGCAGAGAGGACTATGCTGAAAGGGAACTGGTGCACTTCAAAACCACTCTTTTAAGACTCCCCCACTCCAAATGCACATTTGGGTCTAAGTACTGGGTCTTTGACCCCATTCAAATCAGCACTTATGGATCTGGAACTGGACCTCTGTCAGAAGGGTGCTGTGCAGTTCAGACTAAACTGGACTGCTTTCCTCGAAGGACTGCTCTTCTGCTTGTTGCCCTGCTGCATGCTGCTCTCTAACGCTGCTGGAAGAACTCTGTCTTCCTCCCAGAGTGATCGCCAAAGGCTTGATATTCTCCCTCTGTTCTCCTGCAGACTCAGGGACAGAAAAAACTGCCTACAACTCTCCTGGTGTTGCAGGACTCTGCCTTCTGTGACTCTCACCCTTGCTTGAGGTGCCCAGTCCAAGTTCTGGGCCTCAGAAGTGGGTTGTGCAGCTAGGTTCTACAAAACTCAATGCATCACCTGAGTGTAGTGGAAAAATAGGTGCATCGCTTCCCGAACGACTACACAGAGGCTGCTGATGTTAGTGGAGTTACAGCCGGTGCAACTTGCAGATGACGCTCTGAGCGGCCCGATGACGACGCATTGCATTTACCTCAACAGAACCCACCTACGATGCAGTGACCCCAGTACTTGGAAAATATTGACACATCATGCCCTCAGTGTCGCCGCATTGCTCCATTAAAGGTACTGTTTCAGCGGGCCCTGCGTGTGTTCTGTAGCCGGCCTACCCTCCATCACAGTCAGCCTGGATTTTGGATTTGCAGCAGTCCCTTGCGTTCTCAAGTAACCTTTTGACCACTGGTGACTTCTAAGCACTGTTTTCACATTTAATCTGTAAAAATTCATATCTCGACTTCCACTGGATGGATTTTTGTCATTTTGGTCTTGTTTACTCAGATAAATATTCTCTATTTTTCTAACCTGGTCTGGAATATTTTGTGGTGTTTTCACTGTGCTACTGTATGAGTTATTACACAAATACTTTACACTTTATCTTTAGTTAAGCCTGCCTGCTCTGTGCCACGGTACCAGAGGGTGAGCACAAGATAATTTAGGTTGTGCTGTGACTTACCCTGACTAGGATTGTGGTCCCTTCTTTGACAGGGTGCATACATCTGCCAACTAGCGACTCAGGGCCAGATTTACAAGGCCCTAGCGCATCCTTGCTCCACACTAGTGTAATATTTTTTACGCTAATGTGGCTCAAGGAGGCAATTTGCGCCACACCATATTTAAAATGTGGCGCGAGGCATGCATTGCACCACTTTGTGACCCCTTGCACCACATTATGCCTGCGTCATTAGGAGGCCCACAAAAATGGCACAGTGAAATTTCCAAGATTTCACTGCGCCATTTTTGGCATCTTTTTTACCACCTGCTCAAGGCAGGCGTTAAAGTGACACACCCGTATTAATCAATGGCCTCCTTGTACTTCGCTGTAAAATGTTTGACTCTAGTGGAGCAAAGCGCCACGCTAGCTTCAAATATTAGGATTATTTTGGCCTAAGGTGCGCCATGGTGCACCGTATTGTAAATACAGTGCACCCATGGTGTCATAAGGTGGGGCAGGGGCAACAGAAGAAAACTAGCTCATCAGCACTGATGCACCAGTGTCTTGTAAATATGCCCCTCAATTTCTAATGCCCTACATTGAACAGAAAGGAGATACAAGAGTACATTGTTGCTAAGCATTAGACATTGTTGCACCATTTCCATGTGGTTGCAAACTAATTATAAAACTGAAATGTTATGAGAACAATCAAAAATACAATCCAAGTAAGAGCAGTGGAAAAATTAGCATGCGGCCCTCTTCTTGTATCACTAGGAGTATTGTTACATTCCTCATACATCAAGAAACTGCTCACTGGCAGCTCTGTATCCTGACCCCCAGCCCTACTGGCAATACTGCATGTTGTTGGAAAAAGGAGAAATGGTGATAAAATGAGCCAACAGCAGAACGCTTGCCCCGTTTACTTTCGGGTGGGTGGCTGTGTATTGGTAAGTGAACAACATCCGAATGTAAACTGTAACATATATGGACACAATTTTCACAGCATCACAAGATTTTGACAACATATATGTACTCAAAAAGTTATGAATAAGGGACTTGGCCAAACCAGAAAGAACTGACGTATCACAGAAGCCTCAAGAATTTGACCTGAAGAAAGATGATATGGAAGACGGGCATAAGACACAAAATAGAAATTGTTATGGTAACTTGCAATTGGAGGCTCCAAGGCATCCTACAGTTCATGAGAACACACTGCAGCTGAGGAGTGGAAAAGGGGGAAGTCAATGGGTTTGAGACTCCCACACAAATGTACAACGAGGCTGTGCGACTGTTTGGTGTGTATGTGGAATGCTTTGGGTATTTTCAGGTCTAGGTTTTTAGGTAACAGCACGTAAATAATGAGTTATAAAATAAAGGATTTGGGGTCCAGCCGCCTTTTGCTAATGGTTACTTTAACTGTCAATTAAACGTTGGACAGCTTTCAGGATAATAGATAAAAAGCGGGAATGGGTCAGCCCTCCTTAGTCACTGGCTTTCTTGGCCGCCTCAACTTTATTTCTGTTTTGTAAACACCATAGCCAATAGATAATTCGCTTTTCATTTAAACTGAGTGGTGCCGCTTTCCTGTGCGCATGGGACTTGCATTTAATTAGCTGGCGAAAATGTGTTCCTGTCTGTACAACCGGACTGTTTGTTATTGTTTATTTTCTAACTTATATTTTGTATCCAAAGTGTATTCAAATGTTTTAGCCAAGCAGCTCTTAATGGATAGGTTTCCGCTTTTTTTGTTTACACTGTGTATTTTTTGTAACAAAATACCCTGTCAATCGTCTGCACGTATCTGACCTTGGGTTGCTCTGTTGGCTTTTGGATGGTTTGATGTTCCTGTCCGCTTCTATTATTCTTTCTCTGTTAGTCTTTCTCTTTATGACTTCCCCTGTATCTGTCTCTACCTAGGCGTCTCTGTCTCTAACCACGTCTATTTAACTGTCTCTATCTCTATCTCCATATCTGTCTGTCACTATCTATTTGTCTGTGTCTCTCTGACTTTATCATTCTGTCTCTATCCATGAACTTGTCACTAACTACCTGTAACTCCCTGTCTCACTTCTATGTCTTTCTGCCTTACCTTTCTGTCTCCGTCTGTCTGTCTCTGTCTGTTCCATGTACCTATGTCTCTGTCTCATCTGCCTACCTATCAGTTTCATTTAGGTCACCTATCACTTTAAACTTTTACTTTCTGAAACGCAATTCTAGGTTTCAAAAACTAAATAAAATAGCAAATTATCCTATTTTTGCTTTTTGCGCGAATTATAATTTGAAAGGCTACCAGTGGTAGATATTTTTGTGTTTTCCTATAAATGATCAACATATTTAAGGTAAAACATTTTACACTTTCATACAGTAAAAACAACTTTCAAAAAAATTAAAACCAGCTACAAGTACTTCCCTCTTTACCATTTCAATATTCAAAAATTAAATATATTAAAAAAATATACAAGCATGTTTACAAATTCAAACTACTAAAGACACGGTTAAGTCCGGACCTACTGCCTTTGCCAATGCTCGTTTTGGTATTGTACCATTGATGTCTGTTTGTCCAATTTCGGAGAGATGTTTTGTTCTGAGGACACATCTTGTACTACGTTCTTTACAGGGGATTGTGTATGCTGCACATTACATGCCACTGACCTCTGGCAGTGTGTGCTCAATAAAAGGATGCTCCAGCACTGGTGAGAACATCCCACACTTACAACGGGGTTGTACATGTCCTTTTCTTCTGTGCTGCTTTAGTCCACTAACATTCTTATCTGAATAAAGAGACTCTCCACTCCGCATAATCTAACAGATCATTTGAAAACTGCATACATTTCAAAGCATGACATGGAAAACAACCACAATATCTCCACAACTCACAAAGAGTTTCTGGCAGTTCAACAGACCCGAGGAGCAAAGGCACATTTCAGTTAAAATCAAAAGATTTCCAAACCCACCAGGCTGCTAACCAGTTGTGGCACCGACCATTTGGAACTCGCTGTGAGCGGATGGTTCTGCCCACCTTATATGCACAGATATTTCAATTTGTTGATTACCTGGTTTTGGACCTTTTACTGTAGTGGAGCCTCATTACCTGAGATAATAAACTCTTGGCAAATAGGCTGCGCATGTCTACCACCAGTGTCCACCTTTTAAGATAAGGCCACTGCAGCGCAGTAAGGGTAAGAGACACTTGGCCGGTTACACATGAACACCTGTACACACATGTGAGGGCTGTGAGTGGGAGACTCCTGTCATGCACAGCCGAGTAACTGCGCACAGGTAGCTGGGTTATTTACTTTTCTCTCCAGCAGCAGGAACAAAGGTCTCTCTCCACAAAGGGAGTAAGTAACAGTGCATAAGTCAGCTCCTGAGGTAGAAAGGGGTGGGGCGGAGTGCTATGCATCAATCAGCCAGCTGTCAACCTGTGCAGGAGGAGGGCATTCCCAAGCCCACTAAAGAAAGGAGAGAGCCCAGACCTCTCAAGCCAAACGAGGAGGGGGCTCCTTTGACGTTTTGCTGGGCAAGGCCCTAGCAGTGATGTCAGTGATGGGTGGGGCTGAGACCCCCAGAGCAGATGTGACAAGTGACTCATGGGTGATGCCATTTTGAAATATCACAGAAGGCTGTGCAGTGTGGTTGGGACAGGGGTAAAGAGGTGACATGGCACATCAGGATAGGACAGAGGTGCATCCCTGTTGGACACACTCACCCCCCACCTAAAAGGTCCTGCGCAGTGAAAAGAGCTCTCGCTAGGGTGTGCTTCTCTGCTGGATACTGGACAGCTCCTTGCAACGTTCATCGCCTTGGAGGACTAACAAAAAGACTCCAGGTAGCTAGGGCTCGTCACTAGGAGCAAGACAAGACCTAAAGCAATTAGAACTGCCCAACAGGGCCCGAGATATTAGCTTGCAAGGCATTTGACTTTTGACCCCCCTGCAAGTTTCGGAGTGGGTGGAGCTCTGCTGCCGGCACTTTTCTTATCACCTGGGGTGAGCCAGGGCTCGGGGTTGCTGACAGAAGTGAGGCCTCAAGATTCACCCAGTAGGGAGCGTGAGTGGGGTACCCTCCCCAGCGTTCAAAGGGTCTGGGGACCCCAGGCTGTGTCATTTATTTTGGGGTCTGAGACCACAATTCAAGGCCCCCAAGAAGTAATTGAAGCAATGAAGTGCTGTCGTGCTGCCCGAGTGCCATGACAGCAATGGGAGCACTGTCACACTCCCCCGACCCAACCACAAGCTATTAAAGGGGCCCAGGACCCCATCCCAGGGCCAGAGGAAGAGGACCATGCGGGGAGCACTGGCGGCTGCCAATCAATGGCAGTGGGGCGGAGGGACAGGGGAGGAGGTGGGCAATACATTTTTTAAAAAAAAGCTTACCTTTGGGGGACACGCGTTCGTCTCCCTTCTGTCCTCGTCCTTTTTCTCCTTCTGGCTCACACAGGCTCCGAGCCAATCACGATGCGGCTGTCACCAGCATAAAAGCAGCGTCGTGATTGGTCTGAGTGGCCTGCTTCGCAGCTCAAACTGAGAGTGAGAGCTTGGGCATGTTGTCTACTCAGCTGTGCAATACAGCCAAGCAGAGAACATGCAAAGTGCGTATGTTTGTTTGGCCGGCCCAACACGGCTCACCAAACAGACATGTGCACTTTGTGCACCAAATGCCCTCCTCCGGCCCCCTCCCTCCAGCCCAGTCACACCCATTGTTCCCAGGAAAAATAAAATGATAATAACATTGCGTTATTATCATTTTATTTTTCATTTCTCCTCAATCCAGTGGGCCGACGCTCCTACTCCTTAGTGGAGGAGGCGCCCCTGCAGGGGAGCGCCATCACATTCCCCCTGCGAAAACAGGGAGGGGCCCAGGACCACATCACTGGACCCTGAATAGATGGCAAGGCGAGGGAGCGCCGTTGTGCTCCCCTTGCCATATTAGAAAGGAGCCCAGGACCCCATTCATGGGCCCCGACAAAAGAAGGAGAAGGGGGACTCCAAAAGAATATTCTGCCAGGATTTTCCTGGCATTTTCAAGCACTACAGTGATTTGTGATCTAGATCTTCCTTTGAGAGGGGTAAGAGTGACTACTCAATGTCATCAAGAAGTATTTCCATCCACTTATATTTATTTGTAAATTGCTGCAGAATATTGAGTAGTGTGTGTGATAACTGTACTTTTCCCTTTTTTTAAAGAAAATACACAGACTTGGCAATCATTTATTGAGTGTTATTATTGTGTATTTGTGAATGATGATTACTAGTCCACACCACCTCCCTTGAGTAGGCCATGGGCTGCTCAGCTTTGCTACCCTGAGAGAGTTCTACGCTACAATGGGGTGCTTGGTTCACACAGGAGGACAAATGTGTTCGAAATGGGGTGCCTGGTTGTTGAGGAGACAGTTAATGGTGAAGATTGGACAGTGCTCTTCTCACTGAACTTGTCCATTATAAATATGAGTAACGCAAATTTCAACATCCATTCGTCTCAACCTTTGCGGTCATCAGGATCTGAGCCCTCTTTGAAGTGGACGGACTGGAGAGAGTACTTTACAAACTATATTGAAGCGATTGATGAGGCTGGGGAGATGTCTTCTGCACAAAAGTAAAGGGTTCTTCTACATTGCCCGGCTCCTATGGGGTTAAAAATGTTTTCTAAAGTGTCATAAACTCCTGCATTGGGAGATGTGTGTTTTCAGTGCGGCGCTTAATGATTTAGATAAGCATTTTCAAGCCAAAGTATGTATTGGTTTAAGTGGATACATATTTTTTAAGCGCAAACAAACCGAGGCAGAGACCACCGATGAATGTGTGGCTGATTTGAAAAAGTTGCCAAATGATTGAAAGTTTGGCATTTTACAAGATGATGTAATAAGGGATCAGGTCGTGATGCATGCAAACAATCCGCCCATTCAGGAGAGATTGTGGGTAAATGGTGATTCACCTTTGAATACCATCTTGGCTACTGTATGGAAAGCGTAAATATCAGAAAAAAGCACTGTGGCTATGAAACACAATAATAAGGAAATAGCATCAGTGAACAGAGTTCTTAAAAGCTATAGTACAAAAAATTGTGGCCCGTATTTATACTTTTTTTGCGTCGCATTTGCGTCGTTTTTTGACGCAAAAACGGCGCAAACTTGCAAAATGCCATTGTATTTTGTAGGTTTGCGCCGTTTTGCGTCAAAAAGCAGCGCAAATGCGGCGCTAAAAAAGGAATAAATACGGGCCTGTATGTCTTCTTACAAAATGAAAACTATGAGATGTGAAAGAGGTAAATGTTATAGGTGCGACTGCAAACAACATCTTGCTTCCAGCAAAAAGTGTCCTGCTATTAAGAGGAAATGTGGTAATTGTGGTACCAGGGGTCACTATGCCAAAGTATGCAAGAAAAAAAAAGTGTTGTATATATGATGAAAAGGATATGGCAGAGCAGAAGGATTCAGAGCAAGGTTCAGATGAGGATAGATTGAATATTGTCAAGAATATTAAAGAAAAATGTATCTTAAATATACAGGATGACACATGAAAAGGAAACCCAGAATGTAAAATGACTACTGGTGGGGTGGCAGTAACTATTTTTGAAGATTCTGGTTCCCCTTACACTATTATTAACTAAAACATCTGGTAAGAGAAGTTGTAGAGAAAATTGGCGAATTTCTAATTCTTTCTGACATTGATCCTGAAGGTTATAGCGGGGAGAAAACAGACTTACTGGGGTTCAGATGGTTAATTTTTAAATTTAAACATAGGTTGTCACATGGTAAATTGTGCGTAGCTAGAAAAGGTCTGCCAGTGCAGGGCTGGCGTGACTAGAAAGATCGGCTTATTTTGTTAGACCCCAATAGCAAAGAACAAGCCTTGATTGTAAACCAGAATACAACTATGGGGGACAAATTATGTAAAGAATTCCTGCTGTATTCAAACAATGTTTAGGTAATCTTGTTGGAAAAATTGGTGTCGTCTTGTGTGATTGAACCGATTTAGGCATCTAAATGGATTCATCCGATGGTGGTGGCTCAACTCAGTAATGGTAAACTTACATTATGCATTGACCTCTGCCATCTGAATAATATTATTATCATTGACAAGTTTCCATTACTTAAAATAAAGGAGATGGAGACTCTGCTTAAAAAAGCGCAATGCTTTTCTTTTCTACCATCAATGTATCTTCTGCTTATCACCACTTTTTGTTGACACCTTAGTCACAGAAGCATAGAGCGTTCATCAAACCAGAGGGTTGTTTCCAGTTTCAGCATATGACATTCAGCCTGGCTTCGGCAGCTGCCGACTTCCAGACATTAATGTTCAGTTTTTTCAGCATGAAGCAGAATGTTATGTTTTTTCAGGATGATATTCTGGTCTTTGGCAAGAATAGACATGAGCATGATTAAAACTGGCCAAAGTACTTTCCATTCTTGAATCAAAGGGACTGAATGTAGAATTCTCCAAAGGTACGTTTTCAGGGAAAAGTGTAACATACCTAGGCCATCTCATTGATGAATTTGCGGTAAAGCCTACACCTACTCTAGTTCAGGCCATTAAAAATGGCTCCACACCGAAAAGTAAAGAAGCTGTTCGGTTGTTTTAGGCCTTGCTGAGTATTTGCTAAATTTATTCCCAAGTTTGCGAAGAAGTGTTTCTACATCTGGCAATTTCTAAAATCCGGGAGAAAATTTGCGTGGTCACAACAATGTGAAAACGACTTTGAAAACATAAAATAAGGTACCACTGAGGCAACCACAATTTTGAGCTTTGACCCTAATGCTGATTTTACAGTCACAACTGATGCAAGCAACAACGGTCTGGAAGCCATGATGAGTCAAGTACATATAAAGTGGGGAGGATGTGATAGCATTTGTGTCTAAGTCATTAACGCCTACAGGAGAGAAATACCCTCTACAATTGGGAAAGAGGCACTAGCCTGTGCATGGACATTGGAGCATTTCAGAGCGTCTGAATGAGGTAGGCCTATTGCCGTTCATTGTGATCATACACCCTAGGCAACAAATTTTGGTAATGGAGGGTACCACCAATGCTTGCTGGTCCATAGAAGTAACAAGACAGTTATGTTGTTGCTTTGTTTGTGGGCTTCACAGCATAATTCAACCTGGTAAAATCCTTAGGTCTAAATTACAGAGTTGGAAGATTCTGCAATGTCTGCTTGCAGTCTTGTAGTCCATGCATATAAATATTAGGTCCTGGTCAACTGTGTTTGACTGGCTAAATTAACTTCATTGATCCATGTTGAAGCAGGGGTGGGTCTTAACTCCAAAACTGATTAGTTTATTTTTAGAGGATCTTCCCAAAACAATATCTGAGGCACATTTTGTTGCCCAACACATGCTATATCCACATTTCTTGTTTACTAAATGTTGATGGCTTGCTGGTAATCGATTTTAAGCACATAGGACATCATCCCAAATTACCTGCACTCAGAGATTAATGTACTAAATACAGCCTTAAAATTAGTGTTGATAAAACAAAGAAAATCATTTTTTTCTGTAAAGTCAAGGATGCATTCTTGGCAGCTTGATGACACTTCATTAGAGTAGGGAAGCTCTTATACATATCTAAGGTTACTTTTCTCTGTTAAGTTTCAATGGGATGTTTATTTTACATCCCTACAATCTAAACCGTTGTCTATAGTAAATGGTTCACTTTGTTTTGACCTCTGTTAGGTGGCCTACTGGTAGTGCGGAAGTGTTTTAAATAATGAAAAATAATGTGTGGGCCTCAGATGAAAAGCTATATTTTAAACACAAATGAGAGTACTAGGTTTTTGGAGTAATCAATGTTAAGCTTGAAAGGCTGCAGAATGCATTTTCCTCTTTTTTTTACAAACCCTGACCTAGGTCAAAAATGTGAGATGTTAAACTTTCAATGATACGAATGTACTGAAAAATGTATGACTTGATGGAAATTGTTTGATTTTGACCTTTCCTTAGGCATAGTTTTCAAAATAATGTATTAAAATGTTTAATCTGATTTCCGTAGAATGTTTCAAATGAACAACGACATTTGTTAATTTAGATGGATGGGAATTATATTAGATCATAATGTAATGCAGAGGCCTAACCATGGACTTTAGGTGTCTTCCAGTAAGTGAATTCCGTGAATGTTTCTCTGACTTACCAAATGTTTCACAAAATGTTGATTCTAAAATGTAATATCTATGAGCTGTTGTTTCTTAACTGCTTAGACAACGACGGAAACTTTCATGTTCACATGAGGACACAGTGTACTCTTTGGATAAGACAACCGAAAACTGCAACAATTATTTCAACTAATGATATGAAGATGTTATATAAAATGCATGTTCCTAGAGTTCAGTTCAGTTCAGAGACCCATACACTCTCACCATTAGACCCTTTCCAGACTCTTTGCAGAGGTCTTTACAGTCGCTTCTCAGATTTATTCTGAGAGACCCTTTTACGTGTGCTGAATGAATTATTGAAGCTTATAATTTGCTAATGCTTATGCAATTTTGTCAAAGAAGATGAAGAGGTTATCAGACAAAGAAGTAATCTAAGATACCGGCATAGATTAAAAAAAGAGTTGATTTATGGTTTTCTTCTCTGCTAATGATTTTTGGTGCAGGTTTGAGACAGGAAAAGTAGCAATTTGTTGCAATTGTACTACTGGTCAATGTTAGTGGAACCTGATAAACAAAGGTGACACTGCATTGATTCAGGTGATTTCCTGTTGGTCAAGATTTCATTGGTGTGTATCAAACTCTCTTTGATTGAGAAAAGTCGGAGGGTGTAAAAATCTGATTTTTTTCTAATTATTGAATTGTTCTTTTTGTTTTCTTTAGAAGGGACAGATAAAGACTGTTATGTTGCATAGAATAGTAGAATTGATGCTTTGTTTGAATACAAAGAAATTGTAAAGGACGGTGAGCCGCTGCATGGAGCAGATTGTTGTCTCATATTCTGCTGTTGTGGTATTGGTTAGTTGGTGTGAAACGCCACACTGATTGGTACAGCTGGGTGTAGAGCTGCATATTGACCGGTTGAGTGGTTTACAGAGCCGGGCAGAGATTGGGAAATGAGCTTACTGAAATGTTATGTACATGGAACAGAATCAAAACATTGAAGGTTTATATTTCGTTGTTTCCCATTGTTTTATTTAAATACAAAATCATGAAAATCTTCAAAGCTACTAGACGTTTAATGAAAGGTGATGTGACTATTGCAGTATGAGAGGGTAAAGAGGCACCATCTAAGGATACACCAGCTTACCATATGATGATTGAAGAAGGCTTTCACACGTGTGTGACTTCGCCAGTGGTGCAAGATCAATGACAAAGAGGATCCATTGAGCTTTCCTGGACGGGATATATGTTTTTTGACACTTATAGACAGACTACTAAAAACACTTTGTGACATGAAGCCTCCTCCTAAACCTACACTATTTGAAGAACTAAGTGCTTGGGAGAATATGGATCATACTGGAGATACAGAAAAATACCAAAGATGAACAAAGAGAGCTACGAGAAATCATACAGATGCAATATGGGATGAACAACAGCAGAGATGGAGAAAGAACCTGGGGCCAGATGTAGCAACCAGTTTGCGACTCGCAAACGGCAAAAATTGCCGTTTGTGAGTCGCAAACCGGAGTTTGCTATGCAGAAATGCATTTTGCAAGTCGGGACCGACTCGCAAAATGCATTTCCGACTCGCAAATAGGAAGGGGTGTTCCCTTCCTATTTGCGACTCGCAGTGGTATGCAATTCCATTTGCGACCGCGGTCGCAAATGGAGTCGCAGTTACCATCCACTTGAAGTAGATGGTAACCCACTCGCAAATTGGAAGGGGTCCCCATGGACCCCTTCCCCTTTGTGAATGGACCCCAAAATATTTTTTCAGGGCAGGTAGTGGTCCAAGGGACCACTACCTGCCCTGAAAAAATTCCGAAACAAAAGGTTTCGGATTTTTTTTAACTGCAGCTCGTTTTCCTTTAAGGAAAACGGGCTACACTTGAAAAAAAAAAAACTGCTTTATTAACAAGCAGTCACGGACATGGAGGTCTGCTGACTACAGCAGGCCTCCATGTCAGTGAGTGCCCATAGTCGCTATGGGGCCGCAATTTGCGACCCACCTCATTAATATTAATGAGGTGGGTCTTTGCGACCCCATAGCGACTCGCAGACGGTGTCTGAGACACCGTTCTCCATTGCAAATTGCGAGTTGCAATTTGCGAGTCGCTCGGACTCGCAAATTGCAAGTCGCAATTTGCAAAGTACCTACATCTGGCCCCTGGTGAGAAAATGTGCAATCTGAAAAAACATGAGAAACCCCAAAAAGAAAAAAATTATTAAAGGGAAAAAGGAAACAAATGCTGAAATGAAATCAGACACTGAGACTGATTCAGGAGATTACATTTTGGATGAGTTATTGGCTGCACGTCCACCACCTTGGGTGGGTCCTGTGACAACTACTGATGGAACAACAACTAATAATGTGACAGTGGCTATAGCCCCTGTTGATACAAATGCATTTCAAACTGAAAGACCATTCTCAATGACCCAGCCCACTGTAGCACAACCTGTTGTAGCACAGCCCATTATGACACTGCCTGGTATGTCACAGCTTGTTGTACACCGCGTGATACCAAATAATGTGCCTGTCGAAGTTGAGACTGTACAGGTAGTGATGCCTACAGGTATTACTGCCTCTATTGTGACTGTACCAGCACCCGTTGGTAAGGTTCTCAAATCACAGCCAGCAGAAATGTGAACGGCAAATGCTCTGACTAATATTGTCCCAAATGCAGTAGCTCAAGGAGCTGTTCAAGGAGCACCAGTGACAGGGTTTATCCCCACTTCAAAGAATTCACAGATTGTTGCATGGATACCAACACAGATGTTTAGTCATTGAGGGAAGGGAGAAGATTTGTCTTTACGACACAGACAACACAAGGTGAAACAAATTTGTTTGAAGATGGGATTTTTTTCACCATGGTTTAAGGAAATTGCCAGAAAAAGTGCAAAGACGGAGAATGCAGAAAGCCCATGAACTAGTCAGAGTGTGGAAAAAGAGAGACCACTAAACGTCCTGAGATTATATGTGAATCAATACCAAGAAAAAGACCTGATTTATTTGCGCAAAGAAATGACTAAGCAAGCTGCAACTGTACATGGCACATTGACTGAATTGGCCAATAAATATGAAGTAGCTCTCTCAAAAGCATCCCATTGCAGAAACGTTTTGTGATACATTTGGATGATGAAGCAGTTGAGCCAATTCGATGCTGAGGAATGCGATTGCACATTACTGAATTAGTGAAATGTGCATGCAGATGGAGTGAGTTTGAGAACTTAGAAAGCAAATGGGCAAAGAAGTAGTAGAAGAAAAAGATATCAGCAAAGGCTTCTGAAGTAAAGAGAAAAACACCTCTAGGTCCCCCAGGTGAAGCTTCGGCTTATCCATTCAGAGAAATACCAGGTGGAAAGTATGTCCATGTACCTTGGAGTAGGGGAAATCTTGCATCATTTACAAACAATTCCCCAGGGTGAGAGAAAATCCTATGCAGTGGTACACACAGGTTGAAAGGTTTGTGAAGCCTTCCTAAGTATTGTAGACTGATTTGAATACATTATTTGACATTGTTGTTCCAAATGACTTGTGGTCTGAATGTTAAATTGCTATACACTTGCCAACTTCAGAGCCACAAAAAGATTCTCACACTAATGCAACATCACCTACTTTGATGGATAAAAACAATGAGGTAATTACTTTCCTGAGAGGCAAAGATCCTCCAAAGGATATGGATTTTGTGAGGTCAAACAAGATTCAGCAGGAAGTAAAAGAGTCTATGCATGAGTATTAGGAGAAGTTGTTGAAAGTGTTTCAATAGCACACAGGTTAAATGCATCTTGAAACAAATTACATGGAATTGTTTATTTCACAGTTTGTTCTTGGATTGAGACCTGAGATTAGTCAGCATCTACAGTAGAATGTGATTTGCTGGCAGACAAAATCGTTGGATAAGATTCTGAAATATGCTAAGTATTGTAGTGAGGAACAGGAGATGAACCAGAAAAAGTTAAGTAAAAGTTCATGCTGGCACAAACTAATATGGCATAGAAGTGTTTTCAGAATCAGTTTTTTGCAGGGAATGTTGGTGCAGTGCAAGGTGTCGGTTTTCAAAATGTAAGGAACTGGGTTTTAAGCTGGATTGCTAAGTGTTCAAGGAGATATGACTGGTGCACAGGGTGGAGGTCGTGGTTGTGGAGTTACGAATGATCCTAATATAGGTGTGGATGTTGCAACGCTGAAGAAAATGGCTTCTTGTCATTTCTGTAACAAGATCAGGCATTGGAAGAGGGTGTGTAGGTTTAATCTAGATAGGATGAATGCTGATTAATCAAATGCAAGGAGGAATAGAAGTGCAGATGCAAAATGTTCCAGTTCAACAAATGAAAGTGCCAGTGCAAACTCAGGTTCCAATGATGCAGATCCCACAAGCCCCTATAGTTCAAAAGAATGTGAGCAATCCTAAAATTAACATGAATCAGATGCCCTGAGTAAATGAAAATACTTTTCAGGCAACCTTTCAGCAATTTCCTATGATTGAAACTGAGAGTTTTAACTCTGATATGTCACAATGATGATACCTGAGAGAGGAGGAAGAATGCATGCTGGCGCAGTCTTAGAGGTAGAACAGATAGGACCTTTTATAGAAGGAAAGGTAAATGGCCACCATGTGTCATTTCTTATTACCACAGGTGCTACTCTTTCCACTGTTAGAACAGGGGAAGTCCCAGACCCACCCCTCTTGGGAAAGAAAATCCAAGTTGTAGTGTTACAACCAAACAGATTACAAATCCAGTTTCAAAATAAGTCCTGGTAAAAATAGGTTAATTTGAAGAAAATCACCAGTTTGTTGTGTGTGACTCGAGTCCTGTAAACCTGCTAGGACATGATTTGTTGTGCAAGTGAAATTGCACAATCTACTGCATTACTGATGGAGTTGAGTTACAGATTCACAATTGAGTTTAAGCTAGTCCAACAAGATACTGAAGGGCTTTACCCAATGAAGACTGTGGAGGAATTGCCCCCTGATTTGAGAAAAACTGCAAATCCACAAGTATGGGAAAAGAGAAATAAATCGGACTAATCACAGGAATAGAACCAGCCCGAATTACAGTCAAGCCAAATGCAATCTTCCTGAGAACACCACTACATCTCTTGACCCCAGAAATATTGGCAGGAATCACACCAATAATAAGGACATGATGAAGAAAGGGATTTTGAGGGAAATAGTAAGTTGTCCTTTCAACTCACTGATTATGGGCTTACAGAAGCCCAATGCAAAGTATAGAATAGTACAAGATTTGCGAAAGATTAATGACATAGTCATCCCTGTTGTCCCGTTGTACAGAATTCAGCCACCATACTTTACCATATTCTGTGGACAGCAGAATGGTTCACTGTTGTGGACCTTCTTTCTTTTCAGTGCCATTGTATGAGGATAGCTAGTTACTATTCTCATTTGTGTTTAGAGAGAGAGTTTTGGCATGGTGCCGAGACCCACATGGGCATACTGAAAATCCTTCAACCCGTAAACAGATTCTGAAGGAAAATCTGGAAACACTGCAGATGCCTTGTAATTCAGTACTTTTGCAATACATTGATGACCTGCTTGTGGCATCAAGCACAAGAGAAACTTGTAAGCAGGATACCACTGCTCTCTTCAATCACCTAGTTGAGACTGAATACAAAGTGTGCCCCGGTTAACTATCAATAAGAAGTTGAATATCTGGGACATATCATTGAAAAAGGAAGAAGAAAAGTGTCATGAGAGAGAATGGAGGGTATTCTAAGGATGGATCCTCTGAAAATGCAAGGAGTAGTCAAAATGTTTCAGGAAATGGTTGGCTATTGTAGACAGTGGATACCCTAACTTTTCCATAGTGGCTAAGCTATGCAATACAGAGATGTGCCTGATCCTCTTCCATGAGACAACTAATGCATGGAAGCTTTCTTGGAGCTGAGAGAAAGTCTCTGCCATGCTCCGGAGCTAGGAATGCCAGATTATACCAAGATGTTTACTCTATTATGCAGTAAGAGGGAGGACTGCACTCTATCAGTGCTTACATAGTTACACGGTAAGGCAAGAAGGTAAGTAGCCTATTTTTCAATTACCCTTGTCGCCACAGGGCTGCCTGGTTGTCTAAAATCAATAGTGGCCATGAGCATCAATCTTGAGAGGTGTGAAAGGATACTCTGTCGAAATGTGCTTACTAGAACCAAAACCTAATATATGACAAATTCCAGTCTTACCAAATATGAGCAGCAAATCCTTGCTTCTGATACTCTGATTCTGAATTGCTGTCAAGTTTTCAATCTTGGTCCCTGCTTTCCTTGCCTGAAAGTGATGTATCTGATAATTCTGAACATGACTGTCTTGATATCACAGATCTATGCATCAAGCCAAGACCCGACTTAAAATATAAGCCCTTAATTAGACCTGATTATGTGCCTTTCGTTGATGGCTCATGTTTGAGAACAAACAATGGCTCCCTGAGAGCAGCTTATTCTTTTTGCACAATCCAGGACATTGTAAAAGCTTCCTGGATTCAAGGGGCTACCTTGGCACAAGTTGCAGAACTGACTACCCTTACCCGAGCTTGCAGTTTAACAGCCCAAACGAGAGTAACTATATTTACAGATGGTCAATATGGTTTTGATGTGATCTATGATTTCAGTTATGGTCACAAAGAGGTTTTATGACATCATCTGGTTCACCTAAACAAAATGGTGAGCATATGGGAACACTATTGGAGGCTTTGCAACTCCCAACTGAAATTGCTGTTGTTAAATGTGCAGGACACTGGAATGACAATGGTTATGTCACAATCAGCAACAGATATGCAGATGAAGCAGCACTTTATTGTGCAATTGTGGCCTGCACATTCACTGGAACATTTACAGGTGAATCTTAAAAGACACAGGTCCTCATTATGACATTGGCGGTAAGTCTCGCTTACCGCTGTGATGACCGCCGCCAACATAACGCCGGCGCGGCGGATTACCGCTACCCATATTATGACACACACATAGCAATCCATCACTATACAGCCACTCACACAAGTCCGCCAGCCCAAAGGTGGGTGATAAACTGGCGGTACCAAAACCCACACCATTACGCCAACAGAACTACGCCCACAGAATTGACCCACGAATAACCATGGCGGACATTCAACCGTGGTAAACCATTGGCGGTACATAGCACTGCGCTCAAAATATACACACACATACAAAACAACACCACATTGGTCAATCTGAATAACACACACCTGACACCCATACACACACCACACCCACACACCCACACAATTATAAAGCACACACCCACACTACCCACAACCCCTTACGACCCAAAAATATTGACAACTGAGAGAGACAGAACAGGACACCTAAGAGCCACAAAACACCATTACCCATATACCATCCACGCACCTTACAGCACACACCCTATCACATCACTCCACACACCCTCACACACACCACTCACACTACACCCATTGCACCACAAAGACACCCCAGGTTCTCAGAGGAGGAGCTAAGAGTCATGGTGGAGGAAATCATCAGGGTAGAGCCACAGCTATTCGGATCACAGGTGCAGCAGACATCCATTGCTAGGAAGATGGAGCTATGGTGGAGATTCGTGGACAGGGTCAATGCCGTGGGGCAGCACCCCAGAACAAGGGACAACATCAGGAAGAGGTGGAACGACCTACGGGGGAAGGTGCGTTCCTGGTAGCAAGACACCAGATAGCAGTACAGAGGACTGGCAGTGGACCCCCACCTCCTCTCCCACAATTAACAACATGGGAGGAGCAAGTCTTGGCAATACTGCATCCTGAGGGTCTGGCAGGAGTAGCAGGAGGACTGAACTCTGGTAAGTCAACTCTTTACTACTTTCATCCCCCTACCTGCATGCCATCACATACCCCCACCCTTACCCTCACCCTCGCTTCCATCACTTCACCACCTCACACACACTCGACCATCACAACCCACCCATCCCAAAACCAAACCCTGCATGCAACACCAATAAATGGACACCCATCACAGACCTGCATGGACAACTATCACTAAAGCATGCACACTAGAGACCATCACCTAGCCCACCAAATCACTACTCACACAAGGCAAAGCTGCCAGGGCAATAACAACCATACCGGGCAACACACCCATGCACAAGATGTCACACGCAGAAGCAATAACACTGCCATTACATCCCTACAGGTCCCCCATCCAACGTCACCGGAGAGGAGGTGCCAGCAACATCCAGTCCCCCCCCAAAAGAGGCCCACAGTGATGACAGCAGCTCTGGATGCCTGGATCTGGATGACCAACCTGGCCCATCAGGGCCCTCCGGACAGTCGGTTACACAGCCACAGTCCCATACAATCACAGAGCCTCCCCCTCAGGAAATACCACCACACCACCCTGTCCACCCTAAACTGCCATTGTTCCACTTCCTATGCTCCCTTGGACAATGCACCTCTGATCCACATAGACTAGACTCTATCCTTGACTTTCCTCTATCAGCAACCCACCCCATTGCACATCCACCTCCACTGATTAGCACCTAAATAAACACCCTTGGTAAAACTACAAGTATGAAGTCTGTCAAATGATTGAACTATGTATTTGTTCAACAAGCTGTAAACATTGCAATTCAACTGTACAGTAATGTATACATAGGTATGACCTGTAGTTGGCTGCAGTCAACACACCAGGAGCCAGAGTGGGGCACATATATCTGCAAATAGAGATGCCTAAGGGTTCAGTAAGTGGCCATAGTAGTGTGAAAAACAGCCTGCCATGTACAAGCACTATTGAGAACACTGGCTGTGACATTCCTGCTACCAAGCCCACTGTCACTTGGAAAGAACCAGTTGCCAAGAAATGGAGCACAGATAGGGCTTGCACAAGAGGGGGGATCCCAGTGGGCATGACAGATAGCAGATATCAGGTCTGGCACCAATAGGGCACACAGCTACGTGATTGTGGCACTGTCAAGTCTGTAGGTGAGGATAATGTGCCTGTCCTCCATTGTTGCCAAGTCTATCAGGGGTCTGTACATGGGGAGATGTCTCCATCTCCTAATCATTTGCACAGTTGTAATCTAGGGGGCAAAACGGGGAGCGGCTGGTCAGTATTCCACATTTCCAAACTGTACACTGCATTGCTTGTTGTGACTGAAACAGTATGTTGTTGCATAGGCCCAAATGGTGCCTATGTGTACTGTGACACAGTTAGGTGCCATGGCCTGCCCCCCACCAAAATGGCTTCCCCCTGTCCTGTGTGAATGGACAGGTGGAAATGAGGTAATTCCACTGATGTTGTGCGCCGTTGCTTGTGGCGGTCGAGTACCACCATGCAACTCCTCATTGGTTGTCATGGGCCCTATGGATTACAGTGGCCAATGGCGATGTACGCCGGCGGTGACGGTACACACCGCCGTGGACATGACTGCCATTTTCTATCTGTTCTCTCACTTGCTACCTGACCTTCAACAGGAGAGGACCTACACTGCAAGTGCTGCTGCGACCTATGTCTGGAACCGACCATGGCTCGAGTCACTGGGGAAAGGGCCCCTGCCTTCACTGCTGCAGAGTTGGAGAGACTGGTGGATGGGGTCCTACCCCAGTACCAAATGCTGTATGGGCCTCCAGAATAACAGGTGAGTACACTGTGAGCACGATGCATGGGGCATGAATGCATGGAGTGCTGTGTGTGAGGGCCTCATGTAAGGGTGGGGTGGTAGAAGGGTCCTGGGCAGCATGCTGCATGTATGCTGGGCAATGTCTGTGCATAAGGGGATGTGAGGGATATTGTGGGCCATAAGTGTAACAGGCCGGATGGTATGGCTGATACCTTTTTCTATGTTTATGTCCCTGCAGGTCAGCGCCCATCAGAAAAAGGGTATATGGCGTGCCATCGCCAAAGACGTGTGGACCCGGGGCGTCTACGGCAGGTGGAGCAACCACCGTCGCAAACGGTGGGAGGACCTGAGACACTGGGCAAGGAAGAGGGTGGAGGCCCAGCTGGGGGTGGCCTCCCAACGAGGAACCCTGACCCCCCGATGGCCTGTATACTGGCAGTGGCCTACCCGGAGCTGGATGGGTCCTTGAGGGCAACACAGCAGCCACAAGGGGGTGAGTACAGTTTCCCAATATACTACTTGCACATGGTAGGGTGGTCTCCGGGTGGGGGATGTGGGCCTGTGGGTGACCCTAGGCCAGGCCGGACATTGCAGGGTAGGTCCCATGTTGGGCAGGGGCTGATGAACCCCACCTCCTGCTAAGCTAGTAAGCATCCACTAGTCAGCAGGGGTCTGTGGGTGTGAGGTATGCTGCTATTGGAGTTAGGTATTTCTGTCCTTGGGCTGGTGACCAGCATTGTGACTGGTAGTGCATTGCATAGTGCGTAGGCCTGTTCTCTGTGTGAGGGTGCTCTGTACGCCAACTGTGGTGTTGGTGCAGCCACTGACCAAGTGTATCCTTTGTCCCCCTCTTTTTGTTTTGTCACCCTGTCCTTCTGTGCATTAGCATCATCTGGCGGAGGAGCAGAGGCACCGGTGACGGAGAGAGCTGCATCCCACATGGCCCAGGAGGCCGAATCCACCGACGATGAGGGCACCAGTGGGACGGAGGGCGAGTGGTGCACCAAGGTGGAGACTGGAGGGGACAGTTCTGACAGTGATACCTCCTCCGATGGAAGCTCCGTGGTGGTGGTGGTCACCTCTGTGGCCACCCTAACTACAGGTACAGCAGCCACCCCGTACCAGCACTGCCCTCCCAGGAGTCCCTCAGCGTGTTTCCCGTGCCCGCTCACCCAGGAGGGTGGGCATCTCCTTTGCCCCAGGCACCTCAGGCCCTGCCCCAGTTAGCCCTGCTGCCCTGAGTGAGGAGGTTATTGACCTCCTGAGATCCATCTCTGTTGGGCAGTCAACCATAGTGAATGCCATCCAGGGCCTGGCAGGCCATTTGCAACAAACAAATGGATTCCTGGATGGCATTCACTCTGGCATGGCTGTCCAACAGAGATCAATCCAGGATCTGGCCTCCTCCCTGATGGCAGCTTTGTCCCTGTCTCTAGCCTCGCCCCTGCAACTTCCTCTGCCCAGTCCTATTCCCCTGAACCCCAACCTATCCCAAGCACACATTCAGACCAGCATGCACCCAAGACAACACACAGCAGTGGCTCAGGCAAACAGAAGCGCCATACATCATCACACAAGCACTCACACAAACACTATCCAGATGCAGACACACCAACATCCACTGCCTCCACTGTGTCCCCCTCCTCCTCATCGTCCACCACCCTCCCAGTAGTGTCTCCACTCACACCTGCATGCACTACATCCTCATCCACTACCTCCATCACCATCACGCCTATCACTACACACCCCTCACTGGCAGTCATCACCCCCACATCCATGAACATGTCCCCTGTGTCCTCTCCCACTGTGTCTGTGCCTCCTCCTCCCAAAGTACACAAATGCAAGCATTCAGACACCCAACAGCCATCCACCTCACAACAGCATCCAGCCGATGCACCTGCACCCAAACAGAGCAGACCGACACCTCCAACAACCACTCCCTCTTCCTCCACTCCCAAACCTTCACCCTCTTCCCGCCCAGTGTCCTTAAGAAGCTTTTCCTCTCCACCGTTGACCTCTTCACTACCCCTGCTCCCCACCCCCCGTCCTTCACGTTGGGCCAGGGTGGTCAGAACCCAGGCGAGCACCTCAGCCACCCAGTCCATGACCACAGTAGTGTTGGCAGCTACTGCAGGTGGGAGAGGCTCCAGGAAACCAGCCAGCAGTACTGGAAGTGTGCCTGCACCAGCTGTCAAGGTGAAGGGCAAGGAGGCACCACCAGCTGCCAAGGGAAAGAGCAAGGAGGCACCACCAGCTGACAAGGTGTAGGGCAAGGAGGCACAACCAGCTGGGAAGGGCAAGGGGCCTGCACCTGCAGGCAGGAAGGACAGGAGGCCTGGTGCTGGGACTGATTCTGAGCCCCCACCACCAACCATGGCGGTTCAGCCATCTGAGGCTGCAGGGAAGGGCTGGAGCCTCCCCCCCCCCACTGGCATTCCAGACAACAGCACCGCCACCAGCAACACCACCGGCAGTAGCAGCCCCAGTGGGCAGCCATCCGAGGCTTCAGGGAACCGGCAGGAGCCTCCCTCCCACCACTGCCAGCACTGCCAGCAGCCCCAGTGGGCAGCCATCCGAGGCTGCAGGGGATGGGCAGGAGCCTCCCCCCACCACTGCCAGCACCCCCAGCAGCTCCAGTGGGCAGCTATCCGAGGCTGCAAGGGACGGGCAGGAGCCTCCCCCAACCACTGCCAGGCCCGACACCAGCCCCGCTACAGCCACCGCTGAGCTGCCGTCACCACCGGAGGGCAGTGTGTAGTCCTGCCTCCATGGATTGTAATGCGTCCTGAACCATGCAAATCCTGTGGTTGTGACACCCAGGTGAGAGACTGTGACCTTTCACTCCCCAAGATCAGCATCACTGGGCACAAAGCCCGCTCCAGAACCAGTGGAAGAAGCCATCTACTCACCCCCTCCTTGCCAGGATGAAGCACACTGGGCACAAAGCCCCCTCCAGAACCAGTGGAAGAAGGCACCCACTCACCCCCTCCTTGCCAGGATGAAGCACACTGGGCACAAAACCCCCTCCAGAACCAGAGGGAGAAGCCATCCACTCACCGCATCCTTGCCAGGATGAAGCACACTGGGCACAAAGCCCCCTCCAGAACCAGTGGAAGAAGCCATCCACTCACTGCATCCTTGCCAGGATGAAGCACACTGGGCACAAAGCCCCCTCCAGAACCAGTGGAAGAAGCCATCCACTCACCCACTCCTTGCCAGGATGAAGTACACTGGGCACAAAGCCCCCTCCGGAACCAGTGGAAGAAGCCATCAACTCACCCCCTCCTTGCCAGGATGAAGCACACTGGGCACAAGGCCCCCTCCAGAACCAGTGGAGAAGCCATCCACTAGAGAGACTGTGGCTTTGCACTCCCCAGGACAAAGAAGTGGGCAAACCACCCACTAGAGAGACTGTGGCTTTGCACTTCCCAGGACCAAGCAGTGGGCAAACCACCCACTTGAGAGACTGTGGCCCTGCACTCCTCAGGACCAAGCAGTGGGCAAACCATCCACTTGAGAGACTATGGCCTTGCATTCCCCAGGACCAAGCAGCGGGAAAACCACCCACTTGAGAGACTGTGGCTTTGCACTCCCCAGGACATCACACAGGGCATATAGCCCCCTCCAGGACCAGTGGTGTTGTACCGTCTTCCGTCTGAGGTGCCCCTGGTTCCCTGTCCCCCTGAGGTGCCTGTGTATTTTCGACCTGATGCCCCTGAGGTGTTCTCTCCGTGTTGTTGCAGGAGTCAAGTGGTGCCGTGGCCTATGTGATGTGGCCCTGTGGCCCACGGACATTGTGGACTGGGCTGTGTACCTCCATTTGTATATATGTATATATTGTTTTGATTTTGAAGTGCAAATTTCTAGATTTTTATCATATTACACTCACTTTAATCAATTCCTTTTGTCCTTGCATTATTTCTGAGGGGTATGGGGTAAATATGTTTTCTTACTGCATCTGCTTGTGTGTCAGGTGTTGGGGCGGGGGTGTTGCGTGTGTGTGTCACTCTCTTTTTCCTCCCTCCCTCCCTTGTGTGCTAGGCGGCTGTACTCACCGTGGTCATCTTCGCCGGCGTTGATGTTCATAGTGAAGAAGGAGATAGACGAGCATGGAGAACCGCTGGTTCCCCTTTTCTGACCGCGGCTTTACCGCGGTAATAGCCCAGGAAGCACCGCCAGCCTGTTGGCAGTGCTTCCGCTGCCCTCCGCCCTGGCGGTCAGAGACCGCCAGGGTTGGAATGAGGGCCATAGTTTGGAAGTGCCTGTCAGATTTGCAATCTTCTATTGTACTGTAAACTGCTTCTCGTTTGTCATTTTCGCAGAACCAAGGCACATGTCTTGGGATACACACCCTACACATGCATTCTACACATATGCACATCCTTCACATACCACCTCATTCCTTCTTCTTCAAAGACTCTCAACATACATCTCCTCCTTTCCTCCTCCTGCACTTACTATTGACACAAACTCTACTTGCTAATCTGAAAACAATTTAACATTTAAGAGCACAACAATATTTCAGAAAGTGAACTACTTTAGTTATGGTCCACCAAGGAACCTGCATCCAACGCCTTCATTCAAATTTCTTACGGAGTCATTTTGTTAATGCATCACAGTCCTGCAAAAGAGCAAGCCATGGGTTCACACAGACAGACTTTGGGAAGGCACCTCAATCCTAAATATTTTTCTTGCTAAAGTGAAAATTTAAAGTATTGTGATTCCCACTGTTAAAAGCAGACCCGCTTATACAGCAATAACATATTGTACTGGCTGCACTATCACTGTACAACTGGTTCGCTTGCCTTGAGACAACAGTTTAGCAACATCACAAAAATCAGATCACTTCGAGAGAAGCATTCTTTTTGGTATTAAACAAAAACTGAAATGGAACAAAGTTATGGCTTTCAGAACAGGTACACGTTCATAGCGACATTGCTGCTCACAACTTCACTGTGGCAGATTATCTCACACAAAATTTAACTCAGACTTGTGCGCTTATTTTATTAGCACAACCTTTCATTTGGTCTTTTTCAAATAGCAGTACAGCAAAGACTTTGTTCACATTATGCTGCGTACAGTACCACAACAATTATGAACAAATGAATCCACCATTCAATGGTATCAGGTGACATAAAGCAGCATTTGCCCTATACTCACCATGCAATACTGCCCACAATGCACCACTGCCTGGAGTCAGGTGAGGACTGATGTAGCAGAAATTTTAGTACTGTCTCTCATGTCATAGAGATCATCTATACATGACAGTTTCTGTATTATTTTAATCAAAACACTAATAATTTGAATGTAGAGCGATGCACTGAGAAGTCATGTTAATGTGCATTTGTTTTAGACTACTCACTGAAACATAGGTGGTTTTGATAATAAATTACATGTTTGAAGAATTAATCTGTCATTATGTTCTATTTTGGAATCTAAACCAGTGGTTCCCAACCTTTTGACTTCTGTGGACCCCCATTTTATCATTACTGGAACCCGGGGACCCCCACTGAATCATTATTGGAATCTGAGGACCCACCCCAATGAGTCATTGGGGACCTAAACTGTTAATATTATTTAATTTTCTGAGCAGTCGCAGAACCCCTGAGAAGGCTTAGCGGACCCCCAGCGATCCCCAGACCACAGGTTGGGAACCACTGATCTAAACTATTAGTCTGTATTGAAATGATATTGAACTTCTTATGATAAATGTTTTAAGTATGTTCAAAAATAGAAAAATTCATAGTTTGCGTGAACTGTGTTTTAATTTAATGTAATTAATGTTTTATTGTAATTCATTTGCATTAGCCTAAGTGAGGCCCTATATTTGTGATTGTGCAGAAAATGTCAAGTCATTTTGTTAATGTGTGCCTTTCTTTCAGATTTCGTTCCCATGAGAAGGCTAGTTTGGTAATAGATGTCTATTGATCTACGCACAGAGAGTGTGAGAAGATGTCCTTGGATGTGGAACATCCTGGACTGTGGACTGACAGTATTAACATTGGTTTCTGTCTTGCATTGAAATGTACAGATGGACACCGTTCTCATGACAGACCTGAGAAACAATGTGGATGTTTCAAGTTGGAAATGCATAGTTGATTTCCAGTGGATAGAGAAACTGACAAATCATTATGTTCTATTAACTTTAAAATAGTGATGAACAGTGGAATTAAGATTCAGATTCAGCAGAACCTTCCCTGCCTTTCTTCTCAACATACTGAGCCCCTTGGAATCTGAAAGGTAATGTCCTCTCTGTCCCTGCCCCTTTGAAATGCCTTGCTGAGGATTAGAGCTATCCCCCTACCATAAGATGAAGACTCTTGATCGAGCTTCTGATATGCTGACCCTTTCCCTTTTTACCGACTTTTTCCCCATTTTAGTTAGTAACCTGTTGCCCGAAATGATCTTTTTTTCAGATTCTTTTTGTCGTTTTTGTTCTTTTTGTTTTTTGCCCGTATGTATTCGGCTCTGCACATGTCATTTCCTGATTGGCTATTTCGTAGGGTTTCTCCTTGCTCAACTAAATTATAATTTTTATGATTTGAACTGCCTTGATGTTTATTAAATCTGAGTGATGTTTGTTTTCTATTCATAAGGTTATTTTACTGATGTTCTGCATTGTCTTTGTTGAGTGCCTAGTTCTTTTGATGTGAGTTTGCTTCAACTTATTTTGTCACCTTGGTTTGTATTGAATTTTTATTGTTTGGTTCTCCCACATCCTTAGGCAGAGTCCAAAGATCCATTGACCTCGTTGAGCATTGATGAAAATACTCCAGCAGGATTGTGTTAGCAATACACAAAAGCACTTGGATCATCAGATGCCTGAGAAGGAGGATGAGGCCAAGCAAGCACTGACTCCAATCAGGGACATGATCTGGATCACAAAAGCTGAAACGTAGACTAAAGGGGCCGCTTTGGTGTTGCATGGAAAAACAAAACTTCCGCCCACTGTCTGAGTGCACTTGACATTGGCCAAACAGACCCTACGTGTTCACAGGCAAGTTACAATCCCCACGGATCTCATGGGGTATTGTCAGGTCAGGTATTGCTAAAGACAGAGGCCCACTTGGTATATGCTAACACTCAGGGGTTCGGCTTCTTTTATTCACTCCGTTGGGAGTTGGGGCTGGAGGGAGTCTCATAGTTCCCTTGATCATGTATGCCAGTGTTTTATTCTGAGTCAGTGCCACTAAGTAAACATTAAAACAAGTGAGATGAATGCTTTTCAAGCGCTGTGCACACCAGTGTGGTTGCTTAATGCTGTGCTCTTACACTTCGAATTGTTAGGTGATTGGGTGCATTACAGGGGTGTTGGAGACACTGAGGGGCAGATTTAAGAAAAGTGGAACTGCACCTAGTGCAGCACCACTTTCCTTGTGCCCATTAGTGCCCACCTACCCCCACCATGTGTGCGCTGTATTTAAAATATGGTGCACCATGGCACAGGTAGGGGGCAATAGCATAATTTTGTGACACTATGTATGTACTCTGCCGGAGTAGCACCATAATTTTGGTACTACTCCTGCAGAGTATATAGTGGCCCATTATAAATATTGGAAGCCCCCTTTTAATGCCTCGTCTGGGCAGGTGTTAAAAGTGCCAAAAAAATGGCGCAAGGAAATCTCTTAGATTTCCTTGCGCCATTTTTTTGGCCACGCTAACGGGGGAATACCCCCTTGCATACATTATGCCTGGCACAAGCATATTGTGGCAGAAGGGTTCACAAAGTGGCGCAATGCATGCATTGCACCACTTTGTAAAAATGGTGTGGGGAAAATGCCACTTTAGTGCAGCCTTACTGTAAAAGAAATGACGCTATGGCAGCACTCAGGTGGTGTTAGGGGCTCTTAAATCTGCCCCTAAATTTCTGGAGGGGACAGGGACAGCTTTGGAGACTTTTGACTGACCCTATGGAAGGTGCCCGTTGTCTAACAGCAGCAGGCGTTGATAAATATATACAGTCACATAGTACTGAAGTGCAATAGCAAAAAAAGAGAGCATGTCATCACAATCTGTAAGCATGCTTTGTTTTTAAGTACATTCTGGAAAGTAATTAGAAAATATGTGAAAAAACATGATCCTTGCTTCTTTTTGCACCAAGCAACAAAGGTGGGAGTGATAAAAAGGAAGAATAAGCAAATATTTCTTAGCAACATTCATAAACCTCAAAATGCAACTGGATTAATCAGAAATCATTCTTTCTGCTTCTGAACTTGTGTTTGAATAACCAAATATTTTCTTGTGCCATTCAGTGTGGAGGAGAAATTATTTTGCTATTGTCTGTCTGTCAAATGATTCCATCAACTCTTTATATGTGCTGCATATTACATGATTTAGTCTTTTCTAGGACATAATTAAACTTAACCAAGTTTTCCATCCATGACACTACAAGTGTGTGAGACTACCTCTTCCATTAAGGAATACCCCACTTGCTGGATAAGTACTATGTTCTATAACGACTTCAGGACTCGATAATGAGCCTTGCTAATCAAAAGTAAACAACGTGTCCTACTTTTACCTCTAGTCCACCACACCAGTTGTGATTGTTGCCTTTTCTTGGGAGGACATGTGGTGTTGAAGTTTCCCTCTCTTCCTCTCTCTGCGGTTCATAGAATAACTAAGATGATCTGTTATAGGCTCTCAACCTATGTTAAAAAAGCTTTCTCTGTTGGAAACATTTTTTCGAAGTATGACTGCAAGTTCTGGATTTGAAGAGTACTTAAGCATACTTAATAATACAGTTAACTGAGGTGAGGGTAGCAAATGGTATATTTCTTGGTATTGATCAATGGTGTCTTGTGTGCATCTCTGTGTCCATTTTTGAGGTTTCAGTCCATACCATCATTTTCTACAATAAGCCCTCTGCTAGCGTAAAGAAACTTGAGGCCCCCCCCCATGCAAAGTATATGGAGTCCCCCTCCTCCAGACTCACTCAGGAGCTCTCAGGACAGGGTACTGTGTTGATGGGGCCCCTGGACCTCTGGCCCCCGCACCACAGGGGCTACAGGGGCCTTTGTTACACCACTGAAGCCCTTTAAGAGTTAGTCGTGTAAAGGATTAGTGAATTGGAATTTAAGAGTGTCTTAGGCTATGTTACACCAATAATTATCTGTTGGGCTTGGCCCTCAATGCAGGGTCACTTCCAGAAGTTTTGCCTCCACCCCTCCTGTATTCGAAACCTGTTTTTGTAGGCTTTTAGGACTCTGTGAACTTTACCACTGCTAATCAGTGGTAAAGTGCTTGTGCTCTCTGTTTTGCACATGGTAAAATTAGATTACTTCCAATTGGCACATTTTATTTACTTATAAGTCCCTAGCAATTTGGTATTACATGTACAAAGGGCCTGTAAATTAAATGCCACTAGGGGTCCTGCAACACTTGTGCCGCAGACTTGAGTAGCCCATTCCAACTTGGGTCACGCCTGCCACTGCTGCAGCCTGTAGTTTACTTTTAAACTGACATTTTTCAACCTGGCATAATAAACCTTTTGCCAGGCCTAAACCATCATCTTTAATTCATGTGTCACCCCTTAAATAGCTGATAGGGTAGGGTGGGGCATATTTAAAATGTTTGCCATGTGGTTTTAGGTTATAAACGTCCTGGTAGTGAAAAACTCTTCAATTCATTTTTCAGTAATGCAAAGCCTACCTCTCCCATATGATAACATTGAGTTAGCTTATTACATTTAAAAAGTGATAACTTCAATTTGGAACAGGTGGGAAGTTTGAGTTTGGTATCTAAAGAATTGTAATTTGAACCCCTCTTTAATGTTAAAGTTAGATTTGAAGGCTCAATTCTGAAAATACCACTTATAGAAAGTTGCCATTTACTGGTCCAAACCATTTGGAGCCCACATCCTGTGTTCTGGGTCACATGACTGAATGTAATTGGCAGTTAGGCTTTGAGTATTCCTCCTAGACAGTCAGACAAAGGGGGATTAGGTGTTGGCAGGACTGGAGGGACGGAGCTGTTCCCAGGCCCAATTACATTTCGAAGAGGCTGCCTCAGCAACTCACAAAGAACTTCACACCAGCCTATTGTCACCCCATATCCCTTGGAGTCTGCTAGGGGAAGGAAGGAAATTCCAAAAACAGATGTGGGGGTCGTCTAGAAGGTTTTTCCACTTCAAATGCTAGCACAAGCAATAGATATTGGACCCTCAGATTAACTCTTCAATACACTCCTGGAACTGTGGAAAACTAAAGAAGTGCCTTAAACCCCAAGGTACTGCCTTACTGCTTGAGGCCTGCTTTGGCTTTCAGAGGAATGCGCTGCTGTTTAAGGTCTGCCTTGTTTCTCAGAGGACTGCCCTGTTGCTTGAGGCCTGACTTGTTTCTTAGGGGATTGCCCTGCCGCTTGATGCCTGCCTTGTTTCTCAGAGGACTGCCCTGCTGATTGAGGCCTGCCTTGTTGCTTGAAAGAGAGAGGACCATCTCTTTGAACCCAGGACTATCAGAGTAACTCTAATGTTCAGGTGTCTGACCTCCTTTTATGGGTTACATGGACACAACAAGCACCAAGGACCTCACTGCACCTGCCCAGCTGATCTGCTGTGACTGGCCCTTCCTGCACCTGCAACTGGACCTGCCTGAGTCCTGCTGGTCTCTGCTGGAATTAGTTCCTGATCCCCAAGAGGTGCTCACCCCAGGTCCTCACAAGGATGGTAGCATGTGTTCAAGTCCCCACAAGGATGGTTCTGTGCATGGAATGAATTAAAAATATTCTTGCAAATTTGAAGTTGGATCCTGAATTACCGCCACTGCGACAGCTGGCAACATACCGCCGCAGTGACTGCCAGCCGTCTACGTGTATCATGACCGCTGACGGTATTCTGCCAGAATGCTGGCGGAACACCGCCGACTGTCATGGCGGCGGACGGCGTTAAGGCGGTCCTGCTAACAGCGGCACCGCCACACCAGCAAAAAACCGCAGACCGTATCATGAGCAATGATACGGCCTGGCAGTGTTTTGCTGGCAGACGCTGCTGCTGACAGCAGCGCCGCGGACGGTCTCCAGCCGGAGGACCCCCTGCAAGCAGGTAAGTTTAGTTCTCCGACAGGAGAGGGGGGCGGAGGGTGTTGTGTGTATGTGGGGGTGGGGGTGTATGTTTTGTAATGCGTGCATGCGGGTGTGAGTCGCATTAAATGCTGATTGCGAGTGTTGGGTGTTGTGAATGCATGTGTGTGACAAGGTATTTTGGTTTGTGTTGAGGTGTGTGGGTATGTATGTGTGCATGCGTGGGTGGTGGTGGATATGCATGTGTGCATGTGTGTATATGGGTGCGCATGTGGGTATGTATATGTGCGGGGGAGGCAGGAGAGAGAGAGGGAGGGTGGGGGAAGACTCTGGGGAGGGGGGGTCGGGGAGACCCCTATCAGTGCCAGGTAAGGGATTCCCTGGCACTGATAATGCCTACAGCCATGGTTTTCGGGGCAGTAAGCTTGGCACGAAAACCATGACGGTAGGCCGGGTCATAATCCCGAGGGTGGGATTGTGACGGCTGCCGGGCTGGAGACCAAAGTCTCCAGCTCGGCGGCTGTTACCACCCTGTCGGTCGGTGTGTTAAAATGGCGGTCTTTGATGGCAGTTACCGCCAGGGACAAACTACCATTTTTTATACCGCCGGCCTGTTGGCGGTATTAACGCCGCTTTAACAGCGACCACCAGGGTTATAATGAGGGCCATAGTCCCCACAAGGATGGTAAAATGTGTAAATGTGTGTGTGTGTGTTATGTGCGCAAAAACGAGATGAAGTGTGTGTAAGAAACAGGTCATTCAAACACATAACATTTGCTGTTTGAGACGCACTGTACCATATGTTGTGAGATGCTTGAAACAATGAGAAATGTGGCACTGGCTTGTGGGATGGTCACAGAAATTCAGTATAGTAAAATATGCCATACAAGATAAGTGTGGGAAATGCTTGGTTAATAAGCAAATCTAAAGTCTCCTTCGGAGCCAGTACAGGCTTTAATACATATAATAATTTGAAGCTTCATGGTATCAGAAAGTTATTCTCTTTTTGAAAGGCACTCTAAGATTATTACTAGTCCAAGATAGGTTTGCACTAGGTAAAATCTGGGGCATATTTATACTCGGTTTGCGACGAATAAGCGTAATTTTTTTTACATTAATTCAGAGCAAACCTAACTCCATATTTATACTTTGGCGCTAGACACGTCTAGTGCCAAAGTTATGGATTTAAAGTCATTTTCTGTACGTGGAAACCTACCTTGCGTCAATGAGCTGCAAGGTAGGAGCTCCCGTGCAGAAAGCGACGATATGGCCCTTGCGCCATTTTTATCCCCTGTGCTAAAATCATGCACGGGGGATTGGGGCCTTAAATAATGGAACTAAGCTTGCTTAGCGACATTATTTAATGCCTGGGTATGGGCAGGCGTTAGGGGACCTGTGGGCCTATTTACATGGTCAGAGACCATAGAAAGAGCCCACAGGTGCCCTTCCCTGGCCCATGGGACAACTACACCAGGAAGACACCTAAGGATGGGGGGACCCCATCCCAGGTAAGTAGAGGTGAGTATATTAAACATTTTGTTTAAGTGCCATAGGGGAGCCTAACTTGGGCCCACCTACACGGCACTTGGCCCAATGGGCATGACCAGAGGACATAAGTCCCCTGGTCATGGCCATTGGGCTGGGGGCATGACTCCTGCCTTTATTTAGACCGGAGTCATGTCCATGGGGGTTGTGTGCTGAAATAGGACGCTAATCAGGTTAGAGTCATTTTCTTGGGATGACGCTGGTCGGCTGTATCCTTTTTGGTGCTCAACTCCTTTAGCGCAGTTTAGCTTCAAAAAGTATAAATCAGGGCCTGAATGTGTTGTGCTAGAAAACATTTTTGAAAGCACTGTAAGCAATCAAACATTGAGGGGCAAATTTGTAACTTTTGAAACAACATAGCACAGTAACCACAGTTGCTTACCTGCATCAATGGGAGAAAGTAGAACAGCACCATATCCACTAAGCTATGAGACCAGAATTTTCTCTCCCTGCACTGGTGCACATTGTCTGCTGTGCCCCAGTGCACACAGCCATGCCCTTTAATGCACAGGAATGTGTGTTTAATGTCAAACATAGGTTTTTGTAGCATACTGTACAAAATCTATGCTTTAACATAATTTAATATTTTGACCACTGTATGTATGCTGGAAAGGTTTCAAAAGTTTTGAGAAAATAAAACTTTACTCATTCTTTATGCCTGCCTCAAGGGGGTGTAATTTTTGTTTTTTAGTAAATAAGGCTTCGCATCAAAAGCCATGGATGGTTGTACGGAAGTTAGAGGTTGGTGAGCCACTTGAAAGCTCAAGCCAGACTTGAGCTGGAAGCATGCCGTTGGCGCAGCTCAAAGTCCTGCTGGGACCTCGAGCCCATAGCGAGGTGAGCATTGGCTTCTGCCGGCCACCCTGCTACTCAGGATGTGGCGCTACGGTCAAAGCTGCCGAATGTGGAACTGGGGAACTAGGTTCAAGTCTTGCATTGGCTTAACATACTGTGATTCTAGGCCAATCACTTAAACTCCCGATGCCAATAAACAATGCATGCAATCTTCTATAATGTAACTGGTGCTCATATAAATCAATCAAATACCTTCACGTTGATTTTGTGCTATTTTTCAAAAACTGCAGAAAAATGCACTAAGGGATCAAAATAAAGCCTTAACATAAGGATGAACAAATATATACCCATTTACTGGCTGATGTGTACAAAGTGAAACCAGAAAAGTTGCATTAATCACAGCTTTCCCTCTTAAATTGTGTGATCTTAGGCAAATATATTATTTCACCAAAACTATTTTTCCAGGTGGAATGCTATAATGCTCCCTGTTATTGTCTAAGCTTCATCCTAAATAATTAAGCAATTTTGAAGAGACTTTATCATATTTTATGTGATGTTTGTTGTATGATATACATAGCAAATATTTTCGGGGCTTGGCTTATGCACTGGCTCTAAGATGTGAGCCAGACCGTTGGCTTGGCTCTGCCTTTTAATTTGTTGGCTCACCCACCTCCATATTAACCAACTGAGGTTTAATCTCAGAACAATGGATTGCCCACAGATCAGGGAGGACCAAATTATGTGACAGCATTGACTGAATTATGCAGCAATAAAAAGCAAACTGTGCTGCATAATGTGACACTTTTTGTGATGGTATTACTTTATTATATTGCCATTTTACAATCCTAATATCATATAGGAAAAGGTTTCACCTCATTAGTACAAGTTTAATGCCCAAATGTTGCATATATGTTGTATGTTGTGATTGGAGTTATGTTCCTAGCATGTGGTTTTGCTGTTCTTTTGCATGGACTTGATGTTAAAAGGCTGAGAGAAAGGTTACTCTCGAGTGATTCCAATGTATGGATCGAAGTGTTAGTGCCTTGTGGCCTATTTTTGGACTATTTTGGTATGAGATTAAGGGTACCAACTTTCAGAGGTGCAAACCCAGTGTTTCATGCAGTTAAAAGGCCCATAACTTCACCCAATCCCTCTCAAAGCATCTCCCGTAGAAGTAAAATACAACATGCACTTTATAGTGCAAAGGGGCCTATAGCACTCCTAATATGCTTTGGTAAATGCAACAATTACCTGGAAGAAGAAGAGCAAATGGACATGGAGGGCTGGGCCATTAAATAAAATCAGTTAATGATCCTGATGACAGAATATAACTTTTTTTCATTAAAGATTCTGATTAAATAGTGTCTTATGTTATGAATGGTTTCAAGGTGCTAAGAACATACAAAAAGACATTAACATGTATATTCTGTCAAATATTTATGTTACAGCTCCTTGGGACTCACAAGGAATAGGAAGTACTACAGTCCAGCACAAAGATCAAATAAGAATCCTCCCTGGGAAACGGACCTTGCAAGCTTGGATTTGGAAGAGTCAGCAACCCGGTTAAACTTCATTTGTTTTCACTTCTCATTACTTTAATGCACTGTAAAACGAATTACGTTTCAATAGGGACTGCTTTGGTGTCTTAAACTTCAAGGTCATTTGTCTCCCATGTCCCCCTCACTCTTTTCCCCCGTTTTCCCTACGTCCTCCACATTTTCTACACCCATGGTGTGTTATAATTGCGTGAATAATGCTTTTTAGAGCACTAAAATGCGGTAGTCTAACCACTGATGCGTGGTACTTGACTAGGAGGTTTGTATTTACGTCTTGTGACTAATCCAGATGATTGTTTTCGTTGTCTGATGAATGTTAACAATTGTTTCTACCGGAAAACCGGTGAAAAACTCTTCACGGAATCAGCATGTTGAATAAGGTCTGCATGTTAGGCATACACAAAAAAACGTAATCAATTCATGGTTAGTGAGGGTGCTGCATATCATGCCAAATAGCTGAAAAGTGTGTGCATTCCCTAAGCCTGTTTTTAAACAGGACGTTTAGAGGGTCTCTCAGCCAACTTAGCCCAGGCTCGAGGCACCCCAAATCCTTCAGTCCACCGGTGATTTTCCCCTTGTCACATAGGGTCACACCAGTCCTGCTATGAGGTCAGATTTTATGCTTCCAGAACAACCTGGTGCACCCATCAGGTGGCGCTGTTGCACAGCAGTAAAACCGGCTTTTGTGATCAAACACCGGCTTCTAGTGGGTACATACAAATCATCTCTTAATGAATAGAGGTGGTTGACATAAAGAACGTGAAATGTGTTTAAATATTTTTAATTGCCCCTATGGTTTGCTGTTCTACGGATTGTATTCTAATGTATTTCAATTGGATTTATATGGCGCTTCATACGCATTACGGTATTACTAAGTACACTACCGGAGGCGTGGTATGTATGCCCCATCATGGCGGAGTGTTTGATTGGAAGTGTGTTACCTGCTGTGAGCCTATGTGGGATGTGTTTATGTGAATTGAGAGTGACCAGAGTGCTGCTCTCGGGTCGCAGCGCTTAGCGTTGTGATGGAGGAAGGTAATGTGCACACTGGATATAACTAGCTGGCATTTATACTTTGCTCTGCATGGCCCATTTTGAATTTATGGTGATTATGGACTATATTCCGAGTTTCTGCGCTCGTTTTGGGAGCCTGACCCTGCCCTAGCCCCAGTTTCCTTTACTGCCCTTTCTGACTGGCGTTCAACTGACCTCTGTGCTATGATGCCTAGAAAATAGCTCTGTATGCATTGTTAAAGACCATTCCTTTCTCTACTAGAGCCATGGTTTAGGGCACTATATTCCCATGGCAATGTAAGCAGAATGCAGACTCTGCGGGACACGGAGGCTGTAATCAGAAAGAGGACTACTTCTAGGAGACAAAAGAGCGCCTTCCCTAGTTAACAAATCTCACCCCAGGGTGTTTTAAGGGGCATGTTAAGCAGCAGTATCTCTACCAGACCTATTCCATTGGCAACGGGATTTGCAGCTTCAATAAACTGGGTACATTTTACATTTCCAGTCTTTCATTACACACAGTGGTGGGATAAAAGGCATTTTTAAATGTGTTGCAGATCCTCCTTCAGAGTCACTCAAACAGTAGACCTCTAAGGGGAATATTTATACTCTGTTTGTGCCGGATTTGCGTCTTTTTTTTTAACGCAAATCTGGCGCAAACTTAACTCCATGTTTATATTTTGGCGCTAGACATGTCCAGCGCCAAAATATTGGAGTTAACGGCATTTTTTGTCTGCGGAAAACTACCCTGCGTCAATGAGATGCAAGGTAGGCGTTCCCGGGTAAAAAATGACTCAAAGGCCCTAGAGCCTTATTTATCCTCCTGTGCAAAAATCACGCACGGGAGGAGGGGGGCCTTAAATAATGGCGCCAAGCCTGTTTAGCGCCATTATTTAACGCCTGGGTATGGGCAGGCGTAAGGGGACCTGTAGGCAGATTTCCATGGTCAGAGACATTGAAATTGCCCACAGGTGCCCTTCCCTGTCCCAAGGGACACCCCCCATCCACCCCTAACCACACCAGGAGGTCACCTACGGATGGGGGGCCCATCCAAGGTAAATCCAGGTGAGTATATTTTTTTTTTCGTCCAACACCGCTCGGGCCCTGACTTGGGGCCCCTTGCATGGCTCCAATGGCCATGCTCAAGGGACATTCATCCCCTGGGCATGGCCATTGGGGGGGTGGGCATGGCTCCTGTCTTTACTAAGACAGTAACCATGTCCATGGGTCTTGTGTGCCAGAAAATGGCGCTACACTGCCTAGAGGCAAGTTTTTTTGCCTCTAAACAGTGCAGTGACATAATTCGGCGCACAAGCTCCGGTTCCCTTTACACCTCCCCGGCCCTGTTAGCGTCCTTTCCAAGGACGCTAACAGGGCCTTCGCGCGGGCTAGTGCCATTCCATAAACATGGTGCCCGGCCGGCATCTAGGAATGGCTCTAGCCGGCGCTATACTTTTTGGCACAAACCTGCGTTAGTGCAGGTTTGCACCAAAAAGTATAAATATGGGCCTAAGTGTTATTGCCTTTTCGCAGGAGTGAGAGACAAGGGTATGCGAATAACAACCTGAAACCATCAGCACGGAAGTTAAGTCAGTGAGTGAGGGTCTGTTGTACTATTATTCCATTTGCATAAAGTGGTCGGAAATTGCATACCAGCCTTTCTCGAATGCACTAGTATTTTGAGAATGTATTATTTATATATGAATAGGTCGGTTAACCAAATACCGAACAAACTTGCCTAATTAATATTCATTAAGCAAGTTGTAACTTGTGCCCCCCCCCGGATTGGCTGCGATCAAAGAGATGGTGACCTGCAAGGGAGAAAAAAACACTACGATTGCATTGCAAAACGGAAAACAATTTTAAGCAATCTTTGTGCCTTTGTCTTTGCAAGTCAGTTAACACACCAACTTGTGGGTCATTTCCTTATCAATTGTTTGCAACTCCAACTGAGATTGTATACCATTGATACATTTCTTTCCGAAGCAAAAATAGGACAATAACACTTTCATGCACCCTCCTACTCGCAATTCAGAAAAAATCATAAAAGTCGTCTTGTGAGTCAGAAAAAAAGTTCTGACTCATAACAAGGCTTCTGTACATATAAATAGCCGTTCCCTGAGATTTTGCAAATCGCTGAGTTGCCTTCACAAAATGGTTTTGAACATTAAGCCAGATATTCGGTGCCCTAAGTTTTCCGTCGGACCCCGCGGAGGCACTGCCAAATGCTGGGGTTGCCAAATACCAAGACTGCCTACCTCTGATTCAACTTCGTGCCTTTCTCCCACTATCCTCCACTCCCTGTCTCTTTGTCTCACTCCGAAAAGTTATTTTTCATCTCTGCTTTCTTTTCAGTACTCTTTTTCATTGACTACATAAATGATATTAAAGGAGTCTGAAAAAATACTTTACAAAATCAGCAATAATGAACATAAGAAGCCTCGATATTCTAGAAGGTAACAGTTGACATTGGATGGAAATTAAAAAGCAAAACCATCAGTGCATAGGCATGGATGAGGTACTGTTTCATGGTACCAACCTAAAGAGAGACTCCTCTTGTGTAGAGGGAAACCATTGAGCTTCCTTATTTTCCATATGTGAGTAGGCCTCAACTCCAGTCCCGTCAGGCCATGCCCCTGAATCAAATAATCACATATGTATATGACCATAGGGGAACCAAGAATCACAGGAACGCATATCAGCTTCAACTTACAACATTTTACAAGAAGTAAAATTGACAGCAGGTAACTTGAGCACTTGGATTCAATGAGTAGCAAGCAGGCTTTTAATTCACTGGTAATCGAGGGATCTCCCTTCTACAAGTAGCAAAGAAAACACCTTCTGAATTATGTATATGACTTGATATTACTTTGTGTGATGTCACTGTAGGGGTTGAAGGGGGTTTGTCATAGAGCATGTGGTATTACTTCACCTACCACTGTCACATTTCATTGGCATCACTGTAAAAAAAAACAGCACCTGTGTTTTTTAAGATCGCCCCAGGTTTTCCAGGCCAACAAAAAGTACGTTACCTTACCCTGAAAGTCGTGTATACGTTAAATTTACGTATGCCAACATGACTTACGATTTGCTAGTTTTAATATTGCATCATTATTCTCTGTAAATGATTTCATTTGAAAACCGATTAGAACTGTGATAGTTTACAAAAAATTATAAATCGCACAGCCCTGGGATATCTGAGTGCTGTAGGGTTATCACCCGTAGTAGGTCGCAATTAGTGTATTTGTTTGATATATTCTTGTTTCTCTATTTCTGTCTATTGTTCCGAAGTTCAGATCGTGGCTATTTTTTAGGCGGGGGTGCCTGGCTTCCAGTGGTGACCAGAGTCCTGATTTTGGGCCTCAGCGCCTAGATGTGATAGAGAAAGGGAAAAAAGTGGAAAATAGGGTGAACGCTGGATGTCACAGAACTCTAAAGGTTAAGGACTGCTGCCATAAAACAACAACTATCAGTCGCAAATTACTTATCGGAGGGTAGAAGACCCGCAAAGACAGCGAAAAACATTGGACAACTCCAAGAAAGGTTTAGATGATAGGTCGCAAAAACCTCCTTGTAACTACCCAACTGAGGGAAAAACCCTCACTTTTTCCAGTGCAAGGATTTTTAAAGCTTCAGGAAAAATATAGACTTGCCATTTGGATGCTATCCTACCAGAAACGCTATTTTGAGCTCAATTTTTCAAATTGATACCTTAAGGTTGCTGCTTTAAGTGATTTTAATGTAGGACAGCGCTGTAGTGTTCTCTCACTCGGGCCAGAAATCGGCGGCATCCCTCTGCTGAAGGCTCTCAGAGGCAAACCCACATTCGCAAACTTACCCTCTCCTGCAAGAATCGCAAATGGTTAATGTGGACCCGTAAAAAACACTGCGTCATATAACTCTAACGTAAAACTCCGAACTACCACGCTGTAACGCGAAGGTGGCTGTTAGCAATGCCATTGAGCCTCCAACATATTACTGTATTTATGTATTTGATAGTTCAGTACCACACCTGGACGTCACGTACCGTCTTTAAACATACAAATGCAGCACGTCATTGACGTATCGGGTGAAGCACAGCAGATTGCAGGGCCGCAAAAACCACCTTACCTTCCTCTGGTGCTCGTCGTAGTACGTTTTGTCCCATTTCTGCTGCAGAAACTTGTTGCCGCACGGCAGGATTGGTTGGTAGGCTCGGTGCATCGTGAGCGGCGAGCACAATCTCTGCCTCCCTCAAGGACTGGGAGCCGTGTCACGGTGAAGCGACGCCCTGGAGACTCGGTTGTGTTTGCAGCTGGTCATGTGCTGGTTGTCATGGCGCTTACTGTTAAGACTAAAAGGAATAGATCGTGGCTGTGTTAAAATAGTGTGTGGCAGTAGAGCATACACGCCTCAGACTTAGCGCTGCTTTCCACGAGGACGTTGTGTCATCGACATTTTCAGGCAAAAATCGCACTAGGTTCGCCTCTTGGATGAGGAAAAGTAGCAATTTAATGATATTTCAGCTCTAAAGATATATTTCTAACTTGGAAAATACAAGGGAAATGACAAGAAATACAACAGTTTCAGATACGCCTTTTCACTCCGTCGGTTTCCAGTGCATAACTGACCCCTCAATATTGTCGAACTCTGTCGCCTGCTGCATTTGTGTGCTCAGTGGGTTGGCAATGGGGGCAAAAGGTGGGACCAACACACATTTCTGTTACATCAGACTCATATTTTATGTCCACCAAAAGATAAGGTAGGTCAGCGGATCCTGCGTACGTTGCAGACACTTTTGTGTAACCTGCCAGTGGTAGGTTCCAGTTGTACAGTGAAGGGGCTTTTCATCCTACTGTGGTTGATGAATTGTGAATTGTGAGCTTTGGAGCAGCGCTAGCTGCTGCGCATAGCTATGCATGCAAGAAGTGCTTTATCAATATTTACAAAGCCAACAGGTTCGACTTTTGCACAGTGCTTGCTACAGAGAGACATTCAGCACAGTGGTACACATACACACTGATCTAGAAACATGCAGGCATCAATGTATCAGACCGACATTCATGGATAGTCCAGTTCAGAAGGGGTCAAGAGTGATGTGCATAATGGTGCTGATGGTGCTCAGTGGTGATTGGTTTATTTTCCGTAGTATATGTTTTGCATTATAACGTCAATAACATGTATACACACAGATGCTATTAATTATGTATTATTCAGGTTAAAATTGATTGACAACAGTGGATGTAGGCTTGCATTTAAAAAAAAACCTGACATTTAGGAGCCATAGTGTTTCATTTCATCATGTCTACTTTTATTTCTATGAGTAGCTAAACTCACAGTTAACAAATGTGATGTGTCTTTGCTTACCTTCTCACATGAAATGTTTCTCTTTATGTAATAAGGGCAAAATGTTTCAATGAGTTGCAACAGTAGTCCTTCAGAGTTCAGGCTGGTCCAATATACCCTGCTTGTTGCAGATAGCTGTACATTTTAATGCAGCTTTGAGAAGCTTTATTGTGTTGGATCCTGATAAACTAATGAGCCCAGATTGGATCTGTGTGCCTTAACCTGATTGGAACAGTTTATGGGAACCATGTGTAAATGTAGCAAATGTAAGAATTGTGTGATATAAGCTAGTGCAGGGCAGAAATTTTTCCAGAAAACGTAGAGAGATGCTTTTGTCCACTTTGAGACCGCTTAGAGCAGAGTAAGGGGCTCTCTTTATGGGAGAACTGATTTACTTAACCTTTTCCTTTGAGACAAGTTTATACTTAATTTTCCTCTTGCTTATATGACTTAGATTGATTTGAACTTAATAATTACTTAATGTATTAATATATTGATTATTGATTGATACTAACTTGATGATTTTTAATCTGTACACCTTTTACTCTTTTATAAATCCTGATGGTTTAAAAACGTAATCACTTTCATGTCTTCCTTTTGGAGCCTACTGCGGTTCACATTATTTAAATGTATTGATTTGATGACTAGCCCAGATTGTGAATTTTGAATAATCAGATAGTGCTTTATGGGCCCGATTTTGCACAAAGAACACTACAAACAGTAACAACAAGCAAAACAAAGAATGATGTGCTCCAGGTTAGACACAAGTGCCGCACCTAATGGGAGCACTGGGCGGCCATCTTAGGGTAGCACTTGACATTGTGAATGGTGAACTTTTTTAAAATTAAATGTTTTGCTTTAACATGACGTTCACGCACACACACAATGGCTTGTTGTAGAAGAGAAAGCATTTTAATCATGTTCAGACTGAATATAGAAAATGTATGCCTGCATTTTAAAATGGCCAACGTTGGTTACCATCTTGCTTTGTGAAACGTGAATATTGTATTTCTAACTGAAGATGGAGATCTAATTAACAATAGTGATTTTCTTTTATCCTTCTTTTCCATGTGAAAAAATGTTTTTTTGTGATAATATTGGAATAACTTAATGAATAGCACATTCAGTTAAGCATCAGTTGGAATGGCTGGCGAGTGGGCCTAGTGCAGCCCCTTCTGAGAACATCACATAGCTCCCAACTTCGGTTTGTCGTTTTTTGTTTGTGGTATGTGGGGGACGGGAGTTGCCTATTCCAGGTAGTGTGAATGCTGTGATGAGCGCCGCAGAGAAGGTGGATGTGACACAGCTGGTTTACATTGATGAACTGGTGGACGTTGAAGAAGGAGTTATTATTAATTAACCCACAGAAAATATGAAGCGAAACTAGTGGCAGCGAGCTTGTGTTGTGCTGAGACAGGCTCACGTTGGGAACAAAGGCTTGGAGGTTGGCTTTGTACAGGCACACGAGCAGAAGAAAATATTACCCCAGAAAGGAAGACTGGTAGAAAGAACAGTGCCAAATGGGTGCATGGCTTCCGAGCAGGCCCTGACACTGAATGTAGGCACTGCGACTCGGGCTGCGCACGATGGGTCTCAGTTCTGTTGGGGTTTTGGGAGTTACAGCGAGGATACGGTGGATGGAAAGCTCGGGAAAGGTAAACGTGTTGGATAAAGAAATTGTGACAGGTGAGTTTTTTTTTTAACCTTCTTTTTATTGGGTTTTTACTAAGCAGAAATGTAGGAAAGAGGCAGATGTTGCACTAATAATTAAAACGAATTGCAGTGGCATGCTACAAGGTTTTGTTCACTTGCACACCTTAACATGATGGGAGAATCCAACAATAAAATAGTGTTACTAGTATGACAACGCAGTCGCCCCATGTGTCAGACTGACGCTGTCTCTATATTACGAAAGACAAGATATAAAATGTGCATTAAAGCCCTCCTAAGGAAAAAATTCCCAAGATTAAAACGTGGAGCGAGGCATAGGCTTTGAGTTTGAAATGACAACATCCAGTGCATCCGGATGTATGGAACAGGCCCTGGGCAAAGAGCAATAATGTGGAAAAAACGGCAGCACAGGAAGAGGATGCTTGCCATGGGTGACGCACAGATGGCAACGAGGTGGGGTGAAGGGGAGGGGGGTCATAAGGGAGTGAGGGGACAGGCATATGGGAACAGGATGTGCAAGAAAGATGTGTGTTGCGGGATTGAAGTACTGTGTGGTAGCCGTCAAGGCGGTAAGGTGGCATCACATATTCTCTACTGAAAGTCGGCCAGGAGGGTGGCCCATTGTGGAGGAAGAGGGCGCTTCCAGAGGCCACAAGCCTCCTTAGTACAGAAGGCTTCCTCCTCGGCTGCAACCCATTTGTGGAGGTCACCCTGCCAGACCACCTGTGGTGGCGAGGTTGGAGAGCGCCAGCGCAATGTAAGTGTGTGCATCGAAAGGAGGTGTGCTAGGTCTGCGAATCAGGCATGCACTCTATGCCGCCTTCTGCACCGGTAGTTGCCTAAAGCGTTGGCTTCCCATGTTTGCAAGTCTGGAAGTTCTGTGACCTGCTTCAACGTGGTATGTATTGAGTACCAAAATCCTTGTATTGTAGCGCAAGACCATATGATATATTTAAAATCTGCAGCAACGATGTTGCAATGTGGACAGGCAACCCGGGCATTCAGGTAATATTGATTAGAGGGCAAGAGTGTGCAATATGCCTTATGGAGGATACTGAGCAGAATATTCTAGAAGCACGAATTCTGGGAGACCTGTTGGGGTTAGAGTAACATTGCTCCCATCCTTTATCATGCAGGGCCCTCCCAAAGTCTTCCTCCAAGATGTCCCGCAGTGCAGCAACAGAGACATCTTGTAAAGAGCATCTAGCGTTATAAAGGCAGGTAATGAGATGCTGACCTGCATCCTTCGTTAGTGTAGTATTTAGGACTGGGTGAGATCGGGGCTATGTGTCTATGTCGTCCCCAAGGCTGTGATAGGTATTACAAAGTTGCCCATAGGTCAGAAATTGACCAGTGGATAAATTATAGTTGGTTGTAAGTTGATCAAAAGATAGAAACTGGCCTTTGGAGTAAAGATCGCTAGTTGTTAACAGGGAGCAGGTTGTCCAAAGTGTCAAATGTGTTGGTGTCAAGAAGCTCTGGAAGCGGGGAAGGTCCACTAGGGGTATATTGGATGCATATGCTGGCCTGCCCGGTGAGAGACGACAGATCTCAAGCATGAATGTGCGGGCTGTTGATACTTGGAGGGACCAAGGGAGGAGGGCAAAGCCCCTGGAAGTAGAAGGTTGTGCAGTGTCGCAATTGGGATGACTCCTCGAAAGTCACTAGTCTCACCCAGATAGCGTCCTGCTGTCCATCAAGACAGCTATTACAACTGGACTGCTAGAAAATACGCCTCAAAAGAAGGAGCACCGAGACCGCTGTGACTCACTTGGAATTGCAGTTTTTTAAGAGCTAGGCAACGGCTCTTGGATCCCCAAATAAGCGTGGTAAGAAGGGAATCCAGTTCAGTGAAAAAGAAGCAAGGTGGGATGAGGCGGAGATTAGCAAAGTAATAGAACAGTGTGGGTAACACAATCATCTTGGATAAAGTTTTCTTGCCAATCAGTGCAAGTGGAAAAGATTGCCATTTGCAATTGAATGCCTGCAAGTGCTCTATGCAAGATATCCACATATAAGTCTGTGGGGAGTGGTATAACCGAATCCCAAGATAGCGGATTGCCTCTGGACACCAGGTGAGTTGTGTTGTGCCAAGGAAAATATTTTGTAGGGGCATGTTAGGGGAAGTGGACCGACTGCAGATGTTGCCCAATTCACACGCAATCCAGAGGCGGTTGCAAAGTCGGACAGAACAACATGGAGTGGAGTAAGTTCCATCTCCACATCGCAGAGGTAAAGGAGCAAGTCATCCTTGTACATCGAGACTGGGTGCATGCAGTCTTCCAAATGAATGCCCCAGTTCTGACCCTCATTTCGAAGGCTAACATCTAACTGCTCCATCGCTTGGGCGAATACCAAGGGAGAAAGCGAGCATCCGTGTTGTGTCCCTCTGCATAGGAGTATGGTGTCCGCGACTAGGGGACCAAGACAGATTTGAGATACTGGCTTACGATAGACCAGTCAGGTATACTCAAGCAAATGTTTCCCAATGCCCATAAGTTGAAGCACTAGAAATAGATAGCCCCACGAAAGCGTGTCAAACGCCTTTTCCAAGTCCATTATAAGACAGACTGCTCCTGGAAAGCGACCTTTAACTCGATCTTGGATATAGAAGAGTTGCCAAATATTCTCTGAGGTGCTGCACCCTGGAACAAACCTGTTTTGATCTTTGTGTGATGGAACGACATGTGAGTATCGAGTGGCAAGGATTTTACCTAATATGTTATAATCTGCCCCTAGGATGGCAATGGGCTGATAAGAATCCAACCGTGTTGGGTCCCTATTGGGTTTAGGGATGGAGACGAGTAAGGACTCTCCCATTAAGTAAGCCAATTTTCTGTATTCAAGATCGGCTTCATACTGGGATACCAGCTGGGATGTTAGTATTGTGGAGAATTTTGAGTAGTATTCCAGGGGTAGGCTTTGAGACCCAGGCCCTGCCAACGCTTGTGCAATTGTTCTTGAAGTAACACTACATGAGTCCTGTGGTGCTTTGCGTAGGAATAGACTGCATAGCACTTTCTAGCTGTATGCATCCCATGAACATTTAAGGTGAGAAATCTAATATCAATAGGCGTTGTCTTGGGGGTGGTAAAGGGGCAGCGCAGGCGCACATGGAGGAATGAGGGAAGGAGGTGGGCACCACCATGGTTGTGCAGAGGGACATTGAACTCACTGATCTGGGGTTGGAAAAGGGTCTGTAATATGGGACTGGGGAAAAGAACAGCAGAAAAACAATTAGTGGAGCATACCTCAACCAGTGGTAGGCCCAAACTAGGCATAAGAAAAATGGTACGTTAGAGGTAGATAGGGGACTGGCTCGCCAGCTCTTGGGGATGTTTCCAATATGTCCTGAGTAGCAAGTGGTGTAGAGGTGTCAGGCCCGGGAAATTGGAAGGTTATTCTAGGTGTACATCTGAGGTAACTGCAGGAGGGATCCTCCTACCTAGTGGTAGGAGACTATAATTAATGTGGAGTCAATGAAGGGTGTCTCACATGGGAGATAGCAGAGGGGGAGAAAGAAATGGAAAATTACACTAATAATAGTGCATTTCACAGCAAGTGCAAGCAGGAAAAATGGGAGAGCACACTAGCTTCCAATCAAATTAAACCAGATTGCCCACAGTCCACGGGGTTATCAAGGGCAACTGTTACGAGTCCTGGTGGATGTCATCTGAGGCGATGGAGCCATCTTCAGATGAGAAGATGTGGGGACCGGAGTTGTCATCTGACACCACTGTGGTGCCCAGACTGGCTGCTGCCGGTAGAGCCTTCTCCCGGTCGCAAAGACCTGTTCCAAATCCAGGGAGGCACATTTAGTGGGTCGGGGTGATGGCGACCTCATACCTGCCCCTTCGCCTCCGTCATAGGTGCTGCGGGCAGGGGGATCTCAGAGGGTCGCGGGCCCCTTTCCCACAATGCTGATCCACCCAGTTCCAGGCCTCCTTGGGTCCATGAAAAAGGTTGTTGCGCTGTCAAAGAGAAATTTCAGCCACGCTGGGATCAGCAGGGAATACTGAACTTCATGTTGACGGAGGCATTGCTTGACCTCCGGGAATGAAGTCTGTTGCTGTTGCACTGTGCGGGTGTAGTCAGGGAATAGCATAACTGTTTTATCTTCAATGCGGATTGGCCCAGCATTTTTAGCTGCTCAGAGGATGGGGTCCTGGTCACAGTAGTGTAATAATTTGGGCAACCTGGGGCGTGGCGGCGCACCCGGGAGAGGCTGGCAAGCAGGGACTCTGTGTGTCCTTTCAAGGGTATAGAAGGGGGAGAGGTCAGTAGCTGCAGTAAGGGACTTGAACCAATCTTTGAGATAGGAGATGGGATTGTGGCCCTCAACTCCCTCCAGCTACCCCAGGATCCTGATGTTATTATGGCGAGAGTGGCCCTCTGCGTACTCAGTCCTGCTCCCAAGTTGCCGCACTCTGATGTGTAGGTCTTGTATTGCGGATTAATGTTCGATGAGATGGGGTTTGTTTAGTAGAAAGGGTCTTTTCGCCATTTGAGACCTTATCAGTGAGTTTGTGGTGGTCGTCCCATAGGAAAATTAATTCACTGGCTAGTGTCCCAAACCTAGTCTCTGTGACTCTAGAATGTTTAATTGCAGTTAACACTTGGTCCAGTTTATCAGACATGGAGGACGATGTGGATGCCCCTGGCATCTGAATATCTGGAAATGCAGAGGGGAGGGGGGCAGCTGTTGAAGATGCTGCTAGCATAGCAGCACATACTTAGGACATTTTAGCTGCCTGAATGGGACCCTGGACCAGGCTGCTGCAGAGATAGGCAGTTAATACTCCCAACATGCCCTTGTAAATATTAGCAGCAGCAGGGAGTGAGGTGTGCAACCAAGGAGGGATGTCACAATCACTCAATGACTTGTGGATAGCAAGGGTGTGGCTCCCATGGAGACCATGTCCAGCAGTATTGTTCTAGTAATACCCTTCACTGCCCCCACTGCAGTGTGGGGACCATGGTCTATGTCAGCACTCGCGGGGTAAGACTGCGCAATACCTGTATAAACATCTGGCACAGTAGCTAGCAGAGAGAGTGCAGGGGGACCTTGTAAGGCATTTCAAAGAATACAGGCCTGTTGATGGGACCAGAACAAGGGCAGGTAATGGTAGTTGCTAAAGCTGAAGTGTTCAAGGTCCCCTTTTGGGAGGAAAATTCCTCACAGACAATCCTTTTGCGGCTCGAGTAAGGACACATAATCATCCCAGGCAGGAGGTCCCAGCTGGCCCTTGAGATGTCCTCAGTATAACCCTTTATGAAGGCCTCAGCTCACGTAGTAGTGGGAGTGCAGCTTAAAGAGGAGCCCCAGTGAATGTTGAAATATGGCAGCCGGGGGGGTCCAGTCACAGGAAAGTTCCCAGCATTGTTGTAATCTCACTTGTGAGGATTACCCTCCAACTCCAGGTATCTGCTTCATGGTGCAGGGTCATCCTGGCTAAGGTGTCTGGTCCTCTACTGCATTTGGCCCTCGGGGCCCAGGCTTCACGCGGGTCATCTTTAGCTTCGGGTAAAACTGAAGCGGAGGAGGGGTCAGTGCCGCCGAGCAGCCAGGCAGTACAGCATAGCAGTGGGCCAATTAGCAGGGTTTCTCAGGACCCAGAGGCCCCCGCAGTGGAGGTGTCACTCCCACCTGATGGTGGGTAATCATGTGACCCGCTGTGATCCTGTGGCCAACGTCAATCAATCCAGGTGGGGAAGGGTTGAGAGGCTGCCGTGATCGGCTCCAGCCGTTGGAGCATCATGCGGCAAGGCCGCCCAGCCAGAACGGTAGTTTGGGCAGTGCAGGGACAGTCTGGTGGCACAAGAGAGCCTCCTGTGGAATCCTTTCTGGAGGCACTGCAAGTGGAGCTCCAGGTTGAAGAAGGGGAGGCCTCCCCCACCTCATGGTGGGCTGCGTGTCTCACAGAGGTCTCGGCAGCAGCGCCGCTCGCTCTTCTCACTTCGCGTTCGGCAGTCAGTGAAAGGGTCATCTGGATGTCCAGAAGTATCACAGCATGCCCAGCTGTGAAAGTGCCAGGCTCACTGGGCCGATGACACCAGTGGTTGAGGGTTACACGAGCAAAGAGTCGGAGTGCATATAACTTGCGTCCGCAATGATGGCCACACACCTCTGACAGATGAAGTTTTTTTGGTAAGTGAAGGTAAGAATGAGGTGGAAATGAATACAGTGGGAGAGGTGAGAAAGGAAAACTCTAAGACGAAGAGCAAAGAAATAAAGTATAAACATTTATATACATGGATGCCCTTATTGGTCAGAAGCATGCACCACAAATTTGGATAACATAACTTGGGCATTACAAAGCCATTGAGGCTCCTTTGATGGTGAAGATTTGGAATGGAAACTATATTTAAGTCTTTAAATTACTTCATAGGGAATGGATGGCAAAAAGGGGTCTAAAGAAAAAGAGCGTGAATTTTCCTGAAGGTCCAAGCTGCCGGTTAACGAAGAGAAATGGACAGTAGCATTTCTAATATACACTAGTATACCCATGGCGCAGTGCAACGCTGTTTAAATAAATAGATGTGATAAAAAAAGTCATAGCTGACATTTTTGGAAGCTTTGCCTGTGGGGGGTGGGGACGGTTGAGAGAGGACTGAGGAACTCAGGGCCAGGCTGGCCAAGGATGCTGATGATCAGTGGGGCAAGTGTGAGAGTGTGAATTTTCTAATATGTTTATTAATGATGTTCATATTAAAATGTGTAATGAACTAATGCATATAACAAGAAATCTTCTGAAATGTCTGATTTTCTGTTCTTGGTTAAGCAAAATTATATTCAAATGCTGTGGTTATTTTCCATGATTCAAAGCTTTCATAATAGGTTTTTTCAAAGCTTATGTAGACGTATCCACAGCTACCCCTAGTGGGCTGCAGTGTTATGTCTTACAAGGTCATGTATTAACTGGGGCATTGCAGAAGTTGAAATGTCATATTGTTTGGATATGTTACTAATATCTGGTCTTTCCTCGAGGATGGAAGTAAATGTATCAGTGAAAGCTTTCTTCCTGAGAACAAGATACGCGAGAGGAGATGAGACAATGGAGTTACAGACGAGACAGAAGAAATAAAGATACATCGAAAGGAAATGTTATAGTTAGCGAAGATTTGTTAAGTTTATGCCATCAATTTAGTTGTCGATTGGCTGAAATGAAACCACCCCATAGACTGATCAATCAGGAGTTGATTAGATTTTAGTATAACAGCCTGTGTAGAATGATTAGGAGGAAGTTCATTAGTTTGGGAGTTAGAAGTTGTCATTCGTCATCCAAGGCGAGGTTCGAGATTAGCTGTCGTTAGGCCCAAATCTTCTGATGAGATAGCTGATGGTGTCCTCAAGCTGAAGCTGATCATTTGCTGTTACTACTATTGTGGTTATGTATGTTATGAAATATGAATTGTGTCTCTCTTGCTTTCCAGGTACCAGCTGCAACTAATGATTTTATTGCTGCACATTAATAGTTATTTTCTATATATATCTATATATATATATATCTATATATATATATAGATATATATATATCTATATACATCTATAGATATATATATATATATATATATATATATATATATAGATATATATATCATAATCAAGTCAAGTGTTTTCTAAATTAATGTTACTAAATTCTTTTCACATGAAGCCCAACATGTACTGCTAATTTGTGGTTAGTTAGGGAATTAACCTTGATATGACTATCACTTGTCCTGAGATCATTTGATGCTGAACTAATGTATTCTTTGCCACTATTACCAGTTTTTGTATTATTAATAAGTGTTATTCTTTTGGAGATAATTTGGTTAATTGTATTAATTAGACTAAGATATATACGCCGTTTTAATCAGCTGCTATTGATCTAATACGCTTATCATAAGTGTTTGAGAGTTATTTTCGTGACATTAGCATTGTTAATATAAGGAAAAAAATCTATGATTTTATTTACTAAATTGGTGTAGTTATTGACTGGAACTTTATAATAGTGATTGTTGTTGTTATTGATGGTCCTCACACTTCCCATTGGTGACATCCCCTCAAACCTGTGTCGCTTTGATCCATCGTCCTCTAGCGCTGAATCCACTATTCAGTATTGATAATAGGTAGGATTCTGTGGCGCGTTAGCAGTTTTTGGTAGCAGATTATGGTTACGTCATTGTTTAGATGATGTCATAATGGGTCTGTGAGGTTCGGGTGTGCCAAAGTGGTTTGTTTGTTCTTTCTTTCTTTTTTCAACATTTAAAAAAAGGAGTTAACATGATGAGTGGCTAGTTGCCTTAAATGGCTTTCCCTGGTTCTTGGAGACGCCCTAGGTTGATGGGTATGTTCTTGGCGGTGTTTGATTGTATTTGATTGAGGAAAATAAAGTGTTTGCGCTTGCATAGCTTTAGCTAATTTGCAGATGATTGTGTCGAATATGAGTATAGAGAAGTAGAGATTCTCAAATTAGTGATTAGATGGAGTGGGCGTACTCCTATGGTATGAGAGTAGGGAAGCAGCATTCTTCGCTTGAGTGTAGCGCTTGATGCAGGAGAAAAATGATCTACGTGGTTGTTGATGACAGACCTAGAGAGAGGGGTCTGGGACTCCAGAGTATAAGGACAAGTGTAGGGAGACACTTGGTATATGTTGTAATTCATTCATTTAGTAGACCTATCTGTCGAGATTGGTAAATCGAGTTTGTGAGAAATTGGTGTGAATAAAAATATACTGAAGACTTGGTGAGTACTAAGTGCACTAGACAATAATCCAAGGAACAGTGGAGTAGAAAGTTTGCTGGTCGAAGTTTACTCATGATTGTGGGAACTGTAAAAAAGGAGTAGGCGAAAGCTGAAGGTTTCTTTGGAAGGTTACGAACCATTTGTGTTTCCCTACATGTAGTAAATGTGTGAATTTGTTTTCTTATTTTTAAAGTAGCTCGCAAATTAATATTGTGTTGTTTTGAGTTGTGAAAGGTTAGTACGATAGACTTTATCAGCGTCTCAGCACAGGTGCTGAGGGAGTGAATGTGTTGAGTGTGACGTAGTAGTGCAGTGTTGGGATTGGTTGACCGACAGAAAGGAGTCGCGCACGGATTAGTCAATCAGTCCGATACTAGAGTAACGCGATTGGAAGGCAGGGGGGTAGAAGAGAATTGTGGGATAGCAGTCACTTTACATGATTGGTTATTCTTTCTTTAACTTTGTTTATTACGTGTTGAGTTGTTTTTGTTCAAGTTGAGTTTGAAAATTAATTTTTTGGGACTACTGAGTTGGAATAAATTGAGTCAAAATGAAGTTTTTCAAAGCCTTAAAACGTGCGTTGAGGGGTGATGACATTCCAGCGCTGGAAAGAGAGATTTGTCTGCCTGAAAATACTCCAGCATATATTGTGTTTGAGGAGAGAGGTGCAGCGGCATGTCTTTGGCTGAAGCATTGGGTCAAAATCACAAAGAAAGAAGGTTGTTTAGCTTTTCCAGAACATGGTACATTCAATTTAAGAGTTCTGAATAACCTGAGAACAAAGATGTACAGTATTAAACCTCCACCGAGACCAGTGCAGTATGAGGCATTAGCTTTATGGGAACTGGTAGTGAAGGAACAGCAGTCTTTAAAATATGAAAAGAAAATGAGAAGGGTAGAGGAACACTGTCTGAAACGATGTGGGATGAGGCACAGAAAAGATGGAGAGAAGATATGTTACATGGGGTTAGGTTATTTCCAGCAAAAACAAATGAAGACGAGGTTAAAGGAAAAGATGGAGAGAAAAAGAAGAACGGTTCATTAGAACAGGATGCGCCCAGTAACTCCATTATATGTTCGAGTAAGCAATAGTGGAGAAAATTCATTGCTAAGTGTGCAGAATAGACAGGGACCAAGTTTAAATGAGACAAATTCTCTAATAGATTTGTCACCTGTCGAGACATCAGGAACAATGGCTCAACAACCAAGTACGAGTTCAGGGCAAGGGCGAGGAGCAGGTGCACAAGCTAGTGGAGTATCACCGAAAGGCTTGTCTGCACATGAAATAGCCGAATGGTTGGAGGACTTAAATAGTTCAAAATAACAGGAGAGAAAGGAAAGAGATGAAGAAATGATCAACAGAGTAAGATTAAACATGGAAGGAAGTGAGCTTTTAGAAGGAACAATGGGAGTGAACAGACTTGACTCGTATACCGAAGGGCAATTGAGATACTTGTGCAAAGTCATTACAAAAGGAGCGAACAGAGTTTTTCAACAGTTACAAGATGTAGCAGATGATTATGACATTGATTTGACAAAGATATATTTGTCAAAGTTATAGGCTGGGATTGGAGGAAGAAGACTTTGTTCACATGAGATCTACAGGGATGAGAACACATCTCAATGAGTTACTTGAGAAAGTGCAGGTTTGGAGAGCATGGGATAAATGGGAGAGTAAATGGGACAGGAAAATAGAGAGACCTAAGAAAGATGATGGGATACAGGCAGGAGATGCAGTAAAAATATTACCAATGAGAGAAACACCAGGAGGGAATTTTATTCATGTACCTTGGAATAGAAGTGTTGAAGCAGATATGCTAGTTAAGAAAATTATTAATGATTTCTATGATGTTACTAATGTGAAAATGCATAGAGAAATTAATCATAGAAAAATACTGTTCAATTTTGAAAAATGTGCCCTCGGGGTATGATCACCATGTGTACTAAAACAACTGAAAATGTGAAAAATTATGAAAATATATGAGAAAAAAGTAATAATATGTGATAATGAGACACATAACCTCTGTTTTGTATTATTAAGTTAACTAAACTAAAGGCCTAGTTTCACTGGGCCTTGCACACTCTGAACATGGAGAAACCGTATGCCTTGCAAAGGACTGGAAATCGTGGACTGCAGCCTTGACCCGTTCGAAGTTCAAGTTACTTAGCTAGAATTTTCTGCAATGTACCGACGGACAGGAGATGATGAAGACAATTTGATATAATTACGTGTAGAGCAGGCTAAATGTACTTTCCCAGGACTTGAACAATAGAGGCACTGACTGGAGAGCCATATACAACAATTTTGATACCTGAAGGACCGGCTGATGAGGGCTTCGCATGAAGAACCAATCCATTTTGTGTAACTTGAAGTTTATTAAAATTAATAGATTTGGTAAACAAAAACTATAGGTTAAAGTCATATCTGCGGACTGACTGACCAATTACCAATTAGGGGGATGGACTGGGAGACCCTAATAAAAAGTAATGACATGGGGTGAGGAAACCGAACTGCAGGGAGAAAATTGAAGACGTCAGGAGACGCTGTCCGAGATGCTGATATTGGGTTCATACTCTGTGAGCCTGATCCGTAACTGACTAATTGATGACCTGAAGACGAAGACTGACTTTTTGCTGATCCATCCTGGATAGGTACCTATGAAAATGTGATTGACGATTTTGTGCCTTTTCTTCTAGGTACCACCTGGGCTGTTTATAGAGAGTCACACTTAGATAGATTTTTCCAAATTAATATTTTGCTCTAAATTGTTTTCGCATGAAGACTCCCATGCTAATGCTAATCTGGGTTAGGTAGGCTGTTAGGGGTGACGTTTACAGTGACAAATGACTGACGAACTTAATTGCTGAATTACATTATTAATGCTGATATTCATAGCTTATGGTGTTGCTTTGTCACATATGTTTCTTTAAGAGATAATGGGCCTCATTCCAACCTTGGCGGGCGGCGGAGGCAGCCTGCCAAGGTTGGACCACGGAGAGGCCGCCTATGCGTCCGCAATCCCGCCAGCCGCATTATGACATCCCCGCTGGGCCGGTGGGGATGTCGGCCGTAACAATGGAGCCGGCTCCTAATGGAGCCGGCGGTGTTGCGGCCGTGCAACGGGTGCAGCCGCAGACAGTGAAAAGCAGAGTGAGGCTGTGCCTGGGGGCCCCTAGGAGTCGTAATCCCCTGGGCAGCGCTGCAAGCAGCGATGCCATGGCGGATTAAAACGGCCGGGACAACCATGGTGGGAAACCACCGGTCCCGGCGATGCGACCGCGGAGCTACCGCCGCGGTCGTAATACAGCAGACTGTACTGCCAGCCTGTTGGCGGTACAATCGCCAAAACAGCCCTGGGGGTCTTTGACCGCCAGGGTTGTAATGAGTCCCAATGTCTTCACTAATGAATTAATAAATAGTTGATTTGAATAAAGTTGATCTAACAGATGATTTAGAATTGTAAGCAATAGGGAAGTAGTGGTTATTTTTGATTAGTATGGTTTAATTTTGTGTTTTCATAGAGTGTTTCCCGTGATTATTGATGTTAGTTATTGATTCAATAGTCACTGCATGACTAGGATACTCCATGTGATTCAAAAGGTTCATCGACCTATACGCGTCCCCTTGTAAGTTTACTTACTAAGGACTTGGCGCGCTAGCAAAAGTGATATCATAAGCTTTACAAATAATAATCCAAGAATGAGAGAGAAGCCTATGGAGTGGTATCAACAGACAGATAGGTTTGTGAAACTTTCCAAGTGACTTTGGGAAGATTTGAATACACTTTTTGACATTGGGGTACCGGCAGATTTGTGGGTTGAACGTAAAAGGAGTGTTGATCGGACGACGAGTGAACTGCAAGGAGATTTGAAAACAGGTGCACCATCTCTTGAAGTAATTAAATATTACTATACAGTCATTGAATTTCTGAAAATGAGAGTTTCGCTGAAAAGCGTTGATTGGCAGCGGATTGATAGAACAACGCAGGAAGTTGAAGGCTTTCAAACAATTTAGTGGTGCAGAAACTATTGAAAAAAAGGAAACATGAATCATTTGGTGTTCAGATTTGTTGATGGGTTAAAACCAGAAGTGAGTCAAATGATTAAGAATCATTTGATATGTTGGCAGGCAAAGCCGATTGATGAGGTTCTGCAGTATGCTAGATATTGTAGTGACGAAATTGAGTTGAAACAAAAGAAGCTGAAAGAAAAGGCGATAGTGATGCAGATTAAGGTAGCGCAGACAGGAATGCAGGGAAATTTACAACAGTTGCCTAGATAAATTGTTTGTTTCCGAATCAAGGTTGTGGTAGAGGACGAAAAATGTTGATTCCATTAGTTAATAGAAATGTGGATTTGAGTTCAGTGGTGATGCAGGATGAGCAGCAGAGGCGAAAAGTATTACCTTGCCACATTTGCGGATTGCTGGGACATTGGAAAAGACAGTGTCTGATGTTGAATCAGGGAGGAGGAATGGTTCAGCAAACGAATTGTGTCAATTCATTTCAGGGCATGAGAGGACCTAGAATGGGAGGTCAAAATTAAAATTTTCAGAATAATGTGAATAACATGCAAGGTTTTCAGCCTTTACAGCCCGTGCAACAAATGCAGAATGTGCAACCCCAGGTACAACAAGTACAAATGCCAAAAATGCAACAAATGCAGCCACAGGTGCAGATGGTGCCTGTACAGCAAATTCAAATACTGAGACAGGTTCAATTAATACAGAGCCCAATAGAACAGCAACAGGTTATGCTTTCGCAGGTGGTCACGAATCAGAGTAAAAACAAATGTGTAAACACAGTTGAGCAATTTCCCTTACAAAGTGAGAGTGAAATAAATGCTGATGGCCGTTGAGTAGTTCAGATGAGGAGGAGTTCATGGTGGGTGCATCATTAGATGTGGACCAGAGAGGTCCTTATGTGCGGGGTGAAGTACATGGCCATGAGGTAAATTTATTGGTTGACACAGGAGCAATGCGCTCGACGATAAGGACTGTGGAAGTACCAGACATACCTGTTTCTGAGAGAACATTGCAGATAGTAGGTGTTGCAAATAAACAGTTGGTTAATGCTCTTACAGAACCAGTCCTTGTCAAAAGTGGGAATTTCAGAGACTATCATAGTTTTGTTGTTTGTGACTCCAGTCCATTATCATTGCTGGGAAGAGAATTGCTGTGCAAAATAAATTGTTCAATTATGTGTTTCAGAAAAGGAATTACAATGGAGACCATTAGTGTTGATGAGGAAGATTTGTCAGCCGATGAGGGAAAAAAGGTGAGAGGTTGTGAACTAGCTTTGCTGAATGTGAAGGAGGACCAGGTAGTCGATGAGGATAAGACACACGAAGAGCACAATTTGGAGGAATTAATGAGTTCCTTTCCAGTGTTTGAATAGAAAGATTTGCCGAATGATCTGCAGGAAAGGGTTAAACCAAAGGGTTGGGATCTTTCAGGAAAAGACATTGGTTTAATTAAAGGAGTCAAGGTGCCAGTGAAAGAGAATGTGGTGTTCCCACAAACAGCTCAATACCCAATTACAAATGAAATCATAGAAGGAATAAGGCCACTGATAGAACAGTTTTTGGAACAAGGAGTTTTGAAAAAAATGATGAGCAGTCAATGTAATTCACCTATCATGGGTTTGAAAATGCCGAATGGGAAAATACGCTTGGTTCAGGACTTAAGGAAAATAAATGGCAATGTAGTGAAGTTTTGTCCAGTGGTACCCAATCCAGCAGTAATAATGTTTCAGATTCCATGTGATGCAGAGTGGTTTACAGTCATTGATTTGTGCCAAGCATTTTTCTCACTACCTCTTCACGAGGACAGCAGATATCTCTTTTGTTTCAAATTCCTGACTAGAGTCTACTGTTGGTGCAGGATTCCTCAAGGGTTTTCAGAATCACCATCGATTTTCAATCAGATTTTGAAAAAGAACTTGGGGTCCTTGGTGATGCCCTATAAGTCAACCTTAGTGCAGTACATTGATGATTTACTAATTGCATCAAAGACAAAGGAAGGCTGTAGGGAGGATACAATTGCATTGTTGAATTTCCTGGGAGATAATGGTCATAAAGCTTCTCCAGCTAAGTTGCAATACTGTCAGCAAGAGGTGAAGTATTTGGGACATCTGATTGAGAAAGGGTCGAGGAGAATTTCTAGAGAGAGAGTGGCGGAAATAATGAAAATGAAAATTAGTTCCCAAAGGGAACTGAGAATGTTTTTGGGAATGGTAGGTCATTGTCGACTGTGAATCCCGAATTTTTCACCGGTTTCAAAGCCATTGCAAAGATTGACACATAAGGATGTTTCAGATCCTATAATGATGGATGAGGAGTGTATGAAAGCTTTCATTGAGCTGAGAGAGAGTTTGTGTCAAACACCAGCTTTAGGCATGCCTGACTATACAAAACCATTTCTATTGTTTTGTCATGCGAGAGATGGATGTTCTTTGTCTGTTTTAACACAAAAACATGGTGGTGTCAATCGCCCAGTAGCATATTTTTCAGCTACCTTGGATACTGTTGCAGCAGCGCTACCCGAATGATCAGGAGTTTTAAACAATACTGGTACAACATAAAATTCAGACAAGTGGCAGAGCTGATGTGCCAGGGGTGAATAATATGGCAGCAGATGAATGTTGGCAAAGGAACAATTGTCAACATGGGTCACATAGGTATGGCAGGAGGTCCATTCAGTAGAATGCAAATGGATTTCATTGAGATGCCTGCATGTGCGGGTTTGAAATATGTGTTGGTGATTGTGAGCATTTTCAGTCATTGGATTGAGGCTCACCCGACAAGGAGAAATTACAGTTTAACTGTGGCTAAATTTCTCCTGCAGGAACTAATTCCACATTTTGGTTTTCCAGTCTCAATTGAATCGGATAGGGGTACACATTTCAATAATGAGGTGATAAAATTGCTTTTTTCTGCATTAAACATTCAGCAAGGATTTCATTGCAATTATCACCCAGAAGCTTTAGGTCTAGTAGAACAAATGAATGGTACACTGAAATCACGAATGGCAAAAGTGTGTGCATCAACACATTTGAAATGGCCAGATGCTCTACCTCTAGTACTAATGTCAATGAGAAGTACACCTGACAAAAAGACTCTGTTATCTCCACATGAGATATTGATGGGGAGAGCAATGAGATTACCAGCAATACCTGCAAACGCACTTGTGAATATTACAAATGATATGGTGCTAGATTACTGCAAAAGCCTGGCTGATGTGGTTCGGTCTTTTTCTCATCAGGATGAAGTTGCAACAGCCCAGCAAATACAAGGTCAAGGACATGATCTGAGAGCAGGAGACTGGGTGCTTATACGGAAGCATGTGCAAAAGTCTTGCCTTGAAACACGTTGTAAGGGACCATATCAAATCGTACTCACTATAACAACTGCTGTGAAGTGTGCTGGTTTGCTGAATTGGGTGCATGCAAGCCATATGAGGAAAGTGCATGATCCAACAGAAAGAGAAGAGGAACTGTTGAGATTACCAACAGTCGAGAATACCGGAAACCGAGAAGAAGAGAGTGAACAAAATATCGAGAATTACAGAGATGTACATACTCCTATAACAGATGAAAGAGAACAAAACAGAGAAGGGGTTGAGAAAGCTGCAGCAGGAGTAGAAGAATCAGTTCAAGAAGAAAGAAGTGAGACTGATTTTGATAAAAGGAGGGTGCCATCAAACGAGAACGAAAAACAGGGAACAACAGAAGAAAAATCTGCACCCTGACCTCAGTAGCAGGTGGTTTGACAAACCAAACCGAAGGCGAGACAGACCCCGTTGGGAAAGGAATTGAGAATAGTTTTGCCCCAGTGGATTATACTCTTCCAGAACCAATTGCGGGAACGTCTGTAAGGAAAGGTCCAAAGGCAAGTGAAGACTCAATATTGACAAGACTATTGACAAAAGGAACAATAAAAGGAGACAATTGGCCAGAGAAAGCTGCGGAAAAAGGAAAGGTTGATGTGATACCATCAGTACCAGAAGAGAGAGAGTTGCCTGGAGAAGAACACACTAGTGGAGAAGATAGTGAAAGTGTAAAACGACCAAAGAGGAAAAGAGTTGCGAGTAGGAATCATGCTGGACCTGAATGGGCATATTTAAATACAAGTGACTGGCAAGAAGAATGTTTGAGTTATTGTTTTGACAGAGACATAGAAAATTTTGATTTCGGAACATGAACATACACAAGAAAGAGACATTGGGTTAAAGAAAATGAAAACTGAGTATTAAAACTTATGCTGTGAAGATAGAAATTGAGAATTAATGGAGAAGACAAATAAACAACTGAACATAGACAAACTGCTATACCGAACTTGACAAAGGAGGACCTGTCCAAGAATAAATTAATTCATTATATAAAAAAAACAAATTAGGAGGGATTTTTGATGTTTAAAAAAAAAACATTTTTTGAAATTTTGGGGAATTTTTTATTTTTTTCTAACATAGGCAATGAGTGATTCACATAACCAAAACTGTAGAATTAGTTGTTGCAAAATGCTTGGTATTGGTTTAGCGGTAACAAGTGTGTTGATATGTTTATTGTTATTTGTGGGAGTGTCTGTTTATGAGATTGATGGAGCAAATCAGACTGCGAAAATGAGTTCTCTAGACTTGACTGATAAATCATTAACAAAGGATAAATTCAGGATAGATGTAAAATACTTACAAGAGGAAAAAGAGCTTTCTTCTAATGTTTTCTATCGCTTATTGCATGAGTATGTTGAAGTGATGGATGCGACTGATTTTTATGTATGCACGCAGATTCCAACTTCAGTAGAAGGAAGAACTACGTATCACAGCTTACCTGTCACTTATGCTATAAGTTGCAGTCTTTGGCTAACACGTTTCTATAATCAAGAATATATTCAATATTTTTTTTCAAACTATGATATGGTATTATCTTTTGTATCTGTCATAGGATATTTGAATAAAATAGCCAAAGAAAATAACATAGTAATTATGAGAGATTTCTTTGAGCCTACTTTACCTTTTGGAACTGCCTTTGCTCACCATAATAACCTGACTTGTTTACTAACGCCAGTAGAGAAGAAAGTTGTAGATAATACAGAAGATTGAAGGAGAGAGATAAAGGCAAAAATGGATAAGGGAATTATAAGTAGAGAGCCTGGACTAGATTATTCTTATACTGACATCACTAAACAGAGTAAACTAATAATAGATGCAGAGCATGTATGGAAACTTTGTATACAAAGGCCTTGGAGTAAGAATGATAGAGTGTATGTTGGAAAGAGTGAATGTACACATGTTTTTATGTTTAGGAGTGAGTGGGATTTTATGATGAATGGACAAGACACTCCGATACCTGGGATTTACTATATTTGTGGAAGAAATGCATATTACGGTCTTCCTAGACGGTAGTACGGGACATGTTATTTGGGAATAATCTTCCCACAAATCTATCAGTTAGACGACCTGAGTAAGATTCCTGATTCAATGAAATTTCAAACGAGTCACAAGCGAGAATCAATTTCTAGCATTGTGGGAGACATATTTGGGGCTATAATTCCTTCAGTGGGAGTGGTCTTAAATTTGATTAAGATTCAGAAGTTGTCCACAAATTATTCTTCTGGATACAGAGCTGGCTGCTACAAGAGCTATAGCACTTCAGAATCGCCTTGCGTTAGACATTCTTTTGGAAAAAGAGGGCGGAGTTTGTAAATTAATTGGTTCTAGTCATTGTTGTTCTTTTATCCCTGATAATTCGGGGAAGGTTAAAGAATTAATCACTAATGTGACTAACAGTAATAATAAAGATTTGAAAGAACTAACAGAAACTACCATTTGGGAAAAGGCTGGAAAAGGAATTGAAACAGTAGGAAATTGGTTTAGCAATGTGGGAAGAAATGTTATCCTGACAATAGCAAAATGGGTGTCAATAATCGTGTTTTGTTTAATTGGGATTTGGGGAACCTATAAAGTAATAAAATGTGTTAAGAAGAGAAAATTAGAAAGGAATAAACAAAATTTGGAAATAGAAATGAATACATTTAAAAAAATATATATATATAAAAATATATAATTCAGAAATAAATGAGACAAATATTTAACTTCATTGATAATAAATAAATGTATTAAAGAGTAATGTGATAACATGAATGGTCATCAGAGGAGGGATTGTGAGAATGTGAATTTTCTAATATGTTTATTAATAATTTTCATATTAAAATGTGTAAAGAACTAATGTGTAAAACGAGAAATCTTCTGAAATGTCTGATTTTCTGTTCTTGGCTAAGCAAAATTATATTCAAACGCTGTGGTTATTGCCCATGATTCAAAGCTTTCATAATAGGTGTTTTCAAAGCTTATGTAGACGTATCCACAGCTACCCCTAGTAGGTTGCAGTGTTATGTCTTACAAGGTCATGTATTAACTGAGCATTGCATAAGTTGAAATGCCTATTGTTTGGATATGTTACTAATATCTGGTCTTTCCTCGAGGATGGAAGTAAATGTATCAGTGAAAGTTTCTTCCTGAGAACAAGATATGCAAGAGGCGATGAGACAATGGAGTTACAGATGAGACGGAAGAAATAAAGATAAATCGAAAGAAAATGTTATAATTAGCATAGATTTTTTAAGTTTAGGTCATCAATTTAGTTGTCGATTTGCTGAAATGAAACCACCCCATAGACTGACCAATCAGGAGTTGATTAGATTTTAGTATAACATCCTGTGTAGAATGATTAGGAGGAAGTTCATTAGTTTGGGAGTTAGGAGTTGTTATTCATCATCCAAGACGAGGTTCAAGATTAGCTGTCATTAGGCCCAAACCTTCTGATGAGATAGCTGATGGTGTCCTCAAGCTGAAGCTGATCATTTGCTGGTACTACTATTGTGGTAATGTATGTTATTAAATGTGAATTGTGTCTCTCTTGCTTTCCAGGCACCAGCTGCAACTAATGATTTTATTGCTGCGCATTAATAGTTTTATATATATGTTAGACTTTTCACCCTTGGCGTGGTCTCCCTTAACTTTTTGCCTCTGTTCCCCAGGTTGTTGATGTGTGCTGGACTCTGATTGTACTGTTTTTGTTACTCTGGGTAGTTTACCACTGCTAACCAGTGCTAAAGTGCAAGTGCTCCTTTACAAAATGTGTATGTAATTGGCTTATCCATGATTGGCATATTTGATTTATTAGTAAGTCCCTAGCACAGTGCACTAGAGGTGCCCAGGGCCTGTAAATCAAATGCTGCTAGTGGGCCTGCAGCACTGATTGTGCCACCCACATAAGTAGGCTCTGTAATCATGTCTCAGACCTGCCACTGCAGTGTCTGTGTGTGCAGATTTAACTGTAAATTCAACTTGGCAAGTGTACCCACTTGCCAGGCCTAAACCTTCCCTTTTCTTACATGTCAGACATCCCCAAGGTAGGCCCTAGGTAGCCCCAAGGGCAGGGTGCAGTGTATGGTTAAGGTAGGACAGATAGTAATGTGTTTTATATGTCCTGACAGTGAAATATTGCTATATTCGTTTTTCACTGTTGCAAGGCCTGTCCTTCTCATAGGTTAACATGGGGGCTACCTTTAAATCTGATTAAAGTGTAGATACTTCAAAGGAGAAATTGGGTATAAGAAGGGCACCCAAAACCACAGACTTTAGATCACTTCTGGACATCAAGAGGAACCTCTGCCTGGAGAAGAGCTGAAGAGCTGAGGAGAAGTGCTGCCCTGCCTGTGACTGTGCTTTGTGGAGCTATCCTGCAGTTGCTGCTTCCGCTAGAGTAAGTGTGCCTTACATCTTGTGAAGAAATCTCCAAGGGCTTGAACTAGAGCTTGCCTCCTGTTGTTTGAAGTCTCAGGGACAGCAAATACTTCTTTCTGCCAGCACCTGGAGTCTCTGGAAAGACTCCTGCTCTGACAAGTGGTGCCCTATCCAGTCCCTGGGCCCTTGAAAGGAAAGCTGGTGGAAATCGAAGGAAATCGACTTTGGACGACTTCGGACCACCGCCGCTGCTGAATCCGGTGACGCCGCCTGCAACCGACTCCGTGATCTTCGCTGGAACGTGATGACCTTCGCAGGCCCGACACTGCTGCAGCCCTGCTTAAGTCTGCGACTCCGTGGAATTCGCCGCACCATGTCGTGACCGACGCCGCTCGAAGTGCGCGGATTCAACATTTCGCACAGACGCCGCGATCCCTGACTTCGCGCATCGACTTGTTTTCACTCTTCACCAAAGGTACTGTACTTGGGGGTCTACACAACTCCGTGTCCGGCGCCGCTGGTGTCGGCTTGTTGGACTTATGTATGTCGGATTTTTGTCGTTTTGGTCTTGTTTTGTTTAGATAAATAATTCCTATTTCTCTAAACTGGTGTTGTGTCATTTTGTAGTGTTTTCATTAAGTTACTGTGTGCGTTGGTACAAATACTTTACACCTAGCACTCTGAAGTTAAGCCTACTGCTCTGCCAAGCTACCAAGGGGGTAACCAGGGGTTATCAAATCAAATCAAATCAAATCATTAGCATTTATAAAGCGCGCTACTCACCCGTGCGGGTCTCAAGGCGCTAGGGACAAAGGGGGTGGTTATCGCTGCTCGAACAGCCAGGTCTTTAGGAGTCTCCGGAAAGCGGAGTGGTCCTGGGTGGTCCTGAGGCTGGTGGGGAGGGAGTTCCAGGTCTTGGCCGCCAGGAAGGAGAAAGATCTCCCACCCGCCGTGGAGCGTCGGATGCGAGGGACGGCGGCGAGTGCGAGGCCAGAGGAGCGGAGGGGGCGGGTGGGGACGTAGAAGTTGAGGCGTCTGTTGAGGTATTCCGGTCCCTTGTCATGAAGGGCTTTGTGTGCGTGGGTGAGAAGTCGGAAGGTGATCCTTTTGCTGACTGGGAGCCAATGCAGGTGTCTCAGGTGTGCGGAGATGTGGCTGTTGCGGGGTACGTCGAGGATGAGGCGAGCTGAGGCGTTTTGAATGCGTTGCAGGCGATTTTGGAGTTTGGCGGTGGTCCCAGCGTAGAGGGTGTTGCCGTAGTCCAGGCGGCTCGTGACGAGGGCGTGGGTCACGGTTTTTCTGGTGTCGGCGGGGATCCAGCGGAAGATCTTGCGGAGCATGCGGAGGGTGAGGAAGCAGGCGGAGGACACAGCGTAGACTTGCTTGGTCATGGTGAGAAGGGGGTCCAAGATGAAGCCAAGGTTGCGGGCGTGGTCTGCGGGGGTCGGTGCGGTGCCGAGGGCCGTGGGCCACCAGGAGTCGTCCCAGGCGGACGGGGTGTTGCCGAGGATGAGGACTTCCGTTTTTTCAGAGTTCAGCTTTAGGCGGCTGAGCCTCATCCAATCTGCGACGTCCTTCATACCCTCTTGTAGGTTGGTCTTGGCGCTGGTGGGGTCCTTGGTGAGGGAGAGTATAAGTTGGGTGTCGTCGGCGTAGGAGGTGATGATGATGTCGTGCTTGCGTACGATGTTAGCGAGGGGGCTCATGTAGACATTGAAGAGTGTCGGGCTGAGTGATGAGCCTTGAGGTACGCCGCAGATGATCTCAGTGGGTTCTGAGCGAAACGGAGGGAGGTAGACTCTTTGGGAGCGGTTTGCGAGGAAGGAGGCGATCCAGTCCAGGGCCTGGTCTTGGATCACCGGTGGAGCGGAGGCGGGTGATTACGGTGCGGTGACAGACGGTGTCAAAGGCAGCCGAGAGGTCGAGAAGAATGAGGGCGACTGTTTCACCGTTGTCCATCAGGGTTCTGATGTCGTCTGTGACTGGGATGAGGGCGGTTTCAGTGCTGTGGTTGGTTCGGAATCCGGTCTGTGAGGGGTCGAGCAGGTTGTTGTCTTCCAGGAAGGTGGTCAGCTGTTTGTTGACGGTCTTCTCTATTACTTTGGCTGGGAAAGGCAGAAGGGAGATGGGGCAGAAGTTTTTCAGGTCGCTCGGGTCAGCCGTAGGTTTCTTTAGTAGGGCGTTGACTTCGGCGTGTTTCCAGCATTCGGGGAAGGTAGCAGAAGAAAAAGAAGAGTTGATGACGGTCTGGAGGTGCGGGGCGATGATGTTGTCGGCTTTGTTAAAGATGAAGTGCGGGCAGGGGTCCGAAGGGGCGCCGGAGTGGATGGAGTTCATGATGGATTTGGTTTCTTCCGTGCTGATGTGGGTCCAGTTGTTGAGGGTGATGGTCGGGGATGTGGGTTCGGTGGTATTAGGTTGGGTCTGGTGTCCGAAGCTTTCGTGGAGGTCGCTGATCTTGCGATGGAAGAAAGTGGCGAGGGATTCGCATAGATCCTGTGAGGGCGAGACGGCGTTGGAGTTGGCGCTGGGGTTGGAGAACTCCTTGATGATGCTGAAGAGTTCTCTGCTGTTGTGGCTGTTTTTGTCCAGGCTGTCGGTGAAAAAATTCCTTTTGGCAGTGCGGATCAGGTGGTGGTGTTTGCGGGTAGCGTTCTTGAGGGCGGTCATGTTGTCAGCGGTGCGGTCCTTGCGCCAGGCTTTCTCAAGTGCGCGACAAGTTTTCTTTGATTCTTTGAGGGTGTCAGAGAACCAGAGGGGTTTCTTGGTGTTGTTCTGTCGCTGCGAGCATTTGAGGGGAGCAAGGTTGTCTGCGCAGTTGGAGATCCAGTTTGTGAGGTTGAGGGCTGCGACGTTGGGGTCGGTGGTGAGGGTGGGTTGGTTGGCGGCGAGTGCGGCGAAGAGTTGCTCTTCAGGGATCTTGTTCCACTGTCGGCGAGGGATGGGTTGAGTGCGGAGGTGGCGGGTCTCGTGTCGGAATGTGAAGTGGACGCAGCTGTGGTCTGTCCAATGAAGGGCGGAGGCGTGGCTGAAGAAGACGTGTTTGCTGGCGGAGAAGATAGGGTCGAGTGTGTGTCCGGCGATGTGGGTGGCAGTGTTTACCAGTTGTTTGAGGCCGAGGTTGGCGAGGTTGTCGAGCAGGGTGGTGGTGTTGGGGTCATTGTTTTGTTCCAGATGGAAGTTGAGGTCGCCTAGGAGGATGTAGTCCGGTGAGGCGAGGGCGTGCGGGGAGATGAAGTCGGCGATGGCGTCGCTGAAAGGGGCGCGAGGTCCGGGAGGACGGTAGACGAGGGATCCTCTGAGGGTGGTCCTCGGGTCGGTGCGAATCTGAAAATGCAGGTGTTCAGCGGCGAGAGGGGAGTCTTCAGTGGAGGTGGTGACGCTGATGGAGTCTTTGAAGACGATGGCGATACCTCCTCCTACTTGGTTGGTGCGGTCTTTCCTGGAGATCTTGTAGCCTTCGGGGATGGCGGTGGCGGTGTCTGGAGCAGAGGAGGCGTTCATCCAGGTCTCCGTGATGAAGGCGACGTCCGGTGCTGTGGAGTCTAGGAGGTCCCAGAGTTCAACGGCGTGTTTGTGAACGGAGCGAGCGTTGACTAGGATGCACTTGAGGTGGTTGATGGCGCGTGGGCTTGTGGTCGTAGTTGTTGCGTGGTGGAAGATGCGTTTGCAGGAGTTGCAGGCGAAGGGTCCATGGGTGCGTTTGGGGTGAGCTTGGAAGCACGTGTTGGAGCGTCCTGGGTTGAGGGCATGGAGGGAGGTGGGGTCGTAGCGGATCATCGGGGCTTGGGAGCGCTGGGGACCAGGGGTCGTGGCACTGGGCGCGGGCCAGGCGCGGACGGGCGCAGACGGTCTTGCCTCTGGCGCGCCGCCGGCGCGCCAGCGGCGCACCCGCTGCGCGGTCGCGCAGCGGCCGCCATATGAGGTAGGAGGGGGGGAGGGGGGGGAGGGGTCAGCTGGGGGCGAATGGGAGCTGGGGGGCGGGGGCGTGCAGGAGGTTGCGGCGGGAAAGCGCGAGGGAGGGGGGGACAGGTAGAGTGAGAAGAGCTGGGGAGGGGGGTTTAAGGGTGGAGGGGGGAGAGTGTTAGGAGGTTTAGGAGATTAGGGAGAAAGATAGGTGTAGGGTTGTGAAGATAGGGGAGGGGGGGTTGTAGAGGTGGGTGAGGGTGAGAGGTAGAGTGAGGGTAGCTGAGGGTGATTCTCCTTTACCCTGACTAGAGTGAGGGTCCTTGCTTGAACAGGGGGTAACCCGACTGTCAGCCAAAGACCCCATTTCTAACTATATATATATATATATATATATATTTATATCATAATCAAGTTAAGAGTTATCTAAATTAATGTTACTAAATTCTTTTCACATGAAGCCCAACATGTAATGCTAATTTGTGGTCAGTTAGGGAATTAACCTTGATATGTCTATGACTTGTCCTGAGATCATTTGATGCTGAACTAATGTATACTTTGCCACTATTACCAGTTTTTGTATTATTAATAAGTGTTATTCTTTTGGAGATAATTTGTTTAATTGTATTAATCAGACTAAGATATATACGCCGATTTAATCAGCCGCTATTGATCTTATATGCTTCTAATTTGCGTTTGAGAGTTATTTTCGTGACATTAGCATTGTTAATGTAGGGAAATAAATCCATGATTTTAATTATTAAATTGGTGTAGTTATTGACTGAAACTTTATAATAATATTGATTGTTGTTGTTATTGATAGTCCTCACACTTCCCATTGATGACATCCCCTCAAACCTATGTCGCTTCGATCCATCGTCCTCTAGCGCTGAATCCACTATTCAGTAATGATAATAGCTAGGATTAGGTGGCATGTTAGCACAAGCTAGATGCTGATTTGTGGATAAAATGAATGGGTCTTATGAGGCCTGCACCTTCAACATACATGGCTAGTTGCCTTCTGTTGATTTATTGGCCCTTTCAGGTTTGTCCCACCCGAAGAGAGTGGGATGGGGCTGGAAGGGCACAGAATGCACAGGAAGGTGTCTACTGAGCCTATTAGAAGGGTTTTGGAACAGAGTTCTGTAAATTTAGTCATGAATGCTCTAAATGTGGAGGGAGGCACTCTCTTGTCCAAAAGGGGAGTTGTACAAGTTCCTGTATGTACAGTGGGAGAAGATTCAGGACAGAAGAGGAAAGGCTCTTACGCCAGCTCAAGTGGACAGATTACAATTTTGGTTTCAGAGTTATCCTTTAGCTGAAGTTGCAAAAGAGCTAGAAGGTGGTTTCACAAAAGGTTTAGGCTAATTCATGAGGGCCCCAGAATTAGGCTTTGGGCAGACAATTTGTGATTAGTAGGGGCGCGCTCTGACGTGCTGCAAAGCGAACTGGACTCAGAGGTAAGAGAGGGGAGAATGAAGGAGCCATTTACAGATTAGCCTTTGAAGCATCAGATTGTATCACCCATAAGAATGAACAAGCATTGACAACACCAGTAGGTCTAGCTTTAAAAGATTGTTGTATGGTAATGTGAAGCATTACAAGTAAATAGCATGGGAATGAATATGCATTTGTATGAAAGCAAAGAACCATAGAATATTATTGGTATAAGTTAAAAGGTCAGTTGACAGTGCAATGTCAAGGCACACCTAAAAATCTGTTGATATTAATGACTGCCCTCCTCCCATCTGTGGTGCTATCAGAGAATACCAATATAAATTAACTAGTTATCTAAGACACTTTAATGGCATTACAATGTCATGGGCGTGCTCTTGTAAGTTCAAGCTCCAACAGCTGGATAAATAACCAAAATGATCACAGCTGTGTGGACAGCAGGCATTTTTTGTGGAAAGCATATAACTTCTGCCCAATCAAAACATGTACTCCTGGCTCCCAGCATGTGGGTGGAGCCAAAAGCCCCTCCCTAGAAATGCTCACCTAATTGTCTGGCGACAGCTGTGCTACCAAGTTAGACCATAAAATGCCCAGTTTTGTTTAAATCAACATTTGTATTGGTCAGAATGAGCATCAGTTAATGGTTTTATAACCAAAGATTTGATGACTGTACATTATGCTTCAGTTGATGTTGCATTGTAGATGGTGAGGACTTCGGGCACAAATACTTTCAAGGCAAAGTGTGATGTTAAGTCTGCTTTCTGTTTTCTGCTGATCCATTCAGTTAATTCTGAATTGCTGGGGGATCCAGTATGATGGATAGTTATATGTTGACAAGGTACTACCTATGGGCTGTTCAGTGTCTTACACCTTGTTTGAGAAGTTTAGCACTTTTCTGTAATGGCTGTGAAATTTAGATCCACATTACTTGGATGATTTTTCCTTTATGAAAGCGGGGATAAGGCTAAACACCCCAAGAGGACAGTACAGCTAGTTACAATGTTGGCCTTTTTGTATATTGAGATTAGTAGTCATGGAAGCCAGGCTGCCAAAAGAGAAGTTGGAAACCATGATAATGCTTGTGGAGTGGTTTTGGCAAAGAAGAAGGTGAAAGTGAGGTGATACAGGTGCTGTTGGGCCGGTTGAATGCTGCCCACAGAGTTATGCGAGCAAGCACAACAATTTGGAGGCTTTTAGGGGTTTGGATTATAGGCTTCCACATTTTAGAATTTGACTATCAGCAGATGTAAGAGATGACAAGAGAGCTATATGGCTTTTTAAAGCATTTCAATCAAACACAAATGGCAACTTTGGGTGATGTAGCTCATTAGAGCATACAGATATTTTTTGAGCAGCAGTAGAGCTAGTTTTGGACTTTTGTGGTTGGGAAAATTGTGTGCGGAATGGTGGCCTAAGGAATGGAGGGCAGAAGGAACATCACCTTTTTGAAGTTCTTCCTTCTAATGGTGGCTTTGGTTTTGTGGGTAATGTACTTTGAAATCAAGAAGGTGAATTTAAACGTGGACTACATGTCAGTTGTATAAATAGTGAATAGACAGTCAGTTCGTGATTTCCGAGTGTTACAGTTGCTGCCCATGTTTATTTTGGAATGTTTGAGCAACAAAATTGTTTTTAAGGTGTAGCGTGTCCTTGGTGTGAAACATGACATTGCAGGTGCATTGTCTTTATTTCAGTTGTCGAGATATTGCTGGCTTGTGCTAGAAGTGGACTGGCATTGGACAAAAATGCCAAAGGAGCTGTGAACGCTAGGTCACTAAGGATGGTGGAAGTGATTGAAGGGTCATTGGCAGATTTGAAAAGGAAGGGGTCTCGTCAGATTGAGTTCCGGGCCGGGTGCTAAGTACAGAATGATTACACAAGGTTGTGAGTTTAAATGAACAAATGTTGTGGACAGCTCTGTTACGGACTTGATTGGTAAGGGTTTATCATCTGTGACCACTGGAGGGAAGCTGCAGGAGTGTGGTTTTATCGAATACTGCTAAGGGGTTCTGGGCCAACTGCTGGAGAGATGGGTAGGGTCATCTTGGAGGGATGGTTAAGAGAGATAGCGGTGAGTAGCAAGGTTTAATCGGACCATTACGGTGGCATTGTTCTCCAGGCAAGTAGAGGTTTGGCCATTTCTTTATTTTAATAAGGAAGAAAAGAGCTTTGTTTTCATTGGTGATGTCTTGGCTGTTCTTGGGTGCATTTAGAGTATCAGAAAGGTTTATTGAAAAAGAGGTTGACATAGGGAGACTGAGGAAGCCTAAGACGGATCAGAGAGAGTACAGAAAGGAAGTTAAGATGAGCAGTCCCATGAAAGATGTTTGTCCTGTGGCAGGTTGGCAGGGTTATTTGCAGACAGGCTTGGGGGAATGAGGTACAGTGTTTGAGCAAGCTTGGTCATCTGCAGTGATAAGTTTTCAAGTATTGGAAGTTTTGCAGATGGCCTTAACAGAGTTAGGATTACCAGCAATGGTGTTTGGCACACATTATTTCGGCATCAGGGCAGTGACAGAAACCAATGTCAGGGGTGGTTCAGGGGAGGATATTGGGAGATTGGGTAGGTGAAAATCAGATTGTTACTGGCGATATGGGAAGCCGCATTGGGACTTACCAGATCAGTGCCATAATGTTGTTATTTCTTTTAGGGTGTGTTGCTGGTCCATGGTCTCCAGTCATTTTAAGGTGATTTGCCGCAATTCCTTTATACAGTGGGCAGTGAAACGATAAGATCTGAGACAATTTGGAAGACAACTGGGGTTTGATAATACCAAAGCACAGTTACATTGGTGGTGTAGGAGGCTTTTCTTGGGGGAAGGTTTTTCCTTGTTGGTAGATTTGTTCAAGAGTTAAGGGTGCCCTGATGTGTTGCTCATGCATTTGTGTGAGAATGATTAGTTGCAGCTTGTAGTTGCTGAAGCAAATGAAAAGAAACTGAAAGGAGAAAAAATCCTTATGAGCTGGAACTCCTGTTGTTTGGATGGAATTTATTCCAAGGAGAATGTAATCAGTTGCATTTAAACAGGTGACTATTGACGCTTAAGACTAATAGAGAGATGTGAACTTTTTATAGGGCAGAAAGTAATGGCAAGGTGAGCCATTCAGCAATTTGCTGCGAAGAGAAGCAGCATTTTTGGGAAAAATAGGTCCACTTGTTTTTCATGGGCATGCAACCCTACTTAATGGAAATAGGGGACACATAAGTGGCCTTGTTTGGGATATCTTGGTAATTCTAAAGGGAGGGAAAGGCAGAAAAACTCCATCAAAAAGAAAGTTTTTTTTTGTGAGTGGGAGAAGGTATGATTTCAGATTGAGGATGGAGTCATGGTTGGTCTTGTTAATGGCCGGTCGGGTGTACTCGAGGGGGCAAAGAGATGTGGCAGTCTGGGGATAGTTGTGAAATAGTTATAGAGGCAAGATGAGGTTTGTTTTAAAGGCTCTGTGGGAGGGCGTACAACAAAGTGAAGCTTGTTGTTTAATGGTGGGTTTAGGGGTGGGTGGAATGATCGACATATATATAAATAAATGTACAGTGAGGTATCTAGTTGCTCTGTCTGACCCACCAGAAGCATGTGGGCAGGTGACTTTAGAAGCCCCCCTCCTGGGCTATTTGGTGAAGGATGGGTGCCTAGGAAATGTGGATGCAAAATTGGCTGCCCTTAGGCAGGGTGCAGGGCGTGGAAAAATGCCAAATGTAGGGTCAGGTTGGAGTTAGAGGGGACCTCTTCCCATTGGTATAGGTTGAGAGCCACACCTACTGGTAGGTGAAACACCTTTGTCCCACCCACCCATTTGTTTGAAGTGGGAAAAGGGCTAGGTAGGTTTGTCCCATTTTCAGTGTTGCAGTGATTGCTAACAAGTGTTTTTTTAACCACATAGGCAAGATTACATTGGTGAGATAGGTGCATATATAAGTTGAAATGTAATGTTTAGCTGTTGATGAAGGGGTGCGCTCCGGGGTGGCAGATGATATAATTTCAGATTGAAGATGCAGTCATGGTTGTTTTTGATGCTGTTCGGGCAAATCAGCTCTAGTAGGGGAAGAGGGTGTTGTGGTCATGGAGACATGTGAAATAATTACAAAGTCAAGATGAGTTTTTTTTAAAAGGTGTTGTCCTTGGGGCCTGTGGAAGAGAGTAGTTCAAACTGAAAACCTGTTGTTGTGGGGTCAGGCTTAGGGTGGGGAAATGATTGACAGGTGTCTATACATTTGTTGTGATGTTAACTAGGTAGCCTGTAAAGCATGTCCTATGGCTGTATGTCAATCTAATATGCACCTATTTCTTTTAAGCAGCTTTTTTTCACATCAGAAAGGTGAATCTCTGTGGGTTTGTGCCGTTCCACCTGACTGGGTGATGGGTCTCAGGGTCCCTGGGTGATGGACTGTATCAGAATATTGCATATTGAGTGCCAGGGGAACACAGGTTATTTAGCTTGAGAGAAACACAAGGTGATGTATAGTGATAGCACAGGGCTTAACGCCTCTGCTGCCAGGCCTTTTCCCCCTCAGGTGCCAGGTCTTTTTTTGGCTATTTGGGGCAGTTCACGCTTAGGCCCTCATAACTTGTTGTCCACATAAGCTACCCACACCAAATTTACATCCTTTTTTTCCAATATCCTAGGGATTCTAGAGATACACAGAGTTTGTGGGTTCCCCTGAAGGAGACCAAGAAATTACCCAAAATACAGCTAAAAGTTTGTTTTAAAAAATAAAATGGGAAAAAAGGGCTGCAGAAGAAGGCTTGTGGTTTTTCCTTGAAAATTGGGTTTGCAGTGCTAAAATCACCATCTTCCCAGCTTTCAGGAACAGGAAGACGTGAATCAGAATACCCCATTTTTCAACACAATTTTGGCATTTTACTGGGACATACCCCATTTTTACTATTTTTGTGCTTTCAGCCTCCTTCCAGTTAGTGACAGAAATGGGTGAGAAACCAATGCTGGATTCCAGGAAGCTAAACATTTCTGAAAAGTAGTCAAAGTTCTGAATTCAGCAAGGGGTAATTTGTGTAGATCCTACAAGGTTTTCCTGCAAAAAATAACAGCTGAAATAAAAAATATATTGAAATTGAGGTGAAAAGAAAAGCAATTTTTCTCCACGTTTTACTCTGTAACTTTTTCCTGCGCTGTCAGATTTTATAAAGCAATATACCGTTACATCTACTGGACTCTTCTGGGTGTGGGGATATATAGGGCTTGTAGGTTCACTGTTGGAAATGGCCCTTTTTGCAGGGTCATCCCCAGTCTTTTTGCCTCCTTCCTCCTATTGTTTCTGACCTGTTTTTGTTGCTTTAGGACTCTGGGCACTTTACCACTGCAAACCAGTGCTAAAGTGCATATGCGCTCTATGTAAAGTGTACTGTTGATTGGTTTATCCATGATTGGTAAGTCCCTAGTAAAGTGCACTAGAGGTGCCCAGGGCTTGTGAATCAAATGCTACTTGTGGGCCTGCAGCACCGGTTGTGCCACCCACATTAGTAGCCCTGTAAACATGGCTCAGACCTGCCACTGCAGTGTCTGTGTGTGGAGTTTTAAACTGCCAATTCGACTTGGCAAGTGTACCCACTTGCCAGGCCTAGACCTTCCCTTCTACTACATGTCAGGCACCCCTAAAGTAGGCCCTAGGTAGCCTAAGGGGCAGGGTGCAGTGTGTGTTTAAGGTAGGACATATACAAGTGTGTTTTATATGTCCTAACAATGAAATACTGCCAAATTTGGTTTTCACTATGCAAGGGCTCTCTCTCTCATAGGTTAACATGGGGGCTGCCTTTAAATATCCTTAAAGCGCAGATTCCCTATGAGAGAAGATACAAATGTAGAGTTTAGGGTCTCTGAACTCACAATTTAAAAATACATCTTTTAGTGAAGTTGGTTTCTAAATTGTCTGTTAGAGAATTCCACTTTTAGAAAGAAGGCATTTTCTTGCTTAAACCATTCTCTGCCTACTTGTGAATTGTCTGTCTGGGCCAGTTTGACAGTTGGGCTGTTTTGCACCTCTCTAGACAGTGACCAAAAGGAGGCGTGGGTGTAGCCTGCTTATCCTGATGAGCCATCTGAGCTAGAGCGGAGGGAGGAGTGGTCGTTCACACCTGAAAGGACTGTGCCTGCCCTCACACAATGCAGTCTCCGATCCCCTGGTGTGCGTCTTGGGCCTGGCCTGGACAAGGAAGGATCTTGCAAACACTTTAGGCTTTGCTTTGAAGTTTGACAACTTCAAAGGCAGAACTGGGTATAAGAAGAAGACACAAAACCCCAGACTTTTAGAATCTTTCTGGAATCAAGAGGAACCTCTGCCCAGGAGAAGAGCTGAAGAGCTGAAAGAGAAGCTCTGTCTGTTTGCTGTGTTGCTTTGATGGACTTGCCTGCAGTTGCTGCTTCTGCCTGAAAAGAGTGCAAAGGGTGAACTTTGCTGTGTGTCCTGCTTGAGAAAATTCCCCAAGGGCTTTAAGTAGAGCTTGCCTCCTGTTGGAAGTCTCAGGGACACCAAAGACTTCAGTTTCCTCGACCTGCAGCACTAGGAACCGCGTGTTTTGTGCTGGTTAAGAGAAGAAACCACTGCGACGCTGCAAACGACGCCGCTGGCCTGCACCATGGCCTGCCGACGCAACACAGAGTCGCATTGCCCTGCTTCGCACCATGACCCCTGCTCTCCCCGACGCCATCATCGGATGACTTCACCGAGCCACTGCTCGCACCGCGACCTGTGGGCCCTTCACCCCGGCACCGCCTGCTCACACTGCAGCCTGGCATCCCTGACGATGACGCTCCTGCTGACACCGGCGCCGCTGCCTGCACCGTGGCCTGTGGACAGCGCACGTGAGGTATATGAAGCACCGTTCCGTCCCGCTCCGCAACCCCGGTCCACTGACGCCAGCACCATCGAATCCTGTGTCATCACCAGGCATCCTGCCTGCACAGTGGCCTTTGGACACCGCTCGTGAGGGTCAAGAAGCACCGTCCCATCCCGCACCGCTGGCTTGGGCCTACCGATGACAGCGCTTCAGCAACGATGACGCCGCTGCCTGCACCGTGACCTGTGGACACCGCACGTTTAAAAAACCTGGCTGTTCTAACTTCTGCGCCTTTTGCCTAACTGATGGAGATTTTTGCCTCAAAGCGCTAGGAAGCATGAGGGCAGCTATGCAATATATAAATCTAACATAACATATAATGTCACACTGCCCCACTTCACACCGCAGCCCTGGTCCCACCGATTCCACTGGACGCCGTCACCGAGCCGCTGCTCGTACCGCGACCTGTGGGCCCCGCACTCCGGCACCGCCTGCTCACACCGCAGCCTGGCATCCCCGACACCGCCGCTCCTGCTGACACCGGCACTGCTGCCTGCACCGTGGCCTATGGACACCGCACGTGAGGTACATGAAGCACCGTTCCGTCCCGCACCGCAGCCCTGGTCCACCGATGCCAGCACCATCGACTCCTGTGTCGTCACCAGGCATCCTGCCTGCACCGTGGCCTGTGGACACCACTCGTGAGGGTCACGAAGCACCGTCCCATCCCGCACCGCTGGCTTGGGCCTACCGACGACAGCGCTTCAGCAACGATGATGCCGCTGCCTGCACCCTGACCTGTGGACACCGCATGTTTTGAAAACCTGGCTGTTCTAACTTTTGCACCTTTTGCCTAACTGATGGAGATTTTTGCCTCAAAGCGCTAGGAAGCCTTAGGGCAGCTATGCGATATATAAATCTAACATAACATATAATGTCGCACTACCCCGCTTCACACCGCAGCCCTGGTGTCACCGACGCCGCTGGACGCGGTCACCAAGCCGCTGCCTGCACCGCGACCTGTGGGCACCGCACGTCGAATCGTCACACATCGCACCGCAGCCCCAACACCATCCATGCCGGCACACCTGACTTCATCAGCCTGAAGTTCGATCTGCAACGCGTTTGACCTCAAGGGCCCGGCGACTCCTGCACCGACTCCGGAACCGACACCGCGACGTCAGCGCCACCGCTCTCTGGAGCTCATTGCGAGGATCACGACGCCCTGCAAATCCAAGATACTGTTTGTGTGTCTTACCAACACCGTAGCTGGCCCGCAACGCCGCGGCTGGCCTGAACTGTTGGTTTTGCTAATCACGACGCCATGATAGCCCCAGGTGGAGCTATCGACTTCAAGGAAGTGCATTTTTGAGTAAATCTTGCAGAATTCATATTTTTATTACTGTATGTTGTATTTTTATCGTACTTGGTCTTGTTTTATATAGATAAATATTGGCTATTTTTCTAAAACTGGTGTGGTGTCCTTTTGTAGTGTTTTCACTTGTTACTGTGTGTTATGTGCAAATGCTTCACACAATGCTTCTGGGATAAGCTGGACTGCTTGCGCCAAGCTACCAAGGGGGTGAGCAGGGGTTATCTGAGCGGGTATCTCTGTTATCCTGACCACAGTAAGGGTCCCTACTTGGACAGGGTGCAAACCGACTGCCAATTAGGGACCCCATTTCTAACATTCACCAAGAACCCTAGGTACCCAGAGCCAATAAATGAGCTGCACCTTGCAATGGGTTTTCATCCTGTACCAGGTATACAGCAATTCATTTGCTGAAATATAAAGAGTGAAAAATAGGTATCAAGAAAACCTTTATATTTCCAAAATGGGCACAAGATAAGGTGTTGAGAAGCAGTGGTTGTTTGCACATCTCTGAATTCCAGGGTGCCCATACTGAATTCCAGGGTGCCCATACTAGCATGTGAATTACAGGGCATTTCTCAAATAGACATCTTTTTTACACACTGTCTTACATTTGGAAGGAAAAAATTTAGAGAAAGACAAGGGGCAATAACACTTGTTTTACTATTCTGTATTACCCCAAGTCTCCCGATAAAAATGGTACCTCACTTACATGGGTAGGCCTACTGCTCACGCCAGGAAACGCAACATTGACACATCACATTTTTACATTGAAATCTGAGTTGTTTTTTGCAAAGTGCCTAGCTGTAGATTTTGGCCTCTAGGTCAGCCGGCACCTAGGGAAACCTACCAAACCTGTGCATTTTTTTTAACTGGACACCTAGGGGAATCCAGGATGGGGTGACTTGTGGGGCTCTCACCAGGTTCTGTTACCCAGAATCCTTTGCAAACCTCAAAATTTGGCCAAAAAAACACTTTTTCCTCACATTTTGGTGACAGAAAGTTCTGGAATCTGAGAGGATCCCCAATTTCCTTCCACTCAGCCTTCCCCCAAGTCTCCCGATAAAAATTGTACCTCTCTTCTGTGGGTAGGCCCGCAAAACACTATCTGGACACATCAAAATTATCAAATGCAAAACGACCTGTTTTTCCAGGGGGGGGGCACCTGCATTTTTGGTCCCGGGCTCTGCAGTCATACAGGGAAACCTACCAAACCCAGACATTTCTGAAAACTAGACACCCAAAGGAGTCCAGGGAGGTGTGACTTGCGTGGATCCCCCAGTGTTTTCTTACCCAGAATCCTTAGCAAACCTCAAATTTAGCTAAAAGAAATCAAATTTTTCCCACATTTCTGTGTAGGATCACCGCACTAGGACAAATTTCCTAGCACCCAACGTTCCCCTCAGTCTCCCAGTAAAAATTATACCTCACTTGTGTAGGTGGGCCAAGTGCCTGTGACAGGGAAGAGACAAAAACATATCGAAATTGAGGGGGGAACAAAGCGGGTCCAAAAGGGCAGTTTGAAAAAAACATTTTTAGTCTGACAAGTGGGGCAGAATTTCTATCGGTATAGATGAGACAATGCTGGGTGGTAGGAATTTTGTGGATTCCTGCAGATTCTGGAAGGTTCCATCACAAAAATGTGGAAAAAATTTGTGATTTCCAGCAAAGTTGGGGGATTGTGGGTAAGAAAATGGTGCGGGTGTAGGAAAGTAACATCTTTCTTGACATGTTACCCCCATTTTTACCTGTATGTCAGTATGTTTTTGCCTGTCTCACTGGGATCCTGCTGGTCAGGAACCCAGTGCTCATAGTTTGTGGCCTAATGTGTGTGTTGTGAGTAGTGCTTAACTGTGTCACTGAGGCTCTGCTAACCAGAACCTCAGTGCTTATGCTCTCTCTGCTAGGCTAGTGACTTCATTTACCAATTTCAGTTGGCACACTGGACGCTTCTAATAGTCCCTAGTATATGTTACCTAGGTACCCAGGGCATTGGGGTTCCAGGAGATCCTTATGGGCTGAAGCATTTCTTTTGCCACCAATAAGGAGCTCAGACAAACCCTTTCGCAGGACTGCCACTGCAGCCTGCATGAAATAGTGCACACACTATTTCACAGCCATTTTCACTGCACTTAAGTAACTTATAAGTCACCTATATGTCTAACCTTCATTTACTGAAGGCTAGGTGCAAAGTTACTAAGTGTGAGGGCACCCTTGCACTAGCAAAGGTGTCCCCACGCAGTCCAGGGCCAATTCCCCGGACTTTGTGAGTGCGAGGAAGCCATTACATGCGTGCACTACATATAGGTCAATACCTATATGTAGCTTCACAATGGTAACTTCGAATATGGCCATGCAAGGTGTCTAATATCATGGAATTGTCCCCCCATTCCAAATCTGGTATTGGGGGAGCCACTTCCATGCATCCTGGGGGCTCCACCATTGACCCCCAGTACTGCCAAACCAGCTCTCTGAGACTTGCACTGCAGCTACAGCTGCTTCCACCTCACAGACAGGGTTCTGCCCTCCTGGGGTCTGAGAAGCTCAGTCCCAGGAAGGTAGAACAAAGCATTTCCTTTGGGAGGAGGGTGTTACACCCTCTACCTTTGGAAATAGGTGTTACAGGCTGGGGAGGGGTAGCCTCCCAGAGCCTCTGGAAATGCTTTGAAGGGCACAGATGGTGCTCTCCTTGCATAAGCCAGTCCCTGCTCTGGCGCGAAACCAGACAAAGGAAAGGGGAACGACCACTCCCCTGTCCATCACCACCCCAGGGGTGGTGCCCAGAGCTGCCCCAGTGTGTCCCAGATTCAGGCTTCTTGTTTTCCAAAGTTTGAGGACACTCTGGAGGCCTCTGAGTGGCCAGTGCCAGCAGGTGACATCAGAGACCCCTCCTGACAGGTCCATACCTGATAAGGTAGCCAATCCCCCTCTCAGTGCTATTTAGGGTCTCTCCTGTGGGTTTCTCTTCAGATTCTGCTTGCAAGTCTCCGTCGGGAATCCTCTGCACCTACTACTTCATCCTCTGACCTCGGATCGACCGCAGACTGGTCCAGGAACTGCTGTAACTGCAACAAAGTATCCAGTAGGGCTACTTCGACTCTGCAACTTCAGCTCCAGGCAGCAACTGCAACAGTTTCCACGGGGTGCACTCTCTGGGGACTCCCTGTCTTCAGCTTGCACCAGAAGGACCGAAGAAATCTCCTGTGGAGTGATGGAGTCACTTCTCTGCTCCAGCAGGCACCTTCTAAGACGACGACCGGTTCTCTTGGACTCTTCTCCTGGTGATGAGCGTGCTCCTTGGAACACAGGTGGTGGACCCCTTTGACACAGAGGGGGTCATTCTAACCCTGGCGGCCGGTGACCGCCAGGGTCACCGACCACGGGAGCACCGCCAACAGGCTGAACAGGCTGGCGGTGCTCCCGAGGGCATTCTGACCGCGGCGGTTCAGCCGCGGTCATAAAGGGTAAACCGGCGGTCTCCCGCCGGTTTACCGCTGCCCCATTGAATCCTCCATGGCGGCGGAGCGCGCTCCGCCGCCATGGGGATTCAGACACCCCCTACCGCCATCCTGTTCATGGCGGGAAAACCGCCATGAACAGGATGGCTGTAGGGGGTGCCGCGGGGCCCCCGTAAGAGGGCCCTGCAAAGTATTTCAGTGTCTGCTTTGCAGACACTGAAATACGCGACGGGTGCAACTGCACCCGTCGCACCCCTGCAACTACGCCGGCTCAATTCTGAGCCGGCGTCCTCGTTGCAGGGGCATTTCTGCTGGGCCGGCGGGCGCTCTTTCGGAGAGCGCCCGCCGGCCCAGCGGAAATGTTTAAATGGCCGCCGCGGTCTTTTGACCGCGGTGCGGTCATTTCACGGCGGTACTTTGGCGGACGGCTTCCGCCGTCCGCCAAGGTTAAAATCACCCCCAGACTGTCCTAAGGTCCTGCTGTCCAAATTTGGAGGAGGTAAGAGCTTGCCTTCCCTGTTTGCGACAGCACCCCTGTGCACCACGTCATCTTCACCTCCTGAGTCCTCTGTGCACTATTTGCAAGAATCCTTTGTGCACAGCCTGGTCCAGGTCCCCAGCACTCTATCCTGTGATGCTCAACTTGCTGAGTTGTTCTCCGGCGGCATGGGACCAGCTTTTGTAGTGCTGCAACAACCGCAATTTGCACCTTCTTTGTCCCTTTGTCCTAGGACCTCCATGGGTGCTGCCTGGTCATCTCTGGGTTCCCTCCAGTGTTGGGAGCACCCTCTACCTCCTCAGTCCGAGTTGAGGACCCGAGGTCCCTCCTGGGTCCAGGCAGCGCACTTTGACGCAATCCGCAACATTGCTTGAACCAAGGCTTATTGGATGAATCCAGTGCTGAAACTTGCCTGCATCCAGCATCTGCACGTGGGACATCCATTGCATCATGCAGGAACCCGCAGCCATCTTCCTTGGTGCTTTTCTGCAGTCTTCTTCCAACCGGAGACTCATCTTTTGCACCATCTTCTAGGTTGGCAGGGGCTCCTGTCCTGCCTGGAATCTTCTGTGACTTCTGGACTTGGTCTCCTCCCTTTACAGGTCTTCAGGTCCAGGAATCCACCATTTGTTGTTTGTAGTCTTGCTTGGTTCTTGCAATAACTCTAATCACAACTTGTAGTGGTTCCTAAGGAAACTTGCAGTACTTTACTCCTACTTTCCTGGGCTCTGGGGTGAGGTATTTTACTCACCTTTGTGGTATTCTTACTCTCCAAGAGATTCTCTACACATTACACTTATCTAAGGGGGAATTTGTGATTTGCATTCCACTTTCTTAGTATATGGTTTGTGTTGCCCCTAGACCTATTTCTTCCCTTTGCATTCTATTGTATTTTCTATTGTTTGCACTATCCTATGACTAATTACTTACCTTATTTTGGTGTCTAGTGTATATATTGTGTATAATATTTACCACCAGAAGGAGTGTTGCCTCTAAGATATTTTTGGCCTTGTGTCACTAAAATAAACTACCTTTATTTTTGGTAACACTGAGTATTGTCTTTACTTGTGTATAAGTACTGTTTAACTGTAGTGGTATTGCAGGAGCTTTGCATTTTTCCTCGTTCAGCCTAAGCTGCTCTGCTACAGTTACCTCTATCAGCTTAAGCTGCTTGAACACTACTACATTTCACTAATAAGGGATAACTGGACATGGTATAAGGTGTAAGTACCCAAGGTACCCACCACAAACCAGGCCAGCCTCCTACACCGGGTGCATGTGAAGCACACCACCCCGGACTCACCCAGATGTTTAGTTTTCAGATGTGTCTAGGTTTGGTGGATTTTTCTTCATGGCAGCGTCCCAAAGTCCAAAAAGTGCAGCCCTCACTATTCCATGTGGGACGATTTTGAGAGTTAGCCGAGTTCTCATGGCCCAAATGTAAAAGCAAAACCCAAAATAATCAAATGTCCTCTTGCTTGCCGTGGCATAAGATGTTTTAGTGTGCGGGGGGAGAGGTGAAAGACTGTTACCCCCTTCAGTTGGGGTGGGGCATATCCATGCCCATACTGGTTGGTAGCCAACACCCCACAATTTTGTTTATTTTTTTAAATTTCTGGCATCTAGTAAACTTTCTGTCCCCGGGGTATGGATCAGGGGTAATTGCCCCATCTGCCCACTGGTGGGCAGAACAACTTTGGCCCCATTTATTTGGGGTGGGGGCATGGCCATGACCCGCCTTCTTATTTTGAAAAAAAAAATATTCCCTAGTCCCCTAGAGGCAGATGGGCCTTCCAAAAATAGGCCTAATAGAAATAGGCCGATCTGCCCCAAGGGGGGGCAGAAATGGCCTACAAATAATCCCCCCAACCCCCCAGGGAGCGACCCTTGCCTAATGGGTCGCCCCCTTATCAATATAAATTAAATAAAGAAATCCCTGGTGTCTAGTGGCTTCTGCCACCCCTGGGGGCAGAAAAGGCCTGATAAAAAAATTGTCCCCCCTGGGAATGACCCTTGCCTAAGGGGTGGCTCCCCTTATGCCAATTTCATAACTAACAAAATATCCCTGGTGTCTAGTGGCTTCTGCCCCCCCGGGGGCAGATCGGCCTAATCAATATAGGCCAATCTGCCCCCGGCAGGGGGGCAGAAAAGGACTAATTATGATTTGCCCCTGGGGAGCGGCTCTTGCCCAAGGTGCCGCTCCCCTTATCACACAAATAAAATTAAAATAAAAAAAATCCCTGGTGTCTAGTGGGCATTTCTGCGATCGGGCTGCAGAAATGCTCAGTATGACATCAAAAGAAAGGAAAAGGCTTTCCTTTATTTTGATGTCTCTGCCTGCCCCCTCCTTGCGCAATGGGAGGTGACCTCTGATGAGGTCATCAGACGTCACTGGGGGGGCGGAAGGGGAAGCGATTCTCCTTCTATCCCTGCACATGGGAGGGGGTGGGAGGCCCATGGTGGGAGCACTAGCGCTCCCCCTGTGGACTGGGACCAGGACGAGGTGGTTACGTCTGTGACGCCTGAGCTCCGCGCCACCGGACGTAACCACATCTTCTTCGGCACCCAAGGGGTTAATGCCGCATGGAGGCAAAGGATGATGTGCAGTGGTGAAGTACAGTAGGGGCACATTTTGATGCACAGAAGGTGAACAAAGGGGGATATCTGAGAGGTTTCACACTTCCCAATGTTAGATATAAGCTCCTTATCCACTCAGTTTCTCCATTTGCATTATGGGACTTGTATTACACTATTATAAACTCTGGATCGCCAGTACATGGGTGCAAAGAAAAAACAATGGAGACTTTTATGTATTACTTTTACTACATGTGACAACCATTCAGATGTCTTAGATGTTTGCATCTGAGGTGAGATCAAATATCTGCAAGTCATTTCCATCCTATGGAGATTCTATTACCCACATTCTGCCTTTCCATGGGTGTTTAGCTTACTTGTATTTCATCCTGCCAATGCATGCCTGATATGAAAGCTTTCACACAATTGTCCATCACCAATTCATACAGTATTAAACTGTTTAAAAAAAATACAAAATGTTTCATAATATAATTGCAAATTGATTTAGAAAATATAGATTTTTGTAAACAATACGTTGGTACCAATTTGAGAATCCATGATGAAGTATATTTTTTATAATGTACTATAAATCCAAGATGAAAAATTGTATAATGTCAATACGATGTATTTGCCAGTTTATATAGCATGCTTAGCTTGGTGCACATAAAGTAGTCTCTGTTTGGTTGTATACTGAAAGACCGAGTACAGAAACATTGTGGTACAAAAATATCATGGCCAAAATATTGGGGCACAAATTATTGAGAAGTAAAGTGCAGACAGGTAAATTGAGATCTATTATTCTTAACTCCACAGCTGCATACCCTGAAGCTACATATATACTTACCTTGTCAATATTTTGTTCCTTCATATTCTTTCCAAAGTGTTCCGGTAGCTTGCTATTCTGGAGTTGATCTTAAGGTGGAACACCTGAGGTTTCAATTCTTTATTCCTTAGATACAGTTGGAGGTAAACCTGTATGTGTATAGTCCCCAGTTCCCTCCAGTCTCTCTAGATTGGAATGGAATTCACAGGGTAGGGAATTGATGCCTATTCCCCAAGGAAAGATCAAAGGTGATGCTACCTGTTTGTGTACACAAATCGTTCCCCATTGCTTGATTAGTGGACTTAGGCCCTCATTATGACATTGGCTGTAAGTACCGCTTACCGCCATGCTGACTGCCGCCAACATACCGCTGCAGCGGATTACCGTCACCCATATTATGACCCACACATAGCAATATGTCACTATACAGTCACACACACAAGTCCGCTAGTCCAAAGGTCAGTGATAAACTGGCGGTAGCAAAACACACACCGTTAAGCCAACAGAACTACGCCCACAGCATTATGACTCACAAATCACTGCGGCGGACATTCATTGGCGGTAAACCATTGGCGCTACATACCGCCGCGCTCAAAATACACACACACATACAAAACAACACTACATTGGACAATTTGAATAACACACACCTGATACCCATACACACACACACCCACACAACCACACCACTATAAAACACCCACCCACATTACCCACAACCCTTTACGACTCAAAACAATTGCCACAAGGGAGATAGCAAGACCACAGACAAGACCACAGCCACACACCACCATCACCTATACACCATCCACGCACCTTACATCACACACTCCAACACATCACCCCACACACCCTCACCCATACCACTCACACCATACCCATGGCACCACAACAATACCCCAGGTTATCAGAGGTCGAGCTAAGGGTCATGGTGGAGGAAATCATCCGGGTAGAGCCACATCTATTCGGATCACAGGTGCAGCAGACATCCATTGCAAGGAAGGTGGAGCTATGGTGGAGAATCGTGGACAGGGTCAACGGCGTGGAACACCACCCCAGAACAAGGGATGACATCAGGAAGAGGTGGAACGACCTACACAAGAAGGTGCGTTCCATAGCACTAAGACACCAACTAGCTGTACAGAGGACTGGCGGTGGACCCCCACCTCCTTCCCCACTACTAACAACATTGGAGGAGCAAGCCTTGGCAATCATTCAACCTGAGGGCCTGGCAGGAGTAGGAGGAGGACTGGACTCTGGTAAGTCAACTCTCTATTACTATCATCCCCCCTACCTGCATGCCATCACAAACCCCTACCCTTACCCTCACTCCCATCACTCAGCCACCTCACACACACACACCACCATCACAACCCACCCCTCCCAATACCAAGCCCTGCATGTAACACCAATGCACGGACCCCCGTCACAGACCTGCATGGACACCCATCACTAAAGCATGCACACTAAAGGGAATCACCTAGCCCACCAAATAACTACTCACACAAGGCAAAGCTGACAGGGCAATAACAACCATATAGGGAAACACATTCATGCACAGGATGACACACACTGAAACAATAACACTGCATTTACATCCCCACAGGTCCCTCACCCAATGTCACCGGAGAGGAGGGGCCAGCAACATCCAGTCCGCCCCCCCCCCCCAGAAGAGGCCCACAGTGATGACAGCAGCTCTGGATGCCTGGATCTGGATGACCAACCTAGCCCATCAGAGATCTCCAGACAGTCGGTAACCCAGGCACAGTCCCATACCACCACAGAGCCTCCCCCCTCAGGAAACACCAGCACAGTACCCACCCAGCGGGCCCATACCTCTGTCCCCAGGACACATCAATCAGCAATGTGTTCACCACTACAGGAACCCCAGGCCACCCCACAAACACAGGACGATCAGGGACCTGGGATCAGTGGCAGGGGGCACAGGGTTCAGGGGACAGAGGCACAGGACAACAGGGAAGCTGGGAGGACTGCTGTGCGACAGGGGGAGGACAGGCCCAGGGAACAGACTCTCCAGGAGGCGCTCATAAACATCCTGGGAGCATACCACCACTCCCAGGAGACAATGGGCAGATACTGGACAAGTTGCAGGAGACTCAGCTGCTGCAGGAGGGACAGTACCTGGGGATCAGGGAGGACTTGAAGGACATCAACGCCACCCTGGTCACCATTGGAGGGGTGCTGGCAGACATGGCCAACACCATGAGGGAGGCAGTGGCACACCACTGGGTCCCTCACACTAACCAAACCGATGAACAGCCTTCCACCTCCGCTACCGCTAATGGACAGGAGGCCCCACAACAGGAACAACAGGTCACCAGCACCCCACCCCCTGCAGAAGGAGAACCACCCTGCAAACAATCCCTGTGATCCAGGCAGAAGCCAGAGAACATTGCCAAGACCCCCGCCAGGATATAAGCCTCTCCTGATTGTCACCCTTGTGTTCCACTCTGTCACTCTGTCCACCTTGAACTGCCTTTGCTTCACTTCCTATGCCCCCTTGGACAATGCACCTGTGATACAAATAGACTGGACTCTATCCTGGACATTCCTCCACCATCACCCCAGCCCATTGCACATCACCCTCTATTTATTAGCACTTAAATAAACACCATTTGAATAAATACAACTATGGAGCTTGTCAAATGATTGAAATAGGTATTTGTTTAACACAATTTAAACACTGCAATACAACTGTACAGTAGTGTATACATAGGAATGACCTGTAGTTAGCTGCAGTCAACACACCAGGAGCGATAGTGGGGCACAATATCTGCAAATAGAGATGCCAAAGTGTACAGTAAGTGGCTATAGAAGTGGGAAAATCCGCCTGCCAGTGACAATGTCAAACACAAAACTGTCAATGTAAAGTGAAATTACAGTGTCTTACCTGTGTGACATTGGAAGTATTGTCGTATTATAGCACTTCTGTTGTCCTCATCCTCATCCTCATCCTCATCCTCATCCTCTGCCTCCTCACCTTCACTGTCCACAGGGTCCACTGCTGCCACACGCCCATCTCCAGCCTCACCATCTTGCGGATAAGACACCTGCTGACGTAAGGCAGATTGTGCAACATACAGCATGCCACGATGATCTGGCAGACCTTCTTGGGTGAGTAGTACAGCGATCTAACTGTTAGATGGAGGCAACGAAATCTGGCCTTCAGCAGGTCGGATGTCCTTTCAATTATTCTTCTTGTTCGCCCATGTGCCTCATTGTAACGTTCCTCTGCCCTTGTCCTGGGATTCCTCACAGAGGTCAGTAGCCATGAGAGGTTGGGGTAACCAGAGTCACCTGCAAATGTCGTGGGACAACTATTAGACACACACTAACCCTTAGGGCCCACACCATACCCATACACCAACACCTACTGGGTGGGAACCAGGGCTCACTAATTAGCCACACCTGGTGCCTCTGGAGTTGAGCCATCACATATGGTATGCTGCTATTCCTCAGGATAAAGACATCATGCACAGACCCAGGATACTTTGCATTGACATGGGAGATGTAATGGTCCGCCAGGCACACTATCTGCACATTCATAGAGTGAAAGCTCTTTCGATTTCTGAACTCCTGTTCATTTCTCCGGGGGGGGGGGTGACAAATGCTATATGTGTACCATCTATTGCCCTACTTATGTTGGGGATATGTCCCATTGCATAGAAGTCAGCTTTCACTGTGGCTAAATCCTCCACCTGGGGGAAAACAATGTACTTTAATCAGGGCAGACAACACTCTGGTCATCACTATTGAGAACATTGGCTGTGGCATTCCTGCTGCCAAGCTCACTGTCACTTGGAAGGAGGCAGTTGCCAGGAAATGGAGCACTGATAGCACTTGCACAAGAGGGGAGATCACGGTGGGGTGACGTATAGCAGAATTCCGGTCAGGCTCCAATTGGGCACACAGCTCTGTGATTGTGGCCCTGTCCAGTCTATAGGTGAGGATAATGTGCCTGTCCTCCATTGTTGCCAAGTCCACCAGGGGCCTGTACACAGGGGGATGCCTCCATCTCCTATTCATCAATAGCGGTTGCAATCTAGCAGGCAAACGGTGAGCAGCTGGTCAGTATTCCATATTTCCAAACACTACACTGCATTGCATGCTGTGACTGTAACAGTATATTTTTGTATAGGCCCAAATGGTGCCTATGTGTACTGTGACGCAGTTAGGTGCCATGGCGTGCCCCCCCCCAAAATGGCGTCCGCCTGTCCTGTATGGAGGGACATGTGGAAATGAGGTAATTCCGCTGATGTTGTGCACCATTGCTGGAAGCGGTCGGAAACCTCTGTAGAACTTCTCATTCGATACCATTGGGCCCTATGGGTTACAGTGGCCAATGGTGATGTACGCCGGCGGTGACGGTACGCACCGCCGCGGATGTAGCCGCCATTTTCTATATGTTCACTCACTTGCTACCTGACCTTCAACAGGAGAGGACCTACACTGCAAGTGCTGCTGTGACCTGTGTTTGGAACAACCATGGCTCATGTCACTGGGGAAAGGGCCCCTGCCTTCACTGCTGTGGAGTTGGAGAGACTGGTGGATGGGGTCCTACCCCAGTACCGAATGCTGTATGGACCTCCAGACCAGCAGGAGAGTACACTGTGAGCACGATGCATGGGGCATGAATGCATGGAGTGCTGTGTGTGAGGGCCTCGTGTGGGGGGGGTTGGTGGAAGGAGCATGCTGCATGTATGGTGGGCAATGTCTGTATGTAAGGGGATGTGTGGGCTATGGTGGGCCATGAGTGTAACAGGCAGGACAGTCTGACTGATTCCTTTTCCTATGTTTATTTCTCTGCAGGTCAGCACCCATAAAAAAAATATATATATATGGCGTGCCATCGCCAAGGACGTGTGGACCCTGGGGGTCTATGGAAGGCGGAGCACCCACTGTCGCAAACGGTGGGAGGACCTGAGATGCTGGGCACAGAAGACAGCAGAGGCCCAGCGGGGGATGGCTTCCCAACGAGGAAGGGGTGCCCGTTGAACCCTGACACCCCTGATGGACCGCATACTGGCGGTGGCCTATCCGGAACTGGATGTGCGCCTGGGGGGATCAAAGCAGCCACAAGGGGGTGGGTACAGTGCCCCATTAAACTACTTGCATGTGGTGGGGTGGCATCCGGGTGGGGGATGTGGGCCTGTGGGCGTCCCTAGGCCAGACCGGACATTGCAGAGTAGGGCCCATGTTGGGCAGGGCCTGATGTACACCTCCTCCAACCAAGCTAATAGGCATCCACTACTGGGCAGGTGTCTGTGGGTCGCAGGTATGCTGCAATTGGCATTAGGGATCCCTGTCCATGGGCTGGTGACTAGCATTGTGACTGTTAGTGCATTGCTTAGTGCGTAGGGCTGTTCCCTGTGTGTGTGTGTCGTGTACTCCAACAGTGGTGTTGTTGCCGCCATTGATCAAGGGTATCCTTTGCGTCTCCCCCCCTTTTTGATTTGTCACCCTGTCCTTATGTGCATTAGCATCATCTGGCGGAGGAGCAGAGGTACCAGCGATGGCAAGAGCTGCATCCCACCGGGGCCCAGGAGGCCGAATCCACCGACGGTGAGGGCACCAGTGGAACGGAGGGCGAGGTGAGCACCACAGTGAAGACTGGAGGGGACAGTTCGGACAGTGGATGGAAGCTCCCTGATGGTGGTGCACACCTCTGTGTCCACCCCAACTACAGGTACAGCCGCCACCCCCGTACCATCACTGCCCTCCCAGCAGCCCTGCAGCATGTTTCCCGTGCCTGCTCATCCTGGAGGGTGGGCATCTCCTTCGCCCCAGGCACCTCAGGCCCTGCCCCAGTTAGCCCTGCTGCCCTGAGTGAGGAGGCTATTGACCTCCTGCGATCCATATCTGTTGGGCAGTCAACCATTTTGAGTGCCATCCAGAGGCTGGCAGCCCATTTGCAACAAACAAATGCATTCCTGGAGGGCATTCACTCTGGCATGGCGGCCCAACAGAGATCAATCCAGGCTCTGACCTCCACTCTGATGGCAGCCATTGTCCCTGTTTATAGCCTCCTCCCTCCAACTTCCTCTGCCCAATCCCATTCCCCTCAACCCCAACCTATCCCAAGCACATAGGCAGACCAGCATGCACCCAGGACAACACACAAGAGTGGCACATTCAAACACAAGCACCACACATCATCCCACAGGCACTCACACAAACACCATCTAGGTACAGACATACCAACATCCACTGCCTCCACTATGTCCCCCTCCTCCTCGTCATCCACCTCCCTCCCAGTAGCGTCTACACTCACACCTGCATGCACTACATCCTCATCCACTACCACCATCACGCCTATCACTACACGCCCCTTACTGGCAGTCATCACCCCCACATCCATGCACACGTCCCCTGTGTCTTCTCCCATGGTGTCTGTCCCCCCTCCTCCCAAAGTACACAAACGCAAGCACTCAGACACCCAACAGCCATCCACCTCACAACAGCATCCAGCCCATGCACCTGCACCCAAACACAGCAGACACCTCCAACAACCACTCCCTCTTCCTCCACTCCCAAACCTTTGCCCTCTTCCCGCCCCAGTGTCCCTGAGAAGCTTTTCCTCTCCGCCGTTGACCTCTTCCCAACCCCTGCCCCCCGTCCTTCACGTCGGGCCAGGGTGGACAGAACCCTGGCGAGCACCTCAGCCACCCAGTCCACGCCACAGTAGTGTGGACAGCTACTGCAGGTGGGAGAGGATCCTGGGCACCAGGCAGAAACACTGACAGGGTGCCTGCACCAGGTGCATCAAGGAAGGGCAAGGAGGCACCACCAGCAGTGTCTAGGAGGGGCATGGAGGCACCACCAGCAGCGTCTAGGAAGGGCAGGGAGGCACTACCAGCAGAGTCTAGGAAGGGCAAGGAGGCCCCACCAGCTGCAGAAGGGAAGGGGCAATCCCCGGCTGCTGACAGGTAGGGCAAGGGGCCTGCACCAGCAGGCAGGAAGGACAGGAGGCCTGGTGCTGGGACTCATTCGGAGCCCCCATCACCAACTATGGTGGTTCAGCCGTCCGAGGATGCAGGGGAAGGGTTGGAGCCTCCCCCCACCACTGCCAGCACCGCCACCAGCACCACTGCCAGCAGCAGCAGCCCCAGTGGGCAACTGTCAGAGGCTGCAGGGGACGGGCTGGAGCCTCCTCCACCACTGCCAGCACCGCCACCAACACCATCACCAGGACAACTGCCAGCAGCAGCAGCCCCAGTGGGCAGCAGTCCGAGGCTGCAAGGGATGGGCTGAAGCCTCCCCCCACCACTGCCAGCACCGCCACTAGCACCACTGCCAGCAGCAGCAGCCCCAGTGGGCAGCCGTCCGAGGCTGCAGGGGATGGGCTGGAGCCTACCCCCCGACCACTGCCAGCACCCCTACCTGCACCACTGCCAGCACCGCCACCAGCACCACTGCCAGCAGCAGCCCCAGTAGGCAGCCGTCTGAGGCTGCAGGGGATTGGCTGGAGCCTCCCCCCACCACTGCCAGCCCTGACACCAGCACCACTGCTGCCACCACTGAGCAGCCGTCACCGCCGGTGGACAGTGTGTAGTTCTCCATCCATGGGCTGTTGTGGGGCCTGGCCCGTGCAAATCCTGTGGGTCTGACACCCAGATGAAAGACTGTGACCTTGCACTCCCCAAGATCTGCATCACAGGGCACAATGCCTCCTCCAGAACCAGTGGAGAAGCCATCCACTCGCCCCATCTTTCCCAGGATGAAGCACACTGGGCACAATACCCCTTCCAGAACCAGTGAAAGAAGCCATCCACTCACCCCATCCTTCCCAGGATGAAGCACACTGGGCACAATGCCCCCTCCAGAACCAGTGGAATAAGCCATCCACTCACCTCATTCTTCCCATGATGAGGTACACTGGGCACAATGCCCCCTCCAGAACCAGTGGAGAAGCCATCCACTAGAGAGACTGTGGCGTTGCATTACCCAGGACCAAGCAGTGGGCAAACCACCCACTTGAGAGACTGTGGCCTTGTACTCCCCAGGACCAAGCAATGGGCAAACCACCCTCTTGAGAGACTGTGGCCTTGCACTCCCCCGGACCAAGCAGTGGGCAAACCACCCACTTGAGTGTCAGGATACTTCAATTCGATTTCCTCAGAAGCAGAAGATAACTCCTCAGTCCCGACCCGAGCTACTCACAACGAATTTTAATCCTTCGTGCTGAGTACCCCGGAGGGGGAAAGGGGAATGGGATTTTAGAGAGACTGCCACAGAGATGATGAACGTCAGTACTCAGTCTGCCTCTTCACGTCTAAGATTGGATGAAGCACCTGCAAGAGTCACAGTCGCAATTACTAGGGACATACAACATCAGTTTTACACTTTCTACTCTTAACACTTAATTCTCTTTAATTCTATTATTTCTTCACTCACCCTGAGTTCTCTGTAGCCTTGCTTCTCTCTATGAATGATAAGCTCTTCTTAAAAATGCTTATTACTGATTCTGGAAGAACTTCTCAACCTTTGTTAGAGATTGGTTTTATGTTGCTATATATATATATATATATAGTTGGTGATAATGCGTTCTCCAAATCAGCTGATGTTAGTTGGTTTCTACTTTACATTAGAGAGTTCAATTACGTTTATTGCATTGGTAATTCTTGCTTGTGAATGTTTGTTTCTCGTGTCTTATTTTGACTTCTGTCAATACTTGTATTTGTAAATGCTTGTTTATTAAAGTTAGTTTCTTCTTTCTTACTTCGACATCTGTTGATAACTTGTATTTGTAAATGCTTGTTTATTAAAGTTAGTTTCTCCTTTCTTACTTCGACATCTGTCGATAACTTGTATTTGTAAATGCTTGTTTATTAAAGTTCGTTTCTCTTTTAAACTCTACTTTGGTTTATTACTGTTGCATTTGTAAATGCTTATTTGTTAACATTCATTTCTCCGTTAAACTCGGCCTTCGTTTATAACCTTGGTATTAGTAAATACTTGCTTGTTAAAGTTCATTTTTCTTTTGACTTTGGTATCTTAAACAGGAACCTTGTAAACATAAGGTTTATTCATACATTAAACTCTGTCGCCTTGCCAAACCTCCACTGGAACGGTCTACTATCAAACTCCTCGAATAAACCTTGACAATATTTATCACGTTTTCTGTAAAATAGTCTTCAAGGGTAATTTTACCTCACAGGAGTTTCTGCTCTGAAGCGCGCTCTCTCTCCACACATCTGATTCCAGTCAGACCTCAGTTGAAGTACGAAGCTTCCAGCTGGTGAGCTCGTAACCTAGCAACCAACCGATTGCAAGACTAGAACTGTAACTAACCTTCAGGACTCACAACGGCCATCTTGAATCTTCTCTTCTTGATTCTTCCTTTGAAATAAGCGCAAGATTACCATGCAAACCTTCTTCCAGTTTGGGCTTTGCTGACTCCACTGCGGATATCTCTTTGCTTTTCTCAAGCATTTCTTTGATTTGATTTGGCAAGTTTGTGTGGTCATGACATTGAGAGACTGTGGCCTTGCACTGTCCACAATGAAGCAGGGGGCATGTAGCCCCCTCCAGTACCAGTGGTGTTGTACCATCTTCCGGCTGAGGTGCCCCCCCATTCCCCATCCCCCTGAGGTGCCTGTGTATTTTCGACCTGATGCCCCTGCAGCGTTCTCTCCGTGTTGTTGCAGGAGTGAGGTGGGGCCTTGGCCTATGTGATGTGGCCCTGTGGCCCACGGACATTGAGGACTGGGCAGTGTCCCTCCATTTGTAAATATGTATATACGTTTGTATTTTGATGCACTTATTCATGTTATTTTTTCATATTACACTCACTTTCTTCCAATCATTTTGTCCTTGCATTATTCCTGAGGGGTACAGGGTGGATATGTAATGTTTGTGCATCTGATTGTGTATATAGTGTTGCGTGTGTATGTCACTCTCTTTTTCCTCCCCCCTCCCTTGTGTGCTGGGCGGCAGTACTCACTGTGGTCGTCTTCGCTGGCTTTGCTGCTCATAATGCAGGAAAAGGTAGACGAGTATCGGAAATATGCGCAACTTGGGATCCATGGCGTCGTGGTTGTTCCCTGAGTCTCCAGAGGTGAGTCCTTTGACTTCTGTGTTCTGTTTCCGCTGGCTTTTGATGTCGTTGGTACCACCCCGGAAAAGGTGTTGGATAGGCCTGTTGTAATACAGTGGGAGGTACATTGTCTTCCGCCTGGCTGTTGGCAGTTACCGCCGTGGTGCTTGTTGATACCGCCATGGCGGTCGGTGTGTTAAAGTAGCTGTCTGTCTGAGCGGTTTCCACTGTGGTCATAATTCCATTTTTGTTACCACCGGCCAGTTGGCGGTATTACCGCCGCTTTATCTCCGACCACCAGGGTTGTAATGAGGGCCTTAGTGTGCTTTGTGCCTCATTTATGGTTCCTCCTGTGTCACTGTATAAGAACAGCATAAGCAGTGTGTGAGAAATTGGGTTGACTAGTGTGTGAGCGTAGGTCAAGTAGCAACCACAATTCTTGTCAGGGTAAGGCACAAGCAAATCCCAAATTATACTGTTCTCACCTTGGCACAGAGCAGTCAGGCTCAACTTTAAGGCAAAGTGTAAAATATATGTGCAACACTACATCCAGTAGAACAGTGAAAACACCACACAAAAAGAATGCCACATCAGGTTAGAAAAATATAACTCGATCAAAACAACAAAATCCAGTAAGTAGAACTTAAGTTATGAATTTTTAAAGAATAAACTGTAAAACAGTGCTTGGAAGCAAGAAACACCAACTGGGGATATCTGGTTGCACTGGGCCAGGACAAAGTCAAAAGTTCAGGCCAAACGCCTTTTTTACATTCTAAAATAGATCAAAACGACAAAAATCCAGTAAGTAGAACTTACGTTATGATTTTTTTAAAGAATAAACTGTAAAACAGTGATAAGAAGTGCCAACCGGTGATATTTGGTTGTATCGGACTGGGAAAAAGTCTAAAGTTCAGGCCGAGCGCGTTGGAGCATGGCCAGACTATAGGGACCTAGTTAGGCCTGTTGAACCGAAGTACCTTTAATCCTGGTTAGGGACCCTGGGGCGTGTCACTTTGGTTGGGAAGACAGGTGTCGAGGATGCATGGCGCAGTTGAGATGATGCGTTGGTTACGATCCACACATTAGCAGCGATGCAGAGGTATGGCATCATCAATGAGGGTGCTGTCGACGAGGGATGAGAAGAGCGTGTGCCGGGATAGCGTCACACAGTGGTGGCTCCGAAGGCGATACATTGGCTCCAAGATGCAGCAATGCAAGTCTGTTGCGTCGGATCCGACCCATACAGTGTCAGTCATACACCAGTTCTGTTCCACGCATCAGCGATGATGAATCAGTTCTGCTCCCGCATCAGAGGATGCGTTGGTTCCGATGGAGCAAGACCCTTAGGCCCACATGCAAGGGACCGGAAATGGGGTGGCACCACTTGGCAGTGCAGACTCACAGTGTCAGAACCTCGAGCTATTACCTTTTCACAGGAGAGAAAGAGACACAAAGTAATTCCCTACTACCCTGTGAATCATGCAGACTCACTTGGACAAAGGGACAACACCAGTTTTGAGGTGGACACTAGCCTCCCCCTTGACAATCTGAGGATTGTCGACCAAGCTTCTATAACAAATAAAAAAAAAAATAAGACTTTAGAATTTAGAACACTTAAATCATAGTTCTTTTTCCAGATGATGTGACCCCCTCCTGTCTTACCTAATGCCCCTTCCTCTTCGTTAGGTGAATGTTTTATTTGGATAGAAGTCACTATTCATAAATCTAAGAAACAGAACTGAGACTGTTAATCCATGACACCTTCTAGATGCATATACAGCAAATACATAAATGTATAAGTACAAGTCCTAACCTCGTATTACCCACATAGAGGCTGAAGTCTTGAATTCCTACGCAGTAGCTTTCTGACTCAACAACAGTCCTAATGGAATCGGTATCACAATTTCCATAATGCAGTTTATAAACCTAAATCAAAGTTCATCTCTTAATTAGTAGTATTTAGTAGTTCATCAACTTGTACACCATAATATGCTGAATCCTTGTCTACAAAGTTCATCAGACCTTGGAAATATTATATTTCTCTTAATTTGTGTATCAAAATAAACAATGGTTGAAATCACTGATTCCTTGTATTCATAATGTTTTTAAGTTCATCAAGCCTTAAATAAATAATATATTGTCTCTTTTTCCTTGTAGAAAACAAGCAGCAGTTAAATTCCCCAGAGATTGCAGCTTTAATGACTGTTTTTCTTGTTTATTTCACCAGGTTTCCAGGAGGATCAGAGGCGTGTCATCTGAAGAGAAGAACACTCGTTGAACACAACGCAGAAAGGCGTACCTGTCACAATCTAGAACGAATGGAAGACGCTGAGCACTCGGGCCAAGGGCAAGAGAGAAGGAAGCAGGAAACCGACGAAAAACACCAGGCTACACCTGCACTGAAAGTCCACCAAGCGGGTGAGTACAATGGGAGGAAATATGGGGGACAAGCAGTCATCACGGTGCAGGGTGCACCCTTAAAGGCTACGTGCTCCACCTTAAAGCGACCGCACCACTGGGATGCCACCTAGATGGCGTTCCTGACACACAGATGGCAGAGTCCAGGTGCAGAAGAGGGTGGTTGTAAGTCTTTTATGTCCATGAGACTTCAGATCAGAAGGCCAGCCAACTAGCCCTTGAAGTCACTCTGGGTTCTGGGTTGGAGAGAGCCAGGTAAAGCCCTTCTCACTACCAGGCAAGAGGTCAGCAGGCCTGCACAGCAAGACAGGAGTCCAGCAGAGTAGCAGTCCAGCAGAGTGGCAGTCCATCAGCAGCACAGCAGTCTTTCTTCCTGGCAGAGTAATCAGAGGTGAGTACCTATGGTATTACCACCTTAGACTAGGTCCAGGTATCCCCTACTAGTGAAGTGTAGGCAGTGTCTAAGAAACCAGGGCACACTAGAGGTAGCTGTGGATGAGCAGCCAAGACTTATCTTGTAGACATGCAAAGCTTACGCAATACCACTACAGTCACACAGCACTGTCACACATGAAAGAACCATACAGTGTTACAAAAATACTTTATTATAGTAACACAAATACTGTATAGGCAATCTTCAAACTGGAGGTAAGTAAACACACTATTATATACACTTGAGAAATCAATAAAGAGCATAGAAAGCAATAAGCATTGGCAAAAGTATGGGTAAACAGTGAGGACCCTAGGAGAAGGCCAAACCGTATACTAAAAAAGTGGAAGGTGAAAGGCAGTCCCCCACCCAAGGAAATGAAATCCGTAGAAGGGAGGAGGAGGAACTTGGAACCCCAAGAGGTGAGTACCAGAGTGTCTTGCAGCAGCCAGGAGAGCAGAGGTAAATATCTGGTTTTCCCCAAAATTAACAGGAGGACTTTGGAAAAGGATTATGCAAGATCCAACCAAGACTGAAAAGACCCTAAAGTGGACCCTGACAGAAGAGGACCTGCAAAGGAAGGGGACCAAGTCCAGTTTGTGATGGAGTGCTCGAGTGTGGCAGGAGCCACTACCCATCCTTCTATGGATGCAGGACCAGGTCGACGGTGGACGAAGGAGGTCAGCAGTGCAGCACAGGAGATGAAGAGAAGTCTCAGAAGTGATGCAAGTGATGTCCTGTTTCAGCGGTCGAGATGCAGTCAATTACTGATGCTGGAAAACCACCTACAAGCCTTGGCAATTTCAAGAGTTGGCAAAGGTTTGCAAGGCTGAAGAGGACCAGCAAAGTCCAGGGAACTTTACCCAAGTAGAGGAGTCCAGGGTGACTGTCAGCAGCTGGGAGAGTCACAATAAGAGGAGGTACACCCCACAGGCAACCCACTGTCAGCAGGCACAGGGGTCGCAGTGAGACTCACTCAGCACACCTGAAGAGGATTCCCACGTCGCTGTAGCAACCTCAACAATTTAGGGTTTTCTCCTTTCATCTGTTTTAACCATAAGAGAGGTTTGTGGTCTGTCTGAACAATGAAGTGAGTCCTAAATAAGTATGATCTCAACTTCTTCAGGGCCCAGACCACAGCAAAGGACTCCCTCTCTATGGCTGACCAATGCTTTCTCTAGGGGTCAACCTCCTTCTGATAAAAGCAACAGGTAGATCCTGGCCCTCTGCATTCCATTGTGATAGCACTGCCCCAACCTCCAGTTCGGATGCATCTGTCTGGGCAATTAATTTGTTTAGAGTAATTTGGGCTTTTTAGAACAGGTGCAGTACACATAACCTGCTTAAGCTTCTCAAAAGCTTTTTGACAGCCGGCTGTCCACAATACCTTTTTAGGCATCTTTTTACAAGTGAGGTCATTAAGAGGGGCAGCAATGGAGCCATAGTTCTTACTGAACCTCGTGTGATACCCAGTGAGACCAAGAAGGGCTCTGACCTGGGTCTGAGTAGTAGGGGGATCCCAGTCTAAAATAGTCTGGATCTTTCCCTGTAGTGGGTCAATCTGTTCTCCACCTACCAGGTGGGCCAGATAAACGACTTTTCCCTGCCCCATCTGGCATTTTGAAGCCTTGATAGTAAGGCCGGCCTTTTGTAGTACCTCCAAAACGTTCCACAGGTGGACTAGGTGGTCATCGCAGGTGGAGCTAAATACAGCAATATCATCTAAGTATGCTGCACTAAAAGCTTCAGACCTTGGAGGACTGTGTTCACCAGCCTCTGGAAAGTGTCAGGTGCATTTTTCAAACCAAAGGGCAGAACTGTAAACTGATAATGCCCTCCAATGGTTGAAAATGCAGTTTTCGGCTTAGCATCCTCTGATAACTTGATCTGCCAATACCCTGCAGTCAAATCAAAGGTGCTTAGATACTTGGCAGAGGCCAGTGTATCTCTGAGGTCATCTACCCTGGGTATAGGGTGAGCATCTGTTTTAGTTAAAGTAATGAGCCCTCTATAGTCCACACAAAGCCACATTCCTCTCTTTGCTTTTTTGCTATGAGGTTTGGGGACAAGCAACACTGGGCTTGCCCAGGGGCTATCTGAGTGCTCAATAACACATAGGTCCAACATTTTCTGAACCTCAGACGTAATACAGTCTCTGACATGGTCAGGCTGCCTATAAATCTTACTTTTGAAAGGCAAACCGTATCAAGTATCAATGGTATGCTCACACCAAGAAGTGGCACCAGGTGTGAGGGAAAAGAGTTCAGAAAACTGGCCTAGTAAATTCTTGCAGTCCTCCCACTGCTCTGCTGTGAGGTCAGAGAGAGGGTCACTCTCTTCCTCCTGCCCCTCATCTGTGGCCATGAGTAGGGTTAAATCTGCCCTCTCATAGTAAGGTTTAAGGCGGTTGACATGAAGTACCGTAAAGGGACTTCTGGCATTGCCAAGGTGTCAGAGTCACCAGATCCTCGGGGGTCTGCGCACGTTCCCAATACGTCCACCACAAGACAGCTCGAATACTCTGATTAGAATGTCACAGAGTCTAAGAGAGTCCAAGTGGGGAAAAGGGGATTAGGTAGGGAACGGCTGGAAAGGAGACCTGTAGGAAGCAAAAAAGTTAAAACACACAATAGCAAGATTATATTACATTAATCATTACTAGACTATGATTCTAAGCATTGTCATACTAGAAACATGGATAACTTAAGCATGGACTAAATAGATAGGCGTCAAGATGTCTGGTTACCTGTGAAGGAATCAAGAAGGATTAATGCAGCTGTTCAATGAACCTCTCAAATGAAATGTTACACATGGATTAGAAAACGTCAGAACCTTCTAGAATTACGTTTTCAAATTCAAGCATAGTGTTTTGCATGAGGACAAGAAAATAATCTGAATGAATTCTATAACACCATAGGAAATGTACTTAAGGGACTTATTATGCACACACAATATAACATCTAGAATTCTAGCACTTTAGTTTCTTAGAATGCAGGAACATGAATTACGCACATTGCGGATTTCCACAAGAGTTTGTAAATGCCATGAAATGGTTGCGCACAATGAATAACATGAATTTAACACAAGAAATGAATTGCGCGTCTTGCCGATTCGAATGTCACCACGTAAATGCCAGGAAATGGTAACACACCATGAATATCATGAATTAAGCACAAGAAATGAATTGCGCGTCTTGCCGATTCTTAAGGCCACCATGTGAATGCCATGAAATGGTAGCGAACAATGAAGAACATGAATTAAGCACAAGAAATTAATTGCGTGTCTTGCCGATTCGAAGGCCACCATGTGAATGCCATGAAATGGTAGCGCTCAATGAATAACATGAATTAAGCACAAGAAATGAATCGCACGTCTTGCCGATTCAAATGCCACCATGTGAATGCCATGAAATGGTAGCGCTCAATGAATAACATGAATTAAGCACAAGAAATGAATTGCGCGTCTTGCCGATTCGAATGCCGCCATGTGAATGTCATGAAATGGTAGCGCACATTGAATATCAAGAGTTGTACACGAGCAATGAATTGCGCGTCTTGCCGATTCGAGTGTTCAGCATGTAAATGCCATTCAAACACCAAGCGCACATTCACCCGCACAAGAACGAAAATATTTCATCATGCAAATTAGGCCCAAGAACTCAAAAGCCTTCGAGAACGGGATCGGGGGCCCAGCCCGACCTCCGTCTTACCGCCCTGACCAAGAATCACCAACAAAGTGAAAGGGCAAGGCCTGGAAGATCAAAGTATGCCTCCGGAACAGGAGCTCAGGAAGTTGCTGCTGCTCTGCACCGGGACCTCTGAATAGTGAGCAGATGGAGCTGGGCTGGCTCTCTTATATAGAGTCTTGGCCCAGCCCACAAACCACACCCAGGCATGCTGCAGGGAAAGCTTCTAGAAGGCCCTGGAAAAGGACCACACCCTGACACACTCTGAAAGCCTGCAGCAATACATTGCAAATGAACAGTATTTATAAGCACCTTGAAAATAAGTCTTCAGGATTAAACTCTGCAATGCAAAAGGTTAAACAACAGCATATCAGCACAATGCATAAATTACGTTATCTTGAAAGTGCTGGGTTTTTTCATTCTAGTCGCCCGTACAGCGCGCACTGCCCTGATGTTGACACAAGGTCTACCAAATAGGTGACCTCCCCCTTTTTCTCCAGAACAAGATGGGGTCCACTCCATTTGTCCTGGAGTGCTCTTGGTGCCACAGGGTCCAAAACCCACCCCTTCTGTCCAGGGTGGTACTGAGTCAGGACAGCCTTCTGGTCATGCCATTGTTTTTGAAGCTCTTGACTGGCTTGAAGGTTCTTAGTGACCCTTTTCATGTACTCAGACATTCTTGATCTTAGCACATAGTCCACAATGTCTTGCTTAGCAGGCTTCAATGGTTGCTCCCACCCCTCTTTCTCAAGAGCAAGGAGACCTCTAACAGGATGACCAAAGAGGAGTTCAAAGGAGCTGTAGCCCACTCCTTTCTGGGGTACCTCTCTGTAGGCTTAAATGAGGCATGGAAGGAGGACATCCCATCTCCTTCTGAGTTTTTCAGAGAGACCCATGATCATGCCTTTGCGAGTTTTGTTAAATCTATCAACCAGTCCATTTGTTTGTGGATGATAGGGTGTGATGAATTTGTAGTTTACACCACACTCCTTCCACATAGCTTTCAAGAATGCAGACATGAAGTTACTACCCCTGTCTGATACTACCTCCTTAGGAAAGCCAACCCTGGAAAATATTCCCAGGAGGGCCTTTGCTACTGCAGGTGCTGTAGTGGTGCTTAAGGGGATGGCTTCTGGATATCTTGTGGCATGGTCCACTATCACTAAGATGAACCTATTACCAGAAGCAGTTGGAGGGTCAAGGGGGGCAACATTGTCAACCCCTACCCTTTTAAAGGGCACCCCAACCACTGGCAGTGGGATTAAAGGGGCCTTTGGGGTGCCACCTGTTTTGCCACTGGCTGGCAAGTCACACAAGAGCTACACAACTCTTTAGTGTCCTCTGATATATGAGGCCAGTTAAAGTGAGGGACAAGTCTGTCTCAGGTTTTGCTTTGCCCCAGATGTCCAGCCAAGGGAATTTCATGTGCCAGAGTTAGGAGGAATTCCCTATACTGCAAGGGAATGACCAGTCTCCTGGTAACACCAGGTTTAGGGTCCCTTGCCTCATTTTAAAGGAGATTGTTCTCCCAGTAAACTCTGTGCGAGTCACTGATATCCCCATTTTGCTGTTTGACAGCTTGCTGTCTTTAACCCTCTAATGTGGGATAGGTCTGCTGTGCCACACTCAGTTCCTCCCTGGAAGGGAGCTCTGCACTCAAGAGCTCAGCTGTATCAGCTTGAAGCAGCTCCTCTGGTGTAGGTTCTGCACAGGGAGTTGACTCCTCCTCATCAAAAGGGGCATTTTCTGGAGAGGGAGGGATAGTGGACAAGGGTTTGCCCTTTCTACCCATAGTTTTTGGGAGCCCTTGGTCCATTGCTCAAGGATCCAAGTTTCCCTGTCCACTTTGCTTCTTGGCCTGAGCCCTGGTAAGAGCAAAGATATGCCCTGGAATGCCTAGCATGGCTGCACTGGCCTCCAAATCCACTTCAGCCCAAGCTGACATTTCCAAATCATTGCCCAATAGACACTCTACAGGTAAGTCAGTGGACACCACAACCTTTTTAGGACCAGCAACCCACCCCCCCCCAGTTGAGATTCAGAACAGCCATGGGTTGGCTAAAAGTGTTGTGATTGGTGTCAGTAACTTGGTACTAATGACCAAGTAGGTGTTTCTCAGGGGCACCAGTTTCTCCATCACCATAGTGACACTGGCACCTGTGTTCCTGTAGGCCTCAACCTGAACACCATTTATTAGGGGTAGTTGCTTGTACTTATCCATATTAAGGGGAGAAGCAACTAAGGTGGCAAGGTCAATGCCTCCATCAGAGACTAGAACAGCCTCATTGGTCTCCCTAACTAGACCAACCCCCACTACATTACCAAAATTGAGCCCAGTTACACCCTTTGTTTGGCTATTTGTAGAGTTTTTCCCCCCACCACTGCTATTACTAGGGTACTAGTGGAAGCAGTGGGGTTTATGGTGGTAGGAGGCTTGGTGTTTCTCTTGGGACAAGTGTGGTCACTTGCCCAATTGCCTTTGTTCTTACACAAATAACACCAAGGCTTTTTCTGATGATTAGAAGATGATTTGGACCCACCAACCCCATAGGATTTGTGTGGGCCTGATGAAGACTCTGATGACTTTTTATCTTTGTCCCCAACCTTGTCATGTGACTTAACATCCTTCTTCTTGCTGTCCTTGTCACCCCCTGTATGAGCTTTTCTGGTCACCCTTGTTCTGACCTATTTGTCTGCCTTCTTTCCCAATTCTTGGGGAGAGTCCGACTCGAGTCCACAAAATACTGGTGCAACAAAGCAGACACACAATTGTTAAGAATATGCTCTCTCAAAATCAGATTGTATAAGCTTTCATAGTCAGACACCTTGCTGCCATTCAACCAACCTTCTAAGGCCTTCACTGAACAGTCTACAAAATCTATACAATCCTGTGAAGACTCTTTTCTGATTGCTCTGAACTTGATTCTATAATGTTCAGTGGTTAAGCCAAATCCATCCAAGAGTGCAGTTTTCAGAACATTGTAGTTGTCTGAGTCATATTTTCTAACAGTAAGGAGTCTATCTTTCCCCTTGCCAGAGAAAGACAACCACAGGATAGCAGCCCACTGTACCTGAGGGACCCTCTGAACTTTACATGCCCTCTCAAGTGCAGCAAACCACTTGTAAATGTCACCCCCCTCCTTGTAAGGGGGGGGGACAGTCTTGTGCAGGTTTCTAGAATCAAATGTGTTTTCTCTAACACTGGAACATCTGAAACTACTGCTGCTGCTGCCACCATGGGGAACTAACCCCAACCCCTGTCTTTCCCTTTCCACAGCCAGAGATTCCCTGTCTAAGGCCAACTGTTGCTACTGCAGCCTCAGTCTGGCCTCCTCCAACTTCAGCCTTCTGAGTTCCCTATCTAGGGATTGATCCTCAGGGTTGGATGTGTGGGACACCTCTGATACAGAAGTGACATGAGCAGAGGTTGACCTTTTCCTAACTTGAGTTACTCTAGTGACCTGGCCTCTAGGTGTGTGTGACCCCCTCCCACTACCAGCTACACTAAGAGGTTTGTTAAGGGAAAGATCTGTGGAAGGTCCCTCCCCTGAATCTTCAGGACCCTCTCCTGAATCTTTCTGGGTGGAATCTCCCTCTACTTCCCCTTCTGACTGTACCTGACTAATAGGATGCTCCTGGTCATCTTGCAAGAGGAGATTCAAGAGAAATTCCTTGTTGGGGTTCTTCCCAATCCCTAAGCTTCTTTCAATGCAGCAACCCCTCAGATATTTGAAATTCAGACTTTCATAAGTGGTCTTAACAACCCTGGGGGTAGCCTCTACAACAGCCATAGTGAAAGAAAAAGGTTAGGGAGAAGAGTAAAAGGTTAGCAAACTATTTGACCTAACTTTTTAGAGGAAAAGAAAAACTTTTCAGAACTTTTAAAAACTTTTAGAAAGTTTAAAATAACTTTTTGAAATTGAAAAAAATGACTGCTAGGTATAATTGTATATAGCTCTAAGTATTGGAGTACACTTTTCTTGTGAAAAGCACCAGTAACAAAGTGGTAAAGCAATTGCAAGTACTTATCCCACCGCTTCACCCCCAATGTAGGAGGCTGGCCTGTTTTGTAGTGGGTACCTAAGGTAATTACACTTTATACCAGGTCCAGTTATCCCTTTTTAGTGAAATGTAGGTAGTGTTCTAGCAGCATAGGCTGTCTAGAGGTAGCTGTAGCAGAGTAGCTTAGGCCGAACTAGGAGACATGCAAAGCTGCTGCAATACCACTATAGTTACACAGTACGTATACACAATAAAAGACAATACTCAGTGTTACCAAAAATAAAGGTACTTTATTTTAGTGACACAAGGCCATAAATATCTTAGAGACAATACTCCTTCTGGAGGTAAGTATTATACAAAATATATATACTCTAGTAACCAAAATCAGGTAAGTAAACAGTCATAGAATGGTGCAAACAGTAGAAAATACAATAGATTGCAATAGGCCTAGGGGCAACACAAACCATATACTAAAATAGAGGAATGTGAATAACAAATTCTCCCCTAGGCAAGTGTAGTGTGTAAAGGGGCACTGAGAGTGTAGGAAAACACCAAAGGTAAGAAAAGTACCCCACCCCAGAGCCCACGAAAGCAGGAGTAAAGTACAGCAAGTTTTCCTCAGGACACAATACAAGTTGTGATAAGAGATTCTGCAAGACTGCAAGCAACAAACGATGGATTCCTGGACCTGAAGACCTGTGGAGAGAGGAGGCCAAGTCCAGAAGTCGAAGAAGAGTCCAGGAAGGACAAAAGCCCCTGCCAGCCTAGAAGAAGTTGCAAAAGTGGATTCTCCGGTCAGAAGAAAAGTACAGACGAGCACCAAGGAAGATGGCTGCGGGTTCCTGCTTGGTGCAGATGATGTCCCACGTCTAGTTATTGGATGCAGGCTGTTTGCGTTGCGGTATTCCGCCAACAAGCCTTGCTTCAAGCAAGTACGCAGTTTGAGTAAAAAAGGAGCTGCCTGGACCTGGGGACTCAACTCGGTCTGAGGAGACAGGGGGGCTCTCAGCACTTCTGAGAGCCCTCAGAAGACCAGGCAGCACCTGCGGGAGTCCCAGAACATGGGTACAAAGAAGATGCAAAGTGCAGTTGCGCAGCATTACACTGGAAGGTCACACGCCACCAGAGTACAACTCAGGGAGCTGTGCGTCACAGGATGGAGTGCTGGGGACCTGGGCTACGCTGTGCATGAAGGATTCTTGGAAGAAGTGCACAGAAGCCCAAGGAGCTGTAGAAGACGCTGTGCACAGGGGTACTGTTGCAGCAAGGGGCGGCAAGCTTTTACCTCCTCCCAATTTGGAAAGCTGGAACTTTGGACAGTCTGGGTCACTTCGAGCCACGACTTGTGTTCCAGGAAGCATGCTCGTCGTCAGGAGAGGAGTCCCAGAGTACCGGTTGCCGTTGCAGAAGGGTGCCTGCAGAAGCAGGGAAGTGACTCCGTCACTCCACAAGAGATTCCTTCGGTTCTTCTGGTGCAGGGTGAAGATAGGGAGTCCTCAGAGCATGCACACCTTGGAAACTGTTGCAAATGCTGGCTGGAGCTGAAGTCGCAGGTCACAGGAGTGGTCCTGGATACTTTGTTGCAGCAGTTCCTGGAGCAGTCTGCAGTTGATCCGACAGTCAGAAGCTGAAGCAGAGGATGCAAAGGAGTCTTGGAGGAATCTTCCAAACTGAATCTGAGGAAACACCGAAAGGGGAGACCCTAAATAGCCCTGAGAGGGGGATTGGCTACCGACCAAGGTATGCACCTATCTTGAGGGGTCTCTGACGTCACCTGATGGCGCTGGCCACTCAGAGTCTCCAGAGGGTCCCCACACCTTGGAATCCAAGATGGTCAACTCCAGGGACACTCTGGTGATGCCCAGGGCACCACACCTGGGGTGGTGATGGACACGGGAGTGGTCACTCCCCTTTCCTTTGTCCAGTTTCACGCCAGAGCAGGGACTGGGGGTCCCTGAACTGGTGTAGACTGGATTATGCAAGGAGGGCACTGTTTGTGCCCTTCAAAGCATTTCCAGAGGCTCTGGGAGGCTACCCCTCCCAAGCCTGTAACACCTATTGCCAAAGGGAGAGGGTGTAACACGCTCCTCCCAAAGGAAATGCATTGTTCTGCCTTCCTGGGATTGAGCTGCTCAGTCCCCAGGAGGGCAGAAACCTGTCTGTGAGGTGGCAGCAGCTGGGGCTGCAGTGGAAACCTCAGAGAGCTGGTTTGGCAGTACTGGGGGTCCATGGTGGAGCTCCCAGGGTGCATGGATTTGCCCCCCCAATACCAGATTTGGATTGGGGGACAATTCCATGATCTTAGACAGCTCACATGGCCATATTCAGAGTTACCATTGTGAAGCTACATATATGTATTGACATATTTGTAGTGCACGCTTATAATGGTATCCCCGCACTCACGGAGTCCAGGGAATTGGCCCTGGACAATGTGGGGGCACCTTTGCTTGTGCAACGGTGCCCTCACACACAGTACCTTTCCACCTAGCCTTCAGTAAATGAAGGTTAGTCATGTAGGTGACTTATAAGTTACCCTAGTGCAGTGAAAATGGCTGTGAAATAGTGTGTGCACTATTTCACTGAGGCTGCAGTGGCAGTGCTGATGAAAGGTTCGCATAAGCTCCTTATGGGTGACAAAAGAAATGCTGCAGCCCATAAGGATCTCCTGGAACCCCAATGCCCTGGATACCTAGGTACCATATTCTAGGGACTTACATGGGGGCTCCAGTGCGCCAATCAGAATTGGAATATGGAGTCACTAAAGTGTAGTGCCAAATTTGGTAAGTAGAGAGAGCATAAGCACTGGAGTTCTGGTCAGCAGAACTTCAGTGACACAGTTAAGCATACTGACAACACACATAGGCCACAAACTATGAGCATTGGGGTCCTGGCTAGCAGGATCCCAGTGAGACAGGCAAAACACACTGACAAACAGGCAGAAATTGGGAGTAACGCCCCAAGAAAGATGGTACTTTCCTACACAGCAGGCAGGTGACTGTACTTTGCATGAACGAGTGCTGGGGGCTGGAGCTATAGGAGCCTGAAGATCCCTTGGAGGAGGAACAAACAAGCCTTGGTAGCTGCAAGAGTTGCAGTGCACAGGGGTACTATCCTGCAAGGACAGGCAAAGGCTTACCGTCTCCCAAGTTGGACTGCTGGCAGAGAGGACCAAGGGGACCACTCCAGGCCACCACCTTTGATGCAGGAGCCACACAGTTCTGGAGGAGAGCAGATCCACGCAGCTGGTTGTCGTTGAAGTTGGTGCCTGCAGATGCAGGGGAGTGACTCCTTCTCTCCAAGGGAGATTCCTTTTTACTTCATGTGCAGTCTGAAGACTCGCCATTCTCAGAGGATGCACAGCTGGGGAAATGTTGCATTTGCTGGAAGGAGCCAGAGAAACAATGTTGCAGAGCGGAGTCGTTACTGAAGTTGCAGATTGTTAGTTCCTGGAGGGTCCTGTTGCAGTTCCAGTAGCCAGAAGATGAAGTAAACAATGCAGAGGAGTCCTGCTGGAGTCTTGCATGTCGAATCTGAGGACCCACCCAAGAGAGAGACCCTAAATAGCCCAGGAAGGGGGATTTGTCACCTAGCAGGGAGACCACCTATCAGGAGGGGACTGTGATGTCACCTACCTGACCTGGCCACTCAGACACTCCCAGGGGCCTCTGCCCACCTTGGATTCAAGATGGCAGAATCAAGTGGCCACCTGGAGGAGCTCTGGTCGCTCCCCTTTCCTTTGTCCAGTTTTGCGCCAGAGCAGGACCAGGGGTCCCCTGGACTGGGGCAAACTGGTTTATGCAACGAGGGAACCAAATGTGCCCTTCAAAGCATACGGTGGCTTGGGGAGGCTACCCCCACCCAAGCAATGTAACACCTATTTCCAAGGGAGAGGGTGTTACCTCCCTCTCCCACAGGATATCCTTTGTTCTGCCTTCCTCTGCCTGAGCTGGTCAAGCCGAAGGAGGGCAGAAACCTGTCTGAGGTTGGCAGCAGTAGGGGCTGCCCATAAAACCTCAGAAGACTGGTAGGAGCAATGCTGGGAGTCCTCTAAGGAGCCCCCAACATGCATGGAATCATACAACCAATACTGGCAATAGTATTGAGGTATGATTCCAACATGTTTGATACCAAACATGCTCAGGTTCGGAGTTACCATTATGTAGCTGGACACAGGTACATAACGTGTGTCCAGTACATGGGTAAAATGGCTTCCCGTCACTTACAAAGTCCAGTGTAATGGAGCTGGAGTTCTTGGAGCAGCTCTGACCATGCCTTGGTGCCCTCACACACAGGTACCTGCACTCTGCCCCCTGGGCTAGGAGGGCCTACCATAAGGGTGACTTGGTGCAGTGACCTGTAGTGAAAGGTTGCACGCACCTTTTCACCCAGGCTGCAATGGCAGGCCTGCAAACACATTTTGCATGGGCTCCCATGGGTGTCACAATACATCCTGCAGCCCATGGAGAACCCCTGGTGCCCCAATGCCCTGGGTACCCAAGTGCCATGGACTAGGGACTTATATGGGGGCACCAGAATGCCAATTGTGGGATGTGCAAAGTCCTAAGCAACCAAATTTAGAGGGGAGAGAGCACAATCACTGGGGTCCTGGTTAACAGGATCTCAGTGAAAAGAGTCAAAGAGTCCCGGACCTTCCTGCTCCCGCTCACTACAGGGGGTTATGCAACTTCTTGTGCCTAAGTGAGGCTGTGCACAGCTCCTCCCTCCCATCCTGCCCCAGATTGCCCTTCAGGGGCCACCATGTCACACCTAAGCTTCTGTTGTTTGTGGCTGTCTAGGAGGAATACACAAAGACCACTGCCTGCTCTGAAAAAATGAAACGAAAAATTTTCATTTTTTGTTTTTGAAATGCATCTCATTTTCCTTTAAGGAAAACGGGCTGCATTTAAAAAAAAGGAATGCTTTATTTAAAAGCAGTCACAGACAAGGTGGTCTTCTGTCTCCAGCAGGCCACCATCCCTGTGAGGGCTGCCATTCCCAAGGGGGTCGCAAATTGTGACCTACCTCATGAATAATCATGAGGTGGGCATTTGCGACCTCCTTGTGAATCGCAAATAGTGTTATTGCAGACATGGTGGTCTTCTGTCTCCAGCAGGCCACCATCCCTGTGAGGGCAGCCATTCCCAAGGGGGTCACAAATTGCGACCTACCTCATGAATAATCATGAGGTGGGCATTTGAGACCCCCTTGTGAATGGCAAATAGTGTTATAATGACTAAAGTAAAACAATGACAGCTTTCTAAGATTGGCATTTTCAGAATTGCTATTTAAAGTCCGACTTCACCAGAAGTGGTGATTCCAGATACACCGAACTTGGAAAATCTATCCCTTCCCAAATGGAAGGTATACTTATAAAAGGTTATAAGGCAACTCCAATGTTATCCTATGGGATAGACAGGCCTTGCAATAGTGAAAAACAAATGAAAGGGGTTTTCACTACTAGGACAGGTAAAACTTTAAAGTGCATGTCCAACTTTTTAAATACACTCCACCCTTCCCTTGGGGCTGCATAGGACCTACCTTAGGGAAGACTTGTATGTATTAGACAGGAAGGTTTAGCCCAGACAAAAGGTTTATTTAGCCATATCGAAATGTCAGTTCAAAACTGCACATATAGGATCTGCGATGACAGGCCTTAGACATATTTAAAGAGCTACTTGAGTGGGTAGCACAATCAGTGCTGCAGGCCCACTAGTAGCATTTAATTTACGGGCCCTGGGCACAAGTAGTGCCCTTTACTAGGGACTTACAGGTACATTAAATATGCCAATTGGGGATAAGCCAATGTTACCATGTTTTTTGGAAAGAGCACAAGCACTTTAGCACTGATCAGCAGTGGTAAAGTGCACAGAATCCTAAAGTCAGAAAAATCGAAGTCAGCAACAACAGGAGTCCTGAGGCAAAAAAGTTAGTGAAAAACGTGCCAATGATGTCAGGTCTAATACAGTAACATAATCTTAGAGTCTCTGTCTGATTTACATAGTCCAAGAGGTATGCCACTTCTAATAACCACTGATAAGCTTTCCTCGTGCCGTAAACCTTTTGTCTTGATTTACACATGTGGGAGTAGGTGAGGTACTCCCACAGGTGGAAAGAATCAGGGGAGTCAATGTGGGATGTTTAGGCTCACATAGACCATCCATAAACGAATAATGTTCACACATAGACTATTCATTGAGGGGATAGACCACACCAGGGCTCTAGATGCCTTTATCAAGTCACATTGGGTACAGATGTGCTTTGGAACGTGATGATTGTTCAAAGCTATTCAATTTCTTTAACTGGGGGCTTCATTCAAAGATTTCCTTCTGTCTATAGAGCCACATTGTGGGGTCAATGGTCTAACTAATTGTACGGGTATGTTTCAAACCTCAGAGCTAGGATATCATTCTAAGGTATGTGCTGTCAGGATTCTGTATCTAGGACCTGCAAAGAATAAGCCGGATGCAGGTAGTAGGCTGGCCCTACTGTGAGACCCTCATGTGCTTGCTCACTTAGGCCCGTATTTATACTTTTTTTAGCGCCGCATTTGCACTGCTTTTTGTCGCAAAACGGCGCAAACCTACAAAATACAATGGTATTTTGCAAGTTTGCGCCGTTTTTGCGTCAAAAAACGACGCAAATGCGGCGCTAAAAAAGTATAAATACGGGCCTTAATATTTCTGGCATCAATTGTATCATGTTACAAGTTTGATCCATGCCACACCAGTCTGCTTACAGCTGTAGTGGACAGGCATCCAGAAATAACTTCTTTCTGCTGCTAAGGATAGGTCTGTGGCCGCAGATTCAACTCTTGAAGTACTCAGGGATGCTGTTCCAGACGTCCTCCAACACCTCTCTCAGAGCAACAAGTAGTAGTGTCTCACTCTTTAAACATTTGCTGGGGGCTGATTTTGGAATCAAAAATGTCACTGCACAAAGGGTCAGCTGTAGTGCACCCGCAAAGTACATTCAGATTTTGCCAACATTTTTCATGTTGGGTAGTTTCGACTTTTTCATCATGTCTCCTCCACCTCTCCCAGTTTTCCCTTCACCTTCTTATCAACCTTTATTCTATCCTCAATGGTACGTTTTAGAATTTCTACCACCTTAAATGCTCATTCTTCAACTCAAATTCACTTCTGATATTATGTGGTCTCCATCTTAACCTCTGTCCCCGCACCTTCATCACTCACTCCTTCACTCTAAATCTGAACTCCTCTGGCCTCTATCACCCAGAGTGTCTTTTTCACCTCTATATCTGTTCTGCTCTATTTTCAAAGCCATTTTCTAATTTCCACCTATTCCGTCGGTGAATTCGCACCTTTCTGGCTCTTAATTTCCCCATTGTCTCTCCCATTTGATTCTACTCATTTTCATCCCTCCTTGTTTCTCACTTATCTACACTTCTGTGTTTGCTTTGATCTTACGTGCGTATTTTAGAGTTGCCTTTTATCTCATCTCTAGTTCTCATTCCCTCACCTCCAATTCTCTCAAAGGTTCCCTATCATTTATATCTCCTTTGTTCTCTGACCGTAGTAGTCTTATGTTCATGTCTATCACTACGTTTTTTCTCTCATTCTAATTATTTTATTCTTCTACTCTTTTCTGAGTTTTCTCCCTCTTCGATTTCCTTCATTTCTCCCAGTTTTCTTCTCAATTTTATCTGTCCTTTACATGTCTCAAATGTTCTGTCTCTTCTATTTTTTCCTACTCCAACCCATATATGTGTCAGTCTCCCATCTGCTTTCCCTTGCAGCTTCTAATTTCTCAGTATAACTTTCCCATCTACATCACTTTTATTACCACATTCTATCTAATTGTTTCAGATCTATTGAATTAAATGTGCTCCACAATCTAAGCAGTAATTTTCAAAACTTCATGGGTTACAGTATTGGCTTATCCATATGAGCAAATTCAGGATCCTTGGCAAATCACTTTATGTCTCTATGGCTTGGTTCCCATAAATGTGCAGAGAACCTGGAGTGCCTCGGCGCAATTCCTCTAGGCGTTTACCTTTTGTATGAAAGTAGATACAGTCCTCCAGTAGCCGTGCATCGTACCACAAGGCTTGCCTTACACTGGACTATACCAAATCTGAATTTCAGCTCTCTTGTAGGAGCAGATCAGAGGTGTACCCATTGGAATTCACTACAGCTGCAAATAACATACCATATTTACTGTCAGCACTTCATTTGCTAAAAATGGTTTCCACATGTATGGATAGGCATACTGCATGACAGAGGTACAGTCCAATAATTTGAGTTTGTCAGTTAGTTTAGGGGGAAAGCCTATTTGTTTTTACTGGAATTTGGGTAGTATGATACCCATAGATTTCTGTGACACTCTAAAACTTGCCATCCACACACCTTTTTAAAACTAAAGGACTGGGGAAAAACTATGGAGACGTGACTTGCATGGTTAGTGCACGTTCTCCTTACCTGTAAAGTCCTGCAATTGTCATATTGTGACCTATAAATTCCCTATTTCCTCACATGAAAATGTTGCAAAGTACCTAAAGTTGAACGTGATCATCAATTATTTGTCCATCCTACTCTTGTACAATTCTCCTTGTCAAAACATTACTCCACAAGCATAGATGAACATATCAGACAGTATGGAAACAAGCCAAATCTGGGAATTGAATTGTCTTGGTCACATATTTGTCCCATTGCAACTAGGTAGGATTCGCCCAACTAAACTTGCGGAGTACCATTATCTCAGTGTTTCAGCAGTGCTATAAATAATACTAAGCTGAAGTCACATCGGGAGAAGTAGAGTCAAAGTTCTGTTCAACTCCACAGAGAGACACGAGGAGAGACCAGTAGGTTCTACATAACGTACATTGTGTATTTTTGAAGTGCACAATCATCTTTGTGTCTCTTGATGCTAAAAAAAACTGTTGTTTATTGTTACCCAGTTTAATAGCACTTATTTTGTAATCCTCAGAAAGATGAATAGCTGTGTTGGCCTGCTAGTATTCGAAACTGTGGCCCTAAGGTCAAACACGGATTCCTGGAGTAAATGCATCAGTCCACTGAGCCATCAGACATAGCTTGGCAACTCTCCCTGTCACCAAAACAAACTCCATTCAGAGGTAAAAAGTGTAGATCTGTGTGCCTGTGGGTAGATCCAACTACCATCAGCTTCCTTGTTTCCTGGTATTAGGGGGTAGCAGCCAGTATCAACTATGGGTGAGGTGCTTTCTGAAAACACCACCCAACGAGGAGAGTCTTGGCTCCACATTCAAATTTCTTCGAGTGAACATGGAGAACATCAAGATCACTCACAGATTCTCAAGCCCTGAGAGAAAGCAGGAAAGGTTAAGAGGTCAACTAGGAAGAGTAGCACAGATGTTGCAAAAAAAGTGGTAAGTTCTATCCTTAGACGCAGGAGGTTACCACAGTCTGTGCTTAGGTGTCCCAATAACCATAGACGAGGGTGCACCTGTGCGTACATCTCTTCGATGAATGGATGGAGAGCAGACCAGGTGTGGGTTTATGTCATCGGTGCAGAGGCAGAGTCTCGCAGGCACAGTTTTGCTGAATACCACCCCAGGTAAGGAGATATTTGAGCCACTGTTTATTAAACAGAAGTATAATTATCATTCATATTCCTCTTGTTCACAGCATCATAAATCCATGCTATACTAAATCGAAGTGTGTGCGCAGGCATTTCAAAAAAAGTTCTTTGACCTATGCATTATGCTTTTGACCCGCTGCGAAACATATTCCTCCAGAAATTGATTTTCCACCTCTTTCTGACGTTATTCCTGTCTCATGAATGGTAACCCACATCTGTGGGCGATTTTTTGATTTAGCTCTGTAACCCAGTTGGACTCCTGGGTCATGTTTTTTATTTTCCTTTCAAAATATGCAACACTCTGCGTGCATGTTTTGAGCGCCCCACAGCATGTAGCATATACATCTAGATGTAACCCTTTTCACGACAATAATCAAATTGAAAGGAATGACGTGTTTATTGTACTTTGTTTTTCCCTATCCCTGGGATACTCATTTCACAAAGAGAGCTGCCATTGTGAGTCTTTCATGCCGTTAATGCCTGTTCCTTCTAATAACCACTTGTTCTCCAAGTCTTGCTCTCCCCGGGTCTTGTCAAGTTTATAAGCCATTTGAAACTGACACATGCATACATGCTGAAAGGTAGACCATCTTGTGATTCAGGAGCTTGCGAACAGATCTGAAAAACACATTGCCTGTAAATTAAAATATGGATTTCCAAACCAACCAGCATAAAAATAAACAGTGTATCCACTTTAAGAAACCGTGGAAATATTTTCATTTGTAGACAGTGATTTAAGCCATGAAAAAAGTATTTTTCTTGCACTTGCATTACATATTTTTGGCACCTCTGCCTCTTCTCAACCGCACTAAGACAGAAATGGCAAAGGCTATCGAGCTGTAGTCCCGCTGCTTAATAGGTTTTGTAAACCTGGGAATGAGTCAAAACCCTATCCCACCCCAGGGGTGGTGTAGAAGTGAGGCAACAGGAAGAAACATCTTTATTGCTCCCTGTTTTTTCCTCTTTCTATGTGTTCAGCATTTTGCAGCACACATTGACATATTAAAATTCCTCTTGGGATTGTTTTTGGGCATCAAAGAGCCCCTTTAGGAACAAAAACAATCATCCCCTCAAAGTAGGCATTCTTGCACCATGGTGCAAGAGTGCCTGCATTGGCGCACAGCAGCAATTTGTGCGCCAGTGCAGAGAAAAGGAAAGGAATATGCCGTGTCTGGTAGATACAGCACATTCCTGCCCTTGTGTTTTGATGCAAGGCAGCAAGGCAAGAAGGCTTGCGGCACTGCCCTACTCAAAACATTGCAAATCTATCCCATAATTCCTTTTTTAACACAGCACTCACACCCATGTAAATGCATTGGTCACACAGCCACGCACCCACACTCACAATGAGTCAGGTATTATTAGGCCAGGGGCCCATGCACAGTGTCTTGGATGCCTCCTGAAGCTTTGAACATTAATTGAATATGTGTGCTTTAGATTGTGGTAGAGGTGGGCTGTTGCAGCAGAAGGCATCATTTGCACATGTGGGCAGTCCATTGCCCCCTACACATGTGGAAACTAAGCAATGGTATAGAAGCCCTGCTTAATATCCAATTGTTTTTGGTGTGTGTTGGGGAACATGAGGTACTGGGGTGTGATACATATGATGGCATCCAGGACTGAGGGGAAGAAAGCGTAAAATAATGCCTGCGAAATCCCTGCCACTCTGGTTGTGGTGTTTCAAAAGGCCCGAAATGCCAACATGTGCAATACAACCATCGGCTTACACTGCAGAGGGATGCTGGTGCACCTCTGAGATGTTGTCTGCAGCCTTGGTGCAATCTGATGCAGGAGCCAGACAATAGACTCCCTTTTGAGCCTGTGGTATTTGATAAGCTTCTCCTCCCTCAGGTCAATGAGGCCAATCCTCTGCCAGTAGATATGCTCCTTTCTGATGCGCTGACTCTGTGGTGGTGGAGACGATGCTGCACATCTTTGCCTTTGTGCTCCCAGCTGTAGTAGTAGTAGCACCATGGTATGATCAAGCTTGCAACAGTGATTTTGTGCATGCTCTACTTATAAACTGATGTCTATGCATATTTTTTATGCCTAGATTTCTGATGCGCAGGAATGTTGACCCATTTGAGAGTATGTGCATCATTTCCTTGTGATCCGTCACTTTCCCAAAATCTTGTAAATATGGATGCGTAAGTTCTGCGTTGGTTTTTGAATGGAACACCTGCCTTGCATCTTATTAACTTAACCTGATGCAACCAGTTGTCGCGCAGGATTAAAATGACGCACAAGATAGAAAAGTGACGCATTCAAGGGAATGCATAACTGTCTAAATATGGAGCAGGGACTGTATCACCGCTGCGTCAAAAAAATGATGCAGCGACGGCGCAAGCTCCTTGTAAATCTGTCCTTTTTTCTTTATTGTAGTGCTTTGCCCTGCTGTGGCCCTAGTCTCAGCGAGTACTACTTAGTCCTTTAAAGAAAATCAAATCTTTTTATTGCTCCATTTTTGATCTATTTCTTTGCTTGTGATTGCCTGTTATTCACCAAGTTGATGTTCATCACAGCACCATGAAGCTTTACTTTCTCACCCTTATGGGGCTCATTACAATTCAGGTGATGAATGTCCCTTTATTCCCTCTCCAGGCAACCAGAGTTACTCATACTGGAGACATCAGTAATTCCAGTTTTTCCCTGCACGAGTTTCACCATGTAAAACCTGAAGCAAATTGCGCAGATAAATAGCACACCTCCATAAGGTGCTTATCGTGCACTATTAGACTATTATTCCCCCCCCTTTCCATGGCAGAGTGGGGTGCAGAGTTGTAACAAAGTAAATACTGTTAGGTTCATTATTGGTATTTACTGGTTGGACAATTTGCACCCCGGATGTCACCAAAAATAAAAGGTCTAAGACTCTTTTTTCCCCACCCTTAACCTATTTATTTTATCTCCACTCCCTTAGCCTTTCCCAGAGAGACCACCGCCACTTTTATTGCTTCGACATCTGTCCTATATGTTCTTCATAGTTCTTTCCAATTGACACCACATATTTGTCTCATATTATTTAGCCTATTTTGTTTCACTTTCTGGGGTTCCAGAAATCAACACTCTTTTTCCTCAAGCTCTTCTTCCCATCTATAATTTTTTTAACCGTTTACCTTAGTCCTTGTCTTCCATTACGTGCTTTTCCTTCACTGTATTTGATTCCATGCCTCATTTCCTCGTTTGTCCCCATTATCTCTATTTAAAATGTCCTTTCACTTTTTCAAGACGGGACTCTCCAGTGGTCACACACTTACGGCATTTACTGCCCATTCTTTATCTGCATTGCCATCACCTTCGTTCAGCCACCCACATATTTCATTTAGGGGCATATTTATACTCCATTTGCGCCGGAATTGCGTCGTTTTTTTTGACGCAATTTCGACGCAAAACTAACTCCATATTTATACTTTGGCGTTAGACGCGTCTAGCGCCAAAGTCCATGGAGTTTGCGTCATTTTTTAGCGTGGACACCTACTTTGCGTTAATGAGATGCAAGGTAGGCGTTCACGTCTAAAAAATCGACTCCGAGGCATGTGCGTCGGATTTATACTCCCGGGCAAAATTCACGCCCGGGAGTGGGCGGGTCAAAAAAAATGACGTACGCCCGCTTTTGCGCTGTTTTTTAGCGCCTGCAAAAGGCAGGCGTTAATGGACCTGTGGGCTCTGAAGGAGCCCAGAGGTGCCCTCCCATGCCCCCAGGGACACCCCCTGTCACCCTTGCCCACCCCAGGAGGACACCCAAGGCTGGAGGGACCCATCCCAGGGACATTAAGGTAAGTTCAGGTAAGTGTTTTTTTTTTTTTTTTTGTGGCATAGGTGGGCCTGATTTGTGCCCCCCTACATGCCACTATGCCCAATTACCATGCCCAGGGGACAGAAGTCCCCTAAGCATGGCCATTGGGCAAGGGGGCATGACTCCTGTCTTTGCTAAGACAGGAGTCATTTCTATGGGGGTTGGGAGTGAAAAAAAATGGCGCAAATCGGGTTGAGATGAATAAATTGCCTCAACCTGACTTGCCCCATTTCTTGACGCCCAAGCCCCATATCCCCCTACGCCGGCGCTGCCTGGTGTACGTCGTTTTTTTCCACGCACACCAGGCAGCGCCGGCGGCTAACGCCGGCTAACGTCATTGATTAAATACGGCGCCCGCATGGCGCTTCAGAATGGCGTTAGCCGGCGCTAATTTTTTTGACGCAAAACTGCATTAGCGCAGTTTTGCGTCAAAAAGTATAAATATGGCCCTTAATCTCATATTCTATTCTATAACATTGCTACAACTTAATTCCACATAGTCAATCCATTTTGACTCTCACACTCATTTTGTGATCTGGAATCCTGCTTTTCGGTTTTTCCTAATCGAGTCACATTCTCCATTTACTTTTGCTTGTCACTGCTACAGAAATTATATGTAGCATGCACAGCTGACTATGGGGGTCATTATGATCCCCGACGGTTCAGCCCGCCATGCCGGCGGCGTGTGAAAAGCCCACCACCGGCATGGTGGGCTGAAACGCCATATAATGTACACATGGAGGGCTGCCACAGGCGGCCCTCTTCCACCACCAGCCTGCCTCTGACAGGCACCCTGACGGTGGAAGGAATCATCATCTGACAGGGCAGCGTTGCTGCCCCTCAGATAATGATCCCTACTGCCACCAGCCTTTCCCTGGCAGGTTCCCCGCCATAGAAAGGCAGACGGAAGGGGTGTTCCTGCACTTGGCATGGGCAGTGCAGGGGCCCCTGTGCAGTGCTCCATCCCGCAGGTCACCCTCCGCACAGAGACATTGACAGCAGCTCCATGTGGAGCTGCTGGCAATGTCCCGGCCAGGCATTCTGCTGGGCCAGCGGGCGAAAACAATGTTTCCGCCCGCTGGCCCAGCAGAATGTTCTTTATGAGGCCAGCGGGGTCCAAGGGGGGGTTGGCGGTCAGTTAAATGTCCGCCAGCCTGAACACGGCGCTAAACACCGCCTTGTTCATTATGAGGGCCTATATTATTATTTATAAGGGAAAATCAGAAAGAGAACCTATATTAAATTAAAAGAGTAACATTGCTGACAAACAATGTCAAAGCGTTTGTGGGGCTATTATTGGGTTTCCATCCAATTTGCAGCATGTAAAAGTAGAAAAGTAGAAGCAAGCACACTGAGGAACGCCAAACCAAAGTATTTTGGTGCCAGCTAGTGGTGTTGCAGCATTAGCAGCTTCACGAAGGGACAGATCTGTCCTGCTTTTAATTATGTTAATAATTGTTGTAACATGAGCACAGGTCCCCTTGAAGTTTGGGACCTGGGGCAAAGACTGGCTGCTGCCCTCCCTTTGTGAAGGTCTTCAGTATGGAGAGCTATGAAGAGTAGTTTTCAAAGGGTCTGTCCACTGAAGTGGGGAGGGCTTTGCACTTGCAGCCAATAGCTTATAGGTTAATGGCATAGCAAACAAGTGTTAAAAGGCCACGAAAGTCCTTTCAAGGGTGGCCATTTCTTTTGCAATTTCTTATGGTATTTGCATATTTATGGATCTAATCACAAAGGTAAATTTACACATGAGTCAATCTACACGTGTAAGTTTACTCTTCCACGTTATAGTAAATGTACTGCGTTTGGCTGTTCAACACCTACAAATGTAAATTTACTAAAACCAGGAGGCTTACAAATCTCCACCCTGCCAATTCGGGGGGGGGGCTACTTTATGAGTCTAAAGCATGGGTACTCACAAACTTTTTCTCGGGGGCCAAAATTGCAGTATGGTTTGCGGCCGAGGGCCGCACTGAAGTGACAGCGGGGGGCGGGGCTTAGAGGGGGCGGGGCTTAGAGGGGGCGGGGCTTAGAGGGGGAACAACCACCCCACCCCCTTTTTCAAAACAATGCTAAACAATGCCATCTGCACACAGCGCCATCTGCTCCCACCCCTACCCCAGTAACACACACAGCGCCATCTGCACACAGCGCCATCTGCTCCCACCCCTAGCCCAGTAACACACACTGCGCCATCTGCACACAGCGCCATCTGCTCTCACCCCTACCCCAGTAACACACACTGCGCCATCTGCACACAGCGCCATCTGCTCTCACCCCTACCCCAGTAACACACACTGCGCCATCTGCACACAGCGCCATCTGCTCCCACCCCTACCCCAGTAACACATCCAGCGCCATCTGCACACAGCGCCATCTGCTCCCACCCCACCCCAGTAACACACACAGCGCCATCTGCACACAGCGCCATCTGCTCCCACCCCTACCCCAGTAACACACACTGCGCCATCTGCACACAGCGCCATCTGCTCTCACCCCACCCCAGTAACACACACACACAGCGCACACACACAGCGCCATCTGCTCCCACCCCTACCCCAGTAACACACACAGCGCCATCTGCTCTCACCCCTACCCCAGTAACACACACTGCGCCATCTGCACACAGCGCCATCTGCTCTCACCCCACCCCAGTAACACACACACACAGCGCACACACACAGCGCCATCTGCTCCCACCCCTACCCCAGTAACACACACAGCGCCATCTGCTCTCACCCCTACCCCAGTAACACACACTGCGCCATCTGCACACAGCGCCATCTGCTCTCACCCCACCCCAGTAACACACACACACACAGCGCAATCTGCTCTCATGCCTACCCGAGTAACACACACTACATTAAAAACAAATAAATAAATAACCAAAGAGCCTTACCTGACTCAAAGCACTGTGAAGATGCCACAAATGTGGAACAGCAGGCAGGCAGGCGGGCAGCAGACGTGGAGCCGGTGACAGGAAGCAGACGACCAAAGCCCCGTAAAAGTTAGCTGCAAGCGCTGACTTTTATGGGGCTTTGGCTTCCAGGATCGTCAGGGCAACGCCATAAACAATGGCCGCCGTATGTAAACATAGAGGAGGGCCGCGGGAGCATGCTCCCGCGGCCCTCTTCTATGTTTACATACTGCTGCCATTATGATATGGCGTTTGGCGTAGGTCTCGCGGGCCGCCAAGCTAGGTCCGTGGGGCCGCTGGCGGCCCGCGGGCCGTACTTTGAGTACCGTTGGTCTAAAGTATTAGCAGTAACTTTCCACATGTTGAGGAGGATTCTGTTACCAGGCGGTGATCTTTCTATGGTAAAATGTAGAGAAAAGCAAAAAAGTATATTACATTTGAAAAAAAGAAAACGTACTTTTATGATAAATGTTAATGTAAATTAATTGCATATATTTATTGTAAATGTAGAACAAAATAAAAAGGAAAAAGCTAGAAGCTACTGACTAAATTTAGAATTCAATATTCAATTAATTTAAATATATTAATTTTATTAAAAGTGATTTTCTAGAGATGTATTTTATAAACCTCAACTAAACTTTTTATTTATGTGTTAACTATTAGAAGTAACCAAACGTTATATATATATATACGTAATTTAAAAAGTAATTTGATTACATTTTAAATAATAAGTTGGTGTGCTTGAGCAAAGGCCGTGCGAGGCAGGGGCCTGGCAGCCCACAGGGAGTTGGGCACAGCTCCTCAACACAGGCCATGCATCCAGTCTCTCCTGCATATGGCCAGAAGCTATGCTTAGTGACAAAAGTTGGGTGACTGTGATAAATAAAAGACCAGAAGTTCATTAAAAAAAAGTTAAAGTATAATTATCGTTAGGGATGGTAATAAGATCCTAAGATCTTAACTTAAGTGAAAAAACATAGAAAATTACTTAAAAAAGAAAGGTTAAAGTAACTTTATAGTTAGGTATTGTAAGCAGATCTTAATTTATATTTAAAAAATACTGTGAATTAACTGAAAAAAGAAACGTTAAACTGACTTAATAGTTAGCTAATGTAAGAAGCTCTTACTTTACGTTGAAAAAAAAAAACCTAGAAAATCAAAGGTTCAAGTGATTTTATAGTCAGGCCTTGATATAATATAAAAACGATGGTTTTAAAACACAGAACACTGAAATCCATAGTTTGCTGAGCTAAATATAACTAGATCCACCGCCATGCACTGCTAATTACCTCATATATTACATCATTCATGACATGTTAAATGACATTATGCTTTACATCATGTCACACCAACCTTGCATCCAACATACAGTAGGGTTTGGATGGTGGGCATGCACAGTGGCCAAACCCTTCCCCCACTCATCTGCAGGTGGCCTTGCTCAGGAGGGGGTTGACCGCAGGGCCTGGCCTGTGGCCCTTTTTTCGTATAAAATTTAGTGGTGGATAGCAGTGTTTGTGCTTGTGATGCGCAAGCAGAGGCATACTCAGCCACATTGAAAATGTGGTCAATAAATATGTGCCCTGCTCGTGTCTCTGAACCCATGTAGAGGAAGGAGTTTTCATAATACCCCAGAGTTCCTATAATAAGCTTCAATTTCTTCACAGTTTTAAAATGTAACCATCTCCAAAAATTAAGATAACTGCACTTACAAACTGTAAATATTCAGATGACTCAAAATATTCCTGGAGGTGACAAACTTATTTGAGATTCCCTTCAAATAGAAAATTGTGATGACTAAACCCATTCTAATTTCTGACATACCTTAACAGGCTAAGAGAAAGGATAACCTCTATGCCCTACGCCCTTTTACATATATACCACACATTAGCACATTAGTTACCACTACATCCATTACAATCAGGTCCACTGGAATTATGTGACAAAAGAGGACCAAATTATGTGACAGGGTTGACTAACTTATGCAGCAAGAATGGACATATTATGCTACATAATTTGGCACATTTTGTAATAGCATTACTTCATTATTTTGACATTAGTATGCATGATAATACTGGCTGGGCAAAGGTTTCACCTTAACAGTCAAACACAGCAATACGCAACTGAAAGGTGACAGTCATCTTTTATGAAGAGCTTTTCACAGCGTGGCAACACGTGTAGTTGCTTTTGATCAATGGACCTTTGGGATTTTAGACTAATAATTGGACAAACACATGTCATAATTTGTAAATACATACCTGTTAGTATGGATTGACACAAGTCAGTATTAACCTGGACAAAGCCGGCTGGTTGTTTTTCCCTTCCTTTGATGTTTTGGAATTGCATCTAATATTTCAAAGGAAAATAACGGAAATGTGGCTGATGTAGCTTGCAGCATAAATACTACCAGATAAAGTGCAGTGTGAGTGGGGTTGTGCGAAATCGCGATTTTGTGTTGTAAATATAGGTAATTTTCATAAAAAGTATGCATAATTGCTCACATTAAGCACAATGTTTTTGGTTCAAGTCTAGCATGAATATTTCACACAAAGGCTTAACTTACATTAACAAGCATTTGCAATGCAATAGGTCTTGCATTTTCTTTAGTTAGAGCTATTGGAATTGCAAATTCAGAACTGGACTTTTCATGACACATAAATGTTTTGGTGGTCACTGGTGGCTACTGACATCAGAAATCACAAGCCCTTGAGGAGGGATGAGAAGATGACTGCATTACCTCGATTTATGTAAAAGTCTGAACAGAAATTGAAAAATAAAGCTGGAAACGTATTTTCTTTTTATGTTAACAGAATGAAAAGATATGCAAGCGTTCTTGCCTTGCATTTCAACAAAGCTCTAGTGAAGTTAACAATAGCAGAGCAGGCTGCAAAGATTTATGGCCCCCAATAAAGGAGTTAAGCAAGCCCTGTGTTCAGATGTCGGGAGAGGCCCTGGCGAGAGAGACTCCAGATACCAGGCTCTGCAAGTTAGTTTCACATCTTTGCTTCTAGGTTTAGCTACATTCTACAAGAAAGGGCATATTGTAGCTTTCTTGAGCAGTGAGCTAAAACGTTTAGGTTTAGGCACTGGGTGTTTCTTTTGTCAAATAAGCTGATTTTTAATAAACACATGCAAAAGTAAGCCTACTTCAAGATTGAATCACTGCGCGTGTGCGCTGGGCTGTACTGAAAGAACATTAATCAACAGATGCTTGGCAGTGGTAAAATAACATTAAATAAAAAAATGAAGGCTGCGATTTAATGGTGCAGCAAATGTAAACGAGGACAGCACTGGAATAAAGCCAAAACAAATGTCAGAGACATGGTAGGAGGTGGGAGGAACAGAATGCTGCAATAAAACGCAGGCAGCTACCAGCCTAAAACACCCACAGTGAAAAGACAGCAACAAAGAAATGACAAAAGTAGTCTATCACAGCAACAGATGAAGAAACCAAAGTGGAATAATACAGTAGTTGGTCACTGCTCTGAAACAGAAAAAGGAGGGAGAAAAAGGCAGAACTGACGACTAGTGAGCAATCATTTTTGAGGACACTGCACCCAACAAATAAAATTGCTTTAAGCCATAAAAGTATACTAAAAGTATATACAAGATCGAATGCTTATGCTGGACCTAAAAAGTCACGCTTGATACTGGCACCAGTTCATATCAAGCAGAAAATGTCTCTTGGCTGCAGTTTTAGAGTTTCAACGGGGCATTTTTTGAACAAGTCAATCTACTGCATGCAAAAATGCCATGAATTTTAACTGAAACATAATATAAAAATTTTACAAGATTTATCTTGGAGTCTAGTTGTGAGCCACTCATGGACGCTACTTAGGGGTCGCCAGAGGTCGCAGCTGCAACCCCCAGCTTCATCCTTGCGGCTCCTGACACTGCCTCTGTGACCCCTGGCCAGTGAGCTAAAACGTTTAGGTTTAGGCACTGGGTGTTTCTTTTGTCAAGTAAGCTGATTTTTATTAAACACATGCAAGAGTAAGCCTACTTCAAGATTGAATCACTGCGCGTGTGCGCTGGGCTGTACTGAAAGAACATTAATCAACAGATGCTTGGCAGTGGTAAAATAACATTAAATAAAAAAATGAAGGCTGCGATTTAATGGTGCAGCAAATGTAAACGAGGACAGCACTGGAATAAAGCCAAAACAAATGTCAGAGACATGGTAGGAGGTGGGAGGAACAGAATGCTGCAATAAAACGCAGGCAGCTACCAGCCTAAAACACCCACAGTGAAAAGACAGCAACAAAGAAATGACAAAAGTAGTCCATCACAGCAACAGATGAAGAAACCAAAGTGGAATAATACAGTAGTTGGTCACTGCTCTGAAACAGAAAAAGGAGGGAGAAAAAGGCAGAACTGACGACTAGTGAGCAATCATTTTTGAGGACACTGCAACCAACAAATAAAATTGCTTTAAGCCATAAAAGTATACTAAAAGTATATACAAGATCGAATGCTTATGCTGGACCTAAAAAGTCACGCTTGATACTGGCACCAGTTCATATCAAGCAGAAAATGTCTCTTGGCTGCAGTTTTAGAGTTTCAACGGGGCATTTTTTGAACAAGTCAATCTACTGCATGCAAAAATGCCATGAATTTTAACTGAAACATAATATACAAATTTTACAAGATTTATCTTGGAGTCTAGTTGTGAGCCACTCATGGACGCTACTTAGGGGTCGCCAGGGGTCGCAGCTGCAACCCCCAGCTTCATCCTTGCGGCTCCTGACACTGCCTCTGTGACCCCTGGCCGCAGAGGTCGCAAAATCAGTGCCAGGAACACAGCGGCAGCTCTCCTTATTGCCTGTGCTTTGAGCCCCACTTCCTTGCTTCCAATCAGTTTTTTATTACAGTAATAATGAATAATATATCACTCACTATTAGTGTAAAAAAAATGAGTACAGTTAGCTGGAATATGAGGTAATTAAAAACCACTTGTGTCGTCTTGTGGATGAGAGTGTGTTTATGTGAGAGAGTGTATGAGTGAATGTGTGTCCATATGTAAGCATGTTTGTGTGAGTTAAAGTAAAGATGGAATGTGGTGTGATGTCACTTCCACTACCCCTGGCATTTTGGTGAATTGACGTCCATGGAGCCCCTCCTTCAAAATGTGTACTGAGGACGAAAATACAGGGGCACTTGAAATATGGGGCATATTTGACATTATATGGCACAGCGCAACAAGACACCTTGCTGCGCTGCACTGCGCTGCACTGCACTGCACTAGGGAAAAGGCAGAAATGTGCCATACTATTGTATGGTGCATTCCTGTCTTTTCCTAGCTCTGGCGCACAATCCTAATTTATTTTTTGTTTTGTTATTTTTTTATTTTATACAAAATGTAAAGAAAAAATAATACAGCAACATACAGTACACTACAAAAGTCAGCAGAAAGAGAAAAACAAAGACATCAGTGATATAATTCTACTAATAATAGTCTACACATAGTTGTTAGCAGTTGTGAAGCATTACAAGACAAGTATGATGGTAAGCGTATCTGAGGGTTGGTAACTTGAAATAATTGCAAAAAACCAGGCCCTCTTAATGGAGTGCACCAAAAACAAGGAAAAGAGATCCACTGGTTCAAAAGAGAAGGAAGAAGAGGCGAAAGAGAAGCAAGGAGGCAACAGCTACGCTCGGTATGGAAAAGCCAGCTACATGATCTACCCCCAGGCAGTGCCCCAAGTGGAGGGGAGACTGTAGAGGACTTTATGGGGGCTTATTCTTCTGTAGGTATTTATTGAGTGCGTCCAAAAGCCATCTGGAGCCTAGGGAACCACGAAGTTTAGAGTATAATGTGTTATCAGTCCTTCTGACTGAGCATAGCAGGTTCCACCATTTGTTGTTTCAAAAGCTTTATTTCGGCGCATAGCCATAAAAGCACATAACCATAAAAGCAAAGTTAAAACATAATTTAGCATATAAAACCAAAAACTAATAGTGCCCAGGAGACACCCTCATTAAGAAGAGTTAGGCAGCTAACCCCTTTTCATAAGACCAGGACATAATACCAAGCAGCATTAAAAAAGCATTACACAAAATATAGCGGGATAAACAATTGAACAACTACACAACATGTATAGTCAGTGCTTACTTACTATGAACGGAGAAACCCTTAGGGAGTGCTGTTAATAAGCTTCCAGCAGTGCACCATGTGAAAGGATCAGAACTTGATGCTGTTCCTACAGCAATGTCTCTCCGATCAGAGGAATGTGCCATTATGCAATGGCCAGGATTATGGTATTTATTTAATCGTTTGTTTGATTCCTCCTGTCGACTAATCTGGGAACAACCCATAACGATTGCCTCAATCTCCACATTCCCAGCAAAAATCTGTTTAAGGAGAACACCGTTATACGGCTAGTATTGTATCTCAGCATCCTTCCAGCCTCTTTAAACTCTCTGACCCCAAGACTCCTGAATGACAGGATGATCCATCTCTTCCTATAGTTGGAATGTGTTGGACAAAAGAACAGGACATGTTTGGCAGTTTCATATGTTAAACACTGGCCATCATAGTCTTTCTGTGGGTGGGCATACTTTTTTAAGTAGGAGCTGAGGAGAAGGGTTCCATGCCGGAATTGTACGTACACTCGTCTCGCTAAAGGTGGTTCTATCTCATCAAGAAAAACTTCAGTCCTATATGTGTCCTTAACTGTTGAAAAAGCTTCTGTCAAAGGACTGAAACATGGTTGGAAATGTAAACTGAGATCTTTATTTTGCCAAAACGTCGATTTGAGTAGTGGCTTGGTGATTGCTCTTGCCACACCTGGAGAGCTCCAGGGGCTATCAAACCCTAAATCTGATAGAGTGGATTTAATGTACCTTAGCCACGTGATATTGGATGAACCGTCTATGGACACAATTTCCTCAAAGCCTTTGCGATAGGAAGTGTGCTCTGGGGTGAGCCAAATTCTCCTCCAGGAAAGTAAAGGGCGCAACCCTATTTTATCAGATAGTGGTCTCAGCCCAAGATTCAGTCTAAGTGGAAGAATGGGATCACTTTTAGAGAGACCAATGAACTGTTGCATAAAGCAGTCTTCCACCGCAGTTAAGAACTTTGTAGTGAGGTGACCCCACAGTTCTGCACCATAGCATACAGTGCCCAGGGTTTGGTGCTTGTAAATATGTATCGGGTGAAACTGGGAGCTTAATAGTGTTATAATAATTCCTCTCGCAACTTGTTCCAATTTGAGCCTATGCTGCATAATATGTGTGTGCCACCCCAGATGCTCAGTCGGTGTTATGCACAAATAGTTAAAGGTACGAACGCGCATAATTGTCAGTGAGCAATCTCACTAAGATGTCTATTAGATATTCCGGGACCCCCATCTCAGCTATGACCTTCCAAAAAATCTCTCTGGGGACAAGGTCAAAAGCAGAGCGGAAGTCAACAAAAACTACATACAATCGACCTTTACCCAAGGTGAAAAATGTCCACTACAAAATTTGTAGGTGAAACACCTAATCACTAGTGCTGATATAGTCCCCAAACCCTACCTGCAGGGGGCGTTAAAGTGTCATCTGTCGACACCCAGTCTTGCAATCTGCCCCGGGTTACCTTACTAAATAACTTCTGCACAATTTAAATAAGGCTTATAGGCCTAAGGTTGGTGTGCAAGTCCTGAGAACCCTTTTTGTGGATGTGGATGATTCTGGCACCTGCCCATGTGGAGGCACTCTTTCCTGTCGTAATTGGGATCCATTTCACAATGGTATTAAATACTACTGAAAAGTAGACACTTCAAACACCTTCCTAATTCGAGAATAGATCACCGGGAATTTTGTCAACCCAGTGGCTTTATTAGGGACAGTCCCCCAAAGGCTAGTAGCAGTTCCTTGGCTGTGATCTCTAGGGAATCAGTCTTGAGTCTGTACTGCAGTCTCTGGAGGACCAGACACAGAGCTTGTGTCAAAATGACTGCTGGTACTACAAGGCTGTCCGATTGCCCCAGATTCTACTATTTAAAATTGGAGGCCCTGTGTATCTCCCAGCTGAGAGTAGAGGCTGGAAAAATGTGTAACCCAAACTTCGGGCGGAATGTTGCTTTCTATAGAGCAAATCCGCCCTGGTGACCAGTTGTCACCAGGTTCCAAGAGAGACGCTGTTTTTTGGATCTATCAGCCTCTAAAAGGCTCTCCCACTTTTACCTTTCCCTTTCTTTTTTGGCATCAGAAAACACTTTTTTGTAACAACGTCTGGTAGCTAGGATTGTCTTGCTCATTCACTGCCTTACCATGGCATTATACCAAGAATGGGGTCTCCTCCCCCTACCACTCGTCCAATCTACTTATACAAATAGGTGTCCTTAGATTAGCAAAAAGCTGGCTATTTGCGACTGTTACTGCCTCTAAAGGCTTGCACACACCCCCTGGTAAGTCCAGTGCTGACAACTCCAGACAGTCAGTGACGATACCATAGATGGTCTTGTGCGAGTGTTGCACCCTGTGACATTTGATCCTGCACTTATTACTGGCAATTCTCAGCCTCCTGTCAAAAGTATCATCTTCTGCATTAGAGTTTATCATAAAATGAGAGAGACAGGGCATTATGGTCACTATTAGTGCATGGGCCCACTTTCATGTCAATGAGGTATGGCTAAAATCTAATTTCTAGCATTAAATAATTGATTAAGCTGGTATGATTTATTCAGTTAAATGCATGTATGCCTAACCTATCAAAGCTGGTTCTACAATTACATGTACATAATCCCTGGCTCCAGGTGAGGGTGTTAATCTGGAGCGCTACAGTTGACCATTTCTTGATGGGTACAATCCCTACCTCAGGGATATTCCAAGCAGCATCCTCAGCCAACTGAGTCTTACTATCAAGGCTAAGGAATTCATATTGGCTGCTGAAATCATTGCCCACTATTTTCCTGGTGGATGCTGGGATTGTGGACAAGTGGGTTTTCAGGAGGTCCAAATATTTGATTGCAATTTATTCTCCGCAGAACTTGAATAAACATTATATATATAAAGCGTAAGATCGCCTGGGACGGTGAGGATTACACAAAATATCAGAGGAGTCCACCTCGATCTCCCCAGGGTAGCCAACAATGGTGGTTTTCACCCAGATCATTAGACCCCATGAGGGCCTACCAGTCTGCGAGGACATTGCTGCTTTGAAAAAATTCACGAACCCTAGGAGATGTATAGGTGACAGAGCCCAGGCCTCCTGAATGAGACAAATGTAAAGATGATTTATAAATTCACCCCACTCTAAATTTGCTAGTTTTGGAACCAGGCCTGCTACATTCCAGGAGATGAGCTTAATTTAGGCGTTCTTGACAAGCGAAGACATTGAGTCAACAGCATCGGATATTTGTAAATTTGTAGCAACATCAGAAGACCCAGGCAACTCTAGTTTATCGTGCGCTGCTGAATATGTGATAAGCAGGTTGGGGGAAATGGATTGTTGCATCCCTTCAGTCTTTAAAGAATTAGGAATCACTGACTGCTGTTTGTCTGCATTGAGTCTGTCTACTCCTTCTAACGATTTGAAGCAGTTATAGGTTGGAATTGCAAAGGTGTCGTCGCCTATAAGTGAGTGAAACAAGAGTGGTTGGCGAAAGGGGAAGGCCCCTGCAGCCATTGCTGGATAAGTGGGTGATATCCGCCAGGTAGCCTCTAGAAATAACCAGAAGGAAGAGGCTCTATACGACTGTTCTCCGCTGGGTTATTACGAGCATGGCCCGATAGTACTAAGCAAGCCAGGGAGGGAAACCTGAAATTAACAAAAGCACAGACCCCCTTGCGATCCACCCTACCGGGCCCTAACCATGCAAATTATCTTGTGAAATGTATGCTGTTAGCCAGTGACAAAGAGAAATCTCTATATTGTACCAGCAAGCCCAAAGTTTTGATTATTAACTCTTCATGGGTCTCTCGCTCTGGCCAACTTGCGACTTCTGTACTCTACTTAGTATTACTACGTACGGGCATGAGGCTGGTGAGAGAGTCACACTTTGGTGCTTAAGCCCCCCCCGTGAGGCCTCTCAAACCACCATCTCTGATAGTGTTAGCACCCTCACTAATCACTCCTAGTGAAGGGTTGGAACCCTGTGGGCCTGAAATCTGTTGTGGGTGACTACTAGATGGCTCCTTTCCAATTGCTAAGACATAGATGGGACCTCAGTGCTGCTAATGGTTGACTGTTCCCTTATTAACTCTTTCTGAACTTCTCTGCAGCTCCTGGGAGTGGTGCAGTTTGCAAAAGCTGGCTGTACTCCAGCTTGTTTTAGAAGAGAAACTTCCTTTTAAATTAATTCTATTAGAGGAAGTATGAGGGAAAGTTCATCCTGAAGAAGGCCCTTAAAATTATTCAGGTTTTCCGCCATAAATTGCTCTAACCACTCAGGTTTGTACATGTGATCTCCCCAAATGGGTTCCTCAATAAAAGACCCTGCTGCTGCCTTGATAGTGCACATATGACTAGTGGAGGTGGGTATGGCAACAAAATTAGCTTATTGTGGTAAATTTCTGGCCCTCTTGAATATCCTGTTTATTTTTTTCTAGCGACAAGGCCCGTGGACCTGGGGTTTGATGCTGGATTTGTAACACGTTCCTGCAGAGTGAGACTAGATGGAGTAGTCATGTGGCCAGGGGAGTTGCAGGGGGGTGAGCCTGGACTCTTGCCTGGGGAAAGCCCTGTCTGAAGGGATAGTCGATGTTCACTGAGCTCTGTCTCAGTGCTAATAACCTCCAATGCCCTATGGAGTATGCTACCTGTGGAAGTACTCTTTGCGGGGATGTAGATGTAGACCGGCTCTTCAAGATTTTACTCTTACCCATCCAATTGGATAATAGGGGTAAAGGGGCCAAAGGAGGGTTTACAGCATCTGGGTAAGTTGTGTGACTTATACAAAACGGCTTATACAAAATATGAAGGATACAGCAGACCCAGAGTTTCCACTTTGGACCAAGCAAAGCAGAGGGTAGTGACCACCTCAGAAAAAATCAGTTACTTTTAGGTTAAGGGTGCTCCCCTAAGTTACTCCCCACTTATAAACGTCTTAGTCCAAAGATTGCAACTCAGCACAAATATAGTGCTAATAGATGAAAGGACACCTCAAACCCTCAAATCCCGCACATGCCCAGACAAGTTTGGAAAATGAGAATGGAAAAGCGTCTCCCGGGCTACTTGCCCAGCAACACCTCAGAGATTTGCAATCTCATCTCGGGGCCCTTATCTACTGATTTCAAGAGAACAGTCAGGAAAACTGTGCCTGAAATTCCTTAACCGTTGGAGCCCAGTATTACACAACACAGTGGCACAGAGTCCAGAAAATAGTCTATGGTGGCAGTTTATGAGCAAAGTCACAGGCTCGGGTTTACCAAACTGACACTCAGTGCAGCAGCGAAAAATTCTGTGCTGCGCTGCATTAGAAGGACAGAGCAGGAGCATGCCATATTTACAGAAATATGGCACTCTTCTCCCCTCGCCATAGAGCCGGTGCAGAAATCTGCTGATGTGCGGCTTGCAGACACCTTTGCACTATACTGGAAGGGTGTGAGTCTAGCATAGGTTTTCTACTGGAAAAATAACCCTCCAGTACAGAATACTGTGCTTAGACACACTTTAAAGCTTTCCTCACTTGGTATGTGTGCTGTACAGAGCAGCACACATGCAGAGTCGAAAAAGAAAGGCAAAATAAAAGTATTTCTCCATGATAGAACCCAGTTGGAACGAGCAATATTTGTTTACACAAAACCCTGATTCTTTTTTTTAGTAAATACGTTTTGGCATCAAAACCCTTGGGTGGTTGCTTGGGAACACCCATGCACCACCCATGGAACTTGTGCTAAGGCACTGTGTTGCGTTACTTTAACTGATTTTCCAGTGCAAAACAAGGCTTGCTATGGAAAATAAATAAGTACAAAAATATTTTTCATCAATGTGCGTCAATTTTGTGATGTAAGCACGACAAAAAAAAAAGTGTCAATAAAAGGCAGAATACCTTCCCTGAGGATGGCACAAAAAACGTAAGTCACAGGCCAAGGCTCCTTTCCCAAGAAGGATTGCTAATGGGTTGTAGGAAAATGGTTTCCTGTTGCAGTTACTTCCCACTTTTTGCCAGATATTGATGCTGACTTGACTGAGAAGTGTGCTGGGACCCTGCTAACCAGGCCCCAGCACCGGCGTTCTTTCTCTAAAAATTTACCATTGTTTCCACAATTGGCACACCCCTGGCACACAGATTAGTCCCTTGTAAAAGGTACCAGTGGTACCAAGGGCCCTGTGACCAGGGAAGGTCCCTAAGGGCTGCAGCATGTGATGTGCCACCCTAAGGGACCCCTCACCTAACACATGCCCACTGCCATTGCAGATTGTGTGTGTTGGTGAGGAGAAAAAGGCAAAGTAGACATGGCATCCCCCTCAGGATGCCATGCCCACAAAATACTGCCTGTGGCATAGGTAAGTCACCCCTCTAGCAGGCCTTACAGCCCTAAAGCAGGGTGCACTATACCACAGGTGAGGGTACAGCTGCATGAGCAATATGCCCTTACAGTGTCTAAGTCTATTCTTAGACATTGTAAGTACAGTGTGGTCATATTAAGTATATGGTCTGAGAGTTAGTCAAAACAAACTCCATAACTCCATAATGGCTACACTGAATACTGGGAAGTTTGGTATCAAACTTCTCAGAATAATAAACCCACACTGATGCCAGTGTTGGATTTATTACAAAATGCACACAGAGGGCATCTTAGAAGATGTCCCCCGTAATTTATCCAATCCTTCAGTGCAGGACTGACTGGTCAGTGCCAGCCTGCCACTGAGACGAGTTTCTGCCCCCCTGGGGTGAGAGTCTTTGTGCTCTCTGAAGACAGAAACAAGGCCTGCACTGAATGGAGGTGCTTCTCACCTCCCCCTGCAGGAACTGTAACACCTAGGCAGTGAGCCTCAAAGGCTCATGCCTTTTGTTACAGCACCCCAGGGCATCCCAGTTAGTGGAGATGCCCGCCCCTCCGGCCAATGCCCTCACTTTTGGTGGCAAGGCTGGAGGAGATAATTAGAAAAACAAGGAGGAGTCACCCACCAGTCAGGACAGCCCCTAAGGTATCCTTAGCTGAGGTGGCCCTTGCCTTTAGAAATCCTCCATCTTGAGATTGGAGGATTCCCCCAATAGGATTAGGGATGTGCCCCCCTCCCCTCAGGGAGGAGGCACAAAGAGGGTGTAGCCACCCTCCAGGACAGTAGCCATTGGCTACTGCCCTCCTGACCTACACACACCCCTAAATTTAGTATTTAGGGGCACCGCAGAACCCAGGAAATCAGATTCCTGCAAACTACAAGAAGAAGAAGGACTGCTGACCTCTAAGCCCCGCAGAGACAACGGAGACACTAACTGACTTGGCCCCAGCCCTACCGGCCTGACTCCAGACTCAAAGAACCTGCACAGCGACACATCCGACAGGGACCAGTGACCTCTGAAGCCTCATATGTCCACTTTTAAAATAGCTTATTGCCATTTTAACTAAAACTGTGTATGTTACTGCTCTAATTCAAAGTTCCTTACTTACCTGTGTGGAGTACCTTGCATTTTATGTATTTACTTCAAATCTTGAATCTTGTGGTTCTAAAAAAAATTAGGAAAATATATTTTTCTATATAAAAACTATTGGCCTGGAGTTAAGTCTTTGAGTGTGTGTTCCTCATTTATTGCCTGTGTGTGTACAACAAATGCTCAACACTACCCTCTGATAAGCCTACTGCTCAACCACACTACCACAAAATAGAGCATTAGAATTATCTAATTTTGTCGCTATCGTACCTCTAAGGGGAACCCTTGGACTCTGTGCACACTCTCTCTGACTTTGAGGTAGTATATACAGAGCCAGCTTCCTACATGGGTCAACCAGTCTAATTCTTGGAGTGTGGAGTTATGTCAAAGACCAATAGACACATCCAATGCTTAGGGACTCACATCTTGAAGATGGAGTTGTAGAAGTTGTCACTCACCCCAGTGAGAAGGCAAATATCAGGGAAATGGTCCAGCCCAGTCGCGCCTAGCAGCAGATGGGTGCAGACGGTCTGGGCTTGACCTGGTCTTCACTTGAGCATGTGCCCAAGTGCCTTCTAAAAGCATCCTGTGCTGTGGAATTACCAAAGTGCTCAAAGTGCGAGATCCGGGCGCCTCCTAGTGCATTCGGGCAATGTCAGTGGCATCTTTGGTAAGGTGCAACATGTAGTCCCTTCACAGCCTCCTGAGCTTCGGGATTGCCAAATTGCTTAAACTTGTGGGCACCTCAAAGTGCATTTGAGCAGCATCACTGGCATCTTTGATAAGATGCAGCCTCTAGAATGACCACGTGGTATGGAGGCAAGTTTGGATTCAAATTCAGGATGAAAGTTAAATTTACTGACGCATCCAAGGACAGTCCACATAAGACTACTTTATCAGTGCATTTATATACTGTTTTCTACATAGCACTATTTATTTACCTTGATCTTTATGTGATTGTCTCAAGTGCCACATTATGTCCTTGTTCAGTAGCAAATTAATGCCCTTGAGCATGGTGTCAAGGGCATCTGCACCATTCAAAGTTACCCAATCTTTCAAGGAAAGAAAGCAAAAGCAACAGCAACAGTTTGATTATGTTTCTATTTTAAAACCTATGACACACACCTTGGGAAACATTACTAACTGGGTAAATGACCTGGCGAAATCTCTGCACCATGCGGACTGGGCTAAATTATTGCAATATCCCCATAAAGTATCCGGTGGCTTCTGTTTTAAGTATATTCAATTTAATATTCTGAACTGAGCCTGCCTTACTACTGCCCAAATTACCGAAATATCCCAGGGAGCCACAGTTGAATTTGTCCTTGCTGTATGCAGTTATATGTCAATTTGCTTCATATGCTTTGTTCTAGCCCCACACTCTTTTATATTGCCAGAGGGTTGCTGAAGTGCTGTCAACCATGATGGTCCGTGCACTAACGAATTCCCCAGAAATGGTCCTATTCGGCATATAACCCCGCCCTATGTTGGAGAAACCCTCCACCAAATTCCTTGAGCTGGCTCTTCTTCTAGTAAAACACAAAATTACATTGCACTGGAAGGATCCATTTTCTCTGACTATCGTATGTTCGACCAAGGGCTTGCTCTCTTCGTTTTGGTCTGAAAGCACCCCACTACACAGGGAGGAATGAGTGGTCTGAGAAAATATTGTATTGCACAGAAGTGGGATGTTTTGGTGGCAGGCTTTAAATACTGCACCAAGGTTGATGCATTTCCTCGGTAACCCACCCCGACACACACACTCTTGGTTTCCATGCACTAGTTGTTCTTGCCAAATTTAGGTACCTACACAAGACAGTGATCTAAGGGCACCTATTTCTGATGCACTGCTGGATTTCCACACTAGAACACTTTCTTTCAAGCACCACAGGGTTCACTGCTCTGCTTCCCTACATTGATAGTTAAGGCAGCAGTGACTGGGCAGGAGGATGGGGATGAACAGTTTATTATGGGTCAGTTTGTTACACAGATTTTTTTTTAATCGTGTGCTAACTTTTCATAAATGTATGTAGCCCAGCACTGTTCTTCTGTAAATGTATGATGGAATCTTTTGCTACATACCTGACTACCGTCATGCAATGTAACCTCTTTTTGGCATACAGGAATAAAATATTTTAAATATATATATAGTAGTTGTTAGACTTTTCATCCTTGGCGTGGTCTCCCTTAACTTTTTGCCTCTGTTCCCCAGGTTATTGATGGGTGCTGGACTCTGATTTTATTGTTTTTGTTACTCTGGGCACTTTACCACTGCTAACCAGTGCTAAAGTGCAAGTGCTCCTGTTTAAAATGTGTACGTAATTGATTCTCCATGATTGGCATATTTGTTTTACTGTTAAGTCCCTAGTAAAGTGCACTAGAGGTGCCCAGGGCCTGTAAATCAAATGTTACTAGTGGGCCTGCAGCACTGGTTGTGCCACCCACACAAGTAACCCTGTAATCATGTCTCACACCTGCCACTGCAGTGTCTGTGTGTGTATTTTTACTCTGTAAATTCGACTTGGCAAGTGTACCCACTTGCCAGGCCTAAACCTTCCCTTTTCTTACATGTAAGACACCCCTAAGGTAGGCCCTAGGTAGCCCCAATGGCAGGGTGCAGTGTATGGTTAAGGTAGGACATATAGTAATGTGGTTTATATGTCCTGACAGTGAAATATTGTTAAATTCGTTTTTCACTGTTGCAAGGACTGTAATATGGGGGCTACCTTTAAATATGATTAAAGCGTAGATTCCCCTAGAGAGTAGATGGACATGTGGAGTTTGGGGTCCCTGAACTCACAATTTAAAAATACATCTTTTAGTAAAGTTGATTTTGAGATTGTGCGTTTGAAAATGCCACTTTTAGAAAGTGAGCATTTTCTTGCTTAAACCATTTTTGTGACTCTGCCTTGTTTGTGGATTCCCTGTCTGGATCAGTTTGACAGTTGGGTTGTTTTTCACCTCACACCAGACAGTGACACAAAGGGGGCTGGGGTGTAACCTGCATTTCCTGATTAGCCATCTCTGCTAGGAGGGAGGGGTGGAGTGGTCACTCTCATCTGAAAGGACTGTGCCTGCCTCTCACAATGCCGGCTCCAACCCCCTGCTGTGTGTCTGATGACTTGCCTGGGCAAGGCAGGATTTCACAAGTAGGTGTGAGTCCCCTTTGAAGAAAGGTGACTTCAAAGACTAAAATGGGTATAAGAAGGGCACCCAAATCTACAGACTTTAGAAACACTTCTGGAACCAAGAGGAACCTCTGCCTGGAGAAGAGCTGATAGCTGAGGAAGACGTGCTGCCCTGCCTGTGACTGTGCTTTGTGGAGCTTTCCTGCAGTGCTGCTTCTGCCAGAGTAAGAGGGCAAAGACTGGACTTTGTGTGCCTTCCATCTTGTGAAGAAATCTCCAAGGGCTTGATTTAGAGCTTGCCTCCTGTTGTTTGAAGTCTCAGGGACAGCAAAGACTTCTCTCTACCAGCACCTGGAGTCTCTGGAGAGACTCCTGCTCTGACAAGTGGTGCCCTACCCAGTCCCTGGGCCCTTGAAAGGAGAGCTGGTGGAAATCCAAGGAAATCGACTTCTGACCGACGCCGCTGCTGAATCCGGTAACGCCGCCTGCACCTGACGCCGTGACCTTCGCTGGAATGCGACACTCTTCGCAGGCCCGTCGCTGCAGCAGCCCCGCTGAAGTCCGCGACTCCGTGGAAGTCGCCGCACCACGTCGTGACTGACGCCGCTTGAAGTGCACGGATTCAACGTTTTGCACAGACGCCGCGATTCCAGACTTCGCGCCTCGGCTTGTTTTCACTCTACACCAAAGGTACTGTACTTGGGGGTCTACACGACTCCGTGTCCGGCGCCGCTGGTGTCGGCTTGTTGGGAACTACTCCGTCACGAAGCCGTGTTAACATCTCATCGAAGCATTTTTGTTTCTAAGCGCTATTTTTGAGTTTAATCTTAAAAAATTCATAACTTGACTTGTGTATGTCGGATTTTTGTCGTTTTGGTCTTGTTTTGTTTAGATAAATATTTCCTATTTTTCTAAACCGGTGTTGTGTCATTTTGTAATGTTTTCATTAAGTTACTGTGTGTGTTGGTACAAATACTTTACACCTAGCACTCTGAGGTTAAGCCTACTGCTCTGCCAAGCTACCAAGGGGGTAAGCAGGGGTTAGCTGAGGGTGATTCTCTTTTACCCTGACTAGAGTGAGGGTCCTTGCTTGAACAGGGGGTAACCTGACTGTCAACCAAAGACCCCATTTCTAACAGTAGTGTTTCAGTTTAGTATGTTAGATGAGAATGTTGCTTTAACATTTATTTAAAATGAACAGTTTTATACATGAACTTTAAAATATTCCTTAGCCCGACCTCTTGAAAACACCAGGAGTGAACAAAGTGAACCAATTATCTGGTGTCCCTTCATGGCTAATTATTGTTATGGAAGGTAGAACATTACATGGTAATAAAACATATGTGAGTTTTTGTTCAAAGTCCATCTTAAACTGAAAGTGCTCTCAAATATTGTTTTTAAGTAAAGATCCTACAATTAATGTATGCAGGGAATCTTGGATTTTAACCCAGGTTTCCCAATTACACATAGTATACTTAAGCCACTGACAAGATTTTTTTTTTTTTCTCAGTCCCCTTTAGAACTTGAAGACAGTGTTTTGGAACAATTCTGTAAAATTAGTAGTACACTGAGTTAAATAAATTCAGATCACAGGATAGCCTGACACAGTAACTAAAAAAAGAATAAGCATTGGCAAAGCAATAGGTCTCACCTTTACAAGAGATATTGGCTTTGGCAATGTTTTTGCCATGTTGTACACCAGTGTGACTGCTGTTCAGCATGGCTAAAGGTTAGTGGAGTGGAGTGTCAGAGTGGAGTGGGGAAGTAGAGTGTTGTAGAGGGGATTTGTTGGAGTGTCGTAGGTGTAGTAGCGAGTCGTACAGCTGAGTAGACTTCAGTGGTTCAGTGGCAGAGAGTGTTGTAGAATGTAGATGAGTGGGGTAGAATAAGGTTGAAAGGGTGGAAGTGGATTGAGGTAGTGGGGTGGATTGGATTACAGTATAATGGGGTGGATTGGATTGGGGTAGAGTGGGGTAGATTGAGTAGAGTGGAGTGAATGGTGTGGGGTGGATTGGAGTGGGGTGGTTTGAAATGGGGTGAGGTGGATTGAATTGGGGTGGATTTGATTGGGTAGATTAGATTGGATTGAGGAGGGTGATTTGGATTGGAGTGATAGGGCTGGGGTAGTGTGGATTGGATTGGGGGATTAGATCGGACTGGATAGAGGTGGATTATATTGGAGTGGGGTGGATTGGATTCACTGGATTGGAGTTGGGTGGGTTGGACTGGAGTGGGTTGGAATGGAGTGGGAGATTGGACTGGAATGGGGCGAATTGGAATGGAATGAGGTGAGGGGGATTGGAGTGGGTTGGGGTTGATTGGAGTGGGGTGGGTTGGAATTGGTGGGTTGGATTGGAGTGGGGTAGAGTGGATGGACTGGATTGGAGTGATGTGCACTGAACTGGTGTAGAGTGGGGTCACTGGATTGGGATACTGTGAGTTGATTGGAGCAGAGTGTGGTGGATTAGAGTGAGTGGGGTGGATGGGTGGATTAGAGGGGGTGGATTGAAATGGGGTGGGGTGGATTGGATTGGAATGTGGTGGGCTGTGGTGGGATGGAATAGGTGGATTTGAATGTGGTGGATTGGCATAGGATGGATTGGATTGAGTTGGGTGGATGGGAGTGGGGTTAGACTGGATGGACTGGATTGAATTGGAGTGTGGTGGACTGAACTGGGATAGAATAGGGTGGATTGGAGTAAAGTGTGGTGGATTGAGTGGAGTGATGTGGAGTGGATTAACATGGGGTGGGGTGGATTTGGATGGGGTAGACTAGAGGGAGTGGATTGGCGTGGGGTAGGGTGAATTGAAGTGAGGTGGATTGGACTAGGGTGGATTTCATTGAGGTGTGGTGGACTGGATTGGAGTGGGTTGAATTAGATTGGAGTGGGGTGGATCGGATTAGGGTGGATTTTATTGGAGTGAGGTGGATCGGACTGGAGTAAAGTAGATTTAATTGAGTGGGGTGGATTGAGTCAAGCGCTGCAAGATTACCAAAGCGCATAAAAGCATGGGATGTGGGCGCTTACTGGCATATTGGGGCACCGTCACTGGCTTTTTTGGCAAGGTGCTGCCTGAGGCATGCAGTCCTTTCACAGCCCCCTGGACAAAACAAGCCCATTTGTCGAAGGCACTGGTGGAAGTGGATTTCCAATCAGGAAGAACTGTTTTGGTGCCTAGGCAGAGGAGGAGGTCTAAAAGAGATGCTTTGAGAGGGTCTAGTTCAGTCGCTGGAGGCCTAGGACAGTTGTTAGGAAGTCAGTCTCTATTGGGACCCTTGTGAGTTGAGGTAGTAGATCTTGGATTTTTGTGGGCGAGTCCCTCAACCTAGGTTTGTGTAATCTGGCTAGAGGCCAGTAGATCAATCCTATTTCTAACAGGTTTATAAAGGACATAATCACCCTTATTCCATTGCCCTTAGGAGTAACTTTCCAATGGCAAATCAAGTTCTTAGCATGCATAGTCTGGATTCAAATATTCAAGACTACCACAAATTCCCCTTTTTGAGTTTTCCAAGACTTTTTTTTCAGACCTTCGACGTTATCAATAAGGACGTCCTTGGTAAAAAAAAAAGCTCACTGTAATAGCTTCATGAATAATGGGACACCAACACAGGATCAGGTGCAGCACACATATTAACTTTTTCAACTATTTACATGAGAGTTGTAGGCAAAAGTGATGAAAAAACATAATGGTTGTGGGGACTCGAATACAGACCCTCCACACCGTCTTGTGGTACATTTCCAGAAGTTGCCATCAGCAGTATTTGGTACATGTAGTGATGTCACATTGCTCTTGGTAATATGGAATGTCAATCTCGCCGATATTACCAATTTTTTGGGCGGTCATTGCATCGACGTTGTAATGTAGCTCTACCGCTTATTTTAAGCCATATTTCTTGTCTCCTGTAGACTATATTCGTGAGAAGCAGAACAGTGAAATGACACATATTTGTACTAACAGGAAAGTCATGGAAGAATTTATTTCCAACAGTTTATTTCCAACAGTTCTCCTCTATTTGAAAGTAAAGCCCCACAAGATGGCAGTACTTACTCACTTTACCAGGATTTTAAGAGCGACACACACACACACACACACACACACACACGACTTGTTCCGCTGGCTGGCAGTTTTCATTGAAAAAAAATCCTGGCTTGGAAGACATGAAAATAATTGTTTTGGCATACAAAATACATTTGTTACCATTTCTTGGCGACAATCTCGTTAATGAAACACAGAAGTATTTATACATGCATTTCCTCTTGCATGTCTGTGGAGGTTTAAAGTCGATCTAATTGAATACAGTATTGTTGTTGTTCCTGATCTGATTCAAGATGCTACCCTGCCCAGGTGAAATTTTTGTTACATTTTTCCATATTTCGCGTTACTCTTCCCAAAATTACGCCATTACATCATCAAGTCAAATAAATTCTAATCAGTTCATGTAAAAATCTTATTTTGGTAGTACACAACAACCGGCTTAGCTATGTCTATGACATTCCGCAGGTGTGAATGTTACATTTACTAACTAAAACAATCATTTGCATTGCAATCGATCTAGTATTAGCGAGACTATGAGCTGTTGGCGTTGTAAATGATAATGACAACCTTTCTATTGGTACCTTTTAAATACTCAGCCATGCTGCACATTAAGGGGCTGATTTAAGAAAAATGGCACTGCACACAGTGCAGAGCCACTTTCTTTGCACCCCTTAGCGCCCGCCTTCTGCCACTATGTGTGCGCCGTATTTATATTACTGTGCACCATGGCGCAGGGTAGGGGTCAATATTGTCAGAATTCTGGATGCTATTGATGTACTCTGCAGGAATAGCGCCAAACTTTTGGCTCTACTCCTGCAGAGTACAGAGGAGCCCATTGTATTAGATGGCATGACCACTTTTGACGCCTGCTCTGGGCAGGCATTAAGGCCCATATTTATACTTTTTGCGGCGGCGCAGTTTTGCGTAAAATTTTTTACCGCCGGCTAACGCCATTTCGTAGCGCCGTGCGGGCGTCAAATTTATACTTTGAAGCACGGCGGCGCAATCAACAGGTGGGAGTGATTTTTTTTTACGCACATCGCGGCGTCAAGTCGTAAAGGAAAACGACGTTAACGCGGCGTAAATGACTGTGGGTCGATTTACGACACCGCAACCCGGATATGCGCCTTTTTTTTGACGCAATAGCGTCAAAAATACCCGCGAACACTGCCATTTCAGCAGAGGAGAGCCAAAATGGATCCCAGATGCCACTACAGACCCCAGGAAGATGACAGCAGACCAGGAACCAGCCAGGACGATCCACACAAGAACCAGGACATATATAGAAAAAAAAGAAAGTGTTGCTTCAGTGCAGAGGAGCAGGAAATCCTGGTTAAAGAGGTGACGGAACGCCAGCACCAACTGTTTATCACCTCTAAGTTGCCAATCAGTAGGAGAGAGGCCACATGGCAACAAATTGTTGACAAGATCAACAGTGTGGCTGAAGTACGCAGGACAGTCACCGAGTGTAAGAAACGCTGGCATGACTGCAAACGTAGGACAAAGGAAAAAATGGCCAGGAACAGGAAGGCAGCACTGCAGACTGGAGGTGGGAGTCCAGCACACCAGGAGGCCCTGGACCACATGGAGGAGATGGTTGCAGCCGTCATCCCGAGGAGATCGTCACAGGGATTCAAGGACAGGACAGTGCAGACTACCACGAGACAACGCACATGCAGGGTAAATCGCATGGGGATTAAAAATACAATAATGTTGACTGTAAGCAGGGGGGGAAATACCTACTACACATTGCATGTAAGTCATCATATACATGGAGTGGCATGGGTAAAGGGGCACCGCAGGGGTGCATGGCCTGCACATACAGAAGCTGGGGCACAACATAACACTACACCAACAACAGTCCCATGGGGGCATCCTGTCATGCCAACAATGGAGCAAAGGGAAAGCCTCGACAGGATGGAAGGCCACTACGTCAAACTTACATCCTGGCACTCGTCAGCCAAAATATCTCCTACATTAACTAGGGCCCTATCAGCAATCCTCTAGCCAAAATAACAACTGCAATGTAACTGCAACAACAGTTGACACTACCACCTCTGATCTCTGTGCAGCTATAGTAGCCAATGGCAGTAACCTCCCCATGGAACATACATACCTAAATTAGGGGGTGAGGATGACATCTGCAACAATCCCCTGAAACAAGACAAAGGCCCCAGTACACTCAAATGTCAATGCCCATAGTTGTCACATACATCAGCCAAAGTAAACAGCAATAGGAGTGACACAGCACTAAGGACACACCCATGCTGCATATGTCAGGGTCCTTCCCGTGCCTGGCAAACAAGGCAACATCACAAAAGTCATACTGCTCAGACAACAGCATTGAGGAGGGGACACATGGAACTGGTCACTGAAATACACCTGCACAGTCAGAGGGGGAAATAGGACACTGATACGATAATCAGGGCAATCCAATGTAACACACATTACCCAACATCAGCAGGACACATTAACAATGTCAACATCCATATCAGATCATAACATTGCCATGCATAGGATATGCCACATGTCAATTACATTTAAGTCAATGTGAACAATCAGGGATTGGGGCAGGTCCTGAGAGGCAATTGTGCTGCCAGGACCATCAGAACACCCACAGCCAGTGAAAGGTCTCACCATGAGAATGGATATACACAGAGGGTTGAGTAGGACAAAAAGCTGGCTATTCTCTATTTGGTATAAAGCAACACCTAGAGGCAAGTAGGCAGACAAGTCTGATAACTCAATATCATACATGTGACACACAGGTGGGCCATAGGCCTATAACAATGCCCATATGAAGGACAACATATACCAATACCAAACAAGATCACAAAGTGAATTCATCAAAAGGCAGGCATGTTACGTCAAAATTGTCACAACACAGACACACTAATTGTACCCTGTTTCATTGCAGAGGAAGATGGATCTCCTGCCGATATGCCTGTCCCAGATTTCCCTGATGACATGGATGACGAGCCCATAAACATTCCCCAGGAGACCATCCAAAAGGTCCTTGAAACCCTCCAGACCCCACCTTCAGTCACAAGGAGGAGCACAGAACAAGCAGCCATCACAGAAGAACCACCCACCACCCCAATTGCAAGACCTGCCAGCTCCTATACAGCTGAGGACTCTGACGACACTGGCACCAGCTTTGAAAGAACTGTAGTTGGAGTACAGCGGGAGCTGGCCAAGGAGGTGCGGGTGGGGATGCAAAATATGGCAGCCAGCCTTGAGGGGGTGCGCTCGTGCATGATGTCATCTGCAGATCAGGCAGCAGCTATGCAAGCCCTAACATCCATACTGCAAGGACTACAAGAAACTGTCAAGGAATTCACCACTGCAGTAAGGGAGTTGCCACAACACCTCGCACCCCAAACTTTCCACTGCATGCACGAATGCAATCATGACTCCCTCAGGGCCGACCTGGCTGCCTACCATCGTGATGTAGCTGCTATTCTCAAAAACCAGCAGGCCCTCCTTGCTGCAGTACTGCCCTTAAGAGCTTAACAGGGAGCAGCGACCGGGATGTCTGACTCCACGTCTTCTAACACTGAGGTGTGTGTTGCCCCTTCACAACCAACAACAACAAGGACAAAGCAGGCAACACACACATCAGAAGAAGAAGACATGGAACAGATCACATTCACACGAAGAGTACCCGGAAGCACTAGTCCCTGCACCATGGCCTACTTTGACCAAGGTCCTACGTTTTGTCAAATGCCAGTCTCACTACAACTATACTCAATGACTGTTCTGCTAACCACTGTATAACTTAAACTACTACTAATTGGCAAATCTTGTCCTTCTGCACTGTCGGTAACATCACCCCAGCATGTCAGGAGCATCATCCACACCCCTTCTGTAGGATCACCATGTAAGATTTCACAAGAACGGACTCAGCAAACCTGGACAATGTACATATTGCACTACAGCACCTATCAATAAATAGCACTTGCACACCTAATATGTCTCTGTGTAATTTGACACTTCAACTGTGCAGTAGATAACTCAAAAGTGCCTGTGTGACAACCATGTAGCTTGTCAATACAACTGTCCTGACATCATGTAGTCTGATACATCTGTGCAGTGGCCAGGATTGCATCATAGCCTGCCCATCCTGAGGAGAATAACTGATGAAGGGAGAAACCACACACAATCATGCTGTGTTGGACAGAATAATGCTCCCTCAATAGAAATCAAAGTCAACTAATGGTGGCTGATAAATGTTGTCACCATGCAATACTAATACATTGAATTATGCAGTCTAATCTAAGCAAACACAACTAAACACAGCATCAATCAACCTTTCTGAGTAAACTTCCAAATAGGTACTCATGCTGATTTTTTGCACACATGATCTATGTCAGTAATGAAGACAAGAAGACAAGAGTGTTAACAACACCTCATCTTCAAAGATGTCCCTGAACATCACACTGCAGTCCGACCTAAAAATTTCCCCACAATACCAAGTCTGGAAGCACACTTTGTGATGTAGAAAACATACTCATCAACACAAATCCTTTGTGATCCATGTAAACTCCAAATGGTGGTTCTATCAAATGGTGGATAATTACCAAGTTAGCACAGGGGTAGCTGCCATTTTAAACCTCTTTTTTCTTTGGTTTGTAGCATAGGACACAAATGTCATAGAACAACAATCACCTACACTGATGGCAAGGGCATGATCAAGTAGCAGTTAACACATAATGCAAAGGGTTAACTATATATTTATTCATAAGTAATCACACCAGAGGCAACTAAGGGAAAAGTCATACCTACACTAATCTAACCTGACTGCTCCTAACCCACAACTGTCCCTAACTAACCTAAGCTAAACTTACTCTACACATATAACGAATCGATCTAAACATCAACCCCCCACCCACCATTATGAGACAGGACACATGCAGGACAACACATACTAACCTACACACATACTATACTATCCTAAATAATCATATATTTTTTTGGATGTTTTTATTTTATTTATATATTTTTTTTTTTTTTTTTTTTTTTTTCTAAACAGACAGGAACCCCAACATTGACAACACACTTAATAATGAAAAGTAGAAAGAATAAGGACCCCCCACCCTCCTCCCTAACACTAACTAAGCGAACAACCTATACTAACCTAACACTAATCCCCCAAGCCCACTAATCATGATAAAAAGGAAAGAGGAGGGAGGGATTAATTTAAATAGACCATATCAGTCCTAGAGGTTGGCCCTCCGAAGGATCCGCCTGATGGACCTGACCCGCTTCTTGATGTAGGCCACATCCTGGCTCAGCTTGTCCACCTTCCTTAAGAACTTGTCCATTTTGCGGTCCAAATCCTGGAATGCCGCAGGGTCAATTGGAGGTGCTGCTGCTCTCTGGGTCCCGGCAGAGGTGCTCTGTGTGGGTGTTGAGCGTAGCCCACTGGACTGTCCTGCAGCTCTAATAATGCTGGGTCCTGGTCGTGCTGCAGAGGCAGGGACAACTGTCCCCGCCGTTGCTGGGGCCACTTGGGGAGAACTGGAGGTTGTGGTGGTGGTGGCTGTAGTGGGTAACGTTGGGCCACCCTGTGGTGAAGCCCACCATGCTCCGGAGGCCCGATCCGCCTGGTATTTTCGGGCCATCCGTCGGAACCCCGACTGCACCTGCAAGATGTGTCGGTACCTCATGGCCCGCCTCTCAAATTCATGCCTCTGTGCGGCACTCATTTTGCAGCTGTGAAGAGAAAGGGCAACTATTTACCATAGGAAATGAATTGTGTGGAATAGCACAAGTGGTCAATCGGAAATTACTTTTACTGTAGTTGTAACAGCTCATATCACCATATAGATCATTGAAAGTCTCAGAGGAAGTACATGGGAAGCCTGCATACAAAGGTCATCTCACACATAGCAGATACAATTATCTACATGATGGGTGACATCAGCCAAAACTTCTCATCATAAAAATTACAAATGCAGCCTACATTCATGATGCACCTCCTCCGCCTATTGCCTGGACTCCATATGTCAGTGTATGTGATAACAATCACAACCCTCAAGATCTGCAATTTGTAATTGGATTTGCTAGTATAGAACTCATGTGCCATAACCGAGTGTGTACACTAGGTTCAAAACAAAGTTTCAAATGGTCACAAGTATGTGTAACATACTGGTAGCTACAGTCCTAGATACCCTATTCCCAAACACATGGCTGTCTTTGAGGGGGGGATGGGAAGAACAACCAACAATCCCAAAATCAATGCACACCCAGGAGTGTATAGAAAGCTCAACATGTTTTTGCCTCCACACACACACCACCAGTGAAGGGCGATCAACAAATCGGAGTCAGCTAAACCTTGTCCTATCCAAGGTCCACACATGTCAAAATGTACTGACCTAGGCCAACATCACATACTTCCAGTGAGGCATATTTTTCTACAGACACAGAGGAGCAAGAACACCCATGATCATGAATAGCATGTACACCTAGGCGTTGCACTGTAGTCCCACACACTTCTAGTACAACTTGTGGAAGTACATGCCCCCGGAAGATCCAACCTACATTGTACTCAGTACATCGTTTACTAGGGAAGCAGAAGATTTCAGACAAGCCATTTGCAGAAGCTATTTGGGAGAATGTCAGTCTGACATGCAGACTCAGTCCGAGACGAGTCCCAGAGCAACTCTTACATTAACTAGTGTATTCCACATGACTCACCCCATTTCCCATAGCGGGCCCTACAGGAATGGCCTACAGACCCAAATTCTGACAAATGGATAAGCATAGGTCAACTCAAAATGAAGTGATAACTGAAATCCCACTAATGGAACAAGACTAATGATTGTGCAGCGCATCAAACCTTGCAATCTGTTCAACACTCAGTAGTCCATCACGCATCACCAGCAAACACAAAAAATACCACACATGCAACACTCACTGTAGGTGTCGGGGTCCTCAAAATGAGCCACCTCTCCCACTGTGTACGGTGCAGGTCCACCTGTAAAGCATGGAAGGAAGAATATACTCAGAATCCGTGCACTGACAAACAATTGCAAATACAAAGACAATGTGATAATATGACATGAGTAATGAAACACTTTCACACATGCTCATACTGCATGGAATTATTCATGCGCAACATTTACATCGGATGAGTCTCCTTCTACAGTTACACACACTACTACACACATGCAGTGGCCTGGACTGTCATGTGGTGGCAAAGATGCACCTCCATTAGTATGCACCAACAATATAGGTGTGCATTCATCTCATCATGTGCATCCAAGAGAGACATCCAAAAGCTGGTTACTTGAGGACTGCCTGACCTCTCAAATAGCCTATGTGGTCATGACACATATGTGACTGATAGGTACATGGTACAGAGGGCCAGGTACTTTGGCAATACCTCATGTTGTTACAGTTTCATACATTGATGTGTCCAAACAATGGTGATTGGCACCAAACATAGATGTTTGTACCCTAGTCCATACCTTTGGACTCCCATCCCTATTCTGATTTGGGCACAAGTGACAATAAATACCTGTCTAAAATGTTAGATGAGGGCACCTGAGTCATTAACAAATATGGTTCATGCTCAGATCTGGCATGTAACAATTAAATGGGAAGGAGCACATTTATCACGACAAGGCATGGCACCTCCAAGAACATTTTCCCTACATACCAACCAGACACACATGTGACAAATGTGTGGACAACATTGCTAACTTCAATTGACGTGAAGGCAGCACTCATTTTCAGCATCATGTAGGGTTTACAAATGTCAGTCTAGCTATAGCGTCAACATATGTAGGTATGATGTTTCTACATCCATACTTCACTGGCTATTGTGACCTGTAGAGTCCTAATTGCGTCATTAATGTGTCGCTTGTCTGACACAAAGGCGGCACTACATTACATTCTGCTACAGGCAACCTGTATGTGTAGAAAACATGAGCTACCTGACTGCTAGCATTTGTCATCCTTCACTTTGTGCATCAATTACCCTGTTTGTTTCCCTAGCATTACACACAGTCAGCTACTTATCTGGCAGATTGGGTAACAATCATCACATGTCACAACACAGCTTTAAATTGTGCACATTTAAATGATCTGTACTCACCAACATGGCCACCAATCCTGATTCCCAGGTGGTCCAGCAGATCTTGCTCCCTGGAGATCAGATCAGCCCAGCGGTGCTTCAATTGATGGTCATTCCTTTGGCTACCATATAGACGCACCAAGTGATGGCGCACCTTCCCCCACTGGACTTTACGGGCCTCCGTGTGATACCCCTGTATCACCCTACCCCCAGCCTCCAGCATAAGTGGGAGGAAATGGCAAACAAGCCATATAAACCCCCCCAATTGCTCCTCACCCATCCTGGAAAGCCGTGGCCTACCAGACATGTCAGCACTGAAAAAGGGGAAAAAGTAGTAGAAAAAAAGAAAAGGGGGAAATGGGGAAAGGTAGAGTGGGGAAATACAAAGAAAACTTAAGAAGGAGAGCCCAACTATCCCCTATATTACAGTACCCACAACATACTCCCACAGACAATAAATACAACACTGGACTTGACAAATTAATACAACACAGACTCAGACAGTATTCTACAACAAGACAATGATGACAAAAGCACAAGTGAGATGGCACACTGGACACAAAAGCACTAATACACAGGACAACACTTTGCACACAGCCACACAGTCTAGAATAATCTGAGACTGCAAAGTGAAAGTGAAAGTACACCCACTGTACAGATTCTGTAAACAGGATATCCTATTACATCACATCCTGCATAAAATGGCCGTCGTGTTTTTCCACTATGCGTCATATTTTCACGCATACAGCTTGTGCGTCATATTTTTTGACGCACAGGAGTGCAAATAATGCAGAGTCAATTTTTTTTTCATTATTGGGATATAATATTTGTTTGAGGCATATTTTACAGTTCTAGAGTTGAAAATTGAGCCGCAGCAAAATATGATATCTATTTATGAAAAATATATTTGACTCCGCATTATCTGCACTCATGTGCGTCAAAAATAATGACGCACAAGCTGTATGCGTGGAAATATGACGCATAATGGAAAAAAACAGAGGCCATGTTATGCAGGATATTATGATATCTATTTATGAAATATATTTTTGACTCTGCATTATCTGCACTCCTGTGCGTCAAAAATTATGACGCACAAGCTGTATGCGTGGAAATATGACGCTTTAGGCAAATATGTCTTTCATTTGTCCAATTGAGAAATGAATTTTGCCATGACCAAACGTTGCTGAGTGATAAACTTTGGGGTTAGCTATAGCAAATGTCCCTTATAGGATGTATAGAAGGTATTCACAGTGCAATAGTAATGATTGGCCAGAATGGATATTACTGATAATTGTACACATATGTAGGTAATTGCTGATTGCTAATTTCAAAATATGAATGAGATACCAGGATGTATTCCTTAGCTAAATTGTGTCCACATGTATCAAGCTATTCAAAATTGCATAAAGGCCAATTAGGTAGTGCAATTGTCGCCTAAACATTTTTTGGGGGTAACCATGTCCTATTTACGAGTTAATTTATCTAAAATGTGTTTCACTTTTGACATGTAGGGCAAGCATGCGCCTTATGCATGTGTGTGCTTCACATGTGCATAAAAAATGTATATTTGGGGGGCAGCAGAGGGGGACTTAGGCCCCCAGCACCCTGGGGTTTGCTCTTCCAGACTTGCAACTTTATCCAAGGGTTTCCCAAATTCAGTAATGCTAAACCATCGGCAGCAGGCCCATGGAAGCAAATTGGGTATGATTCACTGTTTGCTAATCTGTAATCCCATTTGCCCATTTGACGTTTGCTCTATTGATTCTTTGGAGAATTCTGACATACCATTTTGCATTGATTTTATAGCAAAATCTCAACGTTCCTTATGTCATGATAGCAAATAGGTTGTTGATGTATGTGGCCCTTTATGCATTACCTGGTTTAGAGGCATGTTTCATTCTTCCTGCTATGTTACAACTGGGACACTACTGTGATAGGCTGCTTGCAACCATTTTGTTGATTGGATGGTACATGTACATGTGTGTGGTCCAATATTGATCCAGTATCAACTGTCAAGGTGTATGTTGTCACTGTAACGTCCAGGTCTCCTCATGAGTTAGTGGCAGCTAATCGTGTATCTAATGAGTATCGTTTGTAGCAAAATTTGAGAAAAGTCATTGAGGACATGGTCACCTACACGTGGATGGTCCCACCCTGTCACTGAAGACGTGTAATGAGACTTTCAACTGGGCAACCTTGGTGTGCTGAGTGAGAGAATGTCTCAGGTGTCTGGATCCGGCATGTGTCATTGCAACATTTGTACTCAAGTTGGCCTCTGTGGATGGTAATGTATCAGGCAACATCATAGCCTCTGTGCAGAAGTAAATGGCTGGTATTCAGCACACACGACTCATCTTTATTATTTGAACAATGTAACTCTGCGTGTGAACTGTCAGGGTCCTCATATGTGTTGACTTTTCATGGACATTATCTGAGGTTGCTGGTTCGGCTGGAGGCCACGTACACCATCAAACGCTATGGTCCAGGTACACTGTCACACTTTGTAGTTTAGGCATTAATGAGGGACAGAAAACGGAAGGGTCATGATTTAGCTATTCAAGGGCACTGTCACAAATATGAAACAAATAACAGTCAGATGATGCAATACTATGTATTTGAGTATACATTGATGAGGCTAATGACAAATTAGTGTCTGAGGTACAAGAGGTTTTGGACAGCACGTGTGGTCTATAGGTGGACCCCAGGTATCTTTAGGGTGACCCACGGACAGGTGCCAGTCAGGCTGACAGGATGCTGGGTCAATCAGGAGCCAGTTCTTTCAGAAACTACATGATCAGTGGTCTGACTAGGACTGGTCAGAGGGAGCAGTAGACAGTTGACATGCCACACTGTGTATGTCCTGTGTTGTTTTTAAGGTGACACATGAACCCTGATAAAGTGTTACACGGCAACATTAGTAGCAATGCTTAATGATGTAATTGCCCAAATGCCAACATCTATGCTGTAGGAGGCATCAGCAGGGACGGGGCATGTACATTTGGGTGGTGTGCATGGCGGGGATCACTGGTTTGGCCTCCATCAGTGTCTCACTAGTCCTGTCAGATGAGATTTGCTGAAAATTAGCCTACAGTACCTTTCACACGAGAATCAATCTACAGGTGATACCAGGCCTTAAAAACTCCAAGCCAGTGTATTATATGAGCTGAGTTCCATGCAGTGAGATGGTACTATGACAATGGTAGGCATAGGAAAGGGTGTGGCACACTGGATTACTCTTGTGAGTGTGTGTGTGTAGATGAGGGAATCTCAGCATTCCAGGGACCTCTTCAGACAGGTGGGGTGTGACCAGCCGCAGGTGTGTGTAATGTTTTTAGAAAAGGGCTGACATGTAGATGGGTAGTGATGTGCTGGATGCTTGTCATATGTGTAGCACTTGTGCTGTGTATGTTCTGCTTATGTGTAACTCTAGTGACAGATAGTCATTGCAAAGATAGTAGGTAGTTGGAATTACTGTTGCCAAGAGTCTGGTAATACATTCCTGTTCCTGAAGCATAAGCATGTGAACTGCCTGATGTATGAGGCCTGTTTTCCCCTAGTTGAGTGATGGTTTTTTAGTTGTGTCCCATCTGCTGCGATGATCCATGTTTCCTACATGTATGTGTGTCATATGTGTGGTCCTCAGCTATTGCCCTTCAAAGGTGAACTGTACAGGATGTCAGTCATTTACATTGTGTGTGTATGTGACCATTGTATGGTGGCCATTACATTTGTAGTGTATTTTTCTGTGTCCTGATTGTTATATCATTATTGCTCAATGAGACAACATTCTTCTTCTGATATTTCAAGCTAAAGGTGGGCAGAAATGAATAGGCCAAACCATGATGTGGTGTTTGTTATCAGTGTTTATTTACAATAGTGCATTAAGTGGTGATGGTGATAATTATGAAAAGAAATAATTTACAATCTGTTGGCAGCCGTGTTTGGTTGTTCCCCCTCCTGTTGCAGGCCAGCATCCTCCTCTTCTTCGTCTTCAGGCATGTATGGGTCTGGTTCGAGGAGGAGAATGTTCCTTTTGATACAAATGTTGTGCAATATTGCACATGTGAGTATGATCCTACAGACCATCTCAGGGGAATATAGTAGGCTACCACCAGTGATGTCGAGGCAGCGGAACCTTGACTTGAGGATGCCGAAGGTCCGCTCGACAATGCTGCATGTCCTCTTATGGGCGTCGTTGTATGCCCGCTCTGCAGCAGTACTCGGGTTCCCAAATGGTGTCATTAGTCATGGCTGGATGCCATACCCCTGATCAGCTGAAAGAAAAAAACAGAATGGGATCATGTTGATGTAGCTTGCATTATTGAAAAGACCGTTCATGGCAGTAGTTGTCTTGTGTTGTCTGTGACTCTTTTGTGTACTGATGTGACATCCTATACTTGTAGGCTATACCATCTGCATTGTGTTTTTACCTTGGCTGAGCAAATGTTTGTCTGCTAACCGTTTGTCATCAGTATGTTTGGTGATTTTCAGTGCAGTGTGCCCTCCCTAACATTGTGACTTGTGATACAGGTGTCCTTGTGTCTTCACTTGGGGTGAGTAGATAGTTCAATGTAGAGTTTAATTTATAAGTGTTGTTAGCACGTTCATATGGAAGTACCCTGGACATCCCATACCTTTAGACTTAGGCAGTGTATTAATGTAAAGGTCATTGTGAGACTTACAATTTGCAAGGTGACATTTCTGCCAGCACAATCATTGACGTCCTCACATTAGGCTGTACAGTAAATTCAGATGTGTGACAGGTTCAATGGTGACTTACGAAACATGGCTAGTGATGTCAGGACCTCAGTATGTTCCTGTTCACATGTTGCTGTTGTGGTGTATGTGTTGTGTGTCCTAGAGGGTTACTGTGCAGTGTGTGAATAAGTAGGTTTTAGGACTTACCAACAAGTAGTCCATTGCCATACCGTCCATCCTGGAAGTGTTGGTTGATGGTACAGTGACGGAAGATGAATGAGTCATGTACACTTCCAGGATATTTAGCCACGATGTTGGTGATCAGTCCCTGGTGATCGACTATGGCCTGCACGTTGATTGAATGTGTGTGCTTCCTGTTGCGGTAGAGGTGTTCAGATGCAGAAGGTGGCACAAGGCCTACATGTGTGCAGTCGATTGCACCAAGGACGTGTGAGAAGCCACTGATTGCGTAGAACCCCTGTTTAGTTTCCTGCTGCTTCTGCAGTGTGATAGGGAAGCAGATGTGGCGGGGTGTCAGGCGAATGATGGCATCCAGTACTTTTGGCAGAAATGCAGAGAATGATGGTTGTGATATTCAGCCAACCAGGGCACCAGTTGTTTGAAATGAGCCACTTGCCAGCAGGTGAAGTACGGCAAGCAGCTTTGTTTCTGTTGTTATGGTGCGGGGTGTCACCAAAGTGGGGGCCAACTGCTGTTCAATGTTTCTCAGCAGCTGCTGGATGGCCTGCCAGTTCAACCGGTACCTCTGTATGATGTCATGTTCCCTGAGGCCCTGAAGGGTTGTTCTTGGGCTGAATATCCTCTCCTGCCTTCTGCGCTGCCCTTGGGGTCCCTGCTGGTGTTGTGGTAGCTGCTGTTGCTGCTGCTGGGCTCTGCGTCTGCGTGCACGCTGGATAAGAATCACCTCCATGTCTCCCTGTTGCTGCTCTGCTGCTCTGCTGCTCTGCTGTTTGTTCTGTGTGTTCTGATTAAATACAGGTGTGTTTGCCCCATTTTAACGCCTGCCCTGACCCAGGCATTACATTTTGACGCAAATCGGGCTGTGCGCCATTTTCTGGCTCCGCCTCCCGGCCGAGCGTCATTTTTGCACGGAAGCATAAATACGACGCACGGCCGTTTGCATCGTTTTTTGGATGGGAACGCCTACCCTGCATATCATCAACGCAGGGCGGGTTGCCGCATCCAAGAAATGACGCACACTGCAGAATTTTGTCGTCCGCGGGCTCGGGCGTCAGAGTTTAAATATGGGGCAACGTTTACGCTGATTGTGAGTCAAATTTTTTGACGCACAATCGGCGCAAACGGAGTATAAATATGCCCCTAAAAGTGCCGACAAAAATGGCACATGGAAATCTCTTAGATTTCCTTGTGACATTTATTCAGCCCCCCTTAACGGGGGAAGGCCCCCCCTTGCATGCATTGTGCCTGGAGTAGGCATAATGTGGCACACAGGTTTACAAAGTGGCGCAATACATGCATTGTGCCACTTTGTAACTATGGCGTGTGTAAAATGCCACTTCAGCGCCACCTTAGTGGCAAAAAAATGACACTATGGTGGCACTAAGGTGGCGCTAGGGCCTCCTAAATTAGGCCCTAAACCTTTATCAGAAATAAACTGTGTTTGTGCATTCCTTCATATACTTGGCATTCGACTGCAGTGGTCTGAACAGCCTGTATAGAGTGAGCACCACAGTACAAATAGCATTTGAAAGAAACATGGTCATTTAACCATATATTCAGCCCCAAGAAGGCATAATCACGTAAAAAAGAATGATAAAGAACATTGCAGTGTAACCATATAATCAGTCCCTTGAGGTCATAGTGTATTACACATTTTCAGGCCTAGCAGGCCTTTTAAATATCATTTAACTGTGGAGTCAGTGGCACAAGGTCGTTACTAGATGTCCTTGTAGAGTCAACAGCAGAAGGTGCAGTACCAATGGTCGTGTCTAGACGTCCCAGTAGAGTCAACAACAGAAGGTGCAGTACCACTGGCTGTAGCTAGATGTCCCTGTAGACTCAACATCAGAAGGTGCAGTACCATTGGTTGTGGCTAGATGTCCCTGTGCAGCCAAAAGCACTCAGAGTACAGTGTCACAGAACACTGCCAGAACTTCTTCTGACGTCAGAAGCTCAGAATGTCCCCCAAACTCGGAAATGGCTGGTGAAGTACCAGGTTCTCAGTGGAATGGCTGAAATATTTAGCCATGCTGTACATTAAACCTTTAGCAGAAATAAACTGTGCATGTGCCCACATTAAAACTTTACCAGCAATAAACTGTGCTTGTGCATTATCAGAAGGTGCAATACTACTGGTCATGGTTAGATGACCCTGTAGAACCAACCGAGTTAGTAGTGCCTTAGGGAAATTATCATCCTTCAGCCCTTGGAGAGCATAGTGAAGTCTACATTTACAGGCCACACAAGACCGTCAGAATATTATTACAAACAAGACCTATGTAAAACAAACTACCCTCAACCAGAGGGAAAGGAAAAAAGAAAGAAAAAAAAGGTTCCAACCATAAAAACTTTTAAATGTACAGTGAATGGTGTTATGATTTTTGTGCCCCTTATAATCTATTGTGACCCACAAGATGGCCTTGACAGAAAGAGCACATTGTTCTGAATGTTCTGATGGTGGTCCAAATACCCTAAGACCACCACAGGCGGAGATATGGGCAAAAATGTGTTGTAAAAAGAATGCCTGCAAAGCATTATGGGGTGAGTTTCCATGCATACATTAAACCTTTACCAGAAACAAACTGTGTTGTTGCATTAAGAGAAGGTGCATTACTACAGGTCATGGCTAGATGCCCCTGTAGAACCTACTGAGTTAGTAGTATCTTGGAACAATTATCATTCTACAGCCTTTTTAAACCATAATGTATTACACGTTTGCAGGGAAAGCAAGGATGCCAGAAAAATATAACAAACAAGACTTTTATAATACAAACTACCATCAGCTATAAAATAAAAAGCTCCAGCCATAAATGAATTCAAACATGCACTGAATGGTGGAATAGGTTATGATTTTTGGGGCCCCTCTAACCTAGTGTGACCCACAAGCAGGCCTGGACAGAAAGAGCATATCGTTCTGAATGTTTTGGTGGTGGTCCAATTGCCCTTGGACCACCACAGGCTGCGTTATGGGCAAAAATGTGTTGTAAAAGGAATGCCTACAAAGCATCATGGGGTAAGTTTCCCCAAGTGCACTGAATATCGTAGTATTGGCTCTCCCACTGTGCGGGGAGAGCCGCTGTTGAGGATTAATTCCAGGGTCGATTTCATGCTATATAAAGCCACAAGAAAATTTACAAAACACATGCACAACACAACTACTTGTAACTACTGATTATGTAAAGTAAGGACCAAGTGAAGGGCAAACGCGGAAACGAACCGCACACGTAAACACGAGTGCTTACTGACAAACACGAGAGGCAGGAAATAAAGAAAAATAGTTCATCCAAGCAACAGAAAAACATTCCATGCATAATTAAACTGTACTTGGCCAGTGCTCCTTAGCCAAGTACAGGAAGTGACGTATCGGCTGCCAAACCAGTTAGGAGGCAGAAAAACAAGAGCGTCACTGCTTTCAACCTATGGTGGCAGCCAGTGGCAGGCAGGAGCAAAGGCCTATACTCCATCCAAAAGGTCTTGGAAACAGTGCATGCGCGCTGTCTAGGCTTGACCTAAAAATCATTGTGCCACAGGGTAAGTGGATGAGATGACCGAGTTTCGTGATGGACTATTCCCAATAGAAGCAGGGTTGATAGTGATTTGCAATACATTGGGCTCTGTGGCTGATTTAGAGTTTGGCATAGAATACCCCATTGCAATAGTGACAGAGTATCCTGTCTGCCAAACTCAAAGTCCACTTGCGTTATCATATACATTTTGCGGAGTATCTTCACCAGTATCTTTGAAATTTGGGTTTTTATACCACTGCATTTTTCCCAAATGCCTTAAATTCTACATTTCATTTACTCGATAAGAAAAATAAATTATGCCCCTGATGATGTCACACATGTTGTCAACAGTGATGTCATGATGTGATCTGAGATGTTTATGGCAGGTGCCAATTATGGTTAGCACAGCTTTTGTGGGAATTATGGATTGCGAACTGCAGTGGTTTTTCAGTTTTAATTTGTAAACATATCCGTGTTTTAATTGTGTTTTTTTCCAGTGAATTTATTTTTTTAAACATATATTCTGGTATTTAAACAAAACTAACCACAAATTCAATTGACCCTGTTTTTTCCAGTGAATTTCTGACATTTGGTCAGGCCCTTTGTCTATGCTGCTGTGGGCTTCCGTTGTCCCCAATGCAGGGCCTTTGGCTGTGTGCAGCGGGGTGGGTCACAAGTCCATGCTTTTGAACTAGTCCTGTGCCCAACCTCCTGTGGATGGTGAATGCTTACTGTGCACTGCCTTCGGCTGACCATGATGTCATTTAACATGTCATGAATGATGTCATATGCAAAGTCATAGGCACGAGTTTTGGTTTTACTAACCATAGCTGGAAAATTTCAGATTTTGTAGGTTTTGTTTTGTAACCATAATTTAATTCAAACAGTTTTTTTCAGTTAATTTATGATATTTTGAACCTACGTTAAGGGGTCATAAATAAAAACAACAATAAATTAACTTTAACCTTGATCTTTTGCAGATATTGCACTTGAGTATTTTGTGGCCAGGTCAGACTTTCCATTGAAAAGGGCTTTTATGTTTTTTTAATAACTTTGGGGCTGTCCAATGAATCTGTATGAAGCATTCCAAAAGAGGCGCTCACACTTTCGGTTCTTCTTGCCAAGTTTCATGTAGCTCCATCCATTGATGGCAAAAATGTCAATTTTAATTACCATAGGATTCTTCAATCCTTTGATTAACAGCTGAAATGAAACACACTAAATTTGACCTGAAGGTTGATATTTACTCAGAAAAGTGCCTATTGCTGTTTTAGTGTAAATCTGCTCATTTGTTTATTAGATATTAGAGCTATGGATACCATTAATGGGCAGAGGTCTACAAACCCAGGTTTACGGACAAATGCTACCTGAAAAAAAAATCTCATTGAGGAGGAGAGGTGCTTCTCCTGTCTTCAATTTTGGGTTCCACAAACCCACGCCTGGGGCCATAAAACCATAATCATCTCATTTGCTCAGGCCCCGCATCCTGAAATATGTTTTGAAAGGGTACAAAAGGTGCAGGGTGAATGTACCCTGACAGTCAGACCCATGTCGGGGGACCCTAAAGGGAATCCCAATGTTAAAATTAAAAAAAATGATTTTGCCATGGGATTTGTGGATCCCAGTGCCAGGTTTGCAGTTCCCAGAGTGTCCACAAGATCCCTTACAGGGTTCTGTGAATGCAGCACAGGCTTCAAGGACAGTGGACTGGAAACCCACAACAAATTTTAAGGAGCCATGTTGGTCTATTTGCTAGATCTGCAAATCTGAAACCATGGTGACTGACACATTTGAAAGTACAATATGTGTCCATGGGCCTGCAGATCCTGTAACTAGATCCCCCAAAGTTTTTTTAAAAAGGTGCACCCAACCCTTGCACAGAGGGACTTGGGTTTGTAGAACTGGAGCACTCTCATTGGCTGGCTGTAACCAAAGATATGGCATTACAGGATGCATCGACTTAGTTCACATGTCCTGAAATAAAGTAAAGGCCATATGGGGGAAAGGGCAAGCCCACCCTGATCTTAATGCCCATGCAGGGCCCCCTAAGGACCTCTCATTGTTTAAATTAGAAGAAAATGCTAACTTTGCCTATGTGTTCACAGATTCCCGTACTGTATTCATTGTCAGAAAAGTGACCCCTGAGATCTGCACATCTTTTCTGGGGATCGTGAACATGGTGCTGGCTTCACAGGCATGGGACCACTACCCCACTGCAATCTTAAAGGATCTTTGGGGTCTATTGCTATAGTCCATAGATCCAGAAACAGATCTGTGGATCCTGCAGATGGTTTAACATTGATCCATGGACCTAGGAATTCCGTAACATCAGTCACAAATCCTTAAAAAAATAAATGTAAAAAACCCACCTGGCCTATTGTCAGGTGCTGCAGGCATTCAATGTGCACAGGGGTGGTTGGCCACCTGTGGTAGGTTAGATTCAGGGCCTGGCACCAAAAGTATTTGGTGTAGCCCCTGTGAATGCCAGCCACAGACCATGCAGTTGATTACCCAATGAGAGTTGGGCGAATGTTGGCCATGCACAGCAAGAGTTAACTGTTCGCAGGCCCTCTGGCTAAAACTTGCTGCACATGGACCACAGCTGGCCAATATCTGTTGCACACACTGTCTCAATTAGGGGCATATTTAAGAGCCCCTAGTGCCACCGAAGCATCACTTTTAGTGATGCTCCGGTGGCACTATGCCCTGTGCTGTATTTACAGGGTGGCGTTAAGCCACTTTTGTGGCTTAACGCCTCCTTCTAAGTACGGCCCCTTCACTCATAGTACTTTGCATGGAAGGGGCATGCAATGGGTGTTGCTGTGGGCATGCCACAGCAACACCCATTGCATTTTGACACTGCCCCAGATTTATGTGATTTTGTAAATCTGAGGCACGGCGCAACAAGGAGGAATACTTTTATTCCTCCTCGTTTTTTGCTTTTTCTATGCATGCTGCATTCTGCAGCACACATAGAAGAACCAAAATGCCAGACATGATTGTTTATGTGCGGAAAGGTGTCTCTTCCTGCACATAAACAATCATTCCAAAATGACGCTTTGGCACTTCTGTGTGTGCTGCATTGTGTAGCACACACAGAAGTGCCAAAATGTCATTAGTGATTGTTTATGTGCAGGAAGGGACACCTTCCCACACATAAACAAGCAAACCCCCCCAACGCAGACATCTTTGCAAGATGGGGCAAGGATGCCTGCATTGGCGCTAGGCAGCTCAATTTAGTGCCAACACAGAAGACAACACAGGGGTGCGTCGTATTCAACTAAATATAGTGCATCCCTGCAACCCTGCATTTTGAAAATGACGGAGCGTGGCACTCTCAATTTTAGAGCAGCATTGTGCTACATCATTTTCTTTTAAATATGGGCCTTAGTCTTTCACTTTTTCGCTCACCTAATTCCTCACTCACTTCCTCTCCTTGATATTATCCCTTACACTCTTCTTTCCTTTTCTCTCTCTCACTTTCACTCCTTCAGTCACTCTCTCTTTCACTCACTTCTTAACTCTTTTACTCATCCACTTTCCTCGTGACCATCACTTTCACCCACTCTTCTCTCACACACATAGTAAAACAAACAACATACATTTTTGATTTTTTTGTACCATTCAATTTGGTTCTGAGAATATTTTTTTTTTCGTTTATGTAAACTTGTTTTTTTGTGATTTTTATTTTTTAAGGAAAAAAATCAGGCATAGTTCTAGGACACTGGTAGTTTTCAAAAAGGTATGAAAAAATCAAAAACTTCCTGCTCTTCCTGTGAAATTTCTTCAGCTGTTTGATCTCCAACATGGATTGCATATGCATCGCTGCACAAAATGTACCCACCTTCATGACTTCCTCCTTCTTTTTTAACCTTTATGCATTGAACTGCCTTTTAAGCAATACATTAAGATGCTTGTGTATTGACGAGGTTCCAAACCACATTTTACTTGACTACTTCTAATGAGTTTCTTGTCAGATACAGTATCTATTATATATTTGGAAGACATTTTTTTAACCGAGTTTAAAAGTAGTGGGTATCGCAGAACTCATTTTTTGATTTACGGTACGCGGAACAGAAGCCGCCCCCTCCCTTTGCGATCAACCAAGTACCACAAATCCAGGAAACCGCATGCGGTTCCCTAGTATTGTGTCATTTGGTGGAACTACTGATGATCTGCAAATCCTGAAACAGCACAAAATAGTAAGTGAATTACAGAATTGATGGAATATTTTGCACATAGAAAAATAAACCCCCTTCTCCCCTTTCCACATAGGAACCATTTTCTACTTCTCTCTCTACGGAGCAGAATATTGTACAATAGCAACATAAAAATGATGCAGCTTCTTGGCAGTAGAAGTGAAGAAGAAGGCAGCTGCAGACGTCAAAGACTGTCTTCAGCCCATGATGAAGAGATTATGGGGTTTAAGGAGTCACTTGCCTGGAAGTTATCAGTCACCTGAGAGGGGAAAAGAAAGTGAATGCAAAGGAGATCACTTACACTTTTTATGATCTGGTGCTACAGACACGACACAGTGGCAGATATTAATTTGGGTCTACCGGCATGATTAAACATGGTTGTGTCATTCACCTGAATGAGTACTGTCGAGCAGAAATGGAGCAAAAAAACACATGGCACAGGAGGAAGAGAAAGCATTCCTGCAGAAGTTATTTGATTAGAAGAGGAAGTGTGTGACCCCTGACTGTCGATGTTTGCCACCTATTAAATAGAAAAAAATTGTTTGCTTTTTGAACAAAGTGATCAAGTCATGTCAGCCGCTAAGAACAAACATCTACAAGATTCATGGAGACTTTTTTTTGCTTCCCTAACAAAAGAATAAGTTAACAGTTTAGAAGAACATTTTTTTAAATATGAAGGCTAAGTGAAGCGGTGTTAATTAGCTGGGTCAGGATAGGTGCAGGGGCTGGCTGGAAGTAACGTCCTGCCTCCAAAGGTTGGTTGCCCAAAGAGGATTGGGCAAAGACAGGACATAGAGCCGGACAAGAGGCTAAATCCTGGGGCCAACCCCCACTATTCATGGTCTAAGCGTATACTCTTTGTTGTTTGGCCGCCTTTTTCAGGTCCAGTTCGGGCTCTGCACCCAACACCTCCTATGATTGCTAAAAGCTCTGTAGAACAGGGGTTAGTCACCCTTGGCAGGTTGGATGCAGAGCATGTTCTCTTACCATCCCCTGCTGTACACAGATGAAAGATGGCTGCCCACGGAAGTGTAAGGCCTGGCCTTTGACCATGTACAATGGGTGTTGGCTGTTTGTGGAGTGTTGGGTGTAGAGCCTGGCCAGAAGCCAGTTCCTGCTGTGATCCCCCTCTGCAAGCGGCCAAAGTTTGGCAACCTGCAGAGGTTTGAACGCAGGGATAGGCCTCTGGCACTGATCCCCAACTGCACAGCTGAAAGCCAAAGGCCATTTGAAGTGTGTTTGGAGGCTGTGCACTGTGAGATTTTATCATAAAGAGAAGAATAGGTGCAAGTACCAGTTGGATGCGGTATATCATCAAACACTAAATAAAAAAAAAATGTTAAAGCACAATTATGGTTAGTTTTTGCTTAGAGAATTTAAAAAAATGTTTAGTTGCCTCTGAAATGCACTGTAAAACACAATAAACATGCAATCATGTTGACAAAAAAAATGAAAACCACTGAAATTCGCCAAGTATGGTTAGTTAAATTAACCATAACTTGCACCCCCATCATGCACTGCTGATGACCTCATATATGACATCATTCATGACATGCTGAATGACATCGGTTTGACATCACTGTTGACATCATCTATGATAGTGTTGTTGACCTTAGACTGCGAACCGTAAACAAAAAATCTAGGAAATGAAGGCCCAACAACTGTACGCAAATGGAATTGATATTTGCAGTGTATAAGTACTGTATGCTCTTATTATTTATATATATATATATATAAAAATACATATATATATATATATATATATATATATATATATTATTTCATCAACAGATGGACTGATAGCCATCTGACGGCTGCACCGATCCCATCACGTATCTCCCAAGTGTCGAAGTCAATTGAGTCCAAAGCGCTCGTATTTAGTTGATAAATTTATTTATTTAGCTTATATAGGTAATTCAGAGTCCCGAATGAGATGTCTGTCAACGCGTTTCGGCAAAACGCCTTCTACTGGACAGTAACCGTAAACAAAAAATCTAGGAAATGAAGGCCCAACAACTGTACGCAAATGGAATTGATATTTGCAGTGTATAAGTACTGTATGCTCTTATTATTTATATATATATATATATATATATAAATATATATATATATATATATATATATATATCAACAACATTCATGAAATACTTCACGAACGACCGCACTCCGGGATCTCTTATTTCACAAAATTCATTTATTCAGGCTCCGTTAACTTCGTTTACAGCTCAACAATCACCTGCCCTACGCGTTTCGGTCAGAGAGACCTTGATCACGGGCATTTCCGGTAGGGGGTTTCTATTTCCACATTTATATCTACAGATAACAATTTATTAAGACTCAACATATTTTTAAATGCACACACACATTCATGTATATATATATAGGCACAACGTCACCTATGATAATAAAAATAATTACATACAACACTCGTTAAAGTTTCTGCCTTTTGTATTTTGCTACAAGGGCATGACTGTTCTCTACCACACCGGCAGAAAATGGGTAAATGGATGGGAGGTATTGGAGTAATCATAATAAATCCATACCTCATAACAAACTTCATTTTTTCAAAATATACTCTACCAAGCCTTAGAGATAAATTCTGATAATATTTACAACCTCCATTAGTTTATTGAATTAGAAATGTACTTTTCTTTTCTCTAAGCTGCTTTCCAAACCTTTGTTTAACCCAGCTCTGGTTTCATTCTAAACATCCATGTTTCATAGTGTCCTCATAAAAGAGGTTCCCAATACTGTACATATCCCTTCATTCTGAGTGGCCGTAAAATTCCAATTGGCCCATCAGGATATGTCCTGAGATGTTTCACATGGAGATTTTAGCTGCTAACAACAACCAAAAGGGTCTTAAATCTGCAACATCTTGCAACAATGTGGACATAGATAGGTTGTTTTGAGATATTTTTCTTACTCGCACCATTCAAGCCTATTTACTGCAAGTGTTGGACGGAAAACACTCAACTTTGCATCTAGAGTAGTTCAATTTAGACTCCATACTTTTCATGTTGTCATTGTGCAATTATGTATTTATTTCTGACATTATGTTTACTGTGTGCCTTAATAATATTTATGTATTTGAATATTTAAACGCATTAATGAAAAGTAACAACTGAGATTACCGTTACTGACTGTATGCAGTCCATGGTTCATTACACTTCCTTTTCTTTGAGTCTCTACACCTACTATAGCTTGCACATCAGAAATCACCACAGACCTACATTTTTAACATCTTGCAAGTGGTGCTCTTTCATAATGGACTGCTAACAAATATTTCATGTCAGTACTCTTGATTGCTCTGATGTGCTCCGTCCATCTTTCTTTTCTAGTTTTATAGGGCCATATTTATACTTTTCGACGCACAACTGCGCCAACGCAGTTGTGCGTCAAAAAATTTAACGCCGGCTAACGCCATTCTGAAGCGCCATGCGGGCGCCATGTTTATTCAATGACGTTAGCCGGCGTTAGCCGGCACTGCGGAGTGGTGTGCGTGAAAAAAAATGACACACACCAGGCAGCGCCGGCGTAGGGGAAAATGGAGCTTGGGCGTCAAAAAATGGGGCAAGTCAGGCTGAGGCAAAATTATCGCCTCAACCCGATTTGCGCCATTTTTTTTTAACGCCCAGGCGCCATTAACATGACTCCTGTCTTAGCAAAGACAGGAGTCATGCCCCCTTGCCCAAAGGCCATGCCCAGGGGACTTTTGTCCACTGGGCATGGTCATTGGGCATAGTGGCATGTAGGGGGGCACAAATCAGGCCGCCCTATGCCAAAAAAAAAAAAAAAAATACTTACCAGCACTTACCTTAATGTCCCAGGGGTGGGTCCCTCCATCCTTGGGCGTCCTCCTGGGGTGGGCAAGGGTGGCAGGGGGTGTCCCTGGGGGCATGGGAGGGCACCTCTAGGCTCCTTCCGAGCCCACAGGTCCCTTAACGCCTGCCCTGACCAGGTGCTAAAAAATGACGCAAAAGCGGCTGGACGTCATTTTTTTTTACCCGCCCACTCCCGGGCGTCATTTTTGCCCGGGAGTTTAAATACGGCGCACATGCCTCGGAGTCATTTTTTAGACGGGAACGCCTACCTTGCATATCATTAACGCAAGGAAGGTGTCCACGCTAAAAAATGACGCAAACTCCATGAACTTTGCCACTAGATGCGTCTACCGCCAAAGTATAAATATGGAGTTCGTTTTGCGTCGAATTTGCGTAAAAAAAACGACGCAAATCCGGCGCAAACAGAGTATAAATATGGCACATAGGCCCGTATTTATACTTTTTGACGCTAAACTGCGCTAACGCAGTTTAGCGTCAAAAAATTTTGCGCCGGCTAACATTCTGAAGCGCCATGCGGGCGCCGTATTTATTGAATGGCGTTAGCCGGCGCAAGCAGACCGGCGCTGCCTGGTGTGCGTGGAAAAAAAACATGTACACCAGGCAGCACCGGCGTTGGGAAAAGTGGCGCTAGGGCGTCTTAAAAATGGTGCAAGTCAGGTTGACGCAAAAAATCGCCTCCACCCGATTTGCGCCATTTTTAACGACGCCCAGACGCCATTTACATGACTCCTGTCTTAGTAAAGACAGGAGTCATGCCCCCTTGCCCAATGGCCATGCCCAGGGGACCTATGTCCCCTGGGCATGGTCATTGGGCATTGTGGCATGTAGGGGGGCACAAATCAGGCCCCCCTATGCCAAAAAAAAAATATAAAAAAAAAAAATGTATACTTACCTCAACTTACCTGAATGTCCCTGGGGTGGGTCCCTCCATCCTTGGGTGTCCTCCTGGGGTGGGCAAGGGTGGCAGGGGGGGTCCCTGGGGGCATGGGAGGGCAGCTGTGGGCTCATTTTGAGCCCACAGGTCCCTTAACACCTGCCCTGACCCAGGCGTTAAAAAGAGGCGCAAATGCGGGGTTTTTTGACCCGACCACTCCCGGGCGTGATTTTTGCCCGGGAGTATAAATATGACGCATTTGCGTCGCAGACATTTTTTTGGACGGGAACGCCTACCTTGCATCTCATTAACGCAAGGAAGGCGTTCACGCAAAAAAATGACGCTCTTTACTCCTACTTTGGCGCTAGACGCGTCTAACGCCAAAGTATAAATATGGCGTTAGTTTTGCGCCGAATTTGCGTCGAAAAAAACGACGCTAATTCGGCGCAAACGGAGTATAAATATGCCCCATAGTGTTTTATTGGCTCAGTGATACACGTGGTTCTTATGCTCACTGTGCCATGGGACTTGAACTGTAACAGTTTCTTGTTTTTTTGATTTAGAGAGGACACCGTGTCACAACCATGGAGCTCTGATGAGTGGCGATCAAGGCCAATACCTCCTTACCTGCCTTAGAAGTCCACCTACCTCTGTGATAAGGTATCAAAGGTGCTAAACAGGGTCTAGACTTAGGGGAAAAGGGGGTGAGGAGACAGAGAATGGGAAGATAACCTCCTGCAAGTGGGTTGTTGGAATGACTAGATGATACACAGCACAAGGCCTCGGATCACAAGTGACAGCGGACTGGTTCTCTACCTAAGTATTTGAGGGCCTACATCAATGAAAGGGTCATGCCAAAGGAATCTGGATAACATACTCAGAGGATACACATATCGACTTACCTGGTGCAGGCAGGAGATAAGTTCTAACTAGTCGTCGGATATACTGAGATTCCTGCTCAGGAACAGAATAACGATGGAACATAATTGCAGCGCTAGGAAGGAGGGAGCCTGGTAGATGGAAGATAACTGACAGACAAAGGTAAATCACAGACCATTGAAACACATACAGACCGAGGGAGCCAAACAGAAAGAACACAGTAAGGCGTGGAAGCACAATAGCAGAGAGTGAAGTACAGCCAGCTGTTGAGATAATGAAAACAGCTGATGTTGCCGGGAAACATACCACTCCTATACTGGTAAGGTCCTTTATCCTGTCTGCCACTAACAACCAGGAAGTGTACTCTGTGGGGAATGCCCCACCTTTTTCTGGGTCTGTGTGCCTGGCTGTGGTAGCTGTAGTTCTTATTATGTAATACCCTACTCTCTATTGGCCTGTTTGACATCTTTTCCTTGTTCCTTGTCTCTTTGGCTTCTTACGTCCTAATCTCCATGGTGACCTGACACCCAGTCCGGTTATTCAGACTAAAATTACTTCAAGCATTCTGCCCATAATTTTGTCTTCTTTTCTGGTTGTCAAGTGACTACATATTGTTCGCGAAAGTGTATGTACTTAAATAGATACAAAATATGGCTTTGCAATTAATGATGGACTGAAACACAACCCAGAGTAATTACCAGTGGCAGTCATTCAATTAAGTCAAGCGTTCCACCCATCCCTCTTTTTTTGTCTGGAGCCTACATATTGTTCCACAAAATGTATGGAATTAAATAGATACACACTAACGCAATTAATGAATTGTGGAATTTTTAACCTTTTTCATACTGTTGGGATGAACGGATTGTGTGTGTTAGTAATATAGGTGAAACATATAAAATAACCCAAAAACCCCACAGGCAAAACCACTGCAAAGCTTCCGCAAGCCACATTTTCTGAGTTTCTTTACTGATCAAAGTAAATTTTGACAATAGGGAATAAATACCATTTCAGGGTGCCAACTTGTTAAGTAAAGTTTTTTTCTGAAATAATGTTTAATATTTGAATATCAGTAGGTGGCAATGTCTATACAGAATTGTAAGGAAGTGATTACTATCCATGTTTTACTTAGTAAGAAAACTGATTTATTCTTAACGTTTTACCTCAGTAGTAATATTTTCCTTCAAAGTATTGTTTTTTCATTGCACATTATCCTTTAACAGTTTTGGGTTTTATTTTAACTGGATTATGCACTCCCTATTTTAAGTTAATGCCTTAGTTAACCCCAGGCTCTAAATGGTTCACAAATATTATCTATTTTTTCCTGAACATCATTCCTTGACTAGACATTTTCTTGTCCTAAATAATTCACCAAAGACTACAATTGAAGGTTTCTTGCAAGGGTGACCCTAATCTCCATCTAAAATATTATGGACTGGTTTATATTTTTCTGACAAGCATGCATTGTAGGTTGTTTTGTGCAACATGTAGGTTGCAATTTTAAAAAATGATAAATGTATCACTATATGCAGGAGAATTATATAAATGTTGTTCTGGTTCAGCTGTTGGTGATAGCTCTTAAAGTGAGCAGGCTTCACAGGTTACCTTAGTAGGCAAGGGTTTGCTGTTGGAGATCCATCTGAACAAACTGCAGTGAGCACTCCCCCACCTCCCTGTGCCAGCATTCCAACTCAGGGGCACGCTGTGCCTGACAGGTGATGGCCACTCTGTGCCTGGGAATAACCAATGCTAATTACAAGAATTTATAGGCCATCTTCCGACCTTTAGGCTTTTGTGACGTTGGCTAATAAGCAGTTGCTGTGGAGATAGACTGTATGCACTACACTAGTTCATGTTAGGCTGTTTTTGAATATATGTAGTTTGTTTTGTCAACAATAATTTTGTATATATTTGTACTTTTATGACAATATGTCAGATGGTTGCTTTGTGGAAAGTGTATGCTTATTAGAATGGGCTGGAGTCGTTTAGGTTATGGTAACAAACCAATGATAAAGGCTGGTTATTTATTATAAAAAGTTATGATAAAGGCAATGCGTCTGACATATTCATTGTAATAAGCATATGCTAAAGTCAATAGGCATTTAAGGGCAGATTGTTATTACTCTGAATTAAAGCCTACAGATAGTTTTTTAGTCAGCTGGAATCTAATAGATTACCGTTGTTGGCAAGCGTTTTTGTGTTAGTTCCTCCTCTGGCAAACTGAGTACAGAAGATTTTTACTATGAGAATCCTTGTTAAGCCCTGCAGGGAGAGATAATATTTTGCTTTGCCAACTTTATTTGTGTATACATTTGCAATTTTATGACTGTATGCCTGATTGGAGCCTTGTGAGAAAGCTTATGCTCAAAACATGAGACTTCAGTTGATTATTGTGACACTAATAACGGATATAGGCCTGATTGGTTCACTATGAGAAAATATTTCTGAAAAACATATGTTAAAGTCAGTAGGCGTTAAGGGTGGATTGGTATTTTCTCTGTATTAAAGCCTACAGATATGTATTTTGTTATGCAAAATTTCACAGATTACCTTTGCAGGGAAGGAGGGAAGGATTTTGTTGTGGGTACCACCTCTGAAAAACTATATAGAAAGATAGACAGACAGATAGATAGAAAAGGTAGATACAAAGATAGATATGTAGATAGATAGATAGATAGATAGATAGATAGATAGATAGATAGATAGATAGATAGATAGATAGATAGATAGATAGATAGACAGATAGATAGATAGATAGATAGATAGATAGATAGATAGATAGATAGATAGATAGATAGATAGATAGATAGATAGATAGATAGGCAGCTAGATAGATATTTGGATTTATATATAGCACTCGGCTACTCAATAGAGTGTCCTGGCCCACAAGCCAACAGGTCAGGGGGAACCCAGCAATTAACATTGATTAAAGAGCCATGTTTTCAATTGTTTCTTAAACGCCAAATGACAGGACGTGGTCTGCAGTACTAGCTGTACCTTGTTCCAGGCAGTCACCCCCAGGAAAGCAGCAGATCTACAGCTAGTTCTGGACTTCCTCACTCTTGGAATCACTTCCTAAGATTTTTTTAGCTGATCTCAGATTGTGTAGGAGAGCGATGAAAACTGAATCTGGATCTCAGGTAAAAAGGGCCACATGTGTCAATACAAATGCTTTAAACATTATTCTTTTCCTGACCAGCAGCCAATGCAACTCACGAAAGTACGGAGAGATGTGCAATTTCACTGGCAGACGGAGAAGGACGTGAGCTGCCGCCTTCTGTACCATCTGAAGTTTCTTCAGGAGATACTAAGGCAATCCCAAATAAAGTGCATTGATGTATGCCTGGATTACTGATTTTTTGCAAAAAAATACAGGAGATGTAAGAACTTCCTAATAGAAGACAATGTCCCTAAGCACATGCCTACCACTCTCTTAGTTTTTTTGCAGCTTAAAGGATAACTGGTCATTGGTCATCAAATTTCACCCCAAGGTTCTTCACAGTGCCATTCTGAAGGCCAGGGGGGATAGATAGATAGATAGATAGATAGATAGATAGATAGATAGATAGATAGATAGATAGATAGATAGATAGATAGATAGATAGATAGCACCTGGGTCAGCTCTGCTCTACCTTTTGTCTGTCTGAGTGTCATTTACACTGTGTTCCATCCATGAAAGCGAACATCTTAGGGTAATGATTTAGTTGACATTAGTCATTGACTCTCTTGCACTATGATTGTTAACGTTTTCTGATCACTTGTGACCATCCACCTGAAAATGAGCATTCTTCATTGTTAGCGCTGCTGGCCAGTGCTATAGTTTTCAATGTTTTTGTTGTATAGCTCCCCTTTTACCTCTTTGCCTCAGCTTTTTTCACATTAATCTCTTTGCTTCAGCTCTTTTTTACATCTTTCTTAAGAGGATACTACAGCTCTCTTGGCAGCGCTAATGAGTCACTTACCTGCCACTCATTTCATCTGCAGCGCTCCAAATCCCATACTGCGACTTCCTCTAAACAATGAGACCATTATGGAAGGCTGTTATCCAAAGTTTGCCAACACATTGGTTCTAAATGTGGCAGCCGAACTTGCATTTTAAAATACCAATATACTATTTACAATATCTTTGCAAGATGGACACCCACTGCTCTGTTTAGTTTTGTTATTACAAGCATATGTCAGCTGTGTTTTGATGTCAGCATGTATTCTTTTTTTTACTTGTATTCTTTTAATATATCTTGCATATGTTATTGAGTTTATGTATGTTTCATTGTGGTTGTGCCAAAGAGTGAATGCTAGAATCAGTAGGTTGATTGATGAATGGTTTCATGAGTGCAAAGAAGCATGATAAAGTGCATGTATGGTGGCTCACTGAGTGGCTATGCCCACCAATGACACAAAAGGCACTGTAGTCATACGCCAGGCCTATTGGTATTGACAATGCTTGTTTTCAAGTCCCGGAGACAAATGTGAATATAGCACATGTGAATAAAGCAAGAAAACAATCCTACATTTGCATATGCCTTTCCTCAAATTGAAAAAGCAATTGCTCCCCCTGTGGTATCATAAAAAGTATAAAGGTTGGAAAGAGCTTCAAGATTTGAGTTGCCAAGTTTTTGTCACTCTACTTTTAGATGGTGTTTATCAAAGGTCCTAACATAAGTATTGGGATGTAAATGGATAATATTGGAAGAGATGGCACTAGAAAAGCAAAAAGGAGTGTTAGAGTATAGTGTTTGAAGGTAGTCAGGGAGCTACAGTGTGGATGTTAGAGAAATGGAGTTTAATGGAGAAGGATTAAGAGGGTAAAGGGAAACGTGCAAAAAGGAGGATGAAATAAAAGACTGTGATGAGCAGTACCAGGACTACCCATGAATGTAGAAGAGGTAGTGAAAAGTAAGTCCAGGTAAATCTATAAGGGTACAAGAAAGGTACAAGAGATGAGTGTCAAGTTAAGCTACGTAGTAAGATTCAAGAATGGTAATAGTTTGAGTGCAGTGAAGATGATGATTAAATTCACATAGAAGAAGGAAAGTGCATAAAGGAAGAAGCAAATGCTGAGTATAGGATGATGATCATTGCCAAAATTATGCAGACATGTAAAAAGGTTGATAATCTAAAAGGAGCACAGAATAGTTTGACAGAAAGACAGAAAGTGATTACTGAACAAGGTGGCAGCAAGAGAAGGAGAGAAGCAATGGTGCCTTGTTAGGTGATTTAAAAGATCTGTACCTCTACCAGTGCCAGCAGGGTGATGTGTAAACGAAAAGGAAGACATGAAATGAATAAGGGCAGCAGGTGTGGCACTATTGAGTGATGGAATATGAGCTTCAGTGAGATATAATACCTGCTGATTGAGTCTAAAGAGGAGATAATTTCAACTTAAACTGAATGGGCATTTCACAGAAATTAATGGGATAGTTAGATTAGAGGGTAAGGCAGGAGGGTAGTTAATGTTTTCAGTGCAGTTGGAAGGAGTAGAAGAGATGAGTTTGGGCCCTCTGCATTAAATGAAATTTCTAGGGGTGTGGCCAGCAGGTTTCCAAGATGACAGTGTTCTTTCAGATCTCACAACTTGTCTCCCACCTTCTGGCCACTTCACCACACCTGGGGTGTGAGATTCCTCCATACCTGACATACAGCTGAGATACTTCTTGCACAGAGGCAAATCTGCATGTTGGGAGTGCGAAGTTAGAGATTGACTACAACAACAAAGGCTTTTTTTAAGCCTGCCGTCTACTCCCCAAACTTTGCATGAGCTGCACTGCCACAACAATGATTGTAAAGGAAAGCTCATTTAAGGCAAGCTCTATGTTGGGCGTTTTTCTTTTCTCCCTATCATCTCACAATGTCAACCAGGAAAAATATGTTGGTGAGGAGAAAGAACAGAGAGGACTTTTTGTGTCTCAAGGAATACTGGACAAAAGCAACAAAAGACGTATCCTTCAAGTCTTAGAGTAGATGGCCATGATGCCTAGGGAGAAGGCACTATCATACAACTTAGTTCCCTACATAAAGACCTGAAAGAAGGAACAGACACCATTAAATTCCACAAAGGGATGTATAGAGGAAGGAAGAGTAGTTCACCAAGAGTGATTGACCAGCAGAGGTCTAGAGGTAGAAAAACAAGGGAGAAGCAACTAAGAAAAGGGTGTAAGTACATGGAGGACAAGTAACAGAGGGTGATGAAAGGCTTATGCAGGTACAGTCTTTTGAATCCAGTGCTGTGGAGGCTTTGACTAACTTGAAGGAGAGAATAGGGACTTTGAAAACCTGCACAGAGGTACCCACATTTGAAATGCAGGGGGTCCCGTGGTGATTAACATAGAGGCTATTGTGAGCATGATCACTCAGATGTTGGCTGCGTTATTTGATCTGCAACAAGGCTGTTGCGGCCTTTAGACTCCCTCAAAAACCAAGGCAAAGCCAGAAACACTGGGGCCACTGCAATTGTTAAAATAGCTGAGCTAGGAAGGAAGATTTTGACAGCTGTGGTACAAACGAAGGTGAAATGGAGGGGGGGTCATGTAATCAATATAATACAGTAACATCACACACTCCTACCTCGTAACATTACCCAACTAGTTGTTTAATCATGATGCAATTCATTAGGATAGAACAAGCAGGACACAGTCAAAGCTCATCCATCCAATGAACTCAAAGATCTTCTGCTTCTGTTATGACAGGGCCTTGAGATTGTGTTCCTTGTTTGAAAATACCCATGTAGTAAAGCAGTATTTTGCAGATGACAAAGGATGACAAAGGATGTAGTTGTTTAGGTTTAGTGTCTGTTAATGGTCATCTGTTGACCTATGTGGATACCTAGGTTTGCAGAAATGTTTGTGGTGATTGAAAATGGTAGAAGAGTCCTTACATGCCACAAATGTCCAGATGGATCACATACCGGAATGAAGACATCCTCTTCTCTTTGATCTGCTTGCTTAAGGTTACCACAGGTTTCTAATTTCCCGCATTGACTGCAATCAGGTGTGGGGTTTAGGAATCTGCATTGCTTCCACAAGATATAGATTAATGCAAACTCGGGTTTTGACAGAAATGTACATTTTTATTAGAAAATGATTAAAAACTGCATTTTGGCTGTGCATACCAAAACTGAATTAGCATTGTTTTAGCTTTTTAAGTCAAATGTGACTGCAGTTTAAAAATACCTGTCAAAGTAGCATGGCTGTTTGTGGACATGGCCCTTTTGAGGGTCACCCTCGGATTTTTGCCTTCTGCTGCTGAACGCGTTTGTGTTGGTTTTGGAACTCTGATTACTTTACCACTGCTGACAAGTGCTCTCATCCTAAAACATAGTAAAATTGAACTACACTTTATTGGCACATTTAAGTTACTTGCAATTCCCTAGTAAATGGTACTGCATTTTAGATTGGGAACGGGTAGAGTAATACTTCTTATTTTATTGGTAATTTGAAATCCTCTTTAAAGATAAATTCAGATATTAAGTTACAATTATAAAAGTGCTACTTTTAGAAAGTTGGTATTTTCTTGTCCCAATCAACTGTACCTTTCTGCCAGTGTCCAGGGTCAAATGGCTGTGAATGGCCCTGCTGTTGGGGCTTGTGTACTGCTTCCAGGCAGTAGGATAAAGGGAGCTTAGGTGTCGACAGGATGGGCCATCCTGACAGGATGTGTAGGGAGGAGCTATATCCAGCCTCACTTACACTTCAAAGGGCTTTGCCTACAGCACACACAAAGGAACCTGACACCAGGCATGCCCTGCCTTTTGTTACCCTAGACAATTTGGAGTGTGGACCAGGAGATGGGAAAGAACGTACCAGAACCAAAGTTGGAGGTAGGTCAGGAATTCCCCCAACTCAAAGGCAGGCATCAGTATAAAAAGAGGTCCCTCAAATACCACTCATCAGAAAACTCCTGTACCTGTAGAAAATTCAGAAGGACTGCCCTGCTGCCAGAATGACTGCTTTGGTGCTGAAAGGACCCCTTTGCTGTCTGAAGAAGGAATATTGTACCTGCTTGCCTTGCTCCCAAGCTACCCAGAGTGATTTCAAGGGTCAGTTAGCTGATCTACTGTGCTAACTACAGGGGCACAACAAGCTTCCAGAGGCCTCCATACAACTGCCAAGCTGACCAGCTGCAAGTGGACCTGCCCTAGGGCTGCTGCTAGCTTCTGCCAGAGTGAGACCTGATCCCCATGAGGTGTCCCCCAGATCATGGACCCTTGGCTGACATCAGTGAGTGCTCCTCCCAAAATAAAAGGTACAAATTCTGACGTTTGGGCTCCTTGCAAACACTAATGGGACAGTTCCAGCTGAACCTCTGCTGCCTGTGACAACCACCAAAGCAAAGTTCTCTGACACCTGCTCTTCATGCTGACAGTGGCCTTTCTCGATGACTAGTAAAGCGAGACCTGCCCTTTGCACCAACAGTATTTATCCATGATGAGAACCAATGGGAGGCTGCAGGGATGACTGGCTCTTTGTGCTACAGCAACGACCATCCAGGATGCTTAACCTGCTCTTCTTGCCGAAAGCCTCTTCCTCGCAGTCTCCTCCAGAGCAAATGGAACTCTTTGCACCAGACTTGAGAAGGTAACTTTTCAGCAGTACTAACTTGTTCCCTTTACGTGACCTGTGCTCCCTCGAAGTTCACCTACATATGTGACTTTTCCCTGGCCATGAGTACCACTTTTTGCTTCTTGGTGCTATTTTCAATAAAAACTTTAAAAATCAATGTTCCTGTTTTACTGATTGGATTTTTGTCTGGTGTTCATTTATTTATTAAAATTTACTCTATTTTTCTAATTTGTTCGGTATGTTTCTTGTGTTGTATTTTTACTTTAAAACTGTTTGTGTGGTGCATAAATACTTTATACATTGCCTCTACATTAAGGCTGACTGCTTTGGTGCCAAGCTACCACAGGGTTAAGCACATGTAATTTAGTGCCTGTTTGTAGTTCACCATGGCAAAGATTTTGGTTGTTGGTTGGGTGGGGTTTCCACCCCCTCAACCAATAGCACGATTTTTTACAGCTCTCAAGACAACACAGATGTAGATCAACACTAAGAGTATAACATATTTTGTTTCAATATCCTAGAAATAAACATATATGTGACTATGCAAAAATCATAAAGGTTGATAGATAACTTACAACATGTTGTTTATTGATGTAAAGCACAACAATGCCAACAAAGTGACTTGGCTCAAGTCAGGCCAGTCCCACAGTAGCAGTGATGTGCTGATGATAGAGAGGCATCACAGTTCAATTGAGAACATGCAGATGGTGAGCCAATGCAACAGAGCTCAGGCTACAGGAACAGTCAATAAGTAGCAGTCGAAAAAGCAAAGGACCTGCAGAAATTCACCAGGGCAGGAAGAGCTTCCCACAATCCAACTTTCTTTTGTGTTGGGTACATTGCTTGATCCACTAAAGAATGTGCCTAGTGCAACAGGAAATTCGGAAAAAGCCCGGGAAGAAGGAGAGTACAATCAAGAGCTCGATTTCCCAGGATGCTTAGTTAACGCTTGGGTTTCCAGCTATGCCCCAGCAGGTAGCTGCATGCTTTATGCAGTTCTTATTTGTTTGGTTCTTCACATACTGATGTTATTACCGGTTAGGTCACTGAATAAGTCTCTAACTGTTTCCTGCGCCACAATCTTTTCAGACATCCGGTGATGATCTCTATTGAAGGAGGAGTTGTAATTGCCATGGAGCAAACTGCACTTTTCAGCTCCCAAAATATTCCTATTCAGAAACACTAAAGTTTTGGCCTCCTAACATAACTGAGTGCTCTGCTGGTTTTTCTCTTTTAAATTCTCATTTTAAACCTTATGTTGTGCCGTACATTATCTATGAATCACATATTCAATAATGTGTTTTGGCATTATCATAGAGACAGATAACAGCAGTGCAGATGACTGCCTATGCATAGTCCGACACAGAAAACAACAGGTGTTTAAACCATTTCCTATATTACAAAAGCTGAAATTCTCTTCCCTAAGAGAGATAGTAAGGTATCCTAAAATACACCTGACAGTAAATGCCTCTACCTTCCTGAAGACCATGGGACATATATATACTCTATTTGCGCTGGATTTGCGTAATTTTTTTCTAATGTGAATTCGGTGCAAACTCAACTCCATATTTATACTTTGGCGCTAGACCCGTCTACCACCAAAATCCATGGAGTTTGAGTAATTCTTTAGCATGGACACCTACCTTGTGCAAATGATATGCAAGGTAGGCGTTCCCGTCCAAAAAGTGACTCTAAGGCATGTGCACCTTATTTATCCTCCTGCGTCATTTTGACGCACAGGAGGAGGCGGGCCTTAAAAAACGGCGCCCAGCCTGATTTGTGCTGTTTTTTAACGCCTGTGTCAGGGCAGGCGTTAAGGGGACCTGTGGGCTCATTTCCATGGTCTCCGACCATGGAAGCAGTCCACAGGTGCCCTTCCCTGCCCCCAGGGACACCCCCTACCATCCTAGCCCACCCCTGTAGGACACTCATGGATGGGGGGACCCATCTACAGTGAGTAGAGGTAAGTAATATTTTTATTTAGGTGGCATAGGGGGGCCTAACTTGGGCCCTCTTACATGCCACTGTGCCCAATGGCCATGCCCAGGGGACAGAAGTCCCCTGGGCATGGCCATTGGGCAGGGGGGCATGTCTCCTGTCTTTGCTAAGACAGGAGTAATTTCCATGGGGGTTGTGTGTCAAATAATGATGCTAGTCAGATTAGAGTAATTTTTTTTTAGTCTAACATAACTTGCACCATTCTTTGATGCACAACCCCCAGTCTGCCCTACACCTCAGCTGCCCGGTTAGAGTCATTTATTTTGACGCTAACCAGGCCGCAGCGCCAGCTACCGTCATTCCTTAAATATGACACCCGGCTGGCGCGTTGGAATGGCGGTAGCCGGCGTTAAACTTTTTGACGCAAACCTGCGCTGGCGCAGGTTTCCGTCAAAAAGTATAAATATGGGCCCAAATGTCCTTGGCCAAGTATGCAAAGAGGACCAGAATATCTGTGCAAAGTGACTGTGGTTTCTGGTGGGCAGGATGAGGGTCAAAAACAGTGAAAACCTCAGAGCTCATTTTCAGTACTAGGAAATTGTAGTCTCTATAATGTGATTTACCAGTGATCTTAATTTATAATACTAGTCTATTCTGAACAATGTGTGGTAAGAACATTAGACTTGTGTAAATGACAGTACCACAGACAGACAAATTAATCCTTTCTTGACAATTTCAGCCAACACTGACTTATACCCTGCACAATAAGTGTGGAAACCATGGGCCAGCTTTAAGAAAAGTGGCACTGTATCCAGTGCAGCAGCACTTTTCTTGTGCCCCTTAGCGCCCCCCAGCGCCACCTTGTGTGCACTGTATCTAAGATAAAGTAGTTAGGGAACTAATCCTGCAAAGCCTATTGTAAACAATGGTGTGCCGCCTTTTAACGTCTGCTCTGAGCAGGCGTTAAAAGTGCTGAAAGAATTGTGCAAAGAAATCTCTTAGATTTCTTTGCACCATTTCTTTGGCCCACCTAACGGGGGAATGCCTCCTTTGCATACATTATGCCTGGCGCAGGCATAATGTAGCGCACAAGGTTACAAAGTAGGCCAATGCATGCATTGCCCCACTTTTGAAACTTGGTGCTGCGATTTCGGCCTCATTAGGCCACTTTAGCGTGAAAAAAAAAATTATGCTAATTAAATCTGCCCCATTTCCTTGTGCAGGATATGCATTTTCTGGGTCAGTGGCCAGCTGACACTTAGGACCTTTGAGGCTAAGCACCCTAGAACAAAAACTCTTTCCACCCAGGAATTTGCCCACTAAAAGGAACCATTCACACACAACAACTAAAACAACTAATTACCTATTAAAAGATGCTGCAAAGTGAAGCAAAGCCCTCCTTAAAATCATGAAACTGTCGGCCACACCTGTGTGAGACCCCCAATGGCACACTCAATCGACAAGAGCAAAACTAAAAATCTTTACCGAAAAAAATGAGTTAGAATTCGGGTCTCTAGTTGGCAGAGTTATGCACCCTGTAAAAGTAGGGACCACAATCCTAGTAAGGGTAAGTCACAACACAACCTCCATTATCCTGTGCTCGCCCTCCAGTAGCTTGGCACAGAGCAGGCAGGCTCAACTTAGAAGTCAATGTGTTAAGTATTTGTGCAATAACTCATAGAGTAACATAGTGAAAACACCATAAAAAGTACTCCACACCAGTTTAGAAAAATAAATAATATTTATCCAAATAAATCAAGACCAAAATGACAAGAATCCAATACGCACAAGTCAAGATATCACTTTTTAGAAATGTTGATGTCTTAATCCATAGCAATTAATGGGTGTATCTTTTCAGCACCAAGTATTTGGGATTTGTCAAAAATAACGACACAGAACGGCCGTAGAAGAGGTGATGCGTCGGAATGTAAAGCGATGCATCAGTTTTTCCAGCACAGTAGAGGTGATGCATCGATTCTTTCCTCGCGGGCAAAGTGATGTAGCCTCAGGTGACTTGCACCCTTGCTCCACTCTATCCCCCACCAGTTCAGGGGTGGCATCCTTCAACTGGTCCTCCAACCTAGGGTCTGTGCCCTTGGGCTGGACAGGGGACTGGAGTGAGTCTTCCCTCACCATGCCCTTACATCTGGGCTCCCATTCCCTCCTCTGTGGAGTGGTGCTTCCAGACAACTGAACCGTCAGGGTACCCTTCGGGCCATCCCTCCCAGTTCTCCTGCCACGGGGGGTAACTCATTCCCTAGAATGCAGTCCATGGGCACCTGGGGACTAACTATGTCTCTTCTCTGGGTCACCTCCCCACCCACCACCAGGGTTACCAAGACCATAAAGCGGAGAAAGTCCTCCCCGTGGGCTAGAGTCACCCTACATACCTGGTCGGTGTACTGCTCTGGGGAAACTAGTCTCTCCACCATCATGGTATGACTAGCCCCGGTCTCCCTCAGAGCAGTGACTGGGAGCAAATTCTCTCAGACCGGGTCGAAGTGACGACTCCTACCCTTAGGGATTGCCAGCTCACCCTGAGTCTATCTCTCAACTGAAGGAGATCATGGTATGGTCTATGACCTGCCCCTGGGGACTACTTGCCCCTAAAGCCACATTTGCCACCAGGGAGTGTTTTTTTTTTTTTTTTGACAGACTGAGTCCCTCTGCTTTTGTCCTGGCTGACAGCACCCAAAGCAGCAGGGTTGGAAATGGGGTGCCCTGGGTCACTGCCCACCAGAATCACCACCCTGTTTCCAGATGGGGCATGGGAACCCTTCCCCTCCTTACTCTGGGACTTGCATGGGTCATCTGTAACCTCAGCCTCCCTTTGTTGGGCAGGAACCTGAATCACCCTGCTCGGGGTCACACCCAGGTATCCTTTTGGACACTTTAGTGCTAGCCCAGAGGTCCACCTCCTCAGCAAGCTTCCTGGGGTCAGTCAGCTTACTTTCAACTAGGTGCTGGCGCAACTTTGTAAAACAGATACTGAGCATGTGCTCTCTCATGATTAAATTGTACTACCCAACATAATCAGTAACTTTGCTGCCCCCGCATCCAGCCATTCAATGCCTTACTGGAGTAATCAATGAAATCTATCCAGGATTGGTTGGAAACCGTGTGACTGTCCCTTAATCTTTGGCGATACTTCTCAGGGGGCAGTCCAAATTTGACAATCGAAATGGCTTTCAGGGGAGTGTCATTGGACTGGTCCCCAAACTCCAATGTTAGAAGTGTGTTCCTCCCAAGTGTTGGCATGTGTTTCCACAGACTCCGCCCTCCCCTGGTGCTCCTCAGGAACCCCATGTAGCCTCAGTGCAACTTCAGAAGCAGAAAATCACTTATCAATGTCATCTTCCACCACATAACTGGGCACTAAATCCTTGAGTATACGAACCTTCTTCTCTCCATCAGGTAATCTGTGTATGCTGCCACCATCACTGCTATAATCTGCCTGCCTGGCCTTTAGTTCCAGCTCTTTTAGACTCAGTTCATAAACCAGAAGTAGTTTGATTTCTGCTAAGGCTCTTTCAGCTTTCCTTTCAGCTCTTTCAGCTTCCCTTTCAGCTCGCTTGGCTTCCCTCTCAGACTGTATTTTTAATTTTGCCAACTACAGCTGGAATTCCCCCTCCTTTCTCTTTTCCTTTGTGGTCTGGCCATGACTAGAGACACTGCTTCCTGCCCTCAGAGGTAGCACAACTCCTGGGGTGTCCCCCTTCACTGCTGCTGGTAGCTCCTCGCGAGAGCCATTGATATGCTCCCCCAACTCATCATCCTCTTGGGAGCGGGTTTCCGCTCAGGGCCTCAGTACCATTTGAAACTCTACCTTCTTGGTGGCTCCTTGGGCTCCCTCCCTTTTCAAAAACTGGTTAACTGTGTGCTCCTCCAGCTTTGCCAGCTCAAATTCCTTGGCTCCACTTGTAGACCCAGCCAGAGACATGATGTATAGGATGTATTAAAAATGCAAAGCAGGGAAAATTGTAGAAAAAGAAAGAAAATTGAAATGCTCTTTAAATGTGGGTAGGGAGAGTACACGTAACTATTGTATGACACTGCACAAACACAAGCCTATCCTCACCGCTGATCACAAATGTTAGAAATTGGGTCTCTAGTTGGCAGAGTTATGCAACCTTTACAAGTAGGGACCACAATCCTAGTCAAGGTAAATCACAACACAACCTAAATTATTCTGTGCTCACCCTCCAGTAGCTTGGTACAGAGCAGGCTTAATATAGAATGCAATGTGTTAAGTATTTGTGCAATAACACATACAGTAACACAGTGAAAACACCACAAAAAAGTACTTCACAGCAGTTTAGAAAAATAGATAATATTTATCCTAATACAATAAGACCAAAATGACAAGCATCCAATATGCACAACTCAAGATATCACTTTTTAGAAGTTTAGGTAAATCTTAATCCGTAGGACTCAATGGTTGTATCATTTTAGCACAAAGTACCTGGGAAGCGTAAAAAATACCAAAGCAGAGGGCCGTGGAGGAGGTGATGTGTCAGAAAGTAAAGCGATGAGTTGACTGTTCCGCCGAGGTGATGCATCAATTCTTTCCTCGTGGACAAGATGATGTGTTGATTTCCAGGTGTGCAGCCTTGGCTCCCTACTGCAGTGCGGGAGTTTTTGACACCCAGGGACGATGTGTGGAAAACCCAAAATGCACTGCGATGATGAAACAGGTGTTGTGTCGATTCGGGAGGTGCTGCGGCAATATTTCACCCGCGAGACAGGCGCTATGTCGATTCTGCAGGCGATGCATCAATTTTGCAGGGGTTGCGTCGGTTTTCCAGCGCAGTGGATTTTCTCTCTCTGGTGAAGTCATTGATGGCGCTGTGACTGCTTAACAGGAGTCAAGCTCAGTCCAAGCCCTTGGAGATCACTTGTCGGGGAAATCAAAGTCTTGCCAGTAGGGTCAGGGTGCAGCAGGCAGCAAGGCAACAAGCGGGAGAGCAGTACTTCCAGAAAAGTAGTCCAGATGAGTTCTTTGGGCAGCACGGCAGTTCTTCTGACAGAGTCCAGTTGTAGGTCCAGGAGCTTCTGATCTGAGGGGGTCATAGATCCAGTATATATACCCAAATGTGCCTTTGAAGTGGGGTTAACTTCAAAGAGTGGTTTTGAAGTGCCCCAGTTCCCCTTTCAAGATGGTCCTGTCTGCCAGGAGATCTGTGGGGGGTTATCAGTCCTTTGAATGGGGTCAGACCACTAGCCTTTGAAGTGAAAGTGAGAGCCCCTCCGCCCTTCCTGCCCAAGAAGACTCGTCAGTATGCAGATGAATGCAGATGCAGCTGAGTGCCCCGTGTTTATGTCTGTCTGGGTGGAATGCACAAGGGGAGCTGTCAACCAGCACATACCAGACGTGGATTGGAGATGGGCTGTAAGGCACAGAGAGCAGTAAGTGCAGAGAAATGCCTACTTTCTAAAGGTGGCTTTCTAAAATAGTAATGTTAAATTCAATTTCACCAGTAAGCAGGATGTCTCACTACCATTCCAACCATACCAAACATAACAATGCCACTCCTTTAAGATTAGAAATTACCATTTAAAAGTATATAAGGGAATTTCCAGTGGTGGCCTATGAGAGGAGAAGGTGTCACAATAGTGAAAAACTACTTTGAATGTTTTTAACGACCAGATCATGTCAAATTTACAAGTACATGTCCTGTCTTTAACTTATATATCACCTATTGGCTTCCTAGGGACTACCTTAGGAGTGACTTATATGTAATAAAGGGGGAGTTTAAGGCTTGACAAGTAGTTTTAAATACCAAGTCGAAGTGGCACTGAAAATGCACCCACAGCCCTTGCAATTGCAGGCCTGAGACATGGTTAAGGGGCTACTTATGTGGGTGGCACAATCAGTGCGGCCGGCCCACTAGTAGCATTTAATTTACAGGCCCTGAGCACATTTAGTTAACTTTACTAGGGACTTGCAAGTAAATTAAACATGCCAATTGGGTATGAGCCAATGTTACCCCGTTTTACTGTGAAAGCACATGTACTTTAGCACTGGTTAACAGTGATAAAGTGGAGGAAGGCAAACAGTTTGGGGTGACCCGTCTGAGAGGGCCATTTTCCAACAAGTGGAAAAAACAGACACTATAAAAACAAATTTGTGCTGTCCGCCTAATCCCTCTATGCTAAAAAGGTAAGCGGACCACCTTAAAACCATACACTTATACCCACAGAACCCACAAAAATTTGAAATGATCTTAAAGCCACCACTTAACATTAAACATCAAATCCTCCACCACCATCTACCATCCCAGATGATGAAGTCTGTGTCTAGCAGATCCACTGCATTTCTCATCAGAATGATTATGACACATGAGCTACGTGACTCTTGAAGCAATTCAACTCCCTCTGAACATTGGAGGTGGGATCAGACCCGAAATTGTAAGCAAACAGCAGCCTCTCGGGTGAGAAGTAGGGAAAAGAATCTAAGATGAGGGCTAAGAAATAAATGATGTAAATTCTATCGCATCCCATACTGAATGAAAACCAGTACATATAATTATATACATTTCTTAACCCTTATATACCAGCAAAACGTCTTGATCATATCTAGAAGATTCTCAGCCTGTTTATGAGATGGGACATCTAGTCACGTCAACAGTCTTTGGTGCCAGGGGTCATTGTCTTGGAATATAATAAAACATACTTCTCTTCATCTCATGTCTCTCATGACTAGCATTAGCTCATCCAAGTGAACTCTTTTAGACCCTAGTGGATACCAGTGGCACACACAGTACTTCAGCGATCCATACGTCTTCCATTATTTTGAACATGTACACACGTGTTCATAGTGCCTATTGACATCTACAAACAAACGCTCTCTAGTTCATTGACAACTAACAACTCTACATGAAATTCTTGTTGTTAACTGGCTCTAAGTCTGCCTTGGCATCATTTGATTGTTGATATTAAGGGCCTAGCTGAGGCTGATCCCCACCATGACTGGAGGCCTATATTTGGAGTAGGGCAATAATAGGAAACCTGCCAGGTTTGCCCTACTCCTAGTTCCCTTCATCTCATTTATAGGGGGAAGACATGCTTATTTATTGATGGTGAAGCCTGATCTGGCTCTGCTTCTGGAAATTACCCACCGTGGGCAACCCACCTTTGTATCATCAAGGGCATGGTCTCGGAAAGCCCACCCAAAGTATGCCCAGCACTTTGGTAGGCTTTCTGAGGATTTTTTTTCTGTTCACAGCTTCCATGTAAAACAGCCGTCAACTTGAAAAAATAAACAAAGTCCCCTAGGCACTGGGGGTGGGGGTGGGGGGCGGGGGGCACTACCACAATGTCAGGGACAGCCATTCTTTGTTTTTACGAAACAACTCCCACTTTGTAAATTCATTTCTGAATACAAATTATAGCCAATATGACTGCCTTGACGTGGCAGTGTGGATACCATTGCATTTTTTACAGAATGTTTTCCCGCCATGTCAACTGAAACATTTGTGGTGTAATGTTGTCACCAACAGGGTGACGCAGGGCTGGTGGATATGGGCATCCACCTCCCTACTGCCTAGGTGGCAGGTCTGCCAAACTTTAAATTAAACTGTAAGTGCAACTATTTACAATTGCTCGTATCAAACCCTCGTTCTGGGATGTCTCTACGCAGCTGCACAAGGTGGGCACTTCCGCTCATTTTTGGTGCCCGAGAATATTTTTGATGATCAGACCCAGAGCAAGAAAGAGAAAGTCAGAAAAGAGGGAAAGAAGGAGTAAGAGAAAGACAGGAAACAGTATCAAATGGAGAAGACATGCATTAAAAAGAACCTGTGAGAGTGGGATTAAGAGACAGGGAGTGTAGTATGGTGAGGGATGAGGTGGATTCAAGTCCAGGCAGGCTTGGTATTAGGCAACACCAGCATTCAGATTCGTAAGGGAAACGTGGGACCCAGCATTTTACGAATTAATCACTGGATCAGATCAAAAATACTTTTCTGAACAATGTAACCAAGTATTAAACACTTTCCATTGGAAAAAACCCTTATAAATATCTTGCGTCAATGTTCGCTTAACACTCCAGTTGCAGTGGGCACAGCATATTTCTATTTCAGTTTAACGATGCTCAAGTAAGTGTATGCGCTGTAAGGGTAACAGAGAAATAAGTATGATAGTCGTTTAATTATTCTTTCATGACCTGGCCGTCTTATGCCAATCTCAGTTATTGAGTCCCCCCTCCCCCCGCTCATTTTGCCTTGGTTCTGATGTGCTGGCAGCAGCTGGGGAAGTAGTACGTGATGGATGCCAGGGGACGAGGCCACCTCCTGCAGCTAGCAAGGCTTATTGATGTATAAGAGGGAAGCAGAGCGCAGCACTTAGGAAACAGTGGGTGGCTGCCAAGAAGCTGCAATGTGTTAAATTGGGTGGTGGGGGGTGTGAAGTTTTACATAGGTCAGCAGTCCTCCCTCCAAATGCTTTTAGGTTTTGATAAATTGCTCACCAGGAGATGGTTGTAATAGCAATAATATAAAAAAAACGCGGAAAGGGACAGCTCTGCGCATTCACCAGGTAAAATATATAGCAGCCTCGGGAACGTGCGTTACTCCTCTGACACCCGTTCAATGTCATTTAATGTCACAAAAGCGAAGTGAAAATTGCTGGGCCTTGAAACAGAAGCGAGTGAATAGAAAGAATCAAACTTTGAACAGTGCATACATATGTCAACAATATGTAGCCGGTTTTCGTAAGTAGGCTCAGGCGAAATTACAATTGCAAGGGTGTAAACTTGCATAATATCACTTTACGATTGTAATATGAACTTTCCCAAAATTGCACCACGTTGTGTAATTATGTGACATTCACTGAAAAAAATTAACACATAAATGACCAGAACGTGAGTGGGAGCTGTTTGTAGCACTTGTGTGTTTGCGCTATTTAGTTTTGCGTATAATGCATCCGTCCATTAAAAAAATGGACGTGAGGATTTAGGGGCATATTTATACTCTGAGCAGGATTTGTGTCATTTTTTTTTACGTAAATCCGGCGCACACTTAACTCCATATTTATATTTTGCCGCCAAAATATTGGAGTTAAGGTAAATTTTTGCCTGCGGAAAACTACCTTCTGTCAATGTGATGCAAGGTCGGCGTTCCCGGGCAAAAAATTACTCTAAGGCCCTAGTGCCTTATTTATCCTCCCATACAAAAACACACATGGGGGAAGAGGGGTCAAAAAATGGTGCAAATCTTGCTTTGCACCACTTTTTAATACCTGAGTCAGGGTAGGCGTTACGGGCCCTGTGGGCCTATTTCCATGTGGAACACCATGGAATAAGCCCACTGGTGCCCTCTCTAGGCCCCAGGGACACCCCCACCCATAGCAGAGGGACAGCGGAGGATGGGTGACCCCATCCCTAGTAAGTATAGGTCTGTACAGGTAAGTATTTCATTTTTTTAAAAGTACCATTTGGGGTCCTGAAATGGGCTCCCCTACATGGCACTTGGTACAGTGGCCATGCCCAGGGGACCCTGGTCCCCTGTGCTGGCCACTGGGGTGGTGGGCATGACTCCTGTCTTTCCTAAGACAGGAGTCATGTGGTATGGATGGTTTTGAGTCAGAAATGACTTTAGGCAGGTTAGAGTCATGTTTTTGACTCTAACCTGCTTAACATCATTTTTTGGTGCAAAACCCCTTTCTTCCATGCCGCCAGCCCCACCCGACTGACGTAATTTTTTTTCACGCTAGCCTACCCTTTGCACCGGCTTGCACCATTCCATAAATATGGTGCCCGGCTGGTGCACAGAAATGATGCAAGCCAGTGCTAAACTTTTTGGTGCAAAACTTCGTTAGTGTAGTTTTGCACCAAAAAGTATAAATCAGGGCCTTAATTCACACAAAAATAAAGCGTTAAATGCCAGTTTTGCATTTTGAATAATGATGCGTAACTTTCTGTGTTTTTTGTCAGAGATCACATAATTATGCAAAAAGAAATTCTGTGAATTTCGCCCACCTCTAGTCAAAATTATCAAATAAATGAATCTATAAACTAGGAAAAGTAAGGCCCATATTTATACTCAGTTTGCGCTGAATTAGCATCATTTTTTTAACGCTAATTCAGCGCAAACCTAACTCCATAGTAATACTTTGGCGCTAGACATGTCTAGCGCCAAAGTTATGGAGTTAACATCGTTTTCTGGATGGGAAAACCTACCTTGTGTAAATGAGATGCAAGATAGGCTTCCCCTTTCAGAAAAGAACGATGTGGCCTTTGCGCCATATTTATCCCCCGTGCTAAAATCCAGCACGGGGGGGTGGAGGCCTAAAAAAATGGCGCTAAGCTTGCTTAGCACCATTATTTAGGCCCATATTTATACTTTTTGGCGCAAACCTGCGTTAACGTAGGTTTGCACCAAAAAGTATAACGCTGGCTAGCGCTATTGCTAGACGCCGGCTGGGTGTCATATTTATGAAATGGCGCTAGCCGGCGCTAAGGCCCTGTTAGCGTCCTTGCAAAGGACGCTAACAGGGCCGTGGAGGCATGGGGGAACCGGGGCTTGTGCGCCATATTATGGCGGTACACTGTTTAGAGGCACATAAATTGCCTCTAGGCAGTGTAGCGCCATTTTCTGGTGCACAAGTCCTATAGACATGGCTCCTGTCTTAGTAAAGAAAGGAGCCATGCCCACCACCCCAATGGCTATGCCCAGGGGACAAATGTCCCCTGGGCATGGCCATTGGTGCCAGTGCCATGCAGGGAGCCCCTAGTCAGGGCCCCCGAGCTGTGTTGGAGGAAAAAAAATATATATACCCACCTGGACTTACCTTGGATGGGTCCCCCATCCATAGGTGACCTCCTGGTGTTGGTAGGGGTGGGTGGGGTGTTCCAGGGAAGGGCACCTGTGGGCAATATCCATGGTCTCAGACCATGGAAATCTGCCTACAGGTCCCCTTACGCCTGCCCATACCCAGGCGTTAAATAATGGGGCTAAGCAAGCTTAGCGCCATTATTTAAGGCCCCCATCTCCCTGTGCTGGATTTTAGCACAGGGATAAATATAGCGCAAAGGCCATATCGTCCTTTTCTGGACAGGAACGCCTACCTTGCATCTCATTGACGCAAAGTAGGTTTTCTCCTCCAGAAAATGACGTAATCTCCATAACTTTGGTGCTAGATGTGTCTAGCGCCAAAATATAAATATGGAGTTTGGTTTGCGCTGAATTAGTGTTATAAAAATGATGCTAATTCAGCGCAAACCGAGTATAAATATGGGCCTTAACGTCTGGGTATGGGCAGGCGTAAGGGGACCTGTAGGCATATTTCCATGGTCAGAGACCATGTAAACTGCCTGCAGGTGCCCTTCCCTGGCCCCAGGGACACCCCCACCCACACCAGGAGGACATCTAAGGGTGGGGGACCCATCCCAGGTAAGTCCTGGTAAGTATTTATATTTTTTTTCTCCAACACCGCTCGGGGGCCTTGACTTGGGGCCCCCTGCATGGCGCTGGCCCCTATGGCCCCTGGGCATGGCCATTGCGGTGGTGGGCATGGCTCCTGTCTTTACTAAGACAGGAGCCATGTCGATGGGGGTTGTGCGCCAGAAAATGGCGCTACAGTGGTTAGAGGCAATTTTTCTGCCTCTGAACAGTGTAACGCCATAATTTGACGCACAAGCCCCGGTTTCCCCTACGCCACCCCACCCCTGTTAGCTTCCTTTCCAAGGTTGCTGACAGGGCATTAGCGCAGGCTAGTGCCATTCCATAAATATGGCGCCCGGCCGGCGTCTTGGAATGGTGCTATACTTTTTCACACAAAACTGCGCTAACGCAGTTTTGCGTGAAAAAATATAAATCTGCCCCTAAGTGCGTTAATAAAGTTACGTGTTTTCACGTTTTGATGAAATATCAATGAAGCACGTAAACTGTTATTGTGGAAGAAGCCCAGAAGGGCAAATAACATAAAAAACAGCAGAGCGTATATGACACTATAAAGATAGTTATCTTGTAAAATGAATGCTTACTCAATAGGTACCTGGTATGGGAATTCATTTATTTTCATTGATGGTATGACCGTGATCCGCCCACGCAACGAGTTCAAAACAATGTGATACAGTTCATTATTTTGACAAATCACACTATATAGGTAATTTGGGGAAACAGCCATCTGTGGTCCGCAACGTTGAATTAATTTCTCCTGACATGACAGACAATACGCCGTAGAGGTAGGTAACAAATATCATGACAGGACAGTTTTGGTGCCATTGCTCACTAAATTGGGAAGTTTTAAAGCTTTTTTCTTCGCGTTCTATGCTTGCTGTTCTGTTGCTTTAAACTTGACACGGCGTTATAAAAAGTGAGAATTAGGTAGAAGTGTGCGTTCATGGGGGAGATCGTGTTAGGGAATGCAGCACATTTGAACTCTGGGCTGCCACACTGGGTTGCCTGGTTGTGCAGCTGTAGCATTCGGGAGCATCGCAAAGCTTTCCCGGGCATTAACGAGGTTTGAGCACGGATAAAGATATAATCAATGCATGCACATTGAGCATGTGATTCGAAAGTTATGGGAAGTGCAGGAGCCCATTCCTATAAGTGTGATATAGGTGCACTCAACAATACTTAATTTGTAAAAAATAAATAAAAAATTGATTGTTAAAAAAAATAAGTGCCATGTCTCAAACATTGTCTCTGGAGGTCACCCCATGCCACTGCCAGTACAAGGCACTTCCACTACTTTTGCCACCAATCTTTTTCGAGGTGTTGCCTATTGTCTTAGATTCTAACATCCACCACCTTCAATGGTCACTCTTTCCTCTGCCACCCATCTAGGGGCAGATTGATTAATATATGGAACAACTCAGTAAGGCTACTTGCTGCGCAGCATCAAATGGAAAGGGCAGGAATACGTAAAATCCACTAAGATATGGCACATTTCTTCTCTCCCTCTGCACTGGCTAACTTGTGGCTGTCAAGCACCAATGCAGGACCCCTTGCAACATGGTGTAAGGTTACCTGTGTTACAGCCAGGAATGTTTTGTGCAGGAAGGGACACTCTCCTGCACAAAACAATTCTCTTAGGTTTTTTCCTCTTTCAACGTGTGCTGAACAATGCAGCACATATAGAAAGCGGAAAACACAGGAGAAATAAAAAAAATTATCCTCGTTACGCCTCCCCTGGGAAAGCATACCATTTTGACGCATTCACAGTTTACTAGTTTTAGTGAATTCGGGAATGTGCCAAAAAGTGTGGGTGGATGCGTGGTAACACCTACGCTCCACCAATGCATGGCCTTCCCAGGGCAGAATGATTTAAGGCATTGGCTTTCGCTGCCCTGCGTTACTCCAGATTTACTATGCCATGCAGAGTCACATGTAGTGACTCTGCATGTTATAGTTAATTTCATTGAAGGCTTGCATTGGCCTTGCATAACATTGTGACACAAGGGCAATGAAAGTCCTTGAAAATCTGGCCCTAAGAGTACACACTGAGGGCCATATTTATACTTTGGGACGCAAAACTGCACCAACGCAGTTTTGCATCAAAAAGTTTAACGCCGGCTAACACCATTTCCTAGCGCCACCCTGGCGTCAAATTTATACTTTGACGCTCGGCGGCGCAAACCACTGGTTAGAGTCTTTTTTTTAACTCAAACCAGTGCGCCACGTTGTAAAGAAAAACGACGTTAATGCAGCAAAATTGACTTTAATCCCGTTTACCATGTCGCAAACAGGATACGTGCCATTTTTCAACACAATGGCGTAAAAAAGCAACGTAAATACAGCAAAATGTGCAAAGGAGCCCCAAAATGGATCCCAGAAGCCATGACACACCCCAGGAAGATGACAACCGACCAGGAACCAGCCAGGAGGACCCATACAAGACTCAGGAGAGGAAGAGGAAGAAAAGGAAGTGTCGGTTCAGTGCGGAGGAGCATGAAATACTGGTGTAAGAGGTGACAGAACACCAGCATCAACTATTTGTCACCTCTAAGTTGCCAATCAGTAGGAGAGAGGCAATTTGGCAACAAATTATCAATAAGATCAACAGTGGGGCAGAAGTACGGTGAGCAGTCACCAAGTGCAAGAAACGCTGGCATGACTGCAAGCGCAGGTGCAAGGAAAAGATGGCAAGGAACAGGAAGGCAGCACTGCAAACAGGAGGTGGGAGTCCAGCACTGCAGGAGGCCCTGGACCACATGGAGGAGATGGTGGCAGCAGTCATCCCTGAGGAGATCGTCACAGGGATTCAAGGACAGGACAGCGCAGAGTACCAGGATACAACACAGATGCAGGATAAGTGACATGGGGAACAAAAATGCCTATTTGTTAATTGCAAGCACGGGGGGACATACCTCCTACACAATGCATGTCAGCCATGATCATCAGGTAGTGGAAACGGCAAAGGGGCACGGCATGGGGGCATGGGCTGTGCAGGGCAAACCTGGGGCACAACACATCACTACACCAGCAACCTATGCATGGGGGTACTCTGCCATGCCAAGGATTTTGGAAAAGCAAAGCCAGTCCAGGAGGGTAGGGTACAACATAAAACAGGCCTGTTGTCACACGCCAGCTGGTATTGTCACTACATGAACTAGGGCTCAATTTCCAGTCTCAGGCCATATCCGCAAGTGGTACTTACCAATGACAACAGTTGCCACTACCACCTCTGCTGTGTGTGCAGGTCAAGTAGCTAATGGCATTTAAGTGCCCATTGATCAAACACACCCAAAATAGAGAGTTCAGGATGACAACGTTATCAATCTCCTGTAATGAATAAAAATAAGCAAATCCTATCAAATGCTCATGTCTGTAGGCGCTACAAACATCAGGTATTGTATGTTACATTATGAGGTACACAGCAGTAATGTCATACCCATGGTGCACATGTCGGGGTCTACCTTGTGCCTGTGTCACAATAGCTGCAATGCCACCATGCAACATCTCAAGTGTCATAGTGCTAAGACAACGTCATTGAGGGGGAGGACATATGTTTCCAGCCAGTGAAACACACCCACACAGTCATGAGAGGAAATGGAACACTGCTAGGACTATCAGTGCAATCCAATGTAGCCCACATTCCCCAACACCAGCAGTACACTCTACCAATGCTGACACCTATATTGTGCCATGCCACTGCTATACATAGTATATGCTAGGTCTCAGCAACATATAGGTGGATGTGAAATATCAGAGACTGGGTCAGTTCCAGATTGTTAAGTGTGGTGCAAGTGCCATCAGAACACCCACAGCCAGTGCAAGGCCACACCATGATAATGGAAGTAGACGGAGGGGCTGAGTAGGACAAGAAGGTGGCAACATACAATTTGGACAGAACCTACACCTAGAGGATGTGACGCAAACATTTTCCCAAGCTACACACACTACATGTGACATGCAGGTGGGGCACAGGCCTGGGAGAATGCTAATATTAATGAGCAGGAACCAAGATCACAATGTGCAACTAGTAGGAAGTCAGGCATGTCACATTACAAATGCCACAACACAGACACACTTACTTGTACAATATCTCATTGCAGAGGACGATGGCTCTCCTGGGGATACGCCTGTCCTGGACTTTCCTGATGGCATGGATGACGAGCTGACAAATATTAGCCAGCAGACCCTTCAAGATGTCCTTGGAACCCTCCAGACCCACCTTCAGTCACAAGGAGGAGCACAGAAGTAGCAGCCATCACAGAGGATCCACCCACCACCCCAATTGTACGACCTGCCAGCTCCAACCCAGATGAAGACTCTGAGGACACTGGCACCAGCTTTGAGAGGACTGTAGTTGGAGTACAGCGGGAGCTGGCCAAGGATGTGCGAGTGGGGATGCAAAATATGGCAGCCAGCCTTGAGGGGGTGTTTTCGTGCATGATGTCATCTGCAGAACAGGCAGCAGCCATGCAAACGCAAACATCTATCCTGAAAGGACTTCAAAAAAGTGTAAAGGAAATCAGCACTGCATTAAGGGAGTTGCCACAACACCTCGCACACCAAACCTTTCACTGCGTGCACGAATGCAATCATGACCCACCCAGGGCCGACCTGGCTGCCTTCCACAGTGATGTAGCTCCTATACTTAAGAACCAGCAGCTCCTCCTTGCTGCAGTACTGCCCTTAATAGCCCCACAGTTGGCAGCTACCAGGATTCTGACACACACATCAGAAGAAAAAGACGTGGAACAGATCACCTTCACCCGTAGGAGTACCCGGTAGCAGAAGTCCATGCCAAATGGGCAATTATATCATAGGTCCTGTGCTTGTTAACATGCCAGTCTTGCAACAGCTGCTCACATGCACTGTTCTCCAGCCCACTGTTTACATTGACACTATGCTCTGTGATTGTCTCTCACTACCTCATTGGCAATTCATGTTCCTCTGCACTGTATGATACTTCACCCCAGCATGTTCAATGACATGTGCCATTGCACCTGTGTAGTATCACAATCAAATGCGTCACACTAATGGACTCACAATCCTGGACTATGTAAATATTGCACTACAGCACTCGAAAATAAATAGCACTTACACAACCACTTTGTCTCTGTGTAATGTGACACATCAACCTTGTGGGAGGTTAGTGATGTATGTCACATGTCAATATCCATAGAATGTCAATACAACTGCCTTGAAAGATTGTGGGCTGATAACTATGCACTGGGGTCTGGATTCTATCATCATCTGCGCTTCCTGATGCTCATTTCTGAAGTAAATAGAAAACTAACAGTATAATGCTGTGTTGGACTGAAAAGTCCGCTTCAAGGGATGTATAAGCTGAAAATCAATGTGTTCAAAATTCCCTTCTAGACAATCATTATGTATGTGACATCTGACTATAAACTTTCATCACACACACACACCATACAGCAGGAATGGATGTGTACAAGTGTATGGACAAATATGTAACCTGGCAGTACAATGTAAGCAATGATAGGTGTGAGTTATGTATACAATATTACATAAGATTATACCATCACTCACCTTATCAGGGTTCACATGAACATCAGGCTACAGGCAGATGTACCACAGTGCCCAAGATTCCCAATCTGCTCTCAAACGATGACAGATTGAAAACACACATCCAAACTTAACAACACATTGGGAACCATAGTAACCTTGAGTGGTGGGTGCAATGGATGGCAGATGCATAGACAAGTAGCTTTGGTGTAGCTCCCAATATGCAAGCACAGTAGGAATTGGGAATAACCATGTCAATACTGGGATTTGGATGCAGGATGCAACAGAAAGGCTCATACTAAATTGACACTGTTCACCCATGCCAAGGCCCTGATCCCCAAGCATATGACACATACTGTAAAGGAGTACCTAAGTATTTATTTACCAGTAAAAAATGATACTAAAACTAAGGGAATCACCCTAACTAACCTAACCTATCATAACTATACATTACCCACAACTGGCCCTCACTACCCTATTCTAAACGTACTTATCACATTTAACTAAACACTCTAAACATCAACCCCCCACCCCTCTTAAATGACAGGACACATGTAGTACAACATATACTAACCTAAACACAAACTATCGTATCCTCAACAAATATATTTTTTTTGGTTCTTTTATTTTACACATATATATATATATATTATTTTTTTACACACATAAACCCCAACATCATCGCCCCTCACCCACCCACAAAAAAACAAATGTAAAAATATAATACCCTCCACCCCCCAACCCACTTATACTAACTAAACTAACAGCCTATTCTAACCTAATACTAAGCCCCCTAAACCCACTAAATATAGAAACCAGGAAAGAGGAGGGAGGGGAGGGAATCATGGCTGAGGGTCACAAAGTAACAAGTTTGCCCTCCTCAGGATCTTCTTTATCCCACGCAGTCTCCTGCTATTGTGGGACACCTCCTGCTGCAGCCTGTCCATCCAGCGCAACATCCGCTGCATGTCACATTTCATGTTCATAAATTCCGCATTGTCTATGACTGCAGCAGGGGTTATTTGTGTGCCACTAGTGGATGGCTGTGCTGGTGCCGGTGTCGTGCTTGGAGGGGGAGGAGCTGCTGTCTGTGGGCCTGGAGCTGATGATGTAGAGGGACCTGCAACAGTGCCCATCATCCTTGGTGCCACTGTGGTCGGAGTGGTGGTGCTGGTGATGGCAGCTGTTGTGGGCGCAAATGGCCCCTCTTGGGCAAATGCCTTCCAGACCCCTGTGGCTCTCTCATGGCGATAACGCCGTGCCATGTTGTGGAACCCAGACTCCACATCCAGAATGTGGTGGTAACGCATCGTCCTCCTCTGGAATTCTCAGATCTGATTGGCATCCATGTTGGCAGCTGTAAAAAAAGAGAAAGCCACACATTAGTTACATCATTGTGTGATACATCTACTTCTTCAAAATTAGCTTAAACAGCCCAAATCACAGTACAGATCATAGATTGTCCCTGAGGAGTTACATGCCAATACATCTCCTATATAACAGCACAGCAATGCTAAAAAAAAGTGTGTACCTACTTAATGATCTATGCCTCATTGTTCTGCCTTTAGTCACATAACAAATGCTGCAATTTGTCCACATGTGACAGGCCAACTAATGACTATCTTCTGGATGACAATCAAGGCCCACAAGATCTGTGATTTGTAAATGGAATTGCCAGGACGGTATGCAGTTGCTAATCATGAGGGGGTATCCTAGGTTGGAACAAATGAATGTTGGAATTACATGTCTGCCTTCTACACTGGGATCCTCACACCTAGGACCAGATGTAGCAAAGGTTTTTCCCCATTCTATGTCTATGGAAAAAAGTGTTTGTACATATGGCCCCTAGTTACACATATTTTATAAACCTAACCCTGTACCTCAGGGGGTGATGGACATGCAACACATGCTTTCAAACATCAAGGACAGCCAGGAAGCTGTGGACAGCTGACCATGGGTTTAGTCAGTCCACCACAGGTAAGGAGGGCTTCCAACTAGGAAAGAGACAAACATTAGACAATCACATCCACATTTATGTTCCTAATTGCGTACAATTGTCAACATCATTTGATCTCACTAATACCTTTTCAAAAACAAGCACATAGATGCAAGCACCCATCTGGGCTTGAGCTGCATGCACACCTATGACATTCTACTCAAGTGCCACATAAACGTAGCACAACATGTGGAGCTAGATGCTGCTAGGAAGTCAAACATACAGTCCTACATGTTCATTAGTTAACATGGAGACTCAAGTCTGTGGGAAATACTTCGGCATCACTGCTCTGTGTGACTCAGGGTATGACTTGCTGACTAAATCATGAAAATGGCTACCTTCAAAATTTTCATTGGCATAATTGTAGCAACAAATATCACCCTGTTCACCTTCCCATGCCTACAGCGCAGCACTAGCTTCCCAAAATATGACTCTCCGCCACTGATTGTCAAACTCAAATATGGAAAAAACAAGTCAAACTCCAATCAAGTCACATATCAGATCATGTGCCAGCACATCATACCTTGCTATGTGTCTGACACACAGGATTCAATCACACAACAGCTGCAAACATAACACAAAACTAACATATCAACACTTACTGGATATGTCTGGGTCCGCAAATCGAGCCACTTCTCCAATTGTGTAGGGGGCTGGTCCACCTGTAAATCATGGAAGGGTGAAATGTGCTCAATGTCTGCACACTGTACAACACTTGGAACAAAAACTTACTGTGTGTGACATTATATATGATAGACCAGCACCTCAGGCATGTTGACTCCCCAACAGACATACCACTGCAAACATGAATTTACCCTGTCACTCCAGTGAGTGATACACACATATATGCACACATGCAGTGGTCCTAACAATCACGTGGTGACAAATAGGATTACTCAATCGGGTGCAGATTTATTTATAGAGGGTATTCCATTTCTTAATTTGTTGTTATGAGAGACATGCAAAGCCACATTCCTGGTGCACTGCAATACCAGTCACTCAGGTATTGTGGCTTTGCATCAAGGGAAAATCAGTTACTGTGTGATGCTCATGTGGGTTGGGTTTAGTTCAGGAATTATTGTGCTTTCTATGGTCCATTATATGTGGGCCTGTGTTGTTTGTAGGTTACATATGCCACAGTGCCAGTGTACCCACAGCCGTATATGCCCCCTATGACACCATGATGGCAGGGATCCTGTATGTTGCTTAATGACAATGGTACGCTAAACGTGGATTGGCCATTTATCTAAATCAATACAACAAAGAAATATATGCTGTCTATTTTGATCATCCTTGACAGAATGCATGGGCACAGGTGTAGTCATTGCACTTGAAATGTGTTACTCATTGCCCTGTGTACCTATGTCAGGTATTGTAAATCACAGTTAGCCACATTCATCATCTTACATTTGCCAAGTGGATGATCTGTGGGTATACAACGAACTGACACTGTCCCCTAATTGAAACATGGTTTAGTAAATGTCCTACTGTGGCAATCTTGATGAGGTAGGTCTCAATTTGTATGCACCTTGGGAATGGCAGCAGTCACAGGAATGCTGGTCTTCTGATCTTAGCATACACCCATGTATGTGATAGCCTTCATACTGAGTTAACTATTGTACAAATGCTGCACTAGATCAGCAGGGGTATACCAAACGTAAACTAGCAAACTATTTCGTCACTTTATATGTATGATGGAAGCTGTCAGGGGTCCCTTGCACAACATCATGCAAATAAATAACTTGTGACCATGCATTCACCAAGTTCAGGTATCCCATGATGACCCTTTAACTTATGAGAATTGCATGGCTATGAAGTGACACAGATGGCAAATGCATCAGCTCTGTTCTAGCAATTGTGCCCAAGGCAAAATAAAACACATAGGAACAATGAACATAGGGCCAGTTATTTTTTTTTTCTTCAATGTGTAGCATTTGCTTCAGGTTTTTACGTGACAGCTATGGAAAGTAGCACCAAACATTTAGATTTTATCCCTTGTGCATTACTTTGGCATCCATTTCTAATTTAAATTACACACAAACCAAGTCAAAGTATCAGCGTAAGATATTACCAGAGGTTAGGAAGAACTTTGTACGTATGGCCATGAATACAGTTCAGACATGTATTCCAAATAATTGGGGACTACATTCATTCCTTGCTTTAGCATGTGAAATACATCTCATTCCTGGTACAGTCACAGACCATGAATAAAACATATGTTTGAGCCGCATTACTATCATCTATTGACGTTAAAGCAGCACTAATTGACAAGATCAAGTTGTGTTTTGTAAGTTTGTGCAGCTTTTGCGTCAATCCAATTACGGTAATGTGTAGCAAATATTGTACAAATCAGGGCCACTGCATATTTAACTTGCCTTCCACATGTCCCCAAACATTGCATGCAGCAGATCAACAAATCTGCTAATGTCACTACAGAGCATTTAAATGTTCACAGTCTGATTTGTACTCACCAACAGGGCCACCAATCACCACACCCAGGTGGTCCAGCAGGTCTTGCTCTCTGGCAATAAGGTCAGCCCAGCGATGCTTGAGTTGGTGGTCGTTGCGCTGGGTGTTGAATATTCTCTTCAGAAGGAACAGCACCTTGGACCACCTGAACCTCCTCGCCTCCGTGTGATACCCCTGTATCACCCTCCCACCAGCCTCTAACATCAGGGGGAGGAAGTGGCACACCAGCCAAATGAAAGCCCTCAACTCCTCCTCGCCCATTCTACCCAGACGTGTCCTTCCCAACATGACAAAAATAATAGGGGTAGAAAAGGGTAAAGAGGAAAATACAGGGAAAGGAAGGAGGAAAATTAAACTTAAATAACCCACAAACAGCCCAACAATACCCCAACTAACAATACCCACTACACACTCCCACCAGCACAAAGACAAAATCAGACACAAAAAATGACAACTACACACTTACACTGGTTCACTGAGACAATTACAAAAACAACAGATGACAATTGGAATGCACACAGGAGACAAAAGGACAATTTGGACAGACAAAACTCTCAGCACAGCCACACAGTCTAGGAGAATCACAGACTGCAAAGTGAAAGTTAAAGTCACCCACTGTACCATTTCTGTAAACAGGATATCCTATTACATCATTTCCTGTCTCAAATGCGGTGAGTTTTTATTATGATGCGTGAAAATTTGATGACGCTTATGGGCTTTGCGTCAAAAGATTTTGACGCAAATGCTTCAAAATTTCCCCGCATTCAGAGATCAATATATTTTTCATGGATAATCAATTTCATGGGGTGCAGTGTTGGAATTATCGCTAGGGACCAATGGATGTATAATGGCTGTGAGCATCATTTTTCAACGCATAAGTGGCAACATTTGATGCATATGTGTCTTTTTTAACACATTTGCGTCAAAATATCTGTCTTTAACTGTGTTTGTGTCATTTTTCTCACTTTTAACATACACGAAAGCTGTAACTATACAGAGGTAGGCTGTTAGGGCCTGCATTGTGGGTTTCAGTGTTTGGGCACATGTGGCAGACTACACTACTGTGGACCATAATTCTCATGTTGTTGTGCTGGATTACCACTCTTAACTGACTCAGCTGCAACCCAAACATTTGGAATAAAACTTGGTATTCCCTAGTTTGAGCAGGTGGAGCGTCAATAGAGGATAGCAAGGCTAGGCAACTTAATACATTCACTCATTGTCTGTGTGTTTATGTCTGTGAATTGGCTATTTCAATTGTTGTTGTGCCTCTGTGTGAACGTCACAAGACGTGTTTTGAATAATGTGCTTGTATGCATGTGTAGTAAATGTGGATAACCATCAGATGCCATTCATTGTGGTACATCAGTCAGGATATGTGTTTGTCAGACCCGTAGCATCTAATGCTGTGTGAACTTCCCTAACTTTGGGAACAAAACATCTCCCACGACAAACTATGCACAGGATAGATAGAGGACGGTTGATAATGGCAATGTTACAAGCGTAAGCCATCACATGTTTGAGTGTTGGATACCACTTCCTGGTCACTTGTTTGTATACTACCCATGAGTCAGGCATTTGAACATGCTGGGTAGGTAAAGTGTTTGTGACACAGAGTCCCAAAACCAATCCAAAAATGTTATGTTACACCACAGTTTGAGTCATATAAATGACCTATGTTTCTCCTGTGGCAGTGGAGGACCAGCAGACCATGCTACATGTGTTCACATATTTCCAATGGTTCATTGAACAAAGGTGTCCAGTTCAAGTGTGTGGCCATGTGTACGCTGTGTCAGTATTGGCCTCCATGTTGTCACAGTTACGTGCAGGTCTAGTCATGAGTCTGTGGAGCCATTCCCTGCATTAACAGAGTATCCTTCAAAGCAGAATTGACCTAAAGCCAAAGATAAATTGACAACACACATGGGGATAGTCCAGCTATGGCACTGCAGAACTTTTATGAGGCTGACAACAGGGCAACCTTGGTGGCCACAAAAACTTTATGGATCAGTATTATGAAACAGGCAGGTTTCATCACAACATTTGTACACAGGGTGGTCTCTAAAATGCCCACTGCAACAGGGAACATCAATGCCTCTGTGCTGATTAATCTCACAGCTAGTAACCACACAAGCACCATCAATAGGTTGCGGCCAATGTAAATCTGTGTGTGGACTGTCAGGGCACAAACATGTTTTGTCCTTTCATACACATTAGCAAACGTTGTTTGTTGTGCTGGAGGCACCCTACCAAATCCACGCATACAGCCATAGTACACTGTCACTGTTTGTCACTCATGAATACATGAAACCCAGACAAGGGATGGGGACTGGATTAGGCTATTTGAATACATGTCCCAGACCATAATACGATAAGTAAACTGATTACATTATACAATCTATTTGAGGATTCATCGTAGACCTACCAGACAAGATACCCCATGGGAAAAGAGAGGGCATGGAAAGCAACTATGAGACCAATGTAGCCACAGGGAACCTCTGTGGTTAATGCAAAGACAGGAACGAGTCAGGCTAACAGGATGCAGGCTCTGTCAGGAACAAACATGAACAAGGCAAATACACAGTGAGCAGACTCTGACTGGGAAAAGCTGGAACAACACTGTGGGAACTAAAAACTGTATTTGTGCTGTGGGCTGCAACGTTACACAATCCCCCAAGGGCTCTGTTACACAAGTGATTTATACGCCAATGCACAACAAGGATATTCAGAAAATGGCTGCTTCTAAGACGTTCCAGGCAGCAGCAATGGCAGTGCAGGTTCAAATGGCTGGTCTGCATGGAAGTGTTCACAGGTGTGTGCAGCTTCAGTCTCTCACAGGTCCTGTAGTTGAGAATCAAGTTCAAAGGGCCAACAGGACCTTTCACATGGGAAGCAATGGACAGGTGATTACAGATCCTACCAACTAACAGGCAGTGCATTATTGGACCTAACGTCCATGCAGACTGATGAACTATGACTATGGCATGCCATACTGAAGAGGGAAGCACACAGGAGTCAGAATGGGAGTCTGGGTGTGTGTAGATGAAGGTTATCGGGTTACAGAGAGTCCATTTACAGGGCCCCTCAGAGAAGGGTGGGCAGAGACTGAAAACATGGCAGTGGCAGGACTTATTACCTGGGATGGACTGCGGAGGGCATGTCTTGTGAGCAATGCTTGTCAACCCTGGGGCACTCGTGCTATCAATTTTCAGCATAGTTGGACTCCTTGTCACACATGCTCCTTGCAAAGATAGCTGATGTCACACTTACTGCTGTCAAGGGTCTGGTCACACATTCCTGTTACCAATGCAATAGCACATCCAGTGCCTCATGTATGAAACACTTTTTTACCTTATGATTGATGGTGTCTTAGTTGTGTGTCATGTGCTGCAATGAACCATGTTGGCAACATGGATGTGTGTCATAGCTGTGGTCCTCTGATTTTTCCCTTCACAATTGAAATAGACAGGACATATGTCATTTCCACTGTGTGTGATGTGGGGTGTACATTCATACCCATCAAATGTGATGTTGTTTTTTTCAATATCCTAATCTGTATTTCTGCAATGCTCCATGAGGCTAAACTCTGATTATGACTCCTAGGGATCGGGTGATGCATACAAATTTACCCAGAGCATGATTGAGTGATGAAGTGAGGTGTTTAATGACATATGGTAAGAAAGTGGTGATGGTGACTATAGTTCGAAGAAGTTTTGTACAATGTGCTGTCTCCGATGCAATCCTGCTGCAGTGTTTGGATGGTCCCCCTCATGTTGACAAACAGCATCCTCCTCTTCCTCCTCTTCAGGCATTTGTGGATCTGGTTCATAGAGGGGAATCTTCCTCCTCACACAAATGTTGTGCAGGATGGCACAGGTCAAAATTATTTTGCAGACCATTTCAGGTGAATATAAGAGGCTGCCTCCGGTGATGTTGAGGCACCTGAATCTTGACTTCAGGATGCCAAAGGTCCTCTCCACTATGGTGCGCGTCCTCCGATGTGCCTCATTATAGGCACGCTCTGCTGCTGTGCTTGGGTTGGCAAATGGGGTCATGATCCATGGCTGGATCCCATAACCCTGATCAGCTGAAACAGAAAATGAGTCTAATTATATTTGGATGTTGGTTGCACCTTGATTATCACTTTGCATGGCAGTTGTTATCTTGTGTCATCTGTGACTCATCTGTGTTTGTGTTATTGTGTAGGATCCCAGGCTTCCAGGATGTTCTTTCAGCATTGGGTTGTTTATTTATCTAAACTGGTTTTATGCTGATTGACCTGATATCAGTGGTATATTTGTAAACTTGCAGTTCATTGTGTATCTCCCATGCATTATGTCATGTGAAAGAAGTGTCCATGTGCCTTCACTGGAGGTGACATGACACTTCCACACACAGAATCAATTCCACTGTGGTGGTAACACGGTTGCACTATATGGCCAGAAAATCCCATCCATTTCAACATATGTTATAGCATGTGAAAAACACAGTGAGGCCTTTTGATTTGGCTAGGTGACAATGTACAACACTTCTCCATACGTTTGCAGCACTGAAGTGTTCACAATTGACAATGCACAAATATCCCATGTGTGACTTGTTCTATGCAAACCTATATTTGGTGCCCTCACCGAGTTGGCTCATGTGCAAACATGTACCTACACTACTCAACCTGGTCCAGGTAAGCTGGCTAACTTGGTTATGGGGGTGAAGGTTTAAGTGTCAGAAGGTCCATGTGCCTGTACATCTGTTCTGTATATGGGGAATTGTCTCAATCCGTATGTGTAGCAGTGTGCACTTTGCGGTATTGTCACATCAATATGTGTTCTTAACACAGTCCACTTGCTTATTGGTAGTGGGCAATGTCACCCCAGGAGTAATGTGAGATGTTGGTACTGCCTCAATGATTCCATGTCACCTTCAGTCAGCATCATCATGCTATGTGTCTAATAGTGTTTGTCCTGCAGCGAAACACATTACACACCCCTTACACAGTACGTATTGCTTGGAAGGGTGTGTGATTGAGTGTTATTGATGTGATATTGGAAGATTCATCTTCTAAGTTGTACTACCAGTTAAGGCCATGCCATTGTCTCTGTGTGGTTTTAAATTGGTCCCTGGTGGCTCTGGCATTGCATCTGTTGTGATTTGCATCTGCCATTTGTCCATAGGTGTGTATCCCATTGGGTCAGGATTTCAAACATGACTAGCAGTGTCACAACCTCAGTGTCTTCCTGACCACGTGTCCATGTAGTGATGTATGTGTTGCATGTCCTACAGGGTTGCTGTGCAGTGTGTATATAACTAGGTTTCTGTACTTACCAACAAGTAGGCCATTTCGATATCGTCCATCCTGGAAGTGTTGGCTGATGGTGCAGTGGCAGAAGATGAATGAATCATGTACCTTCCCAGGATACTTTGCCACGATGTTGGTGATCAATTCCCGGTGATCCACAATGGCCTGCACATTGATGGAGTGTGTGTGCTTTCTGTTATGGTATAGATGCTCTGTTGCAGCAGGTGTCACAATCCGTACATGTGTGCAGTCAATGGCACCAAGCACATGCGGGAAGCCATGAATTTGATAAAACCCCTGTTTGGTCTCCTGCTGCTTCTGCTGTGTGTTGGAGAAGCTGATGTGGCGGGGTGTGAGGGAGATGAAGGCATCCAATACCTTGGGTAGGAAGGCAGAGAATGAGAGCTGTGAGATCCCGGCAACCAGGGCACCAGTTGTTTGAAAAGAGCCACTTGCCAACATGTGGAGGACAGCTAGCAGCTTGGTCTCTGGTGGAATGATGTGGGGTGTCTGCAAGCTGGGTGCCAACTGTGGCTCAATGTGGCGCAGCAGCTGCTGTATGGTTTGCCAGTTTAGTCTGTACCTCTGGATGATGTCATGTTCCCTGAGGCCCCGAAGGGTTGTCCTGGTCCGGAATATCCTCTCCTGCCTTCTGCGTTGCCCTTGGGGTCCCTGCTGGTGTGGTGGAAGCTGCTGCTGTTGGTCCTGTGGTCTGCGTCTTTGTGCATGCTGGGTGAATAGCACCTCCATGTCTTCCTTCTGGAGCTCTGATGTTGCTTCTGTGTGTTTTCCTTAAGTACTGGTGTGTTTGCCCCATTGTAACGCCTGCCCTGACCCAGGAGTTATTTTTTTACGCAAATCGGGTTGTGTGTCATTTTTCGACACCGCCTACCAGCCGTACAGGATTTTTGCGTGGTTGGATAAATATGGCGCACAGGTGTTTAAGTCATTTTTTGGACGGGAATGCCTAACTTTTTTTTTTTTGTCCTCATACATCCCGGGCCATCAGAACTACTCCATATTGCCCCGGTAATGTTCACACTTCCTAGAGAAGTCTGGTGCCAGGGAAAATAGTGCTCTCTCTCATTCAGCCTTAGACCGCAGTATTTGTCAAAGGCACAAGAGTAGATACGTTTGCAATCATAGGACAGATATCAACAAATACAAATAGTGCATTATACTAACGTTTTATGCCACTCCCACAAATGTGACCACATCTTAATTTTGTCCTCCTTATTTGATTTACTTGCTCGCACATCCAATTTTGAAATTCCCATCAAGGTATTAAGCCAATCTAAATAAGAGGGAGGCGAGGGAGCCATCCATTTCCTACAGATCTCCCTCCTGGCCAAAAGTATTGCATAGAAAAGTATTGATCTTGTTTCTTTATTCACTACTTCATCCTCTTCTAGTACCATAAAAATGACTAAAGATAAGGTTGGATAGATATTTTGCCGAGTGATACTTGAGAGAGATATACATACTTTTTGCCAAAAGGCTAACACCACTGGACAGCCCAAAAACATGTGCGTATCAGAAGCACCTGACAAACCACATTTTGCACAAGTCACTTCTTCTCCTCCCCTAATCTTGGAAAGCCTCTTAGGGGAGAAGAAAGTCCTATGCAATGTTCCTTCTCAATGATGCAGGTTTTACTATTTTAAACGCCCTTTGCATTGATGACTCCCACCATTTCTGCACCTGAACCTGCCTTAAAGGGAACTCCTCCCCCCAAAGGGCAATCGGTAATCCAAAATCACCCTCTAGAACATCCAAGATCCCCCAATACCATTTTGAAACTTTTTGTAAACGTGCATAATTCATTATCAAAGTGTCCTTTAATAGATCCGCAGACCCAAACATAATTGTGGGCTCACATGCCCAATTCCTCAATTGTACACACTTTAATCTAGAGAGGGATCCCTCTGTTATTTCCAAAAGCTCAGCCCAAGATAACAAAGTCCCTCCCCTAATCAGATCCCCCCAAACTTCAAGTCCTGCCCTTTTAAGAGGCCGAGCCAATACATCTGTTAAACATTCAGGGGTACCTGGAGAATCCTAAACAGGAGTCCTCAAACTATAATAATCTATTTTAGCCACTCTGCGGACCTCAAACCTTACCTTGGCGGCATCTTGTAGTATTTTCAATTTCACTTTCTTAAAAAACTTGGGATCACCACACTTATACAAAAGGTTCTTTGTTGCACCCTTTTCGGTGGCCACCATAGAATTAAACATTGTACCCACTACTGACAAATCCAGGGAGGAGAACAACATCCTAACATTCTTAATATGGAATGCCCACGCATAATATTGAATATCAGGAAGCGTCAGACCACCCTTCTCCCTTGTTCTACGTAATTTCTTCCAAGCTATCCTGGGACCCTTGTGCGCCCAAATAAAAGTATTGATTTTCTGTTGGAGCATAACCCAAAACTTTTTATCAATATATAGAGGGATAAAATTACAAAGAAGATTCAACTTAGGTAGTATTTTAATTTCTACCAAATTGACCCTCCCGATAAGTGTAAGAGGCAGATGGAGCCAACCTAGCATTAATTTACTACACTCTGTTATAACAGACCTAATGTTTATCACGGGGATTCGTTTAAAATCATGAACAATTGTTAAACCTAGATATCTCATACAGTTAGTAGTACGCCAATTTGCACTCTTCAAATTCCAGACCATAATATCGGTCTTATCCGAATTAATGCAGTAGCCTGAAATCTTGCCAAAGCCTTCTGTAATATCTAACAGAATAGGCATCGCTGTCAACAAGTCAGAGGTATAAATCAAAAGATCATCAGCAAACAGGGCAACTTTCTTCACCCAACCCTTACTCCTAAAAGGGAGAATTCTAACATCCTGCCTGATTCTCCTGGCCAGAGGTTCTATGTACAGGTTGAACAACAAAGGGGAAAGAGGACAGCCATGTCGAGTACCCCTGGTGATCCAAAATGGGTCTGTTAACCTACCGTTAACCAACAACCTAGCCTTGGGTGCCTGGTAGATAGATCCTATTACATGACAGAATTTCTGCCCCAAATTACTACGATCGAGAATCCTATGCAAATATTTCCAGTTTACTCTGTCAAAGCCTTTCATTGCATCTACGGCTATAACAGCCAAAGGATCTTGAAATGTGGCTGCTAAGTCAATGGCCCCTACTAAGGTAAATGTCTACTCATGTAAAAATCTATTCCTAATAAATCCTCTCTGGTCAGAATGAACCAAATCACTCACCACAATACTTAACCTGTTTGCCAATATCTTAGCGAACAGCTTATAGTTGCTATTAACCACAGAAATTGGTCTATAAGACTCACACTTCAGAGGGGATTTTCCAGGTTTTAAAATGAGCAAGATAGTAGCATCCTGCCATGAAACTGGGAAGGAAACTCCTCCCTCAAAAAGGGGCCTTACCACTTTTACTTTCTTTTAACACCGCTCTTATTTCCCCCTCCGTAATAGGTCTGGATAAATAATTCTGTTTACTCTCCAAGAGGCGGGGGTCATCCCTTTCCAACCATTCATCGATCATTCCCTCACTCACCTCTCTCTCCTCCATATAAAGTTCAGAGAAATCTTATGGAAGGTCTCTCCTATAGCCTCAAAAAAGTTACCCTCGCCCCTGACTGCGTATCCACCAATTCCTTGACCATATTGCTTGTCTGATCATTTTTGCTCTTCCAAGACAATAATTTTCTCATGCTTTCTCCATGTTCACATTTATTTTGCTCCCTTGCCTCCCATCGATTCGTAACCCTGACTTGTACAATGGATTCCAACTGTGATGTTAGCTGGGAAATCCTATTCCTCAAATACACCTCATCCCCACCCATATCATAAAAAGTATTAAATAACGCAATTTGCTGTTCCAAATGTTTCACTTCTTCCCTGTACATCTTATTCCTATAACTCGCTAGGCTTATGATTTTACCCCTCATTACTGCTTTAAAAGTGTCCCATACGACCGTTCTTGATGCAGACCGTTGAATCAATCTAAAAAAATCCTCAGACTCCTTACGGAGAACACAAATCACCTCCTCCTCCAATAAAAGAGTCCGATCAAAGGTCCATTTCACCCTGTCTACCCCATGGGGACAACTCAATCTTAACATCACTGCTGCGTGGTCTGATAAGTGAGCAGGTGCATAAGCTATGGTCTCCCCCAAATCACAAATAGTATAGTCAATTAAGAAGTAATCAGTTTGTGACTCATGACCATACTTTCAATTATGAAATGAGAATTCCTGCTTTTGCCCTGCTCTCTGCCTCCACAAATCACACAACCTAAAATCTTTCATCATTAACGTTAAATATTGCTGGGACTAGGAGTGCCAACCGACCTAGATTTTTCTGACCTATCGAGCCTTTTATCTAAAATCACACTGAAATCACCCACCATATTAACTGGATGTGCAAAACTCAAAAAGTGGGAAAAACCTCTCTAAGAGGCTCTAAATCGGCACAATTAGGACCGTAATACCCTACTAAAGTAAAAGCCCTACTGCTGAGCTGCAACCTGAGTATAATCCATCTCCCTAGTTTATCTGTTATCACCTTAGATAGAGTTACATTCAACTGACGCTTCACCAAAATTGCCACTCCCTTTGTGTTAAAATTATGATCAGTGATAACAAAGTCTCCTATCCAGTATTGTGATCTGATCAAAGTTACACTCTCATCTTTAGTTAAGTGTGTTTCCTGTAAGAGTATAATATGGGCTGATGAATCCCTAAGAAACTGCAAGATTCTTCTTGCTCTAGCTTTCACAAGGAACCCATTAACATTCCATGACATCAATTGGACTGAACTTTTCCTATCTCCCTGGACCCCTTGATTGTTATCCAGGTAGAAATAAACCAGAGGTGTAAATATGTATGAGGTGTATGAGGTTATTTTTACTTTGTTCCCCGCATGCTTCCCCCTTGGTGCACCCCTACACCCCCCTATTGTGCCCATCCGCCCCCTCCTTGGGAGAACCCCCATCTTTATTACTCAACCCATTGGCCCAATTCAGAATGCCAGGATCTCCCCGGCTTCCTTAAATCATATTCCCCTTTCTTATTGCATCTAAAAGATCATCCGCTGCAGCAGGATCCCTGATGTTATACATTTTGTTATCAAACATCACAGGCAAATTTGCAGGAAAATTCAGTCGAGCTACTGCTCCCAAATTTTTTAATCCCTCTAGGCGTTTTCCTAGCTCCCATTGCCTATTCAATGTTATCCTAGAGAGGTCAGACCTAATTTCAAATTTCATTTCACCACTACCCAGGGATCCAAGGTCTAAAGCCTTTGTAAGAATTTTCTCTTTCAAAAGATAAGTCTGAAAATTCACCAAAATCCTCTGTGGCTTCTTAATGTTTGCATTTCTCCTAAAGGGATCCCAGTGAATTCTCTGAATATCCTTAGAGATCTCAATCTCAGTCTCATCAATAGGGATTACCTTTTTAATAACAGTAACTATATACTTTTTTAGATAGGAGTCTTCTATGCCTTCCGGAATATTAAAAATTCTGAGATTATTCCTTCTAGAGTTATTTTCTAGATGTTCCAATTTCTCCTGCAAATCCTTTTCCGACCCTTTTAACAATTAGATCTCTTCCTTGTTTCTCCTCAGATCCTCTCTCAAAGTCTCGACCAACTCCTCAAGGGCCTGAGTCCTAAGTGCCAACAATTCTTTTTTTTTCGAGTAACTCACAAGCTGACCTTATTTCCACTTGATTCGCCTCTGAGATTGAGAACCCCTTTTTTATACTCTCCGTCAGTGAAACCAGGATACTCTGCAATGTATTAGGCTGTGAAGTTATAATTTGAGTTTGAGTATCGGGCAAATGTAAAAGCTCTACAGGTCTGGCTTCTGCCAGGCAATGCGAAGCTTCCTTTGTCCCATTCCCCACAATTTCCTTCTGGAACACAGGGGATAAAACAGAGGGTACATTAGATGGTAAGTCTACTAAGGGAACGCCTACCTTGCATGCCATTAACGCAAGGCGGTTTCACACACCCAGAAAATTACGCACACAGAGATATTTTGACGTTAGCGGGGTCTAGCATCAAAATATAAATATGGTGTTAGCTTTGTGCCGGATTTTAGTTAAAAAAATGACGCAAATCTGGCGCAGAGTATAAATATGCCCCTGAATCTTAGTAAATTGCGAGTTTTGTTTACTCTGTGGGTGATTAGTCTGACATGCACTACATTCTCCATGCTACACTTGGCCCAGTGAGTTCCCATCTTCTACCGTACTGATGGAAAATTGTCAGAAGGGCAATTGTTGAGAAACTAGCTTTGAGGCTTGACTACATGGCTCAGAGGTTTTTGTCTGGCCTGAAAGTCACAGAATCAATCCACAGCAGGACTTACTGAAACTGCAGCCTTCACAGGTTGTTAAAATGCAGTGAAGTGGTTATTATCAATATTGAGGTATGCTGCCCTCTCACCCACACAATTACAGCAGTTCCACTGGGTTTGTTTGATTAGTCACTACATTATCACATGAGAAACAATGTTCCAGCAACTGTTGCACCATTTAATACATGTTCAGTGGGATTTAATATTTTCATGATGAGCTGTTTTTCACCGCTGAGGGCCTTTGAAGGAAGTTAATGACTTGAATTGTTTCACCCCCAGATTACTGGCTGACAGTTAAGGGGTTTTCTCCTCATCATTATGCATTTTTACAATAATCCCTTCAATGCAGAGGGAACAGATCTGATCTGTTCTCTAGATAAAGATCTTGAAAGTATGTGTGCCAAAAAAAGGTTTGGAAATGTATATCCTATGGGGCGGTGATTTTAAGGCACATTCTTGCCCTCTGTCAACAATGGAAGTGTGTGCGTTTTTAGATTTAGATGAAACAGGTCAAAGTATTTTATGTGTGATGTATATGGGAGGCAATATTATTTTTTACGAAGAACAATTTGCGTTTACTAATGAGATTAGCGTTAACCGTAGACCATCTGACTGAGGGGAAGGGAGTACCATTGATTACATTTTGACAACAAAAAACTTACATTCTTTTTTATATAATTTTAGAAGACGTGTTCAGTGTATTAATAATCATACCCCTCTCAGTAGTGATATCATAATGAATTAATCAATCAATCAGAATTTGTAAAGTGCACTACTCACCCGTGAGGGTCTCGATGCGCTGAGGAGGGGAGAGGGGAGAAGGGGAAGGGGGAAGTGCTGCTACAGCTCAAACAGCCAGGTCTTGAGAAGTTTCCTGAAGGTAAGGAGGTCTTTGGTCTGGCGCAGGTGGGTGGGAAGTGTGTTCCACATTTTGGTGGCGAGGTGCGAGAATGATCTACCGCCGGTGTAGTTCTGCGGATACGTGGGAAAGTTGCGAGGTCGGTGGAGTGAAGATGCTGGGTCGGGGTGTAGAAGGAGAGACGTCTGTTGAGGTATTCTGGTCTGGTGTTGTGCTGTGCTTTGTGAGCGTGGGTGAGGAGTTTGAAGGTGATTCTCTTGTTGACTGTGGGACAGTGCAGATTTTTCAGGTGGTCTTTGGCGGGGGATGTCCAGGATGAGGCGTGCAGAGGTGTTCTGGATGCGTTGCAGCCTGTTCTGGAGTTTGGCCATGGTTCCTACGTATAGGGCACTGCCGTAGTCCAGCTTGCTGTTTACAAGGTCTTGGGTGACTGTTCTTATGGTTTGGGTGGGTATCCATTTGTAGATCTTTCGGAGCATGCCGAGGGTGTTGAAGCAGGAGGAGGAGATGGCGTTGACTTGCTGGGTCATGGATAGTGAGTGGTCCAAAATGAATCCTAGGTTGCGTGCGTGGTCAGTGGGAGTCGAAGTGGTTCTGAGAGTGGCAGTCCACCAGGAGTCATCCCATGTGGAGGGGGTAGAGCCGAAGATGAGGACTTCCATCTTGTTGGAATTGAGTTTGAGGCAGCTGTTATTCATACATTCGGGGATGGCCTTCATTCCTTCATGGAGGTAGGTCTTGGCGGAGTCCTTGGTGAGGGAGAGGATCAGCTGGGTGTCGTCGGCATATGAAATGATGTTGAGGTTGTGGGATTGTGCGATGCGAGGCAATATAGACGTTGAAGAGGGTCAGGCTGAGAGGTGAACCCTGGGGTACGCTGCAGATGATTTCGGTGGCCTCCGAGCGGAATGGGGGGAAGCAGACTCTCCGGGTTCTGCCGGTGAGAAATGCGGTGGCCCAGTCCAGGGCTCTATCGCAGATTCCAGCATTGCTGAGGCATGAGCGTAGGGTGTGGTGGCAGACGGTGTTGAATGCGTGATGAGAGGATGAACTGTGATGAGAGGATAACAATCACAGGTCATGTGGTGGATATAGCAATGATAAGATCAAACGAACTGGGCTGAAGTGGAATAGGGTTCATCCTGAGGTGTTCATATCCAAGTTAATGGGGGGGGGGGAAACAAAATGCACTTCAGGTTCTGTCTAGATGAGATAGCTGATGATCGTGAAATGAAGTGTGCCTTAAATGAGATCTCTAGGTGTGTCAAAGAATAGCTAACAAGAACTTAGTGGGGTAGCATCTCTATATATACTGGCTGGTTTGATAATAATTGTGCCAGGGCACATAAAGCTCTGAGGAAGGCCCTCAATAAGACTGTTAGAAGCTGCTGTCTGTAGACGGCCATACAAAAAACTTACTGAAAGAGAAGAAAGTCATTAAGGAGGAGGCCTGGGCAGCATTGATCGAGGCTACTAAGTTGAAGGATAGTACAGCTTTTTGTCAGGTGATCAATAAACCCTAATTTAGGGAGGTGAACTCCCCGTTAATTGATGTCGCAAATTCATCTAACAAGAAATGTAAAGAGGGTTGCCAATTTCAGTAGTACCACTCAGATCCCTGCATAGACATAGTGGGCTATGACAAGGAGTTGGGGGATCAGTAAATCCCCCCACTATAGACGGTGCCATTAGAATTGTCATTAGCAGTTACTACCGCAATTGTTAACAGCAGAAGTTGGAAAGCACTTGGCCTCAGAGAATCCTTGTAGATCTTTTTAAGGCCAACATATATTTATGGGGTTCCCTTCTCATTGTTGTCGCAAGATTAGTTTATAGGTCTCGTAAATTAGACACCTGGTCAAAATCTTTGATTGTCCAAATATATAAAAGTGAAATTGTGAGGACCCTAAATTTTATCACCCGATTTCCTTATTGGATTCTCTGGCTAAGGTAATGTGGAAACTATTGCTTGCTAGGCTAGAATTGTGCTCTGAGAATCACCATCAGATCTCTGATATTCAATACAGGTTCTGGAAGGGAATCAGGACTGTAAAGTAATATCTGGCCCTTCAACTACTCATTGGTAAATGTACGATGGTGAAGAGGAGGCATCTCTATATGGTCTTTAAGGACTTGCTAAGCGCCTTTGACTGTAGTATTGAAAGTCTTCTTTCTAATTCTATTTTGCCAATTAGAAATGGTTTACAACACTACCTGGAGTATGTAACCGCCAGTCAACATAGGTTGTGGTAACCAGAGTAAGGTGCAATGTGGTGCTTCACCTGGTGACGTTCCTGAGGCGGACGGTTAGTCTCGAATGTTAGCTAATTGTCCCTGCAATGGACTCGATGCAGTTTTTATTCTTCTGCAAATGTTATGATATGACAAAAAGAACTATTAATCCCGTGTTACAAAAATGCAACCTCAGACAATGGAGATCAGGTGTGGTGTTGCTCCAGCAATTACGCACAGTAGAACTGCGTGCTGCCGTCTCAGGTTTTATCTGGCAGATGATACACATGCAAGAGTTTAGGGGAACTGTAAATGGGTGAATTCTTTCGTTCACTCTCATTATGATTGTTATCTGATTGTGATTTTCATTACTATGTTCAGAATCTTAGATCAGTTACTTACTGTTTAGTCGAGATGAAATTATTTAGTGCCACGCCGTGTGTCAGACACCTCTTTAGATGATTAATCGTGTCAGAACAGGCTGCAATTCTGTTAGTGTGATGTGATTGAATAATTTTAAGCATTCTACCTGTGTGTTTTTAACTTCAAACCAAATCATTGTTTGCTCACTGACTAGCAGTTAACTTAGAGTCAGTGCACGGAGTGACCGGAATATGGTAAGAAATAGATGAATGGGGGCATTCTGGTCTATGGTTATTCGCTTGCCAATTTATTAAGAATGCATCATTAATTTGTTCTAATGAAATTGTAAAAATGATCCTTAGGGACTCATTCTGATGAAGAAGTACAATGCATTAAAAAAGGACGGAGTAAGGGTTCTATTGTGGTGTTGTAAATGTTCAATGGCACGTTATCAGCTTCTTTTTTCATCTCAAATCTTGACAGACATTTGGCAGTTTTTTTGTGAGGTTGAAAACACTGAATTGCGTCATCTTTCTCTAGTTCACTATTAGTATCAAGGGCATTGTTAGAATCAATATCAGTATTTAAATCAATTGTACCATTTGAAGCTATGTGTTGAACCAGTTTCTTACCTCCAGGTTTGTGAGGCTTAACGTGGCTCCAAAGTGCCATCACTTTGTGGACTTGAACGGCTAGTAATAGGTCCGACAGAATTTGAAATCAAAATTGAGTATTTGATTAAAAAAATGATCTTTTCATTAGAAACGTTTCGTTTTTTAATATGCTTTATTTATTAATGTGTTGGTTTTATAAAGCGCAAAACCACCAACGGGGCATCCTGTGCTAAACCAAAGGCCAAGTAACTGACAAGCAACACAAGAGCAAGAGAACAATCACATCCACCAAGTTTCCAAAGCCTTCCTGTGAGGTGGTCAGAAGTAATATGCAGCTGGTGCGGTAGTGAATTCCAGGGTTTATCAACTTGGAACCCAAAGGAGAGGCACCCAATTGTTATTTATAAATGATTGGACATGGCCGATCGACAGGAAGTGGCACATTTTAAGGAAAGAGGAGGCTGGAAGACTTAAGTAGTCTAGAATGAAAACTAGGACTTTTACAGTAGACTACATCACGGCAAACAACACAATTTTAAACTATGCTTTTCTCAAATTTTTAACAGGAGTTTCGGACTCGCCCATCATTGCTGAAGTAAAACTATTGTGTGGACTGTGTTTCACCTTTGGAGCCACGGTCCTGCTAGTTCAAGGAAATAAGGTCTTGGAAAAAGAAAGAGTCTCTATTACAAATGTTTACATTTTGAGTTGTCTATATGAACGTGTTAGTAGTGCTTGAATATTCCATCCTCTTTTTCCACAACGTTAATTGGCAAATGTTCCCACTATCAAAACAATTATCAACCTCACTATAACTTTCTTGGGGCATTGAATCCAAACACCAGAATGTCTGATGCTGAAGCCACTGTAAAGCACAAGGGGTGTCAGAGGAGAAAAATAGCTGTTTGCCACTTCAGTTAAACTATGGAATCCTAAATACACCAAAGTTGTGCATGAGAGCTAGAAAAAATGAACTTTACCCTCAGTCGATTTTTGCTCCATTTGGGAAACGTGTAGTTAAGAAAAGCTGGGTGAAGCAAGTGCAACATGATTGGAAGGGCACGCACCACGGCCAAAGGAAGAAGCACAGATGCCACTCATTCCCCTAGGCCAGACATGGAACCCGAGCAGCTGTCGAACTATTGAAAAAGGCATTTGGCCATGAGCCGTGGATAGCAGACTCTCACTTCCAATTCTCACGAATCTAAATTAGAAACTGTAGCGAATACAAACCCATTTTAAACAGGAGCATGACTTTTGGCTATGGCCCTAAAGAGTGGGATGATAAGCTTGTGTCCCCTTGATATCCAAGGTATCGGTCCCGAAGAAGACCTGCTGAAACTTTGGGAGCAATCAGAACATATATTGAGAACATATTCAGTTTTTGGTGAAGCTTCGCTCGATTTTCAGAGAAATAGCTCAAGGTACCAAGTGTACTAAATAAACAAGTCGTGCCTTGGTGGCCACTTCTTAAAGGACTTCCCCAAATGCAGCCTTTGAACACATAGTTCAAAGCCACTGCAAGACAAAAAAATGATGCTATATGACCTTGTGGAACTCGGTTTGGCTACAGCATCTAGTCTTGCCCGCTAAAGAATTTTGAGTTCTAAAAAGTTTCTAAGCACATTGGAAAAATATTGATTAAGATAAGCTGCTCACCCTTACCCTACCCAACCCTCGCTTAATCGTGAGTTGGCTGCAAAGATTGCCTAAGTGTCAGTAAAGAACTCGGGCAGAGATAACCTACAGCTCAAACCCAATCCCTTTGGAACTTGCTTGAAGGTGCCTGCTGTGTGCTCGGATGAATGAAGCTTGACCTGCTTGTGCAGGGACCCCAGTTAAACAGTACTTTTACCTGGGGTGCTCTGCTATACAGGGAGTGCAGAATTATTAGGCAAGTTGTATTTTTGAGGATTAATTTTATTATTGAACAACAACCATGTTCTCAATGAACCCAAAAAACTCATTAATATCAAAGCTGAATATTTTTGGAAGTAGTTTTTAGTTTGTTTTTAGTTTTAGCTATGTTAGGGGGATATCTGTGTGTGCAGGTGACTATTACTGTGCATAATTATTAGGCAACTTAACAAAAAAAAATATATACCCATTTCAATTATTTATTATTACCAGTCAAACCAATATAACATCTCAACATTCACAAATATACATTTCTGACATTCAAAAACAAAACAAAAACAAATCAGTGACCAATATAGCCACCTTTCTTTGCAAGGACACTCAAAAGCCTGCCATCCATGGATTCTGTCAGTGTTTTGATCTGTTCACCATCAACATTGTGTGCAGCAGCAACCACAGCCTCCCAGACACTGTTCAGAGAGGTGTACTGTTTTCCCTCCTTGTAAATCTCACATTTGATGATGGACCACAGGTTCTCAATGGGGTTCAGATCAGGTGAACAAGGAGGCTGTTAGAAATGGGGTTTTTGGTTGGCAGTCAGGTTACCTCCTGTCCAAGCAAAAGCCCTCACTCTAGTCAGGGTAAGTCACACACTATCCAAGATTATCCTGTGCCCACCCTCTGGTAGCTTGGCACGAGCAGTCAGGCTTAACTTAGAAGGCAATGTGTAAAGTATTTGTGCAATAAATCATACAATACCACCATATAGCACCACAAAACTACACCACACAGTGTTTAGAAAAATATATAATATTTATCAGGATAATTGTAGAAATATCACAGGGAAGTGATATAAAGTGTCTTAAGTCTTTAGAATGCAATACAGTGTCTTTCAAGCACAAAGTACCTGGTTTCTGGTGGAAAATCTCCTCAGAGGGCCACAGGAGAAGAGATGCGTGGAAAAAGGGGTGTGTGCGTCGATTTCTCCTCAGCACACACAGACTTGCGTCGGTCTTTTCCACGCGGGGAAGTCGGGCGTCGTTTTCCGGCGCGCAGACAGTCTCTTTTTGTGGATCGCGGGGATTACCAGATGTCCCGGGTCTGTGCGTGGATTCTCCTGCTTGTTTTCCGGCTGCGCGTCGTTCTGCGGGGCTGCGCATCGAAGTTTCGATCTCACGGTAGGCGTCGCGTCGATTTCTCCTTGGAAGTCGGGCGGCGTTGTCCTTGCGAGGCCGTGCGTCGAAAGTTTGGTCTCACGGCAGGCGTCGCGTCGATTTCTCCTTGGAAGTCGGGCGGCGTTGTCCTTGCGAGGCCGTGCGTCAAAGTTTCGCACTCACGGTGGGCGTCGCGTCGATTTCTCCTGGAAAGTCGAGCGGCTTTGTCCTTGCGAGGTTGTGCGTCGAAGTCTCGATCGTCCCGAGGGCGTCGCGTCGTTCAGCGTCGGTGTGCGGCGTTTTTTTCGCCGCGGAACAAGCTGTGCGTCGAAATTTTCGGCGCACGGAGCGTCCAAGTGAAAGGAAGAAGTCTTTTTGGTCCTGAGACTTCAAGGAACAGGAGGCAAGCTCTATCCAAGCCCTTGGAGAGCACTTTCACAGCCAGACAAGAGTTCAGCAAGGCAGCAGGGCAACAGCAAGACAGCAGTCCTTTGTAGAAAGCAGACAGGTGAGTCCTTTGAGCAGCCAGGCAGTTCTTCTTGGCAGGATGTAGTTTCTGGTTCCGGTTTCTTCTCCAGCAAGTGTCTGATGAGGTAGGGCAGAGGCCCTGTTTTATACCCAAATGTGCCTTTGAAGTGGGGGAGACTTCAAAGAGAGGCTAAGAAGTGCACCAGGTCCCCTTTCAGTTCAATCCTGTCTGCCAGGGTCCCAGTAGGGGGTGTGGCAGTCCTTTGTGTGAGGGCAGGCCCTCCACCCTCCCAGCCCAGGAAGACCCATTCAAAATGCAGATGTATGCAAGTGAGGCTGAGTACCCTGTGTTTGGGGTGTGTCTGAGTGAATGCACAAGGAGCTGTCAACTAAACCTAGCCAGACGTGGATTGTAAGGCACAGAAGGATTTAAGTGCAAAGAAATGCTCACTTTCTAAAAGTGGCATTTCTAGAATAGTAATATTAAATCCGACTTCACCAGTCAGTAGGATTTTGTATTACCATTCTGGCCATACTAAATATGACCTCCCTGCTCCTTTCAGATCAGCAGCTGCCACGTCAACAGTGTATGAGGGCAGCCCCAATGTTAGCCTATGAAGGGAGCAGGTCTCCCAGTAGTGCAAAAACGAATTTAGGAGTTTTACACTACCAGGACATATAACTACACAGGTACATGTCCTGCCTTTTACCTACACAGCACCCTGCTCTAGGGGACACCCAGGGCACACATTAAGGGTGACTTATATGCAGAAAAAGGGGAGTTCTAGGCTTGGCAAGTACTTTTAAATGCCAAGTCGAGGTGGCAGTGAAACTGCACACCCAGGCCTAGCAATGGTAGGCCTGAGACAAGGAAAAAGGGCTACTTAAGTGGGTGGCACAATCCGTGCTGCAGGTCCACTAGTAGCATTTAATCTATATGCCCTAGGCACCTGGAGTGCACATGACTGGGGACTTATAAGTAGATTAAATAGTTCAATCAGGTATGATCCAAAGTTACCATGTTTACAGAGAGAGAGCATATACACTTTATCACTGGTTAGCAGTGGGAAAGTGCGCAGAGTCTAAAAACCAGCAAAACAGTATCCAAAACGAGGAGGGAGGCAGGCAAAAAGTTAGGGGTGACTACCCTAAGGCTGTCAGGTCTAACATGTGTCCCCCCCAGCTGAAAGTGGGGAGAGCTACCCGACCTCCTGGGAGCTCTCATCGCTAAGGCGGAAGTACCTGGAGAGACCATCAGCATTGGCGTGGTCAACCCCTGGGCGATGTTCCACCGTAAAGTCCATCCCCTGTAGGGAAATGGACCACCTCAGAAGTTTTGGATTCTCACCCCTCATCTGCATGAGCCATCTGAGGGGTCTGTGGTCTGTCTGAACTAGGAAGTGAGTCCCAAACAGGTAGGGCCTCAGCTTCTTCAGGGCCCAGACCACAGCAAAAGCTTCTCTTTCAATAGCACTCCACCTCTGTTCCCGTGGTAATAGCCTTCTGCTAATAAAGACTACCGGTTGATCTTGGCCCTCCTCATTTAGCTGTGCTAGGACTGCCCCTATGCCATGCTCTGAAGCGTCTGTCTGCACGATAAATTCCTGGGAGTAGTCAGGGGCCTTGAGCACGGGGGCCGTGCACATGGCTTCCTTTAGGGCGTCAAAGGCTTTCTGACAAGCCTCTGTCCAATTCACCAACCTAGGTTGCTTCTTGGACGTGAGTTCTGTCAAGGGGGACACAATGGTACCATAGCCCTTGACAAACCTGCGGTAGTATCCGGTGAGGCCTAAAAAGGCTCTCACCTCAGTCTGGGTTCGAGGTGGTTGCCAGGCCTTGATAGTTTCGATCTTGGCCTGGAGTGGCTGCACCTTGCCACCACCTACTAGGTGTCCCAAGTACACCACGGAACCCTGCCCAATCTGGCACTTACTAGCCTTGATGGTCAGGCCTGCCTGTTGCAGGGCCTGAAGCACCTCCTTGAGGTGGAGCAGGTGTTCCTCCCAGCTGGAACTGTAGACAGCTATGTCATCCAGGTAGGCTGCACAGAAGGCATCCTTGCCAGCCAGGACCCCGTTAACCAACCGTTGGAAGGTAGCGGGGGCATTTTTTAATCCAAACGGCATCACTCGGAACTGGTAATGGCCGTCAGGGGTGGAAAAGGCGGACCTTTCCTTAGCCCCCTCAGTCAGGGCGATCTGCCAGTACCCTGAAGTAAGATCAAACGTACTCAGGAACTTGGCAGCGCCTAGCCTGTCCACGAGCTCATCAGCTCGGGGGATGGGGTGAGCATCAGTCCGGGTGACTGAGTTGAGACCCCGGTAGTCCACACAGAACCGGAGCTCTGGCTTCGCACCTGGGGCAGTAGCCTTAGGGACCAATACCACTGGGCTGGCCCAGGGACTACTGGATTTCTCAATGACCCCTAGAGTCAACATCTTGGAGACCTCCTCCTTGATGCTGGCCTTCACCTTATCCGACAACCTGTAAATTTTGTTTTTCACAGGGAGACTGTCACCGGTGTCAATATCATGAACACAGAGGTGGGTCAGCCCAGGAGTAAGGGAGAACAGGGGGGAGAACTGCTCCAACAGCTCATAACAGTCTCCTTTCTGATTTAGAGTCAGGGTGCCAGACAGAATGACCCCGCTTACTGACCCATCACCTTCTTGGGCAGAGAGGAGGTCGGGGAGAGGTTCACTCTCCTCTTCCGTTCCTTCATCTGTGACCAGAAGCATGTTGATCTCCGACCTCTCACAATGAGCTTTTAGTCGGTTCACATGGAGCACCCTTAGGGGATTCCTAGGGGTTTTGAGGTCCACTAGGTAAGTGGCCTCCCCTTTCCGCTCCTTTATTTCAAATGGGCCAGACCAGCGGTCCTGGAGAGCTCTGGGCTCTACTGGCTCCATTACCCACACTTTGTCTCCAGGTTGAAACTCTACCAGGGTGGCCTTCTGGTCATACCATTGTTTCATCACCTCTTGACTGGCCTCAAGGTTATCTTGGGCTTCTTTCCAGAAGCGGGTCATCTGGTTGCGGAGGGCCAACATATAGCTGACCACATCCTGAGGGGGTGCCTTTGGAGCTTTCTCCAATCCCTCCTGGACAATGCTTAAGGGTCCCCTGACAGGGTACCCATAGAGAAGTTCAAAGGGACTGAACCCTACCCCTCTCTGGGGGACCTCTCTGTAAGCAAAGAGAAGGCATGGTAAGAGGACGTCCCACTTACGCCTCATGGCCTCAGGAAGGCCACCAATCATGCCTTTCAGGGTCTTGTTGAATCTCTCCACAAGACCGTTCGTCTGGGGGTGATAGGGTGTGGTGAACTTGTAAGTTACACCACACGCATCCCACAGCGACTTCATGTATGCGGACATGAAGTTAGTGCCTCTGTCAGACACTATTTCCTTGGGGAACCCCACACGGGTAAATATCCCCATCAGGGTTCTGGCCACCACCGGTGCAGTTACTGTCCTTAGAGGGATTGCCTCTGGGTAACAGGTGGCATGGTCCACCAAAACCAGGATGAACCTGTTGCCTAAGGCAGTTTTGGGGTCCAAGGGGCCAACAATGTCGATGCCCACCCTTTCAAAGGGGGTGCCAACGACAGGAAGTGGAATCAGGGGGGTTTTAACCCTTTTTCCTGCTTTACCACTGGCCTGGCAGGTAGGACAGGATCTGCAGAACTTGTCTGAGTGTGTCCTCATTTTGGGCCAATAAAAGTGGGTGACAAGCCTGTTAAAGGTCTTGCCCTGCCCCAAATGTCCTGCCAGGGGAATGTCGTGAGCCAGACCCAGTAGGAAGGTTCGGTAACATTGGGGGACCACCAGCACACGTGCTGCCCCAAAGCCCGGAACCTTAGGCTCACTGTAAAGGAGATCATTCTCCCAATATAGGTGGTGATCGCCAGAGGCGTCGCCGGCTGCCTGGTTTGAGGCTTGTTTCCTCAAACCTTCTAGAGTGGGACATTCTTTCTGCGCCTTGCAGAAGTCCTCCCTGGTGGGTCCACCCTCAACTTGCCAACCAGCAAGCTCAGGTAAGTCACCTAGGGCGGCGATGTCTTCCCCAGTTGGCTCGGAAGCCTCCTCCTCAGGAGCCCCGTCAGCCACTGTGGGAACAGCGGGGGCCGGTTTCCCGCACCCCTGGTCCCTCCTCCTGGCAGCTCTCTGGGCCATCGTTCCAGGCTCCAGATGCCCTTGACTTCCCTCTCGGTCAGCCATGGACCGTGTGGTCATGCAGACCCACTCAGGTAACCCTAACATCTCCAGGTGAGACCTGAGCTCCACTTCTTTCCAAGCAGTGTGCTCAAGGTCATTGCCTAACAGACAATCTACAGGCATGGCAGGACTCACAGCTACTTTCAGAGTACCAGAGACCCCCCCCCACTCAAAGGGAACCAGAGCCACCGGTAGGTGACTCTCGCGATTGTCAGCTACTCTGACCTGGTGGAATGTATTAGGCATTATCTGCTCTGCTGACACCAGCTGACTTTTGATAGTAGTCATACTGGCTCCTGTGTCACGCAGAGCCTCCACCCTCTGCCCATCAATGGTGACCCACTGCCGGTACTTGGAAGTATTTCTAGGCATGTGGGCCTTGGGCACCATTTCTCCTTCTCTCAGGGACACTAGGGAAATCTCTACCTGTTCCCCAAAGCTAGTTGGGTCCATCTCCCCCCCGAGTGCTACACTAGTCAACCCAGGTGCCTGTCCGGTAGTGGACGGTGCCCTCTTGGGGCACTGAGGATCGCCTTTGTAGTGACCATATTGGTAACATTCCATGCATTTGGGGCTAGATTTTCCTGACTTGTCAAATGTCCCTGGCTTTCTCCCAAATTTGGAAAAGGAAGGGTTGCCACCCCCTCCCTGGGAATTCTTTTGGGGGCCTTTAGAGAGTTCCTTATCTGTAAGTTTATCTCCCCCCTCTTTCTTCTGTTGGGAACCCTGACCACCTTTGTGGGAGTCCCCCCCAGGTACCTTTTTGGACACTCTGGTGCTAACCCAGAGGTCCGCCTCCTCAGCAAGCTTCCTGGGATCAGTCAGCTTACTATCCACTAGGTGCTGGCGCAAATCTGTATAAGTAACATTAAGCATATGCTCTCTCAGGATCAAATCATATAAACTTTTATAATCTGCTACTTTGTTGCCCCGCACCCATCCATTCAGTGCCTTACTAGAGAAATCAAAGAAATCTACCCATGTTTGTGTGGTTTGTTTGGTGCTGTCCCTGAACCTCTGACGGTATCCCTCAGGGGTCAGCCCAAACTTGGCAAGTAAAGTGGCTTTCTGGAGTGGGTATGTGTTTTGATCCGGTGGATCCAATGTGAGAAGTGTGTCCCTCCCCAATGGCGGCACATAACCCCACATAGCTACCCCCCATTGCCCTTCAGGAACCTCATGAGCCCTTAGTGCAACTTCATAAGCAGCTAACCATTTATCTATGTCATCTCCCACCACAAAACTGGGCACCACATTTTTGGGTATACGAACCTTCTTTTCTCCAGCAGGTCCTGTCTGTATGCTGCCACCATTATTGCTGGATTCAGACTGTCTTGCCTTGATCTCCAGCTCCTTGAGACTCAGTTCATGAGCCAACAATAGTTTCTTTTCAGCCAAAGCTCTTTCAGCTTCCACTTGTTTGGCTGCTCTTTCAGCTTCTGCTTGTTTGGCTGCCCTTTCAGCTTCTGCTTGAATCTGTTTGGCTGTCCTTTCAGCTTCAATCTGTTTGGCTGCTCTTTCAGCCTCAGCTTGTTTGGCTTCTCTTTCTGCCCTCCTCTCCTCCTGTTGCGCCTCAATTTTCAGTTTTGCCATTTGCAATTGGAACTCCCTTTCCTCTCTCCTTTCCTCTGCGCTCAGGCTTTGCATGGAGACACTGCTCCCTGGTCTGGAAGGGTGCACAATTGCAGTGGTAACACCATCCATAGATAGTGAAAATCCTTCTGAGGGGCCATTTTCTGGCTCCCCTTCCTCATCATCCTCTAAATGGGCTTCTGCCCAGGCCCTCAGCGCCACTTGAAAGTCCTCCTTTCTGGAGGCCCCTTGGGTGGGTACCCTCAATGCCCTGCAGAATCCTCTTAGTTGTTTGACCGTGTATGTATCCAACTGGACTAGGTCAAAGTCCCCTGTCTGAGACCCAGTCAGAGACATGTTGAGTGAGGATTTAGTTTTTGAAAATTGTCAGGAAAAAACGGATTTTCAAAAAGAGATAAAAACCAAGTTGACCTTCAACTGTGGGTAGGTAGTGAGATACTTAGCTACTGTATGTCACTGCACAAATACAAGTCCTATCCTCACCGCTGATCACCAATGTTAGAAATGGGGTTTTTGGTTGGCAGTCAGGTTACCTCCTGTCCAAGCAAAAGCCCTCACTCTAGTCAGGGTAAGTCACACACTATCCAAGATTATCCTGTGCCCACCCTCTGGTAGCTTGGCACGAGCAGTCAGGCTTAACTTAGAAGGCAATGTGTAAAGTATTTGTGCAATAAATCATACAATACCACCATATAGCACCACAAAACTACACCACACAGTGTTTAGAAAAATATATAATATTTATCAGGATAATTGTAGAAATATCACAGGGAAGTGATATAAAGTGTCTTAAGTCTTTAGAATGCAATACAGTGTCTTTCAAGCACAAAGTACCTGGTTTCTGGTGGAAAATCTCCTCAGAGGGCCACAGGAGAAGAGATGCGTGGAAAAAGGGGTGTGTGCGTCGATTTCTCCTCAGCACACACAGACTTGCGTCGGTCTTTTCCACGCGGGGAAGTCGGGCGTCGTTTTCCGGCGCGCAGACAGTCTCTTTTTGTGGATCGCGGGGATTACCAGATGTCCCGGGTCTGTGCGTGGATTCTCCTGTTTGTTTTCCGGCTGCGCGTCGTTCTGCGGGGCTGCGCATCGAAGTTTCGATCTCACGGTAGGCGTCGCGTCGATTTCTCCTTGGAAGTCGGGCGGCGTTGTCCTTGCGAGGCCGTGCGTCGAAAGTTTGGTCTCACGGCAGGCGTCGCGTCGATTTCTCCTTGGAAGTCGGGCGGCGTTGTCCTTGCGAGGCCGTGCGTCAAAGTTTCGCACTCACGGTGGGCGTCGCGTCGATTTCTCCTGGAAAGTCGAGCGGCTTTGTCCTTGCGAGGTTGTGCGTCGAAGTCTCGATCGTCCCGAGGGCGTCGCGTCGTTCAGCGTCGGTGTGCGGCGTTTTTCTCGCCGCGGAACAAGCTGTGCGTCGAAATTTTCGGCGCATGGAGCGTCCAAGTGAAAGGAAGAAGTCTTTTTGGTCCTGAGACTTCAAGGAACAGGAGGCAAGCTCTATCCAAGCCCTTGGAGAGCACTTTCACAGCCAGACAAGAGTTCAGCAAGGCAGCAGGGCAACAGCAAGACAGCAGTCCTTTGTAGAAAGCAGACAGGTGAGTCCTTTGAGCAGCCAGGCAGTTCTTCTTGGCAGGATGTAGTTTCTGGTTCCGGTTTCTTCTCCAGCAAGTGTCTGATGAGGTAGGGCAGAGGCCCTGTTTTATACCCAAATGTGCCTTTGAAGTGGGGGAGACTTCAAAGAGAGGCTAAGAAGTGCACCAGGTCCCCTTTCAGTTCAATCCTGTCTGCCAGGGTCCCAGTAGGGGGTGTGGCAGTCCTTTGTGTGAGGGCAGGCCCTCCACCCTCCCAGCCCAGGAAGACCCATTCAAAATGCAGATGTATGCAAGTGAGGCTGAGTACCCTGTGTTTGGGGTGTGTCTGAGTGAATGCACAAGGAGCTGTCAACTAAACCTAGCCAGACGTGGATTGTAAGGCACAGAAGGATTTAAGTGCAAAGAAATGCTCACTTTCTAAAAGTGGCATTTCTAGAATAGTAATATTAAATCCGACTTCACCAGTCAGTAGGATTTTGTATTACCATTCTGGCCATACTAAATATGACCTCCCTGCTCCTTTCAGATCAGCAGCTGCCACGTCAACAGTGTATGAGGGCAGCCCCAATGTTAGCCTATGAAGGGAGCAGGTCTCCCAGTAGTGCAAAAACGAATTTAGGAGTTTTACACTACCAGGACATATAACTACACAGGTACATGTCCTGCCTTTTACCTACACAGCACCCTGCTCTAGGGGATACCCAGGGCACACATTAAGGGTGACTTATATGCAGAAAAAGGGGAGTTCTAGGCTTGGCAAGTACTTTTAAATGCCAAGTCGAGGTGGCAGTGAAACTGCACACCCAGGCCTAGCAATGGTAGGCCTGAGACAAGGAAAAAGGGCTACTTAAGTGGGTGGCACAATCCGTGCTGCAGGTCCACTAGTAGCATTTAATCTATATGCCCTAGGCACCTGGAGTGCACATGACTGGGGACTTATAAGTAGATTAAATAGTTCAATCAGGTATGATCCAAAGTTACCATGTTTACAGAGAGAGAGCATATACACTTTATCACTGGTTAGCAGTGGGAAAGTGCGCAGAGTCTAAAAACCAGCAAAACAGTATCCAAAACGAGGAGGGAGGCAGGCAAAAAGTTAGGGGTGACTACCCTAAGGCTGTCAGGTCTAACAGAGGCCATGTCATTAGATTTCCTTCTTTTATACCCTTTCTTGCCAGCCACGCTGTGGAGTACTTGGACGCGTGTGATGGAGCATTATCCTGCATGAAAATCATGTTTTTCTTGAAGGATGCAGACTTCTTCCTGTACCACTGCTTGAAGAAGGTGTCTTCCAGGAACTGGCAGTAGGACTGGGAGTTGAGCTTGACTCCATCCTCAACCCGAAAAGGCCCCACAAGCTCATCTTTGATGATACCAGCCCAAACCAGTACTCCACCTCCACCTTGCTGGCGTCTGAGTCGGACTGGAGCTCTCTGCCCTTTACCAATCCAGCCACGGGCCCATCCATCTGGCCCATCAAGACTCACTCTAATTTCATCAGTCCATAAAACCTTAGAAAAATCAGTCTTGAGAAATTTCTTGGCCCAGTCTTGACGTTTCAGCTTGTGTGTCTTGTTCAGTGGTGGTCGTCTTTCAGCCTTTCTTACCTTGGCCATGTCTCTGAGTATTGCACATCTTGTGCTTTTGGGCACTCCAGTGATGTTGCAGCTCTGAAATATGGCCAAACTGGTGGCAAGTGGCATCGTGGCAGCTGCACGCTTGACTTTTCTCAGTTCATGGGCAGTTATTTTGCGCCTTGGTTTTTCCACACGCTTCTTGCGACCCTGTTTTGAATGAACTATTTTGAATGAAATGCTTGATTGTTCGATGATCACGCTTCAGAAGCTTTGCAATTTTAAGAGTGCTGCATCCCTCTGCAAGATATCTCACTATTTTTGACTTTTCTGAGCCTGTCAAGTCCTTCTTTTGACCCATTTTGCCAAAGGAAAGGAAGTTGCCTAATAATTATGCACACCTGATATAGGGTGTTGATGTCATTAGACCACACCCCTTCTCATTACAGAGATGCACATCACCTAATATGCTTAATTGGTAGTAGGCTTTCGAGCCTATACAGCTTGGAGTCAGACAACATGCATAAAGAGGATGATGTGGTCAAAATACTCATTTGCCTAATAATTCTGCACTCCCTGTATATTGGAGAGTACAATGTGCTACCAAACTGAAACATTCTTAGCCATGAAGTTCTGAACAAGTTAAGTTTTTTAAATAATCAGATACGTGGCAAAATAAAAACAAAGGGTCTTGCTTCAGTTCGTCTTTCAATAAAACTGCACAAATGAGAATATTTCAGTTACAAATAGACTTAATGAGAGAGGGTCAAAGACTATGACTAAACGCAGGTGCAGATTTAAGAGCCCCTTGTGCCACTTTAGCGCCACCTTAGCATCATTTTTTTTTTACACGAAGACGGCGCTAAGGTGTCCTTTTCCCTGCCCCATATTTACAAAGTGGAGCAATGCATGCATTGTGCCACTTTGTAACCGTTTGTGCCACATGAACGCTGAAAGCACGCATTACAAGGACGCACCCTTTGTAATCAAAGGGCATCCTTGCAGTTTGCTCCACTAGAGTCAACAGTTTTAATGCTAGTAGAGCAAAGCGCCACAGTAGCATCAAAAATGTTGACGCTATTGTTCCTAATACTGCCATGTTGCGCCGTATCATAATGGTGGTGTTAGGGGTGCGCAAGAAAAGTGGCACTACATTAAATGCAGCGGTACTTTTCTTAAATTCAACCCTTAGTGTGTATTTCCTTCCATTACTCCAGAGAATTCTATGGCTAATGACTAATTAGGGATATCTGAAAGTCACGAAGTTAGCTTTTGTTTAATTGTGCAAAATTTCAGCAACATTTTGTGAAATTACATTTATTTATCCTAAATACAAATCCATCATTCTTCACTATGTTTTAGAACAAAATACATCCTCACATCAATTTTTAGTACAAGAACCCGCATGAATGGAACTTCTTGCAGTATATTTTTAGTACAAATGCTGCATAGTTATTTCAAGTGGAGTCATGGTATAATTTGGGGAATTTTGTGCAGCAAGCATAATGCAAAATAACCCAAATTATGCAAATTACGCTAACATAAATTAAACATTGCACAGGCTTTGGTGTAATACCTTTATTAGGGCAGATAGAACGCAGTGTCCTGGTGCTGTCCTGGGCTTCCTAACCATGGGGCTAGTTTTAAGAGGGACCTAAAAAGTGCTCTCCCCTACACCACAGCCCCACTCACCGAACAGTGGCACTGGCAGCACACCCAAATTTGCAGCAGGGCACAGGGTGAGGCAGCTGCAGGAAGCTTCTTAAAGGTCCTTGATGTGATTGTGGATTGAGAGATGTGAAGCCTAAACTGAACCAATCAGAGCACAATGTCACCATCTGTTGGGCAGTGCTAAGGCACAGAACTTTAGCTGAGCTGAAGGATATGTCTAGATAAGAAACAAGTCTGGGTGCTCTGAAATGAATGGGGCTCAGAAAAGACTCAAGGGGCTTAACGACGGCAAACACAGCACAAATTAGCTTTGTGGTCAGTGGCATAACAAAGGCTCCTGCAGCTCTGCAGTGCGTGGGCCACCAAGCTCCAGGTGGCTCACTCACAACAAGCTCCAGGAGGCTCGCTCAACACAGTACACTCTGCATGGGCAGCAGGCCCCTGACTAGGTCCAGGGGGAAGAAGGCTCCCTCCAGGTACTTTGCACGGGGGGAGGAAGGGCTCAAGTTTCATTACACCATTAATTGCTATCCTTGTTTACTAAACATTACGCACAGTGGCATAATAAAACTTGAGGGGGGGGTCCCCTGCAAAGTACCAGTCAGGGGGCCAGCTGCACGTACACAGTGTACTGTGCTGGGGGCCCCGCACCGATGGGGCTGCTGGGGCCTTTGTTATACCACTGATCACACATTGGCTCACCTGATAAGTCATGCAACCTGGTGACGCACACATGGGCATTTGAATTAGTAAGTGAATTGACGTTATCTTTTGTGTTGCATTTTGTTCCGCTCACATCTTTGCAACATTTAGTACATGAAGGCCTGCATTTGTAAGCGTTTGTCAGATGCATTTGTGTTGTTTGCCTCTATGTGTGGGTGCAATATAAATATCAAACCTATTGACCTTTCAAAAGCTTGTTTTCCCATGGCATATGGCTGTAAACCAGCTTTCTGCTCTGCAAATGTGTTTATGACAATAAGCAAAATGACCATTGTTTGTGGTTCCACATAGCTTATTGTCAACATTTTAAACCACTCAAGCTTGGTGCAAATGGAAATGTTAATCGCCGAAGCAGAATGTTTTGCAGTTAGTTTGAAGCACACTTTGGGGCATATTTACGAGAAAGTGGTGCTTCATAGAATTTACAATGCAGTGCACCACGGCGGTTGTTAGCACAATAGCATCATATTTTGTGACGCTATTGTGGCGCTTTGCTACACTAGCATCAAAAATGTTGACGCTAGTGCAACAAAGCACAGAGAGCCCTTTGAATATAATGGGTGAGTCCTTTTTATGCCTGCTTTGAGCAGGTGTTAAAAATGATGGAAAAAATGGCGCAGTGAAATTTTGCACATTTCACCACACCATGTTTTTTGGGCCTCCCTGCAGCAGAACACATACATTGCATACATTGGGGCATATTTACAAGCCTCTTGCACCACATTAGCGTCATTTTCGTATGCTAATGACGTAAGGAGGCATTTTTGTTGCACCATATTTACAAAGTGGCGCAATGCAAGCACTGGACCACTTTATAACCCTTTGCACCACATTATGCCAGTGCCAGCCATAATGTATGCACGGGGGGTGTTCTGGTGCAGGGAGGACCTAAAAAATGGTGCAATGGATTTACAAATTTTCACTGCACCATTTTTTGTGACATTTTTAAATGCTCAGAACAGGCATTAAAATGACGCACCGATTGTATTCTAAGGGCCTCCCTGTGCTAAGCTGCACTAGTGTCAATATTTTTGATGCTAGTGTGGCAAAGCACCACAATAGCTTGATAAAGTTTGACACTATTGTGCTGACGACTGCCATGGTGCACCGTATTGTAAATACGGCACAACCATGGTGTCGTTAGGTCCCGGTAGGGGAAGCGCAAGAAATGTGCGCATTATCCATGATGTGCCACTTTTTTGTTAATCTACCCCTTTATGCCTGGTGCAGGCATAATGTGGCACAAGGAGTTCCAAAATTGCACAATGCTTGCATCGCAGCATTTTGTAAATATAGCATGATGAAAATGCCTCCATAACGCCACATTAGGTTAAAAAAAATGACACTAATGTCAAACATGGAGGCGTAAGGGGCTTGTAAATATGTCCCTTAGTATTTGTCGTGTTAACACCTAAATGCTAATCTCTCTTCGAATCAGCCTGAAGCCTTTACTTTTGTTGATACCTCTGTCAGAGGCTGCCCAAACAATGTATTCCTTTATAGTTTTATATATGAGATCTAATTGATAAAAGCGCTAAGTAGCTTACATTTCCCAGAGTTAGGAAATAAATATTCAAATAAAGTTGGAAGGAAATATAATTATGCCAGCAAAGTTCATGCAGTTTCCTGACATTTTCCACTACATGCTTTTGGGTAATTTTGGGGGAGGAGAGATCGGTTTACATAGAAAATGTCTTACTCAAGCTATATTTTCTGCCTTAACCAGTGTAACGCCGGTATCTTGTGTAAATTTATATCACTCCACATGAAGGGCCTCATTTACTACTTTTTGGAGCAGGGCAGCGCTGCAAGGCTTCTTGCTGCACTGCCCTGCATCAAAATGAAAGAGCTGGAATGAGCTGTATTAACCCATTCGCTGCCAGGCCTTTCCCCCCCTCAGGTGCCAAGTCTTTTTTTGGCTATTTGGGGCAGTTCATGCTTAGGCCCTCATAACTTTTTGTCCGGAGAAGGGCTGCAGAAGAAGGCTTGTGGTTTTTCCCCTGAATATGGCATCAACAAAGGGTTTGCGGTGCTAAAATCAGCAGTTCCCAGCTTTCAGGAACAGACATACTTGAAACAGAAAACCCAATTTTTCAACACAATTTTGGCATTTTATTGGGACATATCCCATTTTTATGTGTTTTTGTGCTTTCAGCCTCCTTCCAGTCAGTGACAGAAATGGGTGTGAAACCAATGCTGGATCCCAGAAACCTAAACATTTCTGAAAAGTAGACAAAATTCTGAATTCAGCATTGGTTAATTTGTGTAGATCCTACAAGGGTTTCCTACAGAAAATAACAACTGAAATAAAAAAATATTGAAATTGAGGTAAAAAAACAGCCATTTTTCTCTACCTTTTACTCTGTAACTTTTTCCTGCAATATCAGATTTTTGAAAGCAATATACCGTTACGTCTGCTGGACTCTTCTGGGATATATAGGGCTTGTAGGTTCATCAAGAACCCTACGTACCCAGAGCCAACAAATGAGCTGCACCTTGCAATGGGTTTTCATTCTATACAGGGTATACAGCAATTCATTTTCTGAAATATAAATAGTAAAAAATAGGTATCAAGAAAACCTTTGTATTTCCAAAATGGGCACAAGATAAGATGTTGAGAAGCAGTGGTTATTTGCACATCTCTGAATTCCAGGGTGCCCATACTAGCATGTGAATTACAGAGCATTTCTCAATTACACGTCTTTTATACACACTGTCTTACATTTGGAATAAAAAAATGAAGAGAAAGACAAGGGGCAATAACACTTGTTTTGCTAGTCTGTGTTACCCCAAGTCTCCTGATAAAAATTGTACCTCACTTGCATGGGTAGGCCTGATGCTCGCGACAGGAAATACAACATAGGCACATCACATTTTAACATTGAAATCTGATGTGTTTTTTGCAAAGTGCCTATCTGTAGATTTTGGCCTCTAGCTCTAGGAATACCTAGCAAACGTGCGCATTTTTAAAAACTAGACACCTAGGGGAATCCAAGATGGGACGATTTGTGGGACTCTCACCAGGTTCTGTTACCCAGAATCCTTTGCAAACCTCAAAATTTGGCTAAAAAAACACAAATTTCCTTCCACCCAGCGTTCCCCCAAATCTCCCGATAAAAATGATACCTCACTTGTGTGGGGAGGCCTAGCGCCTGCGACAGGAAATACCCCAAAACACTATCTGGGCACATCAAAATTATCAAATACAAAACTACCTGTTTTTGGGTGGGGGTAGGGGGGCAACCTGCGTTTTTGTTCCTGTGCTCAGCAGCAATCTAGGGAAACCTATCAAACCCAGACATTTCTGAAAACTAGACACCCGAGGGAGTCCAGAGAGTTGTGACTTGCGTGGATCCCCCAATGATTTCTTACCCAGAATCCTCAGCAAACCTCAAATTTAGCTAAAAATCACTTTTTTCACACATTTCTGTGTGGGATCACCGCACAGGGACAAATTTCCTATCACCCAACGTTCCCCTCAATCTCCCAGTAAAAATGATACGTCACTTCTGTAGGTGGGCCAAGTGCTTGTGACAGGGAGGAGCCAAAAACATGTTGAAATTGAGGGGGAACCAAAGTGGGCCCAAAAGGGCAGTTTGAAAAAAAACATTTTTATGCTGACAAGTGCAGCAGAATTTTTATCAGTATAGATGGGACAATGTTGGGTGGTAGGAATTGTGTGTGTTCCTGCAGATTCCGGAAGGTTCCATCACATAAATGTGAGAAAAGTGTATGATTATCAGCAAAGTTGGAGGTTTGCAGAGCATTGTGGGTAAGAAAATGGTGCGGGTGCATGTGAAGCACACCACCCTGGAATCAACCAGATGTTTAGTTTTCAGATGTGTCTGAGTCTTGTGGATTTCTACATGGCAGCGTCCCAAAGTCAAAAAAGTGCAGCCCTCACCATTCCAAGTTGGACGATTTTGAGAGTTACTAAGCTCTCATGGCCCAAATGTAAAACCAAAACCCAAAATAATCAAACGTCTTCTTTCTTGTCGTGGGCTAAAATGTTTTATTGTGAGAGGGAGAGCTGAAAGACTGTTACCCCCTTCAGTTGGGGTGGGGGCATAACCAGGCCCATACTGGTTGGTAGCCACCACCCCACTTTTTTTTTATTTTTTATTCCATGCCATCTAGTAGACTTTCTGCCCCCCGGGTGTGTATCGGGGGTTATTGCCCCATCTGTTCGCTGGTGGGCAGAGAACAACTTTGGCCACAATTATTTTGGGTTGGGGTATGGCCATACCACCACCCTCTTATTTTGAAAAAAAAATCTTCCCTGGTTTCTGGTGGGCTTTCTGCTCCCCTTGAGGGCAGATGGGCCTTCCAAAAATAGGCCGATCTGCCCCCAAGGGGGTAAGATATGGCCAACAGTAATGTGCCCCCATGGGGAGCGACCCTTGTCCTCCCCATGGGGGGGCAGAAATGGCCTAAAAACTATTTGGCTGCCCAGAGAGCGACCCTTGCCGAAGGGGTCGCTCCCTACACATAAAAGAAAAAAAAAAAAAAGATCCCTGGTGTCTAGGGGTTTTCTGCCCCCCCCCCCCGGGGGCAGAAATGGCCTAAAAATTATTTGCCCCCTGGGGAGTGGCCCTTGCCCAAGGGGCCGGCTCCCCTTATGTTAAGTAAAAAAAAAACAAAAAAAAAAACCCTGGTGTCTAGTGGTTTCTGCCCCCCTGGGGGAAGATATGGCCTAGAAACAATTTGGCCCCCCAGGGAGCGACCCTTGCTAAAGGGGTCACTCCCCAAACATAAAAAAAAAAAAAAAATCCCTGGTGTCTAGGGGGTTTTCTGCCACCCCTGGGGGCAGATCGGCCTAAAAAGTATTTGCCCCCCTGGGGAGCGGCCCTTGCCCAAGGGGCTGCTCCCCTCATGTTTATTTCACACAAAAAGAAATTTCCTGGTGTCTAGTGGGCATTTCTGCTGTGCGATCGGGCAGCAGAAATGCTTGCAGAGACATGAAAGGAAAGGCCCTTCCTTTCCTTTCATTTCTCTGCTGGCCCCCTCCTTCTGAGCGGAAGAGAAATGCTGAGCATTTCTCTTCCGCAATCAAGCTGGAAGCAAGCTTCCGGCGCAATGGGAGGTGACCTCTGATGAGGTCAGCACGCTTTCGCGTGCTGATGTCATCAGATGCCACTGAGGGGGTCAGGGGGTCAGGGTGGAAGGGGAAGCGATTCCCCTTCCAGCTCTGACCTAGGGGGGTGGGGTGGCCCTCAGGGGGAGCGCTAGCGCTTCCCCTGAGGGCCGGTATATGAACGTAATGGTTACGTCCATGGCTCCACACAGGCGCAGCCATGGACGTAACCATTTCGTCCATGGCGCTAAAGGGGTTAATGATGTACTTTCCTGTCCTTTCTGCCTGAGCTGGTTCACAAATTGGCACCTAGCACCAGCGCAGGCACCCTTGCAACATGGTACAAGTTTTTTTGGGTTGTTGACACAATTGTTTTTGTGTAGGAAGGGACACATTCTTTCACAAAAAAACTCAATGGAGACGTTTTCCTCTTTCTATGTGGGCATAGGCTTTTGACGCATTACCAGGTTTACATCATGTTGTAAATCTGGGAAGGTGTCAAATGCCATGGGTGTTACGTGGGAACACCCCTGTAACGCCCATGGCACGCCTTCCTAAGTGTCCGCAGTTAGGCAACGCAGTGACTTGCGCTGAGTTACCTTGCTCTGTATCTACAAGGCCACGAAAATCCACACTGGGTGGCTTTACATGGCCTTGTAGATGTGGCTCTTTAGTGTGCGCCACCGGACCTTCACTAAAAGTGAGGCTCCGGCGGTGCAAAGGGGCTTGTAAATAAGCCCTTTAATTTTCACTCAAGACACCGGCCAACCACATTTTTGAGTACGTTCATATGTTTGCTTATTTTTCCCCAAATCTCATTACATTTTATTATAAAAAATATGCAATTTTGCACACATAAAAGTTGACGTTTACAATATATTATTTTTAGCATAAACATTGCTCACATTATGAACTTATTTTGACTATTGAAATTTCCTTTAGTTGAGTTTTGTTAAGAAAAATATGTAGTGAATGCCTAGAGCTATAGTGATCTTACCTGCAATGCCAGGACTTGCTAATCTTCTAAATATGGTTTTACAGTTTTTATGTTGAAACAATATCATATATATGCTTCTCAAGAAAATGGCTGGCATGAGTTGCATTTTCCTATTTTTGCTTGTATAGCAAATGCATTTATGATTTACAATGCTGACTTCACACGCCTGAGGGAAAGGAGGAAGCCGACACTAGATCCCAGTCGTGTACAGCAGTCAGCATTGCATTATTGTGCCTGTCTTGAGCAGTTCATTCCCACGGCGACCATAACACCACAGCTCGGGAAGGATTTTAAATAACATAATAAGAATAATGTACTAAAGTCGCCTCTGTCTGCGGGCTGATTTCGGAATAACGGAATCAGCATGTTACTTGGCCATAATTGCGTGCGTTCTTGGTTTAAATCCCCTCAGAGAGGAGACATTTTGTCTGCTTCCCCACGGCAGCAACACGTACTGTTGGAAATCTGTTTTGTTTTGCAGCCTTCTTCCCGCTGGCATGAAAGGGGCACTTTGTTTCTTCTCCCCAAAGAGCTGCGTCAGTACTCTCACTTCATAGATGCTGTCGGAGTCCATCTGTTGCTGTCACCTGCTTTTCTCCCCTTCCAGGCTTCAGACGATGCAGGATTTTACCTCAATGCCAGGTATTCATTCTACAACGGCAAGACCGAAAGTGTCCTCTTGATGACATCATTAAGATATCTCATGGCGTGAATTGGCTACAAAAATGTACATTTTTCCAAAGTTGCCCATAGAAAGGCTCATATGATTATGTCCTTTCTTTCCATGTCCTCAATGTTGTATTTGCATAAAACAATGTGTTGTTATTGTTATGACTGTGCAGAGAACTACTTTAATCAATTAATTATTATTTATCTTCTATAAGGCAATCATTCAATAATACGAGCAATCTGGACTGCAGAAGTTCTTTGCACAGTTATCACGAGATCACATGCATTTTATGGTGTACATGTTTTGCAATTCAGTGTATGTTTTTTTTATATCAATGACAATGTTACTTTTCATGATACTTTCTTACACGTCTCCACCCCCTGAAACAGATTTATTAACAAATAACACTTGTAGTGTCTTGCATGATTTAGAGCCAACCCTTTATGGCTTCATATCAGTATGTGATGTAATCTCTAGAGCAGAATGTATGAGAGTTTACTTTAGAATGTTAGGAGTTCACAGGTACACTCAGGGGAATAAAGATATGTGATTTACATCTCCATGTGTGGCCTAGTCATTCAGTGGGTACCAGGATGGGGAAAACGCAACAACTGGTGATGAAATAGGGGATAGGTAACCCAAAGAAAAAAGTTATCTCCTGTAGAGTTTGCCGTGGTCCAAGCAAACTGCTCGTGTGTGCCACTTGTGCCTTCATCAAAGTGTTGAGTCGAAAGTTGGTGTATATGGAGTCAGAGCGCAACTTCAGCTAGTGTGAAACATGTAAATGGAAAAAGAGCTTCATGGAAAAGTCTACACATCGTTGGTCAAGAAAGTATGACCAAGATCCTACAAAAAGGTACAGTGCTGCCACAGAAAATAAAGTTATCCAATATCAAATAGCGCTAAAGGCAGTATAACAAGTTGTAGACAACACAAACTGAAGTATACAAATAATAAAGAGAAGGACTTACCCAGCTTGCTATAGAGAGTAGCTGCATCACAACCAACACAGTGCCCAAGAAGAAGTACAGGGGTTGTGCTAAAGGAGCGGTACGAATTTACAGCGGCCAGAAACTCAGCAGACACACTCATCAAGCACTGTAAGTTTAATTAATTTAATGATGAAGAAACCATGAGACTTAGAGTGATCAATGGACACTTGTCAATTCATTCAGACAATGAATACTGAAAGAAAATCTTAGTCTGGAGGGAGTGTTGATGGCTGCCAGAACTGAGGAATGTGCTTAAAGACAAGCTGACGACACGGAGGCCGGAAGTGCCCAGAGGGAGTCAGTCATGCTCCTAATTTTCCAACACAGTCTACAGAAACTATGATTTGTAAACCTCTAGTACCTCAATAATGTTCTCCTAACCCAGATGCATGTTCTAATCTGTCAGAGATCAAATGACTACAGGGGAGAATGAGGTGCATAAAAACTATCACTCAATTGTCACAGAGAGATCTTGACATGTCCCATGGATTAGTATTGCCATAGGACTTAGCTGCCAGAGAAGTTAGGGGGGAACGCAGGGTAATTATGTCTGCTGGGAAGAATGTGCTTGAATTTGAAGGCCAAGGTTGCTCCCTGTTAGACTTGGCATCCTTGGTGTGGTCTCCCCTAACATTTTGCCTCTGTTTCCCAGATTGCTGATGTATGCTGGACTCTGTTTTTGCTGTTTTTGTTACTCTGGGCACTTTACCACTGCCACCCAGTGCTAAAATGCAAGTGCTCCAATGTAAAAGGTGAATGTAATTGACTTTCCATGATTGCCATATTTAATTTACTAGTATGTCCCTAGTGCAGTGCAATAAAGGTGCCCAGGGCCTGTAAATCCAATGCTATTAGTGGGCTTGCAGCAGTGGTTGTGCCACCCACATTAGTAGCCCTGAAAGCATGGCTCAGACTTGCCACTGTAGTGTCTGTGAGTGCGGTTTTTAACTGCCAATTCGACTTGGCAATTGTACCCACTCGCCAGGCTAAACCTTCCCCTTTTTATACATGTAAGGAACCCCTAAGGTAGGCCCTAGGTAGCACCATCGGCAGGGTGCAGTGTATGTTAAAGGTGGGATATGTACTTATGTGTTTTCCCTGTCCTAACAGTGAAATACTGCCAAATTCGGTTTTCACTGTTGCAAGGCCTATCTCTCTCATATGTTAACATGGGGGCTGCCTTTAGATATTATTAAAGTGCAGATTCCCATAGGGAGCAGATAGAAATCTGGAGTTTAGGGTCTCAGCTCACAATTTAAAAATGCATTTTTTAGTGAAGTTGATTTTTAGATAGTGTGTTTGAAAATGCCACTCTTAGAAAGTAGGCATTTTCTTGCTTAAACCATTCTGTGACTCTGCCTGTTTGTGGATTTCCTGTCTGGGTCAGATTGACAGCAGGGCTGTTTGGAAGTCTCTCTAGACAGTGACACAAAGGGAGCTGGGGTGTAGCCTGCATATCCTGATGAGCCATCTGTGCTAGGAGGGAGATGAGGAGTGGTTATTTACACCTGAAAGGGCTGTGCCTGCCCTCACACAATGTAGTCTCTGACCCCCTGGTGTGCATCTGGGGCCTGGCATGTGCAAGGCAGGGTCTTACAAACAAGAGAGACTTTCCTTTGAAGTAGCCCTACTTCAAAGGAAGAAAGGGCTATAGGAAGAGTCCCCAAAAACCTTGAAAATTAGATCACTTCTGGAATCAAGAGGAACCACTGCCAAGGAGAAGAGCTGAAGAGCTGAGGTAAAGTGCTGTCCCTCCCTGTGATTGTGCTTTGTTGGGCTATCCTGCAGTTGCTGCTTGTGCCTGTGAAAGGGGACAAAGACTGGACTTTGTTGTGCATTCCTGCTTGAAACTGAGCTTGCATCCTGTTGTTGAAGTCTCAGGGACATCAAAGACTTCCCCTGCCAGCACCTGGATTTTCTGCTGAGACTCCTGCCATGCCAAGTGGTGCCTTATCCAGTTCCTGGGCCCTTGAAAGGTGAAGCTGGAAGACAAAGACAGAAAATCCACGCAGACTGCCGTGAGGGGAAATTCCGTGACACGGAGGACAAACAACGCACCGCCAGCTTCGCCACTGAAATCAACGCTCCACCTGCATCGCGGCTAGAAGATCGGTGCAATGTGGCTGGAGAAACAACGTGCAACACCCGTTAACGGAGGCTGATAACAACGCAAACCCCATGCAGTGCGGTTTTGTGATACTGTGTGTTAGAAATGGGGTCTTTGGTTGACAGTCAGGTTACCCCCTGTTCAAGCAAGGACCCTCACTCTAGTTAGGATAAAAGAGAATCACCCTCAGCTAACCCCTGCTTACCCCCTTGGTAGCTTGGCAGAGCAGTAGGCTTAACCTCAGAGTGCTGGGCGTAAAGTATTTGTACCAACACACACAGCAACTTAATGAAAACACTACAAAATGACACAATACCAGTTTAGAAAAATAGGAAATATTTATCTAGACAAAACAAGACCAAAACGACAAAAATCCAACATACACAAGTCAAGTTATGATTTTTAAAAGGTTTAAAAATAAAAAGAGTCTTTAGGTAGTTGTAACAACACACTAGCGCTGCTAGCGTGTAAATGTACCTGGTTTGCGTCAAAAATAACCCCGCACGGGCGGTGCGCGTCGAAAATAACCCTGCACGGTTATATGCGTCGAAAACAACTCGGCACGGCGATGCGCGTCGAAACAGCCAGCCACGCGACGGTCCGAAAGTCCCGCGGCGCAGGTTGCGATCTCTCAGCCTTCGTCAGCGATGCTGCGCGTCGTTTCTCCTGCTCCGGGGCGTCGATTCTCCGGTCGCGTTTCCTGCGGCGTCGTTTCTCAGCTGCGGAGCCGGCGTCGCGTCGTTTTCTCAGCCGCGATCAGATTCGCGTCGATCTTTTCTCCGCACGGCGCTCGGTGCGTGTATTTTTGTCCTTGGGCTGCCAGCCTCTCCTTTCAGGGTCCCAGGAACTGGAAGGGCACCGCAGAGCAGAGTAGGGGTCTCTCCAGAGACTCCAGGTGCTGGCAGGAAGAAGTCTTTGCTATCCCTGAGACTTCAACAACAGGAGGCAAGCTCTACATCAAGCCCTTGGAGATTTCTTCTTCAAGATGGAAGGCACACAAAGTCCAGTCTTTGCCCTCTTACTCTGGCAGAAGCAGCACTGCAGGAAAGCTCCACAAAGCACAGTCACAGGCAGGGCAGCACTTGTTCCTCAGCGATCAGCTCTTCTCCAGGCAGAGGTTCCCCTTGATTCCAGAAGTGTTTCTAAAGTTTGTAAGTTTGGGTGCCCTTCTTATACCCATTTTAGTCTTTGAAGTCACCTTCCTTCAAAGGGGACTCACACCTTCTTGCGAAATCCTGCCTTGCCCAGGCAAGGCCTCAGACACACACCAGGGGGCTGGAGACAGCATTGTCAGAGGCAGGCACAGTCCTTTCAGATGAGAGTGACCACTCCACCCCTCCCTCCTAGCAGAGATGGCTAATCAGGAATGCAGATCACACCCCAGCTCCCTTTGTGTCACTGTCTGGTGTGAGGTGAAAAACAACCCAACTGTCAACTGACCCAGACAGGGAATCCACAAACAAGGCAGAGTCACAGAATGGTTTAAGCAAGAAAATGCTCACTTTCTAAAAGTGGCATTTCCAAACTCACAATCTCAAAATCAACTTTACTAAAAGATGCATTTTTAAATTGTGAGTTCAGGGATCCCAAACTCCACCTGTCCATCTCTTCTCTAGGGGAATCTACACTTTAATCATATTTAAAGGTAGCCCCCATATTATCCTATGAGAGAGAGACAGACCTTGCAACAGTGAAAACGAAATTGGCAGTATTTCACTGTCAGGACATATAAACCACATTACTATATGTCCTACCTTATCCATACACTGCACCCTGCCCTTGGGGCTACCTAGGGCATACCTTAGGGGTGCCTTACATGTAAGGAAAGGGAAGGTTTAGGCCTGGCAAGTGGGTACACTTGCCAAGTCGACTTTACAGTGTAAGAATACACATACAGACACTGCAGTGGCAGGTCTGAGACATGATTACAGAGCTACTTATGTGGGTGGCACAACCAGTGCTGCAGGCCCACTAGTAGCATTTGATTTACAGGCCCTGGCACCTCTAGTGCACATTACTAGGGACTTACTAGTAATTCAAATATGCCAATCAGGGATGAACCACTTACATACAATTTAAACAGGAGCACTTGCACTTTAGCACTGGTTAGCAGTGGTAAAGTGCCCAGAGTAACAAAAACAGCAAAATCAGAGTCCAGCACACATCAACAACCTGGGGAACAGAGGCAAAAAGTTAAGGGAGACCACGCCAAGGATGAAAAGTCTAACACGTGTCCCCCCCAGCTAAAAGTGGGGAGCAACTACCCAACCTCATGGGAGTTCTCATCACTAAGGCGGAAGAACCTGGACAGACCATCAGCATTGGCGTGTTCTGTACCGGGTCGATGTTCCACCGTAAAGTCCATCCCCTGTAGGGAAATGGACCACCTCAACAGTTTTGGGTTCTCACCCCTCATCTGCATTAACCATCTGAGGGGTCTGTGGTCGGTCTGAACTCGGAAGTGAGTCCCAAACAAGTAGGGTCTTAGCTTCTTCAGTGCCCAGACCACAGCAAACGCTTCACGTTCTATGGCACTCCACCTACGTTCCCTGGGTAGTAACCTCCTGCTAATGAAGGCTACGGGTTGATCTAGGCCCTCTTCATTCAGCTGTGAGAGTACTGCTCCAATACCATGCTCTGAGGCGTCTGTCTGTACAACAAACTCCGTGGAGTAGTCAGGTGCCTTCAGCACAGGTGCTGTGCACATGGCAGCCTTCAGGGCATCAAAAGCGTTCTGGCAAGCCTCTGTCCAGATCACTTTCTTGGGTTGCTTCTTAGAAGTCAACTCAGTTAAGGGGGTAACAATGGTACCATATCCCTTAACGAACCTCCTATAGTATCCTGTGAGACCTAAAAAGGCTCTCACTTCAGTCTGGGTCTTGGGAGGCTCCCAAGCCAGAATCGTGTCGATCTTAGGCTGTAGGGGTGCCACCTGGCCACTCCCCACCTGGTGTCCTAAGTACACCACAGAACCCTGCCCTATTTGGCACTTGCTCGCCTTAATAGTGAGGCCTGCCTTCTGCAGGGCCTCTAACACTCTCCAGAGGTGTTGCAGGTGTTCCTCCCATGTGGAACTAAACACAGCAATGTCATCCAGGTAGGCGGCACTGAACTCATCCAGTCCTGCCAACACCTGGTTGACCAACCTCTGAAAGGTGGCAGGGGCATTCTTCATCCCAAAGGGCATCACATTGAAGTGGAAGTGCCCATCGGGGGTAGAGAATGCTGACCTCTCCTTTGCCCCTTCAGTTAAGGCAATCTGCCAGTACCCAGATGTTAAATCAAACGTACTGAGGTACTTGGCAGCTCCTAACCGATCAATGAGCTCATCAGCTCGGGGGATGGGGTGTGCGTCAGTCTTGCTGACCGCATTGAGACCCCGGTAGTCCACACAGAACCTAAGTTCTGGGGTGGCACCAGGAGCAGTAGCCTTTGGGACCAAGACCACTGGGCTGGCCCAAGGACTGCTGGAGTGCTCAATAACCCTTAGGGCTAACATTTTGGAGACTTCCTCCTTAATGCAAGCCCTCACCCTGTCAGTCACCCTGTAAACCTTATGTTTAACAGGTGTACTGTCCCCAGTGTCCACATCATGTGTGCACAGGTGTGTGACTCCTGGGATCAGGGAAAACAGTGAGGCGAACTGTCCCAGCACGTGGCGACAGTCCCTCTGCTGTTCCTCAGTCAGGGAGGGGGAGAGGATCACTCCCTCCACAGACCCATCTTTCTCTCCTGCAGACAGGAGGTCAGGAAGAGGCTCACTCTCTTCCTCCACCCCGTCATCTGTCGCTAGGAGCATGGATAGCTCAGTTCGCTCAAAGTGTGGTTTGAGGCGGTTGACATGTAGGACCCTCAAGGGGTTCCTGGGGGATTGCAAGTCTACCAGATAGGTGACCTCGCTCTTTCTTTCCACCACCTCAAAAGGCCCAGTCCACTTATCTTGGAGAGCCCTAGGCTCCACTGGTGCCATGACCCACACTTTTTGTCCAGGCTGAAACTCAACCAGAGTGGCATTCTGGTCGTACCACCGTTTCATGTCCTCCTGGCTTGCTTCCAGGTTCTCCTGAGCGAGACTCCTGAAGCGGGCAGTCTGGTTTCTTAGTGCCAGCATGTAGCTAAATACATCCTGGGGTGGTTTACTAGGAGCTTTCTCCAAAGCCTCCTTCACCAGACTGAGCGGTCCCCTCACAGGGTGGCCATAGATGAGCTCAAAGGGGCTAAAGCCAAGTCCCTTTTGAGGCACCTCCCTGTAAGCGAACAGAAGGCATGGCAAGAGGACGTCCCACTTACGCCTCAAGGGCTCCGACAGGCCCTGAATCATGCCTTTCAAGGTGCGGTTGAATCTCTCAACCAGACCATTACTTTGGGGGTGGTAAGGGGTGGTGAACTTGTAGGTTACCCCACACACCTTCCACAGAGACTTCATATAAGTGGATATGAAGTTTGTACCCCTATCAGATACTACCTCCTTGGGGAACCCCATGCGGGTAAAAACCCCCATCAAGGCACGTCCCACCACGGGGGCGGTGACCGTCCTTAGAGGAATAGCTTCTGGGTACCGTGTGGCATGGTCCACCAAGACCAGGATGAACCTGTTGCCCATGGCTGTCTTGGGATCCAGAGGCCCCACAATGTCAATTCCTACCCTTTCAAAGGGAGTACTGACTACCGGTAAAGGTTGGAGGGGAGCTTTGCATTTCCCCCCACTCTTGCCACTTGCCTGACAAGTCTGACAAGATCTACAATAAGCAGCTGACTGCTTGTTCATCAAGGGCCAGTAAAAGTGGGAGACAAGCCTCTTATAGGTCTTGTCCTGCCCTAGATGTCCTGCCAAAGGCACATCATGAGCCAACCCCAGTAGGAAGGTCCTGAAGCCCTGGGGTACCACCAGCATACGAGCTGACCCCGGCTCAGGAACCTTAGGCTCACTATACAGGAGGCCATCCTCCCAATAAATCAGGTGAGTACCTGGCGCCCCGCCAGCCGCCTGGGCTGCAGCCTGCTGCCGCAGTCCCTCAAGAGTAGGGCACTCCTTCTGCGCTGTGCAGAATACTTCCCTGGTGGGTCCCCCTTCCTGCTGCCACTGCGACAGCTCGGGGACCTCCCCCAGTTCAGCCACCTGTTCCCCTGTAGGTTCCGGGGCATCACCCTCAGGCTCTGCCTCCTCCCGGACCGTGGGAACTTCTGGGGCGGGTTTCCCGCGCCTCCTGCCTTTCCTCTTCTTGGCGGTCCCCTGGGCCACTGTTTCAGGCTCCAGGGGCTCTTGACTACCCTGATTGGCTGCCATAGACCGGGTGGATACGCATACCCACCCAGGCAGACCCAACATCTCCAAGTGAGACCTGTGTTCCACCTCCTTCCAAGGGGAATCTTCCAGGTCGTTGCCTAGCAAACAATCAACAGGCATGGTTGGACTCACAGCTACTTTCCAGGAACCTGAGACCCCCCCCCATTCAAAGGGAACCTGCGCCACTCTGCAGAGGTGCTCAGAATTGTCTACTGCAACTACTTGGTGAAGTACCCGGGGATCAATCTGCTCTTCAGACACCAGGTGACTCCTCACTGTAGTCACACTGGCTCCAGTGTCCCTTAGAGCCTCCACCCTCTGTCCATTGATGGTCACCCATTGCCTGTACTTCTTAGTGTTATCAGGCACTAGGTTTCTCTGGACCATCTCACTGTCCCCTAGTGAGACAAGGGTCATTTCTGCTGGTTCCCACCCACCTGAAACCAACTCCTCCCCAAGCGCTACACTGGCCAAACCCTGGGACGGTGCACCAGTGGGTGCCGGTGTACTTTTGGGGCATTTGGGGTCCCCCCTCACATGACCCACCTGGTTACATGAATAGCACTTACGTAGGGGACCACCTGCCATTGGCTTCCCTCTGGAGAACCATGGCTTGTTTTCACTGGGGGGTTGGGAATTCTTACCCTGGGAATCAGTTTGGGGCCCTTTAGAGAACTCATCCTGTTTGCCCTTACCCCCCCCTTTCGTCTGAGAGGGACCCTGCCTACCCTTGGCGTGGTCTCCCCCATACCTCTTTTGGACCCTGGTGCTCTCCCAGCGGTCCGCTTCCTGTGCAAGCTTCCTGGGGTCAGTCAGCTTGCTGTCAATGAGGTGCTGGCGCAGCTCTGGAAAACATACAAGTGCTCCCACGCAATTAAATTGTAAAGCCCCTCATACGTGTTTACCTTACTGCCCTTCACCCAACCATCCAGTGACCTGCAACAAGAATCAACACATTCCAACCATGTTTGGGATTCCTTTCTCTTGTAGGATCTAAACTTCTCCTTGTACTGCTCAGGGGTGAGACCATACCTGGTAAGTAAGGCCTCCTTCATGGCAGGGTAGGTGAGACTCTGAGCATCCCCTAAGGCCGTCAGTGTGTCCCTCCCCTCTGCCTCAAAATGCTTCCACAGGGCTGCCCCCCAATGAGCTTCAGGGACCAGGTTCATGTGGAGAGCTGACTCATACCCCTTGAACCACAAGTAGATATCATCCTCCCTCTTATAATCCCTCACAAGGTCTTTTGGGATGTGTACCCTTCTCTCAGGCTGCACTGTAGAATTGCTGCCACCATCCCTACTGGACTGGCTTCTATGATCTATCTCTTTCAAGCTAAGCTCATGAGCCATTGTTATCTTCTTCTCCTCAAGGGCTAGCCTTCTCTGCTCCAATTGGTACTCCCTTTCTGCCTGTCTGTCCTGTAACTCTTCAGGTGTCAGACCCTTGGAGGATACACTGCTACTTGCCCTAGAGATTCTCCCCTGAGACATAGCAGGCCCACCCACTACATCAGTGTGAGTGACTTGCAACTCCTCTTCCCCCTCTGGCTCCTCATCTGTGTGCCCCTCAGCTGCTTTGGCTGTCACCCAGGCCCTCAGCGCCTTTTGCAGCTCATCCTTCCTGGATGAGCTCTTAATGGGACAGCCAACATTACTACAAAACTGCTTCAACTGAGCCACCTTGTAGCTCTCCAATTTCTCCAAGTCAAAAGCAGCTTCAGCTAGGGCATCTCCAGACTGAGACATGATGAGAGGTTAAAAAAAAATATGCACAGTTCCAAAAACAGAAAAGCAAGTTCTCAAATGAAGTTTCAGCAAAGTCAATCCCGGGATCAGCGAAAAAAAAAGAAACTAAATGCAGAGAAAAACAGTCCAAGTAAAAAACAAAAATCACAAGACTAGTAGTATGTGGTCACGTAGTGGTCTGAGATCAAAACAGTAGTGTACACTTAATTACTGTATGTCAAGTACAAATACAAGTCCAAATCCCGACCGCTGGTCACCAATGTTAGAAATGGGGTCTTTGGTTGACAGTCAGGTTACCCCCTGTTCAAGCAAGGACCCTCACTCTAGTTAGGATAAAAGAGAATCACCCTCAGCTAACCCCTGCTTACCCCCTTGGTAGCTTGGCAGAGCAGTAGGCTTAACCTCAGAGTGCTGGGCGTAAAGTATTTGTACCAACACACACAGCAACTTAATGAAAACACTACAAAATGACACAATACCAGTTTAGAAAAATAGGAAATATTTATCTAGACAAAACAAGACCAAAACGACAAAAATCCAACATACACAAGTCAAGTTATGATTTTTAAAAGGTTTAAAAATAAAAAGAGTCTTTAGGTAGTTGTAACAACACACTAGCGCTGCTAGCGTGTAAATGTACCTGGTTTGCGTCAAAAATAACCCCGCACGGGCGGTGCGCGTCGAAAATAACCCTGCACGGTTATATGCGTCGAAAACAACTCGGCACGGCGATGCGCGTCGAAACAGCCAGCCACGCGACGGTCCGAAAGTCCCGCGGCGCAGGTTGCGATCTCTCAGCCTTCGTCAGCGATGCTGCGCGTCGTTTCTCCTGCTCCGGGCGTCGATTCTCCGGTCGCGTTTCCTGCGGCGTCGTTTCTCAGCTGCGGAGCCGGCGTCGCGTCGTTTTCTCAGCCGCGATCGGATTCGCGTCGATCTTTTCTCCGCACGGCGCTCGGTGCGTGTATTTTTGTCCTTGGGCTGCCAGCCTCTCCTTTCAGGGTCCCAGGAACTGGAAGGGCACCACAGAGCAGAGTAGGGGTCTCTCCAGAGACTCCAGGTACTGGCAGGAAGAAGTCTTTGCTATCCCTGAGACTTCAACAACAGGAGGCAAGCTCTACATCAAGCCCTTGGAGATTTCTTCTTCAAGATGGAAGGCACACAAAGTCCAGTCTTTGCCCTCTTACTCTGGCAGAAGCAGCACTGCAGGAAAGCTCCACAAAGCACAGTCACAGGCAGGGCAGCACTTGTTCCTCAGCGATCAGCTCTTCTCCAGGCAGAGGTTCCCCTTGATTCCAGAAGTGTTTCTAAAGTTTGTAAGTTTGGGTGCCCTTCTTATACCCATTTTAGTCTTTGAAGTCACCTTCCTTCAAAGGGGACTCACACCTTCTTGCGAAATCCTGCCTTGCCCAGGCAAGGCCTCAGACACACACCAGGGGGCTGGAGACAGCATTGTCAGAGGCAGGCACAGTCCTTTCAGATGAGAGTGACCACTCCACCCCTCCCTCCTAGCAGAGATGGCTAATCAGGAATGCAGATCACACCCCAGCTCCCTTTGTGTCACTGTCTGGTGTGAGGTGAAAAACAACCCAACTGTCAACTGACCCAGACAGGGAATCCACAAACAAGGCAGAGTCACAGAATGGTTTAAGCAAGAAAATGCTCACTTTCTAAAAGTGGCATTTCCAAACTCACAATCTCAAAATCAACTTTACTAAAAGATGCATTTTTAAATTGTGAGTTCAGGGATCCCAAACTCCACCTGTCCATCTCTTCTCTAGGGGAATCTACACTTTAATCATATTTAAAGGTAGCCCCCATATTATCCTATGAGAGAGAGACAGACCTTGCAACAGTGAAAACGAAATTGGCAGTATTTCACTGTCAGGACATATAAACCACATTACTATATGTCCTACCTTATCCATACACTGCACCCTGCCCTTGGGGCTACCTAGGGCATACCTTAGGGGTGCCTTACATGTAAGGAAAGGGAAGGTTTAGGCCTGGCAAGTGGGTACACTTGCCAAGTCGACTTTACAGTGTAAGAATACACATACAGACACTGCAGTGGCAGGTCTGAGACATGATTACAGAGCTACTTATGTGGGTGGCACAACCAGTGCTGCAGGCCCACTAGTAGCATTTGATTTACAGGCCCTGGCACCTCTAGTGCACATTACTAGGGACTTACTAGTAATTCAAATATGCCAATCAGGGATGAACCACTTACATACAATTTAAACAGGAGCACTTGCACTTTAGCACTGGTTAGCAGTGGTAAAGTGCCCAGAGTAACAAAAACAGCAAAATCAGAGTCCAGCACACATCAACAACCTGGGGAACAGAGGCAAAAAGTTAAGGGAGACCACGCCAAGGATGAAAAGTCTAACACTGTGCGACTGGATTTTCAAAGCAACATCACTGGGCGTTGAACAACCTCTCACTGTTTTCTAAAGGACTTAAGACTCTATGTTGGATTTTTGTTGTTTTGGTGAGATAAATATTACCTATTTCTCTAAACCGGTGTTGTGTCATTTTGTAGTGCTTTCACTGAGTTACTTTGTGTGTTGGTAAAAATACTTTACACATTGCTTCTGAAGTTAAGCCTGCCTACTCGTGCCAAGCTACCAAGGGGGTGAGGAGGGGTTAACTGAGGGTGTTTCTCCTTTACCATGACTAGAGTGAGGGTCCTTGCTAGGACAGTGGGTAAACTGACTGCCAACCAAAGACTCCAGTTCTAACACTTCCCAAGTATGTCTAGTGTAGAAGGGGGGGGGACTGGAGGAACTTGCCTTAGACTATTATCCTAGAACTTGGTGGAAGTTAGAGCAAAGCTCACAGACCCTGAACCTGGGGAGTTTATTGACCAACATCATATTATGCTCTTACAGGAGACTTGGGCAGTGGCCCCGTTTTTCAGAAGTTGTTTGATCACATTCTATGCTAGTTTGGTGCAATTCAAGTAGGGAAAAGCCTCAGGTGGCCTACTGAGTTGGTTAAGGCCGGATCTTTTACCAATAGGTAAAGTAGTTCCATCAAAGAGTAGAGACCTGCTGGAGCTAGAAATAAAAATAAATCCTCCTCATGGGCTGAGCCATATTTCAATTGTCAATATTTATGTTAGATCAGTTCCTCCGAACATGCAATCTCCTATAATGGACTGCCTGTTAGACTTGCTGAAACATTTAAGTCGAAATGCTTTAAAACTTATTACATGAGTTTGTAATACTAGACTTAACAAAGAACAGACAAATCAAGACCATTTGCTAAAAACTCTTGGTATATCAACTAGATCGAGGGCTTCCGAGCAAACTGTAGCAAAACCAACTGCAGTGGCAGAGCAGTTGGAAGATTTAATTATAGAACATGGCCTAATAATAGTCAATGGCCACACTAGATCAGATTCTCTTCCTTGCCCAACTTTCAAAGGAGGCCTTATTATGACCAATATTGATTACCTACTGCCAGATCAGGTATTAGGGTCTTCTCTGGTTGATATGGTTGTTGTTCCAAGACCAGACAGTGACCATCAACCTCTGAGTGTCAAATTTGTAATTTCTATAATTTATGAGCCTAACTTTGTCACCTCTAATCTTCAAAAACCCTGTTGAGACAGTTAATAGGTGAAATGTCACATGTGCGAAGTATTGGCTAATTTTGCTGCGCAAACACAAATATATGAGATATTTCAACAGCTATCACAGATACATCTTAGTCAGAAATTGTTACACACATTTAATGGAACAACTGAGACCTTTATTGGAAAAAGCTGGGAAAAGTGGGAGTCATCATAACACTTCGCCCAGCTGGTTCAGTAAGGAATGTCGATGTGCAAAAAAATTGCCCATTAGATGCCATAAATAAAGGTAGCATGACAAATAATTTCTGCCAGGAAAAGTTACAAGATTACTTTGATTAAAGCCAAAAGGAGCTGGGAGATAGACCAGTGGACAGAGCTCATGAATACACACGAGAATAAGAACACAAAGGCTATTTGGAAGTTAGTGGCTGCAAGCATGCGAGGAATTGATAATCATTTACACGCTGTAGTTCAGCCAGATAAGTAGGTTGCTCATTTTTGGGCTCTATACAGTAAGATGGACCAAGAAAATGAACAGGATGAGTACAAGCAGATGGAACCTTAAATAGACCATGTAAACTTAATTCGTACTGAAGGAGTGGACATCATATTGATGGTGCCTTCATATTTTACTCTGACTGAAACTCCTGAAGCCTTAGAACAAATTAAAAAAGCAAAGGCCCCTAGTTTTGATGGTATACCTGGTGATCTATTCCTGTCACAACCTGAAGTGTGGGTCTCTTACCTCAATGCTTTTAATAACGCCATTATGAGGGAAAATAATATTCCCCGAACTTGGCTTGGTGCTGCCATAATTCCAATTTTTAAAAAGGCAAGTGGAGACTTACCCTCCAATTAGAGACCCATAAATGTACTAAACAGGTGCCAAAAAGTGTTCTGGTGGCAGGTCCTGGGAAGGCTACAGACAAGGTTTACCGATAACCACATCCTTCAGGAGACACAGGCAGGCTTCAGGAAAAAGTTAGTACTCTCAACCATGTCTTTTGCTTCACTATGCTGTGCTGGACGCATATCACCCTGAAGAGGGATCATCTGTATATCACCTATTGATCTGAGTTCAGCTTTTGAGCAGGTACTGAAGGATAACTTATGAAGGGTACTGGATGCCTAAGGGATACCTGGAGACCTCCTTTGTATCCTAAGAGTCCTTCATACTAATGCTTATGCAAAGGTGAGGTGGAACAGGGGTGGGGATTTAATTGATAGAATTCCCATTAGACCGGGAGTAAAGCAGGGATGTGTACTTGCCCAGGCACTTTTTAGCCTTTACATCAAAGGGACAGTCAAATGGTTATCCGTATGTACATACGATGCACTCATCATAGCTTGAGTACCAGTCCGATCCTAATGTTCGTGGACAATACTTTACTAATATCAATAACACCCATGGCCTTACAGACAGAATAGGATTTGTTTACTGCTTTTTGCAAAAAGAGGGGCATGGAAATTAACCCAAATAAAACAAAGTTTATGGGGATAAACGCACACAGGTCCTTTAGAGCCAGAATGATGATGTAGGGCTACTTGAGAATAGCAAAATAGATCATAAGTAGAGAACACTCCAAATTGGAAGGGAATATAAGGCAATTGCAAGTGGTGCAGTGCCACCATCTCTCACAATATATGAAGCCACGGCAGTCACAGCAACCATCTATGGGGCAGAGATATGTGGTTATGCTGACGCTATTGTTCTTACTTCAGCAGAGAATACGTTTGTCTGAGGTCTGCTCAATGTACCATTGCATATTCCTCTGGTTTCCCTGAAGCTAGATTTTGCATTAAACCCTATTCATTTGGTATCTTTCCTAAAGCCACTGTTATATTGGGTGCAGATATGGTCAACTTCGGAGGTGACTCCCTACAGGCACTCTTTAGTAGATCTAATCTCCTGTCATAGACAAGTCCGTACCCCATGGCTGAAAATGTTAAGAAGCAATGTGAGCTTCTGAAAATGGGAGACCTTTGGAATTTACTGACAGAAGCTGCCAAAGCTGTTATTCAGAAACTGAAAAAAGTGTAGTGGGAAAGTGTCATGCGATGAATCTGGTCAGACCATAAAGAGGGGAGTCTAAAAAGCAGTTTCTGAGCTGTAAATGTTCTCCCAAATTTGAAGTATATATGGGTAGATTTTATTCTCCCCTAGTAAAACGTTTGTATAAGCAATTTAGATGTGGTACATTACCCTTAAGATCGTTCACATCTAAATGGGACAAGTTAGGGTGTTCCCCAGGGTACTACCCCTATTGTCTGCTGATAAAAGAAACAGAAGATCATTTTCTTCTATTTTGCCCCAGCTAATCACAGCAGCGCAAGAAATGGATAATTGTAGTTTGTAATTTGGAGAACCTAAGGCACTACTTGGAGGCTTTGAGAATTTTAAAACATGACTTGAAGGAATCAATAGTTTTTGCAGTAGCGCGCTTCTTATAGTGGGCGTTGAAGAGTAGATTGAAAGGGTTGTCCCTGGGGAACCCTTAATGTTTTATGAGCAGTTAAGGTGTAAACTGTGTATTTGTGTACAATTTGAACTCCTTTATACGAGTGGGATAAAATGGAAGACTGTACAATCTGCTATGTTCAGAATCTATAAAATAAGTGTTTTCTTGAGGTAGCACTAGTTTTTATTGGCTTTTAGTTTGAAGAAAGATTTTATAGTGACTTATATAAGATAGCAGGGCTCTCATAACCTCCTGCTGGTTGGGATTACCTAGACAGCATAAGTGATCTTTCTTAGTTTGCTCTTAGGCTTTTTAGAGGTTTTGTTTCTAATTGTTCTACTTGTATAATCAGGAGGATGGTTTGACAAGGTGGGCTGTTACCTGTGGTTTTAACTGAGATAATCGTTTCTGTCCTTGTAACATGGGTATTTTATTATGTATTTTATTATATTATTATCATGTATTTTATTTGCACATTACACTTTTATGGTCATTCAACCTAAATAAAGTTTATTGATGATGAATCAGTCATGAGTGTGAAAAGTAATTTGAAACAAATGACTGAAGGACACAAAGTGATGTCTACAGGCAAAAATAAGTTGTGTTTCAGATTTGGATTTGTGTTTCTACGTGAAGGAAAGTGTCCCACCATTGGCCAGGTATGCAAAGGCTGTGGAAAAGAGAACCATTTTGTGATAATGTGCAGAGTGAAAGAAAAGACAAGTGCGTCACTGCGCAAAGACAAAATGGCTGCCAAAACGCTCCTGAAGCAATGTATGAGCAGCGCCCACAAGGCCAAAGGGCAACATCAGTTGAGTCAGATAGATACTAAATGAAGTTGATAGCCATCTAAATCATCATGAAAGAGTTCTTCAGCCTCCATAATAAGGGAAAGTGAAGAAAGTGGTTGCGCCATGCCAATGCTTACCTCAGAAAGATGTGCACATGTTGGACTGGTTGCTTGTGAGGAGAAAAGTCAGTCAAAGAAAAGTCGACATGTTAAAATAACAAAACCGTACAAACATTGTCCAAAGATTCCACTGAAAATAAATGGATGTACAACAACTCTCATCATCGATAGTGGTGCTTTTATAAATGTAATGCCTAAAGAAAAGTACAACAAACTGTCTCTGTTACCGTGGCTCCCCCTGTCAAAGACCAAAGTATACACTTGGGCTGCATTGACACCCATGAAAAAGAAAGGTTCATTTATGGCAACAGTAAAGCATAAGAAAACAAAGGTTCAAGCACTGATCCATGTATTTCAAGGCACAGCAGCAAGTGCCTGATTTCTCACCCTTCAATATGGCTGTTGACATGGGACTGATTTCATTGAATTACAACATAAATGTGCACCGCAAGATAGTAGGTTAATTTCAGTCATTGTTTCGTGATTTGGTAAAGTTAAAGACTATAAAAGTAAAACTGCTTATTAATGAGAATATCTGTCCAGTTGCTTAGAGATATAGACTGTTTATTTTTCATTTAGAAGAAGCTGTTGAAAAACAACTTGAATCATTACTAAATCATGACATTACTGAACATTCCACTGGTTCATCACCATTAGTTTCTCCCATAGTACTATTGCCTAAAAAGGACAATGAATGAGCTGAGAGTATATGCGTTGACATGCATCAAGCCAATAAAGCAATTGAACGAGAGAGTCATCGAGGGCTGCACATTGCAGGCATGATTACTCAACTGAATGGTGACAAGATCAAAACCTAGAATAAAACTGTTGATATATTACAACTTTTGCTACATGTGTCGGTTTGTTTAGACACAAGAGACTTAGCTTTGATGTGTCATCAGCTGTACAACTTTTCAAAGACATCATACAACGCATCTCACAACCTGTTGTGAATGCATTTAGCTATAGAAATGTTTTGGAGCTCGACACAGCCCTCACACAAGTATGTCAATTACTCAGTGATGCAGACTTGCCTTTAAATGCTGACAAGTGTGAGTTCAATAAAACAAAATTGAAATTCTTCAGACACTTGTTTTCTGATGGGGGCATGATGCCTGACCCTGCAAAAGTACAAGATAAAATGCTGAACTCGACAAGATGTTTCGATGGTACGTTTTTTTCTTGGAATGGCCAGTTACTGTTCCCCATACATAAACGATTTTGCTACTGTCAGAAAGTTAACCAAGATTTTCTTTTCATTTAAATGGTCAAGAGAATGTGAAAAGAGTTTCAAGAAAGTCAAACATGCCATAGAAAATGCTACAAAAAGCATACTTCAAGCCAAAGCTCCATACCAAGTTTATAGTTGATACTAGTCCTGCTGGGCTAGGTGCTTTACTTGCACAGCATAGTGGATGCCCGAATGCAAGAAGACATATTGTGGCCTATGCTAGTCGAAGTTTATCTCAAATGGTACATGCTTACTTATAGCCTGAAAAGGAAAGTTTGGTTGTAGTATGACTTTGCGAACATTTTCATGTATTCCTGTACAGAAAGCCTTTTACACTGGTGACTGATCATCAAGCCTTGCTGACTCTCTTCAGCAATCCAAAGGCTAAGATGCCTCCTCATATTGAGCAATGGGGACTACGATTGCAAGAGTACAGTTATACAATTGTGCATTGACCGGGAAAGGATCCAAATATTGCTGACTACTTTTCAAGAGTGCCCATTCAAGGTCTGGGCACTCCTTCAAAATAGCTGGGGTCTACTTCAATTTTATTGTCATATAAAGTACACCAGCTGCTGTATTATTAGCCCAGATTGTCACTGCTACGAGTAATGATAGTGATATGCTAAAGTTAAAAGACATATTTACAGATCAGTCGTGAATCAAACATGAGTTATTCTGCGAGGACCGAGGATCCTGATTCCAGAGAATCTACAACAAAAATTGACAGAAGTGGCTCATGAAGGACATAGTGGTTTCCATACCTAGATGAAAGAGTTGAAAAAGAGCTAAAAGGCTGTTCCATATGCAATTGCCTGCCAACCAGTCACTCATCATATGCTGAACATGTCAGAACTCCCCAAACATCTCTGGAGAAAGTAGCTATTGGTTTCTTTGATCCAATTGACAATGGACATCATTTAATGGTGATAAAAGATGAATATTTACGCTTTTCATTGGTCGAAGATCTCTGATCCACGACACATGAACGCATGATTGAAAAACTTGATGGCATAATTGCAACATGGGATTTGCCGGCCATTGTGAAGTTGAACAATGGCCCACCCTTTAATAGCGAAGACTTTTAGGAATTTCTGAAGAATCTGAATGTAAAACATCAAAAGATCACACCCTGGAAGCCACCAGCCAATGGACCTATTGAGCGTTTTGTAGGTATGCTAAAGAAAGCAGTACAAATTGCAGCTCTTGAGAAACTTAGTTTAGAAAAATGCGCTAAACTCTACTGTATGAGCTTATCATTCGACCCCCCACCCAAACACAGTTGAAAGTCCTGCAACTTTGATGCTCAGAAGAGCAATGGAAACCAAGATACCCCAATGGAACACAGAAAGAGACACTAATGAAAACTTGATTATATGATAAGTGGTGACATGCGAAAGACCTGTTGTTCTGGAAGGGAGGTTTAGTGATCGCTCAACAGCTACAGAAAAGTTTCACTGTTTGTAGTGCTGGACTTAGTCCAAGTCCGAACTGGAATACATTTATGTCTGTTTTGGGTTATTTTGTCTATAGTAACTTTAGAAGTGCTATTTGTGAACTGCAATAGGCTTACCCTTTTGTGGGTGGGTGTCTGCCCCTCCCTAACCCTTCCTTAACTCTCCCTAAACTCTTTACTCCTCCTTTAACCCCTTCCATTTAGTAGTAAATTTTCTACATTTTCCAGCCACCATCCCCCGTTCTCTCCACATTTACTACTTAGAAGCAAACTTACATGTGTGAAGATCTCCCAATAAAAAAGATAGCAGAGATAGAGCTGGAGCTTTACACTTGAAAAAGTGCAATTTGTGAATTAAGCAGTAAGGGGTTGGTGGACAGGTTACTCCGTCACAAACATGGCGATATCCCGTCTGCCGTATTGCAATTCCCATAGGATATAATGATAATACAGTGGACAGTTTATCCGTCATGTTTATGACTGAGTAACCCAATCAGTCAAACTGTAATTCAGACCCCAAGTCTTTGCTTACCAACATACATTTATATTGATGATACTTTTGTGGTCTATATTTTGGCTATAATATTCTTGCAGATGATATCAACATCCATTAAATTAAATTATGACATGCAGCTAGAGAATAAGCAATATGAACGTTTCCAGTTTAAATGACAAAAAGCACCAAGAAAACACAATGTAAGCAAATGGGCACAAGTGATCAGCCTTGGTTATTAGGCTAACCACCAAGGAGAACATACAACTCAGCAGTTCACCTCTGTCATTCATTTCATGCGATTCAAGAGTGGTAATAAAAATACAAATATGTTACAAATATGTTTTAACACACAATACAATTATTTAGAGTGAGAGCTCAAATACATATGATTATATGCTCTTCGGAATCAAGCTGTTTATTAGATCCTGTTTCTTGGAATCAAAATCTACTGATATTAAAAACTCTCATTTAAAATGAAATGTTTACTGCCTATATAAAATGTGTTGCAGTTTGAAAGCACTCAGAGAATGACCTTTCTGTGTCATAGGGATGTCGAAGAAAAAATAATGCTGATTTACAAAAAAGTTTTATAAAGTGCATAATATAGGCATAAAGTGCATGATAGTATATAAACACAGAAAGGTGACGTCTATCTTTCCTCCACAGACACAAAAAGGATTGGCTATGAATCACAGCTAATCCAGAGATTCTTTTGTAAATAGACCCTCAGAACCTATAGTTTTTATTAGTATCCAACTCATATATCCCTTCCCAAGTGGCTACTACTTTAATTTACTTTTTCTATAATTCCATCTCAGGTGGACTGCTGTCTTTCTGGGGCTTATTTACAAGCCCCTTGTGCCACAGGTGCATCACTTTTCAGGGGAGAAAATGTGACGCACCAGCAGCACAAGGAGCTTTTAAATAAGCCCCCCTAATTTTTAGCAACACGTCTTCTAGACCCGGGAGTTTCTAGAAACACAATTCTATCTACTGTGATTCACCTAGATATGTAAGTAGAGGGAGTCTGATAAGGGTGTTCTTTTTACTGATCTATTGAAATTCTCTGAACAGAATACTTATTTGGGCTTGAATTTCTTTCCAAAAATACTGCAGTCTAGCGCAGTCAATAAACCTATTTCCATGTTACAACTTAAATTTTGCCTCTGTGGCAATTAAGGTTGGCTTCTGGAAACCACACATGATCCACAGATATTTTATATTATTATCTGACTAGTGTGAAATATAAAGTACAATGAATGTTAGATCCCCTAAATAAAGGTCTGATCAACGTCTCGGCAGAGCGAAACATTCCATCACAAACATGACGTTTATCTCCTATGGGTATTGTAATATGATGTCCAGGATATCTGTCACATTTGTGATGGAGTATTCCCTCTGCCGAGATCTAAATCAGGCCCTAAGTTGTAGATTTGTTAACTGGTTTGTCTCAATTCTCAATTTGTTAGTACGTTTCTGGCCTTCACTCATTTCTGTCCAATATCAACAAAGTATTTTCCTTGATGATCAGAATTGTATACATTGAAGAGATTCTTTCTTTTTTTGCAAAGATCATCCACTCCCATTCATTACAAACTTGTAGTTATGTATTAGAGAAAGTATTATTACCCTTAATTGCAGGTACTTAAAAAGGTATGGGTAAGTTAAATTGTTCTTGAATGTGGCCAATGGTCTTAACCTCAGAATCACAGAGCAAATCAACCAAGTTTAGAGATTCCTTTAGTCTACCACATCCTTCAACCCTCTGTCATTTCTCACGGAATTGCTTGATTACTATAAGTAAAAGTAAGCTTGTGAAACTAAAGGACTTTTATGGTTTTAACTTTAACATAAATATCAGTATCTAATATTCAGTGTAAATATTTTTGGAGAACTGTGGGTGCCCATATTTAAATAAATAATCATTCATGCTGTTGTTTGCTGTTATGGCTTCAAACAGACTATTATCCATATGTCTCTTCCACAGTAGACCTAAAAGTCTCTGCATACATCCAAATGAGGCAGCTATATAAAAACTTTCCATATTGGGTGGAGGTCAGCCCCCACTAAGTATAGTGCAACTTAGCTGTTTATGATTCACCCAGCCTTTTTACCCCACCCATATAAACCTGAATATTATTCTATTTAATACAGAGAAAAATAGCTATGTTTTAGGGTGTGGCCTGGAATACAAATGTGCATTGAGGTAAGATGATCAGCTTAATGAAATTGTTTCACAAACAAACGGAACAATTTCTGGTCCCATGCCTGTAATTGAGATTTAATTAGATGTATTACCCTAATAACATAAATAATGATGGGTGTAAATGCCTAAATATCTTATAGAGTTACTTATGGAGAGAGGGTGTCAGAAGAGGTACTGGTTTTGTCCCAAAACATAATATTTCAGTATTGGTGTGATTAATATTGGAGTGATTAACATTGTATCTAGACTCAAATGAAAAGCCATGAATTATTATTATTGGCCTGTCTAAGTTGACATTTGAAGCAACTTCGCCAGCAGATAGTTCTACCTTGCTCCACCTGTAAAGAACTGTGCAGTAATTGGTCTGTTGTTATCTTCATAACTAATAATTTTCTAAACAGCATGAACAAGAGAGGAGAGAGTGGACAACCTGTCTCGTACCACAATTGAAATGTATCTCCTGCTCATTCACTGTAAGCTGTGCCTGTGCTCCTATATGCACCAGAGATGTCGACCTGATGAACTGGCAGGGTATTTTCATTTGATTTCAAACCACTCAGAGAAACTCCCATTTCACCAATTCAAAAGCTTTCTCCGCTTCTAGAAAGACTGTTAAGGCAGACCATCTTTAATTTTCAGCCAAGAGATTGGAGATGACTTCTATTAGGAAGCAAATTTGGACTGACAATTTTCAACCAGGCATAATCCCAGTTTGATCTTCACCTCCTGCAATCCTCACCACGGGGGTAGAATGATTTGTTAAGATTTTCATAAAAAATGTTGTAATTCGGTATTAGGACAGTGATAGGTCGGAAAATGCTACAATAGATTGTTTTTTTCCCTAGGTTTCATAAAGCAACAAAACTGCCCTTCACTAAAGGATTTGAGATACATTTCTGTATTCCATATATGATACATGATTATACATCTTGTGTAGTTTGGAGTTAATAAATTTGAAAAATAATAATGTATATGCCATTACCTATTACAACTTGTCCAGGTGCTTTGCCTAAGGATAGATTATTAATTGCTTGTGAATCCTTTCTGCATTTAGAGGCAATTCGAAGTTGCTTATTTCTTCAATATCTACAGGAGGAATGGGCACTCCATAGAGAAACATCAGCATTTCTTCTTTTTTTTGATCTAGCTTTTCTGTATATGCTTCTGAGAAAAGACTGTTGGAATACTGCAGCTATTTAATTTTGGCATATATTAATATTTTATTTTGAAAGACCTTGATGCTTCTAATTTCAGTTTTTGCTTTCATGCTTTTGGCTTGCCATGCTAGATTTCTTCCGACTTTGCTGCCTTCCTCACAGATACACTGTAGATAATTAAGCACGTTTGTCATATGTTCTTGCTCATATAATGGTTTAATGTTGTGCGCATTTTGGCGACTTTGGCATGGGATTTAGCCCGTATTTATACTTTTTTTGCGCCGTATTTGCGTCGTTTTTTGACGCAAAAACAGCGCAAACTTGCAAAATACCATTGGGGCATATTTATACTCTGTTTGCACCAAATTAGTGTCATTTTTTTTTTACTCTAATTCGGTGCAAAACTAACTCCATATTTATACTTTGGTGCTAGACCCCTCTAGCACCAAATTTATGGAGTTAAAGTCATTTTTTGAAAGTGGAGTCCTACTTTGTCTTAATGAGATGCAAGGTAGGCGTTCCCGTGCAAAAAATGACTCTATGGCCTTAACACCATATTTAGGGGCATATTTATACTCTGCGGCGTATTTATACTCTGTTTGCACCGAATTAGTGTCATTTTTTTTTACTCTAATTCGGTGCAAAACTAACTCCATATTTATACTTTGGTGCTAGACCCATCTAGCACCAAGGCCCTGATTTAAACTTTTTTTGCACCGCATTAACGTCATTTTATGACACAAAAGTGGCGCAAACTTACAAAATATTGGCCCTTATTTATACTTTTTGCTGCAAAACTCCACTAACTCAGTTTTGCACCAAAAAGTTGAGCACCGGCTTGCACCATTTCTGTGCACCAGCCGGGCACCATATTTATGGAATGGTGCAAGCCGGTGCAAAGGGTAGGCTAGAGTTTAAAAAAATGACTTTAGTCGGGTGGGGCTGGCAGTATAGAAGAAGAGGGTTTAGCACCAAAAAATGGCTTTAGGCAGGTTAGAGTAAAAATAAATGACTCTAACCAGATTAGCGTCATTTTATGGTGCTAAACCTACCATGCCACATGACTCCTGCCTTAGGAAAGGCAGGAGTCATGCCCACCACCCCAGTGGCCAGCACAGAGGACAGGGGTCCCCTGGGCATGGCCATTGCATCCGGTGCCATATATGGGGGCCCATTTCAGGGCCCCCTATGGCACTTTCAAAAATAAAATGCACTTACCTGTACTTACCTGGGATGGGGTCCCCCATCCTCGCAGTCCCTCTAGTGTGGGTGGGGGTGCCCCTAGGGCCTAGGGAGGGCACCTCTGGGCTTATTCCATGGTGTTCCACCATGGAAATAGGGCCACAGGTCCCCTAAGACCTGCCCTGACCCAGGTCTTAAAAAATGGGGCAAAGCAAGCTTTGCCCCATTTTTTGACCCTTCCTCCCTCCCTTGCACCATTTTTACATGGGAGTATAAATATGGTGTTAAGGCCATAGAGTCATTTTTTTGCACGGGAACGCCTACCTTGCATCTCATTAAGGCAAGGTAGGTTTCCACTTCCAAAAAATGACTTTAACTCCATTAATTTGGTGCTAGACGGGTCTAGCACCAAAGTATAAATATGGAGTTAGTTTTGCACTGAATTAGAGTAAAAAAAAAATGACGCTAATTCATTGCAAACAGAGTATAAATACGCCACTTAGCGTAAAAAAATGATGCTAATCTGGTCAGAATCATTTATTTTGACTCAAAACTGCCTAACATATTTTTTTTTTTAAGGTAGCCTACCCTTTGCACCGGCTTGCACCATTCCATAAATATGGTGCCCAGCTGGTGCTAAAAAATGGTGCAAGCCGGTGCAAAACTTTTTGGGGCAAAACTGCCTTAGTGCAGTTTTGCACCAAAAAGTATAAATAAGGCCCCATTGTATTTTGTAGGTTTGCGCCGTTTTGCATCAAAAAGCGGCGCAAATGCGGCGCTAAAAAAAGTATAAATACGGGCCTTAGCTCTTGTTAATTGTGCTAATAGAAGGTTATTTATAAAATGTCTACATGTCTTCTGCGCAGTTTAACTTCGTTTCAAAATATTTCTGTATACTCTTTCTGATTTAGACTATACGTTTAGCTTGGTCTAGCAGTGGCCCTTAAACCTGCACTGTGGTGGGCATTTTTTCTTTGATTTACTACTTAAGGCAACCTCCATTGCTACACTACAGTTCTAATAGGTGGAGTAGGGAAATTTAGGCCCATATTTATACTTTTTTAGCGCCGCATTTGCGCCGATTTTTGACGCAAAAACGGCGTAAACTTACAAAATACAATTGTATTTTGTCAAGTTTGCACTGCTTTTGCTTCAAAAAATGAGGCAAATGCGGCGCTAAAAAAAGTATAAATATGGGCCTTAGACTCCTTCCTTTACATGTAATCATTGCACAAACTACGCATTTACATTTGACATTAACTTTATTGAGTGCCTTGAAATTATTACGATGCATTGATCTTAAAACTCATAAATGCAATGCAATCATTGAAAGATTGAAGTTTTATAACTTGCATACTAGTTTTCATATAAAGTGCCTATATATATTCATTAGTCACGTTTTGCATTTATTCTTTTAGTTGCATTAATTGAAGAAAATTGTAGTCCTTTTTTCCACATCTGTGGTAATCTGAGAAGTTAGTGTGTGCAGGTATAACCATTCATTTAAAATGCACATTTAGGGCCGTATTTATATGGCCCTAGCACCACAGGAGTGTCACTTTTTGTGATGCTCCTGTGGCGCTAAGCCCAGTGCCATATTTACAAGGTGGCTTTAAGCCACTTTTTGTGGCTTAAAACCACCCTGTCTATACGGCCACTTCCCACGCAGCACTGTGCGTGGAAAGGACGTGCAATGGGTGTTGCTGTGGGCATGCCTCAGCAACACCCATACCATTTTGACGATGCCTCAGATTTGTGAAATCATGTAAATCTGAGGCAGCGCCAAAAACCTAAAGCCACCCACAGTGGTGGCGTTAGCAGGGCGCAACGAGAAGGAATAATTTTATTCCTCCTTGTTTTTTGCTTTTTCTATGCGTGCTGTATTCTGCTGCACGCATAGAAGAAGCAATAGCCAGAAATGATTGTTTATGTGCAGGAAGGTGTCCCTTCCTGAACATAAACAATCATTTGAAAATGACGCTTTGGCACTTCTGTGTGTGCTGCACTGTGCAGCACACACAGGAGTGTCAAAGCGCCATTATTGATTGTTTATGTGCCGGAAGTTACACCTTCTGGCACATAACAATCACACCCCTCAACACAGACATCCTTGCACAATGGCGCAAGGATGCCTGCATTGGTGCTGGCAGCTAAACTTAGCACCAGCACAATGGGAAACGCAGGGGTACGCCGTATTCAGTTAAATACAGCGCATCCCTGCGTTTCTAAAGTGACACAGCACGGTGCTGTCAATTTTGGCGCAGCACTGTGTTGCGCCACTTTTCAATAAATCTGCCCCTAAATATTTAATTAAAATCAGGCTAACTTAACTGACTGAAGGCCTTAATTCTAAATTGTATTGTGCCCTGAAAGTGTGTTCCTTCCTTTGCATGTGCTTTCGTTAGCTAGTGAAAGGGAGTATTATCTTATGTATTAGTTTTGCTGATAGTAAAGTCTGAGAGAATAAATCTTGCCAAGTGATGTGAAAATTTAATGAGCAGCTGAAGTCTCCCATTCATCGTGTACCAGGAGTGTAGGATGTCCAAATTCGCCGGAAACTCTTTGGGATCTGTGGGATAAGAAATATGAGGAGGTGTTGCAAATGCAAATGACCAATCTGAAGCTGATTGGTGCATCAAGGGTAGGAAACTAATAACTTTCGTGTTGGAGATTCTGCTTGTTTAAATTAATGCTGTTATTTGAAATTAAGATAAACTCTCCTTGGACTTTGAGGGATACAGACCTCTCTGCTTCCCTTCTTCTTGTAACTGTGAAGGTTTATGCTGAACATGTATTCCTTTTTCTGGAGGACTTGCTAAAGTTTTTGTTATGCTGGCACCTGCTTACAATTCCAAATTTACTAAGATTCCATCCCAACCATTCTTATTCCTGACCTAGATTTCTGACTAAATGATTTTAGATTTATTTTGTGTTTCGAAGAGAGAGATGGACACTTATTTCTAGTTCTCAGTTTCTGTATTGCTTTTATTGATATTGCTTTGTATCTTAATTTGATGAGACTGAACCAATTGCAATATTTCAGCTTGCCAGCTGTAATTCTGTACCTTTTCAATATTTCAATGAATTGCATATACATTGGTTTGATATTGATTGGAAATACATCATTTGACTTACATTTCTGATTCTTGGTCCTTATTGTGTGTCTAAATGGGCTTCACAGAAATCTAAATAGTTTAATATTGTTGATTCCCCTACCATCTCTGTCAATGTAAAAAGATCTGTCTGGTGAGATATTAAAAACACTTTTCACATATGTGTATTTCCTTTTGCCTGAATAGTTTGCTCTTCATACAGCTATTAGATTATAAACTTTGATGAGCAAATGGTTCTTCATAGATCTTATATTGGTTTTAGCCCAACTGGGAGTGGGCCCAGATTAAATGAGTTTTGACAAAGTCACATTAAAGTCTCCCTCTACTCATATTTGCTTCCCCATTTATAAAAAAATGCAAACACATGTTTAATGCCTTTGTTTCCAAAGCTACTTTACAGGTTCATCTAAGACTCAAGTAAAATCAGATTGAGCTTGAATGGCGGCAATGAGGCATAGCTTAAACTAACAATATAATATATAAGTCAGATGATCTCATTCATATGAATTTGAGATAGTTGCTTTGGATTTTGGGCTACGATTGACCAGACTGTATTTAGAGAACATGGGGTATAGACTTCTCTGATACAGTGAATACATGCTCTTGAGACATCTTTGGAATCATTTGGCTATGAACTACAATCGAGCAGCTGTAAGCACCTCTATAGTTCTGGCAAAGCCACCCCACACCCCAGCTCACTATTTGCTGGATCTTCTTTTTGAATCTTAAGATGCTTGATACAGGTGTTTAGACCACTACAGCCTTCACTATGATGTTCCTAGTAATTCAATGGGGTTGTGAACTTGAGATCATTAGCTAGTATCTTTGTGGAGTGGCTTGGAGAAAATAAAAAACACAATGGGCTGTAATGTGGCCTGTTAGACCTGGCAGCCTGAGGGTGATCTTCCTGCAAACCTTTTGCCTACCTTGCCTCACTTTTGATGATCTATTTTTGTTGGCCTAAGGACCCTGCCCACTTTACAACTGTTAACTAGTGCCGGAGTGCATGTGCCCACCCCCTAAAACATGGTAACACTGGCATATCCCCAGTTGCCATATTTAGTTTACTTATACATCTCTATTAAAGTGCACTACATGTGCCCAGGGCCTGTAAATTAAATGATACTACTGGGCCTGCTGCACTGATAGTGCCACCCACTTTAGTATCTCTTTAAGCAGGTCTCTGGCCTGTTACTGCCATCTACTGACATGTCTACTTGGCATTTAAAATCCCTTGTCAAGCCTTAACCCTTAAACTCCACTTTTTATTACACATAAGATACTCCTAATGTAGACAGCAGGTAGCCCATAGAGTAGGATGCAGTGTAAGTAAAAGCCAGGACACATGCATTTTAGTTGTACATGTTCTGGTAGTGAAAAACGTACAGTTTTTTTCATTACTGTGAGGCCTATCCCCTCTCATAGGATAACATTTTGATTCCTTAACACACCTATTAAGTGTAATTCCTGATTGAGAATTAGTAAAACAGACATGCTTGGTACCTATGGACTTGGGATACTAAGGGGCATATTTATACTCTGTTTGCACCGAATTAGCGTAATTTTTTTTTACTCTAATTCGGTACAAAACTAACTCCATATTTATACTTTGGTGCTAGACCTGTCTAGCGCCAAATTTATGTAGTTGAAATCCTTTTCTGGAAGTGGAGACCAACCTTGCCTTAATGAGATGCAAGGTAGGCGTTCCTGTGCAAAAAATTACTCTATGGTCAGGCCAGCAGGAACAGTGCTATGAGATAGGCCTCGGCTCCCTAAAAGAAGCCAAGTGGTATCTCGTAGACAGAGGGGGCCTACCAGAACCCTTGGAATGCGCACTGTCTGTCACATTCCGACAGTGCTGGGTAAGGGGGCCTGCACTGCCCCTGCCCATGCCATAAGCGAGACCCCCTGTAGCTCCAAGCATACCCTCCCCACCAGCCTACCCATATCAGTGAAAAAGCCATGGAAACCTATGTGAGGGGAGTGAGGGGAGTTGCAATCAGCCCGGTCATGCTGAGTTCCGCACCACCCTGGCTGAATACAACTCTGACCACCATCATGCCATCGGGAACCATGTTTCCGGCAGGGACGGTTGCCCCCTAGCGTGTCAGCCCGCCAGTCTTGTAATTGGTCGGTCGGACCACCCACAGTGCGGCAGTCCCACTGTCTATGGGGGTGTGACAGTCCTCGGACTGGGACACTCCTAATGAGGCCCCAAATCTAGTTATCTTAAAGTTTTTTAAGGAATGGCTTTTGAGCTGAGAGTCATAGATTGTTTAATTTTGCTGTCATTTGAAACATTCAAATGTTCTTGCACAAACCACCTGTAGCATCATAAAGGGCTTGCAAGTGATTTGGGTTGTGACTATCGTGAGCTGATAATGCAATACAGCAATCTGTCTTCCTAAAGAATGCTTTAGTTTTAGACACAGGGAAAACGTTTTTTCTTCCTGAATGGGCAATGAGGAACTTGGGTACAGGCAGGTTGGAATGTAGTTTCCTAAGCTTGACATTCAGAAGAACTGTCAGAGGCAACAATTCATTTCTGAGGAGAACTCTCTTGCTTCCGCCCAACCCAGTGGACAGTAAATTTAGCTGTTCTCAATAGACCTGTGGTCCACCACATTTTTGATGAGCTGAAAATGAAGAAGAAGGGGGCACTAAGTACTAAGCGAGCAGCCGTGTTTGGGTGTATTGTACCATACACTAGGTAAAAAGTTCAAAAAGTCAACCAAGAAAAAATATAGGTTTGTGCATGATCATATCCCTTTAAGTAGGTTTGAGTCAGGAATCAATCATCATTCTTGCTCTAAGGCATGATGCTCAGTAAATAAGAGTGAAATAGATAAAACATTTAGAGACAGAAGAAAGCAACAACATAGTATTCTAAGAGTTCTTGCCCTGTTATAGCAGGCAAAGTTCACGTTACTCCAGAAACGGACTCAAGGTGGGCCAGGCATGATGGAATTGAGGAAGGCCCGAAAAAAACACTGACCTTCATCCCTGCCAGGAACATGGTTCCCGACGGGCTGACGGTGGTCGGACTTGTGGTCAGCCATGGCGGTGCTGAGTTCAGTGGTGTTGTGCAGATCGCGAGTACCCTTTCCGCCAGCCTTTTCAGGGCAATTTAACCGCCATGAAAGGCTGGCATAAAGGATGTTGTGAAGGCCACAAGGGGGCCCCTGAACTGCCCACAACAATGTCATGGGCAGTGCAGAGGCCCTCCTATCAAGCACCCTCGAAAGCCGTACTGTCTGCTTTGCAAACAGTGCGCATTCCGAGGATGCTGTTGTGCTGCAGTATTGGCCTTGTCTCCCTTAAGGGAGTCGAGACCAATACCCTAGACCAATACCCTAGCACTGTTCCTGTCGGGCTGACCAGCGGGAACGTTGTAATATGATGTTCCCACCGGTCAGCCCGGTGTAAACATGGTAATATGAGTGCGGTGAGACCACCGGGTTGAGAACGGTCTCATACCCGTAAGTTTGGTGGTCAGCTCCTTCGACCGTCAAACTCGTAATGAGGGACATAGGGCATGATTTAGATCTTGGAGGTTGGAACACTCCATCAGAAACATGATGGATATCCTGTACGCTATATTATGATCTCCACAGGATATAATGAGATCATAATATGGCAGATGGAATATCCGTTACGTTTTAGACAGAGTATTCCACTTCGCCAAGATCTAAATGTCGAAAGTATGAATATCTTTGTTTGTAGAAAGTATTGATGTAAATAATGTTGACTTCTTTATTATTGTTGTATTTAATGTCTGTCTTTTGTTTGCTTTTTTTGTTTGCTTATTTTATGTTTCTAAATGGTCGGATGATTTAATTAAAAACAATATTTAGTTTATTGTGTTTAGTTATTGGATGTTTTATTATGCTAGCTTTAATTGTTGACCACAGTTGAGGAGTGTCTTTGAATTATTAGTTCTGTATTTTTTATCTTGTTTATTGGTTAATGTATTGTGTATTTAAATCAGTGAAGTAAGTATGTATTTAATGTATTTTCAGTTATTTAATTTAAATATTGTTTTATTTTTATTTTCAAAAGCTATTTTAATTGTAATGTTTTATTATTCATTTATTCCAATATTGGTGTTAATTGATTTTGTTTTACTTTTAATTAGTTTGTTGGGTTTGTACAGGAGTTTGGTGGTAAGTGTTTTGTATATTTATTTATGTAAATTTTCTATAAATTGGTTAATGTATTATTTATATAAATTATTATTTATTTAATAATACAATTTATTATCAATAATGATTTTTATTACAAAAGTATCAATTCATAATTTCTTAAATTGTTTATGATGGGGTTTTTAGTCTGTGGGAAGTGTTTCTAAATACATGTTTTAATTGGTTGATGTAGTAATATAATTATTTAGTTAATTATGTATTATATTTTAATTTTTTATAACATATTTTTTATTGAAATGTTTTATTTCCTTTAATTTTTTATTATATTAATTGTATGTTTGTATAAATATGCTTTATTGTGTCATTTTATGGGTGAGTTGTTGATTTTGTAGAGGCTTATTGTTGGAGGTGGTTTGAATGTATATGTCTTGGTCCTTGCTTTTTAGTATCATTGTTATCTGTTTATGTTTTAATTATCATAATTGTTTAAGTAATTGTGTGATTAATATATTGTCACTTTGTATTGTTATTTTCAGCATTTATAGTTTTATTAATAACGTTTCATATGGTAGTATAATATTCAACAGTATTATTATTTTCCAATAATTATGTATTCCTCTTATATTTTTGTTTTTTCTCCATGTTGTGGTTGGACTGGTCATATAACCACTTCTAGGTCTATCTTTTTGGCTGTTGGAGGAATAGTAAGCATCAGCCTTTTAGACTTCAATACTTCCCCCCAATCTGGCTTAGATTGGAATGAGAATAGTATGCCTGATCGTTCCAGAGTCCTGCACATCCACATTTAGTTGAGGCTGCAGTGGGAATATTAAATCTGACCCCTTTAGAGTTCAATGCTTACTCCAGTGAGTCAAAGAGAGGGAATAATGGATTTAAGCCCTCCAGAGTCCAACACTTCCCCCAATGTGGCCACATTTGGAGTGGGAGTAGTAAATCTGACACCTCCAAAGTTTTACACTTTTCACAGTGAGGCTTCCGCAGAGTCCAATACTTTTACCAATTCTTCTAAGCATGGACTGGGAAAAGTTGTGTAACAGTTGTAAGTATACTAATTATCATTAACCTTTAACTATGAAATATTTTACTATAGCATATTTTTGTTCTATTTCCAACAACAATAATAGGCAATGTTTGCTTTTCATAACTGTTTATTTTTGGACACATTTATTTATGAATCTTAAATTATGATATTTGAAAAATGTATATAATTTCACGATGTATGACATCATTTTAAATTCATTATTACACTAATTATTAACAAAACATTTTAATCTCATTTTGAACATGTCAAATACATGTGATAAAATTTACATTTTAATTAATAATACGTATTTTAAAATGTAAGTACATAGATTTGCGATTATTTATCAATATATTATTTTAATGATATTTGTACACATTTCTGTAATTTGTTTCCTTAATTTTTAATTTGTTCCTACATTAGTTTCGATGAAACTGATTTTTTATGCCATTTTTTCTCACCATATTTTTACCTGTATTCTATAGTCTTCAGTGGAGGTCATTGTGGATGGGTGTTCCTGTGTCCTTTTCAAGCAACAATTATATTTTTCTACTTTTCAATCTATCTAATATATTGGATTGGAGAAGGTTGCTATTTAGGTTGTATGCCTAAATTATTGCATTTCCAGTGTTTTTGTTTATTTGTGATTGTGAAATAGAGTTAGTTAAGTGAGTGCATCAGGTCTTAATGAGTAGTGTTTTTATCTATGTGCAGTTTAGATTTAGAGATTATATATATATATCTCCAAAACCAACAATTGTCAGACTATTGATTAGTTTGTTTTAGCTTCCTCAGAAAGTGTACTACTGTACACATTCCACCAGTGAATTTATAACTCTGTTCCAAAACCGAAGTGCCCTCTAAATAGTCTAACTGGGGAGGTAGATGTTTTTGCTGGTGTGGTAAAATGCTCACTCTATTAGGAGGTCATAGTGTTTGGTGACTTATGTAGGTGGTATATAGATGAGTGCTATAACTTTGTAATGTTGTATGCAAATTAGGCATTTGTTAAATAAAGTATGCTGTGTGTTGATTTTTCTGAGATATCACCACAAGGTTTGATTAAAATGACTGGAACAGCCATGTTTGGATGTATAGGCATAGACTTTTAGCACTGTTTAAGCCATGGCATGTTCAAACTCCATGATCATTTTTTCTAGGGAAGCAGTATTTCTTTTGTTTTGTATTGTGGTTAAATGTTCTTGGTATGCTGAGTTTTTTCTTGTTAGGGAGCACAGCATGATATAAGGGAAGATTAACTTTGTGGAATTTGCTGTAAATGCTATTCTCTTGTGTACATGGAGGGTGTGTAAGATTTAAGGGTCCCATCCATCAACCAGGCAGTGCATTGAGTGAGGTTAGAACAGATTATTGGGTGTGGCGAAAATTATTATTATTATTTTGTTGTTTTCATTGTCATAAAAAAAACAAGTTCTCAAGGTGAGTATACAGTCGAGCCACAAGATGTCCACTTAGTATAGGGGGACCTTTCATCTAGCTAGATCTTGTCCTTCGTAAGTTGTTGGGCTGACAGAGCTCTCTGTGGAGATAACCAGGCATCAAACACGGCAATGTTGAATGACACCAGACCCAGCAGTGGAGTAACTGCCTGTAGCAGCCTTCCCTTCTGGTCTCTGAGGCATAAAGCTGATGGTGTGCTGAAGCACATAGGATTCTGTAGGCTGGTGGTGGCTTCCCCTCAGACACACGGCTACTGCAGGGGTGTCTGCAGGGGGCACCAGTGCTAAATTGGAGCCTAGAGGCTACAGAAGAGCATTGTGTAGTGATTTAACTGGAGATCTGGTGATCCAGAGCAGATCGTGGTTGGAACAGCTTACGGAGAGTGCCTGAGGCAAAAGGTTGAGGCTAGTTGTGAATACTCAGTGGGCCACCTCCCCTATCTTGAAACACAGGTAATGTCAGCAAAGCCCATCATAATATGTCCTGAAATAACAAACATACAGAAGTGCAGAAAAGAGTTTCTCAACTTCCAAAAAACATTGACATTCTTCATGCAGTTGCTAGAGAATAAGACTGGCAATATTGAACTGGTGGTTGAAGCACCCAAAGCATGATGCAGAGGCTTGCTGGTAGGATAAAGAATATGGAACAAGGCCAGGAAGTGACAATAAGCTGGGTGACTTCAGCAGAGACTTTCATATCAGAGATTGGCTCTGCAATAAAAGACCTATCTAGCTTTAGGAACGGTGCTGCGTATAGCATTTTGAAGCTGGGCACTCACCTGGAACCTTTAGAAAATCTGGTCAGGGTAGGGAGCCACTTTCTATGTGCTCAGTTCCCCAAGCTAAATTTGCAGACTCAATAGTAAATAACATGGAGAAAACACTGTGAGAACATTTGGAGCTGCTAAAATAGTTGACATGGAGATTGGTAAATCATGTGTACCACTTTCCTTCAAGACACTAGAGAGATGTAGACTCAGCAAAAAGCACACCTGGGGTGGTAATGGTGCCCTTACCTGAGCGGCCTAAAGAGAGAGAATACTCGTTTAGGCTATTAATAAGAAGACTATGGTGTTTGATGGTAACAGGCTGAAGTTTTTTGCTGACCTGTTGCCCGACGCACTGCACAGAAAATGTGTTTTTGGTGAAAGAGGAGTTGGTGGCAAGCTAAAACTCAGGGTGGAATATGTGAATAGGGAGCACATTTTCATGAAAGTCTGCAAGGACATTTCTGAAGAGTCTGCCCAGTGGGTGATTACGGCCATGCTTAAATTTCAGTGTTGAGTCTCTGTTTATGGGAAGGAGGGGCAAAGAGATGTTTATAGTCACAGTTTCAGGAACTGAGTTCTGGTTGTGGGTGGGAACTTACATCTGTAATTGGGTTAAACAGGAATGATACTGCTGTCATGCCACTGTCGTCTCCCTGCTTTCTTCATCTTCCCTCCTTCATTTAAGGGCCACAGGGTCAGTGTCATTTATTTATGCGGGTATGTCCCTGAATATTAAACCCACAGTATTGGTGGGACAGCATTTCGAGGCAACAGAAGAGAGCCATGGGAGAGCTAGGGTTTTATATGCTGTGCTGCTGATGTTCTCTATTAAAAACGACATACAAATTAAGTTCAAAACATGTATTTTAGCACGTACCTATAGAACATGACAGCTGGATGTACTGCAGGGGTATCTGCCTCTAAACTCTGGGCAAGCATTGATCATTTTCATGAGATACACCTCACCTAGAACATTTCTGAGAAGATAGTAGCTCATTTTCTTTTATTTATCCAATGTACATAGGCCAAAGTCTAAAGCTTCAAGAATGAGTGCCCATTGAGAGGTGTGTGGTATATATTGGACCAGGTATAAAATGATTCTCCATGGTCTGGAATTTAACAGATGTGATAAATAAAACAAAAATGAACATATGTATAGAATTTGTTGGCTAATTGTCTTGCAAGTTATGCCCACTGAATATCGAACCAATAATATCAGTGGGACAGAATATTGAGGACAAAATATTGGGAAAAAATACATTGACAGGTAAGTAAGTTTAGATTTTCTATTGGAAATGGCCCTTTTTGCATGGTTAGCCAAAAACGTTTTGTCTCTGACCTCCTGTTTACGACAGTGTGCTGCATTTCATTATTGCTGACTTTAAGTATCTGGGCACTCTACCAGTGGCGGCCCGCCCTTTAGGGTGGAGGGGCCACACCCCCCCACCTTTTGCCCCTCATGAAGAGTGTCTGTCAGGCTGAACAAAGGTCAGCCTGACAGACACTCTCCATGTTCAGCTCAAGCAGCCAGGAGCGGACATGCGCGATTTGCGCACACTCCTGGCTGCCTGAGCTGAACTTTGCTGGGCTGAGGAGGTCACAGCTCCTATGGGCGTGACCTCCTCGGCTCAACGAAGGTGCCTTGAGGCCCTCGCCTGGGTGACGAGGAAAGCGTCACCAATTGACACTCTCCCTGGGCGCTTCAGGTTTAAGCCCTGAAGTGCCCAGGGCAAATGTTAATCAGTGACACTTTGTCACAGAGTGGGGTGGGGTCAGCAGTCTCACTGACCCCATCCCACTCTGTAACGAGGCTGGGACTGCTGTCTTCCCTCATTGTCTGACCTAAGGTCAGACAATGAGGGAAGACAGCAGTCCCAACCCTCCTGGGACCTGGAGGCTGAAGGTAAGTGTGTGTGTGTGTATGTGTGTGATGTTTTAAATTGAATGTTTGAGTGTTATGAGTGTTGTTAATAGATGTGCGTGCGTGCGTGTGTGTGTGAAAGAATGAGTGTGTGCGATCTTTTAAAATGAATGTTTGGTGCGTGCGTGCATGTTTGAATGGTATGAGTGTTGTTAATGGATGTGCGTGCGTGAGTGCATGTGTGTGTGTGAAAGAATGAGTGTGTGTGTGTGTGTGTCACCCGCCCCCCTCCCTCCTAAAGCTGCCGGCCGCCACTACACTCTACCACTTCTGACCAGTGGTAAAGTTCAAGTGTTCCGTGTCTAAATTGTACTGGTGACTGGTTTATCCATGATTGGCATACTTGATTTACTAGTAAGTCTCAAGTAAAGTGCACTGAGGGGCATATTTATACTCTGTTTGCGCTGAATTTGTATCATTTTATTAATGCAAATTCAGCGCAAACTTAACTCCATATTTATATTTTGACGCTAGACCTGTCTAGACCTGTCTAACGTCAAAATATAGGAGTTAAAGTCATTTTTTGGATGCATAAAACCACCTTGCATAAATAAGATGCAAGGTAGGCGTTCCCGTCCAAAAAATGACTCAAAGCTTTATTTATCCTTCCGTGCAAAAAAGGTGCACAGGTGGGCCTAAATAATGGTGCTAAACCTGCTTAGTGCCATTATTTAACGTCTGGGTCAGAGGAGGCGTTAGGTGACCTGTGGACCCATTTCCATGGTCAAACACCATGGACAGAACCCAAAGGGGCCCACAGAAGCCCACCCCAAGCCCCAGGAACACCCACACCAGAGGGACACCAGATGATGGGGGACCCAATCCCAGGTAAGTAGGGTAAGTATAGGTACGTATTTGGAAAACATTTTTTAAGTGCCATTGGGAGCCCTGAAATGGGCCCCCATACAAGGCACTTGGTGCAGTGGCCATGCCCAGGGGACACTTGTCCCCTGAGCTGGCCATTGGGGTGGTGGGCGTGACTCCTTTCTTTTCTAAGACAGGAGACATGTGATGTGGATGGTTTTGTATCAGGAAATTACGCTAGGCTGGTTAACAGCATTTTTTTTTTTGCCTCTAACCAGCCTACCGTCATTTTTTGAGGCAAAACCCCCTTCCCTCTTACCACCACCCACACCTGGCTAACATAATTGTTTCTGCCGCTAGCTCAACCTGAGCGCCGGCTTGCGGGATTTCCATAAATTTGGCGCCCGGCTGGCGCTCTGGAATGACCTAAGCCAGCACTATAGTTTTTGATGCAAAACTGCTTTTGCACAGTTTTGTGTCAAGAAGTATAAATGTGGGCCTATGTGCCCAGGGCCTGTAAGTCAAGTACTACTAGTGGGCCTGCAGCACTGATTGTGCCATCCACATAAGTAGCCCTGGAAACATGTCTCAGACCTGCCACTGCAGTTCTGTGTGGATGTTTTAAACTGCATTTCGACCTGCCAAGTGTACCCACTTGCCAGGTCCAAACTTTCCCTTTTACTACAATCAAGTCACCCCCTAAAGTAGGCCCAAGGCAGCCCCAGGGACAGGGTGCAGTGTATTTAAAAGGTAGGACATGTACTGGTGTGTTTTACATGTCCTGATAGTGAAATACTGCTAAATTGTTTGACTATTACAAGGCCTGTCACTCCCATATGGAAACATGGGGACTGCCTTGAAATATCTTCTAAGTGTAGTTTCCCTTTAGGATTAGACAGAGAATACATATTTTTGTGAAGTTGGTGAAGTTGGGTTTTGAATTGTAGGTTTGAAAATGCTACTTTTAGAAAGTGGTCATTTTCTTGCTTAACCATTCTGTGCCTCTGCCTGTCTGTGAAATACATGCCTGGGTCAGGATGATTGTTGGGCTGTTTGTAAATTCACTCTAGACAGTCACATAAAGGGAGTTGAGGTGTGCCCTGCATTTCATTATCGGTCTTCCTGAGGTAGAGTGGTGGGAGGAGCTGACACCTTCACCTGAATAAGGCTGTGCCTGTCCTTACACAAAGCAGTCTCTAACCCCCTGAAGAGTGTCTGGGGCCAGGGCAGGGAAAGGTAGGGTCTTGTGCACTACAAAGACTTCTCTTTGAATTTTGCCTACTTTAACAACAGAAATGAAGATAAGTACTGGACCTCTGACTCCAAATAGTTAGAACACTTCAGGACTGAGGACATTCTGTCAGGAAGAAGTGATGGATGCTGTAGGAAGGACTGCCTCTCTGCCTGTTGCTTTGTTGTGCTGGCCTGCTACTTGCGGCTTTTGTTCTTGAAGTGAAAGGACTAGACTTTGCGTTCTACATCCTGCTTTCCAAGGTTCTCCAAGGGCTTGAACTGAGCTTGCCTCCTGTTAAGAAATCTCAGGGACATCAAAGACTTTATCTGTCAGTACCTGGGCTCCTCTGCTCAGAGTCCCGATTTACCAAATAGTGTCAACTTCAGTCCCTGAGCCCTTGGAAGTGTAAGCTCGTGACCTGAAAGAGAAAATTCACGCACTAACACTCTGTGGCTGAAAAATTGATGCAGCGCCAGTCCCGCAGCTTGAGAATAGACGCCTGTCTCACGGCTTCAGAATCATCGCAGTGCCTGTTTCACCATGGTTCCATCATCGCAGCATGTCTGGATTTCCCACACATCATTCCTGGGCGTCAATTTCTCATTTATCCCACACCGCAGTATGGAACTGAGGCTGCATGTCTGGAAATCAACACATGTCCTTTCCTGCGAGAAAAGAATAGATGCATCACCTCCCCTCCCTTGAAGGAACTGGCGCATTGCCTCACCCACGAGGAAAGAATCAATGCATCACCACCCCTGCACAGTAAGGAACTGACACAACACTTTGCTTTTTCACCACCTCACCACCCCGCATCGTCTTTCTTCTTGACATATCCCTGGTACTTTGTGCTAAAAAGATACAACCATTGATTCCTCTGGACTAAGGCCCTGATTTAAGAGGGCCTTGCTCCACCTTAGTGTCATGTTTTTGATGCTATGGCGGTGCTAAGGTGGCCTTCACCCTGTGCTATATTTACAAAGTGGCACAATGCATGCATATTGGCTGTTATCTAAACTGGTGGGGAGTACCTTTGTGGTATTTTACCTGTGTTACTGCGTGTGTGTGTACAAATACTTTACATATTGCCTCTGAGATAAGCCTGACTGCTCGTGCCAAGCTACCAAGGGGGTGAGCAGGGGTTACCTTAGCTGCGTGGCTCCTTTACTCTGACTACAATCAGGGTCGCTATTTGGACAAGGTGCAAACAACTGCCAGCTAGAGACCCCATTTCCAACATTTTCTATACCTAATTCCACAGATCTTTACCTACAAGGTACATCTAAATTCAAAGTATCTATGCTTCCCTATAAGCAGTTACCTTACCATATTTTGTCCCTTGATTTCTGTCTTCGATATACTTATACTATAACATTTTTGTTGTTGATATACAGAAGCAGAATTGTCATGCAGGGGTAACTGCAACTAAGATCTGGGCAGGCACTGATAATTTGCATGAAATATGTCTCTCTGATACCATTACTAATGAGATAGTAGTATATTTTCTTTCATTAATCCAATGTCTGTAGACCAAGCTCTAAAGCTTCAAATATGATTGCCTCACAGAGGTATGGGATATTTATTGCACCAGTTGTTCCATAGTTTGCAATTTAATGGGCATAATAATAGGACAAATACTAGTATGTCCAGTTATTTATCAGGTATTTCCCCCTGGTAAATTTCTGCAGGCTTGGCTGACTTTTTTTGGGGAGATGCAAAATTTATCTTACCTGCCAATTTTTCAGTGACTTAGACTCCATACTCCATACTCCATACTTGTCAATGCAGTCACTCTGCAATCAAGTGTTTTGTGGAAGGGTCATTAATTACAGAGGCAGTAGTAATTGTGACCTAAGTTACTTTAACCATTGCTTCTTATTTATTACATTGTTTCCAGTATTGTGGCATTCATCTTATGTCCTAAGTCGGTGCCACTCTATGTTCAGTTTTCTGTAGCCAAATGTATTTGGGGTGCCTGAAAAGTGAAGAAAATCTTAAGTAGAAGATTATTTTCTAGGTTAGAGTTTGAGCAATGAAGTAATGGTGAAATGTTTTCACTTACATATATCCACGCCTACAGGCATCCTCAATTATGTATGCTGAAATGTCTGTATACTTGATATTTTATGCATTGCACTTCTATCTGAATAGAAGATAGTTTTAACAGTTGTTTTTAAATGTTTTAATAGTTTTTTCTAGAACATTATGACTGATGTAGTTATGTTTTATAGATTTGTTGTGCGCACTTGTCACCTGTGAGGGTATCCAGGCACTTGTGCAAGTGTGTAAGTTGAGTAAGAGTAGGGTTGGGTCAGCTGAAGGACATCTGGGGGGATTAATTGAAGAGCCAGGTATTCAGCTTCTTGCGGACATCGAGTGTGAAGAAAAGGTCCTGATATGTTAGGGGAGGTTGTTCCAGGTCTTGGCTGCAATGTAGGAAAAAGGGTGACCTCCTGCCCTACTTCTGTGGGTACATGGGTTATGTGCAAGAGAGAGAGAGATAGACAACAGTTGTCTGGTGGGTTGGTAGAAGTGTAGGCGGAGGTTGAGATAGGCAGATCCAGTGTTGTGGAGGGCGTGAGTGGAGCAGATTGAATTGGCAGTGTTTCTGAAGGGGGACTCAGTGGCGCTCTCTGAGGTGAATTGAAATGTGAATGCAGCGATAGAGGTTAAGTGTAAGTCTGACGGTGTTGTTCTGAATGGTCTGGAGTGTCTGTGTGAAGAGGGCTGGGACTCCGGCGTAGAGTGTGATGCTGTAGTCCAGCATGCTTGTAATGAGGGCTTGAGTGATGGTGTGTCTGGTAGTTTGGGGTAGCCACATACATAGATCTTACATAGCATTCATAGGATGAGGAAGCAAGAGGTAGTGATGATGTTTACTTGAGGTGCCATGGTGAATTTATAGTTAAGGATGAGTCCATAGGTTCGGGCTTGTTCCATTGGGATTTGCATGGGTCCTAGTTCCACTGGCCACCAGAAGTAGTTGCAGGGTGAGCTCTTGAATCCAAAGATCAGTACTTCTGCTTTGTGTTGAGCTTCAGGCAGTTCTGTTTCATACAGTATACCACGCTGGTCATCTAGCTTATGAATTTGTTTATGGTAGTGTTGGTGTTGTCTGCCAGGGATAGTATGAGCTGCATGTCATTGGCGTAGGATAGGATGTAAAATCTGTGGGCTCTGATGATGCCTGCGAGGGATGGCATTCAGATGTTCAAAAATGTTGGGCTGAAAATGATCCTTGTAGGACTTGGCAGATGAGGTTCTGAGGTGTGTAGTGGGAGTCTGACTCTCTGTGCTCTGCCTGTGAGGATGGAGGAAGGAGGCTATCAACTTTAGAGTTGGTCCTTGTATTTAAGCGTGGTGTAGTCTTGAGACAAGGGTGTACTGAGAGTCGGTGCTGAAAGCTGCAGAAAAATCAAGCAGGATGAGAGCTGCGGTGTCTCTGCGGTCGAGGATGATCCGGATGTTGTTTGAAGCTGCAATCAGGGCAGTTTCTCTGCTGTGGTTGCTGCAGAACCCTGATTGCATTCTGTCCAGTAGTTGGTGAAGTTCCATATGTCCGGAAGTTGTTTGTTGAGCGCTTTCTCCATCACTTTAGTGGGGAAATGTAGTAGTAGTGAAAGAGTAGTCAGTAGTTGCTGAGTTCATTAGGATCAGCTTGTGGTTGCTTCAGGAGGACGTTGACTTCTGCGTGCTTCCAGTTATACAGGAAGATTGCTCATTTGATGGCTGTGTTAATGATAGACATTAGCTTGGAGCCGATTGTGGATCCTCATATGTTGTAGATGTGGTGGGGGCATGGGTCTGTGGGGCCTCCTGAATGGATGGATTGCATCATTGTCCTTACTGGTGAGTGGTGTCCAGTCCCTTTGGTGATTGTCATTGCTTTTGGTGGTGCATAGTTAGTTGATGATTTCTCCTGAGTTGGGCTGGGGGGTTTGAAGTTGTTGTTGATCTTTGTGATTTTGTTGTATAAGAAGTTGGAGATGTTGCTGCAGAGTTCTTCCGAAGGTGTGATGGTGTTGGTTGTGACTGTGGGGTTGGAGAGCTTGCTGATGATGGTAAAAAGTTCTTTGCAGTTGCTGAAGATGGTTTGTGTCCTCAGTTCCAGGTTTTTTTCTAGTTTCTCTGATTTGATGGTAGTAGTGTCTGAGCGTAACCTTTTATGTGTTTCTGGCGGTGGTGTCGCAGTTGGTTCTTCATTTCCTTTCCAGTTGTTTGCAGTGGCACTTAGGCTCTCCGAGGTCATCGGTGTACCAGCTGGCTTGCTTGTTGGTTATCCTTTGTTTGGTGTGCTTGAGGAGTGCTAGGGCATCGGCATAGCCTGATATCCATTTGTTGAAAGTTGCTGGTATTGTCTAAATCGTTGGTGGGGAATGGTTGGTTGGTCCTAATTGACTGAAAGGTGTCAGGGAATCTTCAATACCTTATCCAGGTTTAGGCAGTCTCATGATTTGGTGAGTAACATTCAGCTCTTGACTCTGCCACACAGAGACCCACAGTAGCAGAGGGCGTTTTTTTTTATAACCAGTCACATAAGACAAATCTAACTCACAGTGATATTTTTAAAAAGCAGTGCAGCCCTCAGGGACCATAACAGTTTCCATAAAAATGCATTCTCAGCTTTATGCAATTTATCAGGGACTTTGTAATCCCACAAGCCAGCCACATAGGTAGCAATAAACAAGCATTTGCTCTTATATAAAGTGAGTAACTCTTTAGTGGGTTTATGCTCAAGATTATGTGCAAATCTGAAAACTGCCTCAATAGATCTGGAAAATTGCTGGAATCTAATAGTAATTGAGTGGGCCCAAGCAAGCGAGGTGTGAAAAGGAATACCTAAATATGTAACAGTCTTGGTCCGACCCACTATGGCATTCTTCATCACATGTACACGCGTTTTTGTGCTCTTTGGTCTCCAAATCATAGTGATTGTCTTAGATAAATTAGTGTTAAGACTCAAATTGTTCATGAAACCAGTAAAATAATTTAAAAGCTCCTGAAGAGCTTTTGCTACCCTAGCCAGAAGAATAGCATCATCTGTGTAAAGCATCATAGGGATTGGCGCTTATCCACAAGGGGTAGATCCTTGTCATGTATAACTAAATAATCTGCTAACCCTTTAATGTACAATGTACATAAATAAAAGGTGCCTGGATGCAGCCCTAGCCAACCTCTTTGACAGACTTAATAGGGTCAGTACATTCCCCTACTAGGCCAAAACATACCCTTGCCAATGCAGCCCTCTGTCGGTCTTTGAGAAGCTAATCAAAGTTTTTCCATCCCCATCCTAGACATAATTGACCAGAACTTTGAACGGGTTACCATATTAGAAGTGCTGGTCAAGTCCATGAATGCTAAATATAAGGCGGCAACCTTAGCTTTGTTTTTTCAGCTGTAGTTAGATATACATTTAGGGATTGTTCCACATTTCCCAATCCATGTAAAACGCCTTACTGGACATCAGGGAGGATTGCACTCTCTTCAGCCCATGTTTTCAGTCTTGCCAGCAGGACTCTTTCTAGGATCCTAATTTCAGAGTCCAGTAAGGATACTGGTCGATAACAGTAGGGGCTGCTTCAGTCACCCTTTTGAATATTGGCACAATTGTAGCCTCAAGCTATTTATGCTGTTGTGGCTGCTTAGTGGCAGCCTTTAGTATATATCAGTTCATAATGGCCTCCCAAGGGCCACATTTTTTTAAACAATTCTATAGGAATTCAATCTGAGCCTGAGGCCTTGTCACTCGGGCAGTTCTTTATCACTATAACTATTTTGGCCAAATAGAAAAGGGGGGCAAAATACCCATTTTTCTTATCCTGCTGCTCTGACTCCTGACCAAATCCCTCAGTGTTGGTATCACTATGAGAATAAAGCCAATTAAAATGGGCAAATCAACAGTTGGGAGGGATAAATCTCTTAACTTTTGGAGAAATTGACTTGCTGAAGAATACAAAATTAATGATTTTCCAAAAAGCACCATTGTCCTTTAACTTCCCTGCAGTAATAATCTCATCCTAGACGTTGTTTCTCATTTCACACTTCCTGTGAACTATCACAGCTTTGTATTTCCTCCTACACTCCTGAACTTCCTCCAGGCTGTGCAGGTTCTTTTTTAAGGCTGCTAGCAAATTGTTATGAGCCACTGAAAAGGCCCTAAAGATTCCTATATATATCCCTTTGTCCCTCCAATGGTTCTATCCATAGTCAACAAGACTTTTAACGATTCACAGACTCTATGATTGCTGATGGTTCTGCCTTAAAGTCCAAGCAGGTCTCACATGACCTTGCATTTAACCGCAGAAGCCCTTTCAATAACTGCGTAGGATCGAATTTGATCCATTTAGCCGCTACTCCTTTATCTTTTAGATCGGACAAATCAGCTTGGTTAGATTCCATCAAGGGTAGGTTCAAACTGAGCTTGAATTCAAAGTTCAGATGGATGTCATGGGAAAATAATATATGATGAACAGTACTGTTGGCACCCCTTTTCAATAAAAGAAGGCGCCAGTTTAGACACACTTGAACAGGCTTCTGAAGCCGTAGGAGGTTACACGTTATAAGCAAATCAGTAAGAGCGTCTCCATAGTGGTGATGAGGGAAATGGAAGAGAGCCTTATCATTAATATCTGCCTCCCCACAGACTTCAACTGAGGAATATTTACACCAAGAAGAGTTAATCACCCACCCAAATAACACTGGCCACATAGTTACCCCTCCGTCTGGCCCTATCTAACTCATGTTATAATTCATTTATTATTCGTGGGGTGGATCTAAAATCAAAGTTATTAAAGTACAAGTTGATCAAAATAATATTTTGTGAGCTGGAAAATCGTATATATGCATTTTCTGGTAATAGGGAGTGGAGGCAATAATTTGCGCATACTAGTAGGACTGACAACAGATAATAAAAAACATAAGTCCCAGTTGGCTCTCCCTGATTAATATCACTCTTTTGGGCTGCTAAATGATCTATCCCCATAAAAAACTGCCCATCTTTCCTGATCACAGCTAATGTTAAATTGTCCCATAAAGTCAATCCAATCTCTTATCTAGTTTTGTAGCAATGACTTTAATATTCCAGGAGACAGTATTAAAGATCTTGAATTGCTGGATTCAAAATTATACTCATTAGTATCTGATCTTTAGTATCCAGTCCATCAACCCCTCTAATACCTCCCCTCATGTGTGTAGAGTCAGAGACTAGTAGAAGAAACACAGCGGTAGGGCTCTTATGGAGCTTTCCTGCTCAGGGGCCTGGTTGAGTTTGTGGAAACTTTTCCTAACAACTGCGTGATTCTTAAAATTTACAACCACACAGTAGCCTGGACAATTCTTATGGCCTCAAGCACACCTAGACCACTCTCCTGACCTTTGCAATTTCCTTGAAGAAATCATATCTACTACCTAGATGTATTGACAGCCAATACACCACTTTATTCATTAGCTGTCTCAGATCTTCTCTTTGAGTTGGGAGAAGGGATGGAACATACTCGAGAAAAATCACATATGGTGTAGACGCTGGTGGTAATTGTAGGTGATCTTTACAAGGAAATATAGTGGGAAAAAATCTTGAATTCTTATCAGGAGTGGGAAGTGCATTAGTGTCTTTCCCCGTGAAGACCCAGAAGTAGTCATCCTTGCAGACCGAGAGTTCCTGTTGGAATCTTCCCAACCTGCATAATCATTTACCTTTCTCATTTTATTAAGGTTAGTAAATTGACTCAGAATTTCCATATCAGCTTTATCTGTAGTCTTCTCAATAACAATATGAGAGCCAACAGTTACCTCCCCTTGCCTAGCATAACTGGTACGTAAATGATGTCCCAAGCAACTTAATCTTTCCATCAACATATCTCAAAATGTTTGAATTTTGTGTTCAAACATATATAGGCCACTGTCAAAGTGATCACATATGGCCTTATGCATGTTTTCAACATTTAGAGCTTTAGATGACACAATATGGGGAAGGTGGGCTCTGAGTTTTTAGTTACTTCTATCCAATTTGCATATCTCTTAATACCCGAGTTTTTAGTAGTGTTGCAGGCAGAGTGTGGTTCAGTCCTCTTCTTTTTAGTGGGGGGAGTAATTGGGCTGCAATAGGGAGCCACTAAAGCAACAAGAGTTTTTGGCTGCAGCTAGTGAGGGCTTGGTTAGAAGTAAAGTCCCTGGATAATTGTCATGGAAAGGTCCATTGCCCGCTTCACAATAAAGTGAGGATTGGCACTGAGACTCAAGTCTGCCCTCCACAATACCAGTCTCAGTATTAATTGCCCCCAACGCACTGGTTAAATAGTTTGCTATCAGTGCTGCAGTTTTTGCCCTTGGATCTCTCCCCACCATTGACTGCTTGATTTCCTCTTACCCATTTGAGTGCAGACACCTAGAGTCACAAGTGGTTCACAGGAACAATACAAGAGACAAAGAGGAAGAGGACCTGGTTGAAAAACACAGCCAAGCGGGTAGCCTGGCCTGGCCTCTGTCGAGCACTGAGGGGTGTAAACGGGCCCGCTCTTGGCCAAGTAAGATCTTCGCCCTGGCCTAGCCTTCGTGTTCCTCACACTGCAAGAGTGTAAAGTGCACTTTGAGTGCTGCTGCAGCTCCTCTCCTTCCTCCTGGTCATAGGGGAGAGTATGGTCAATAAAGTCCCAAGCAGTCTGTTGTCATGCACTGGAGGAGTGGAAAGTGAGCTTTGAGCACTGTTGCAACTCCTTCCCTGCCTCCCGGTCACAATGAGATTGTAGGCAATAAAGTCCCAATCAGTCTGTTTTCCCACACTATGGGAGTGGAAATCATGCTGGGAGTGTTGTTGCAGCTTCTCCCTTGCCTCTTGGTCTTAAAGGGAGTATGGGAAATGGAGTACCAAGCAGTCGGGTGATCAGTGCTGTGGAGTGAAAAGCGCACCTTGAGCGCTGTTGCAGCTCCTCCCTTGCCTCCTGGTCACACAGGAGTAAGGGCAATGGAGCCCCAAGCAGAATGGCATCATTTTAAATGAGGCAGATCTAATGGTTTGTCAAAGGGTCAGAACAACCAGATATATAAGGGATATATTGTTGACATTATCAGGGGATCAGTAAGCACATCACCATACATAAAGAAGGCCTATTAGCTTTGTCAAAAAGGAACCACAATATTTTATCAATAACCATAATAATGTATTCCTTATAAATACACACATGGCAATACATACACACCTGGGACACCATAGCCTATCTTTTTTGTGTCATCTCGGGGAGCCCATTCCTTGTTCTCTTTTTCCATTTTGTAAAAAAAAAAATCTTTGGTGGGTGCCTCTGTCCCACTCAGGGCACCGAGAACTTTAGGACTTGGTTTTGCGAGAGGAGGCCCAAGACCTCTGTGGCCACTCTGGCTCCTAAGCCAGCTCCCATTCTGGGAGGGAGCCATCAACACTAAGGGGCAGATTTATGGAGCAGCGCCACTTTCCCTGCATCCCTTAGCACCTCCCCTACCGCCACCATGTGTGCGCCGTATTTAAAATACGGTGCACACATGGCACAGGAAAGGGGGCAATAGCATCATTTCTCATGATGGTATTGATGTACATAGGACCCTATTCTAAAGAATGGAAGCCCCCTTTTAACACATTATAAATATGCCCCTAAATGTGTTCCTGCCTGGTGGGAACTTAATTTCTGCTCCCACTGCGAGAGCACATTTACTATTCCCTACCCGTATTTCTGAGGGCATAGGCATTGTTTTGTGCTCATGTCCAGTGCAAGCCTTTCTGCTTTCGGCTGAGAGAGGAGCAATGTTCATTGTCAGACCCAGAGGATGGGGTCCCCATAGCCAATATGCGGTTTGGCTCGAGGAGGAGGGGGACACAGACAGCTCCCGCCCCAATTAATTTTTTTAGATAAAACATATAGGTGTGAGGCTTCAGGGGATGGGGTCGTGGGGGGCCATAACTGGTTTAGTGAGGCACCCCTCCCTATAATTTTCTTTAAAATGTGGCGATCCCTGGCCCACCCAAGGGGGGTTCTTATTGAAACGGGAGGAAGATGCATCAATCAGATGGCAAGCGTGCTGTTTGCCCAGTGGTTAGAGGGCTTTTACAGTGTCTCTCCTTTGACTAATGCAAGCATCATTTTCTCACTACATGACTTGTGATCCTGATATGGACAAAGTCATCACCAGGCAGTGTAGTACAACACATAAGTACATAGAGGATGCAGGAACATGACCATCATAAAAGGCCTGATCAGCAACTACAATTAGTCTTGTCCAAACATAATCCTGTCATAATCTAAAAGGATGGATTTTACAAAAGTGGATTATTCGTGTAATTAATTCCCAATAAGAATATTTTAAATTAATCCCTATGGTAATTGGAAACCTGTGTAACAGGTAGGGTTACCTCTTCGCTAATGCACCACCAACTCTTATTGCCATCTTTTCCTCATAAGCTTTTTTTCTTTCAGTACGGAAGTCAATATTTTCTATAGCTACCATATGTGTCAGTTAAATCTGCATATATTCATTTGTTCAATGTTACCCTTTTAACTATTTTATTCTCTAGGAGTTATCTTGTTCAAAAATTGATTTTTTTCGAACTTTTCTGTCCACAACCTATGAATGGTTTTACCAGAATGAATGATTATTCAAATGTGTTAACATAAAGCTAGAATTGATTGCTAAATAGTTATTAGCTGTGTTCAAAAGGAGCATCAGTAACCAAAGCACTTTCCCAAGTGCAGCTAATACACAAACAACAGTCCTTCTCACACGCCTACTGGCATCACAAAAAAACAGATCGAAAGCCTATTTAGATGAATTACAGCTTGCAAGCAGAGCATTACATTGTCTGTAATTGACCAGTTTTAACCACAAACATATTCAACATATTATGCTTGTCTTCTTTTCTTGATGAATGATAGCTTAGACGGTTTCTCATACTTCCTCTTGTGAAGGTGATATGTATCCTGGTGCTAATTCAACTTGAATGCACATTCAGCCTATTTTCAAGGTCTGCCAGTGGCTACAACAAACTCATTGAATTTATATGTGTTTATTTTTTTCAAATAGTGTTGGCATATTGCCTTACAGGCACTTCAGTTCAGTTGTGCCCCGTGGGCATGGATAATGGCGTCAAGCTTTTTGGATGTCAGAAGCAGTACATTTCCAATTCACTGGTCTACAAACTCAGGCAGTTTTGGTCATGAGTTCTTCAGTGGGGCCTAAGCAGAAAAGGGGCCGTGTTATCATCAGACCAGTATGGGGCACCATGCTGGAAGCTCATAACTTAATTTTGTTAAGGAAGCACACTTTTTCTGTTTCTAAGCACTGCAAATACCATTACTTTACTATTTTCTATTTTAAAGCACTGACTTTCCTTACCTTGCATGTAAAAAAAGTTGGCACTGCCAGAATTCAAACTCCTGACCATATCCGCACTATGTGGCATAATAGTATAGTACATTGAAACATCATGTAAAGCGGAACATAGTTTTACAGCCCAACATAACATTTCAACTGAATAGAATAATAACACATTGTAACATCACAGCATAAGACCTAACAGTTCAAGGTAGAAAAGCATGTTACTATATCAGCAGAGCAGGCCCACATGACATCACTGCACAGCAGCATATAATAGCATAGCAAGAATAGCCTAGCGACATGGGGCAAATGTATTAAAAAGTCACGCATCAAGTCACCTTGCTGAGCTGCGCAGCGACATAGGGAAAGGGCAGGAAGGTGCCGTACTTTTTTTTAAAGTTGTTTTTTATTGAGATTTTGCACGTAATTACTAAGCATATCAAGGAGAGCAATCAACAAACATTTGCAAATTAACCGGTACCATAGGAAATATCAAGTCTTAGCATATAGTTCAGTCGGTACCATCAGTAGTATATCCTCTAACAACGTCGGAATATACATAAAGCAAGGACGAGGTGGGGAAAGAGAAAAGGGGGGGAGAGAGTGACAATATACGATAGGGGAATCAAAACTATGGTGGGGGAGGGGATGTAGGCCTCAAGGACAGAGGAGTTGGGACTCTTAGTCTATAAAGGTAGTGCGATAAGTCTGGAGGTAGGCCCACTGTGTATCTATGGAGAAAATACCGGATAAAGGGGAAAGATGAAGGTACTGCCCAGGAAGGTAAAGGGATCTCATGTGTAGGGGGTGCAGGGGTAGGGGTAGGAGATGAGCAGCAGGCTTGCGGATTCAAGGGGGACAGATGGTGGAGTCAAGGAAGGAGCTAACTTGTGGATATGATATGTAGGAACTGTGTCAGTAGTGTATCTGATTCTGGGAATATAGTACGTCTGTGAATACGGAGTGATTCTTCATAGTGAAGCGTGGTACCTTCTGCTGTAGGCCATTTGTGCACCGTGCTGTGCCATTCAGAAAGTGTTGGAGTGGAGGGGGGCCTTCTAATACATTGTGAGTGTCCTCATGGCTAGCAACAGGGCCAGTCTTATGAAACGAGTGTGAATGATGTGTTGCTTCCAGGTTTAAATACGCAGATGGCTCACGGTTCCCAAGTATAGATGTCAGGGAGCTCAATAACTTCACAGAGCACAGCATATACATCCCACCAGTAGTTGGCCAGAATGGCACAGAACCACAGCATGTGCTGAAAATGTTCATTGTCTGAATGGCAACGGGCAAGGTGGAAATCGGCAGTGGGGAAATATCAATTAAGCTGGATATGTGTCAAGTAGGTGTGATGGAGGATATGGGACTGAATGTTCTAAAACCTGATGTTACTGGAAACTGTATGGGGGAACGCTACCGCTTGTGTCCATTCTGCATCATTCAGCACCCACCTGAAAAAACATTCCCATTTAGCATGGTAGGGTGCTAAGCAGATTTCAATGTGATGGCAAAGTGCCCTGTAGAGCCAAGTAACCAAGTGACTGCTCCCCCCCATGGAGTGTCTGTAGGACTGCATGTGTGGGGGCTTTGTCTTCCCTGGTTTGCCAAAGTTTATGGCATGTGTTGTGGAGTTGACAGCAGGTGAGAAACTGCCCCACTGGGTGACTGAAGTGTGCTTGGATCTTCTCAAAAGGAAGCAGGTTCCTCATTGTGGCCATAGAACATCCCTGCCAGTAGCACAGGTCAGAGGCCATGTAGGTGTCTTGGGAATGAGGGAGGGCTTATAGAGAGAATCCTGGGGTGTATGGGGAATGTGTTGTGTTAGGGTGCGGGGTCTAGCTAAGTATTTGTATGCTACTTGTACCTGCAGTGAACATGGGGGAGATGGCAGCTCTGCCAGGGGAAGTAAAAGGGTTCTAATGGATGTAAAGGAGGAGAGTGGTGGGGAGTGATAGCAAGTTTCTCCAAGATTATGGTTAGCTATCCACCAGGAAACCCACTGTAGTTGGGCCTCTGTTGGACCTGGCTTTTTGACAGGGACATCCCCAAACTTTTTGCCTCCTTCCTCCTATTTTGTCTGACCTGTTGTTGTTAGCTTTTGACCTCTGGGCACTTTACCACTGCTAACCAGGGCTAAAGTGCATATGCTCTCTGTGTAAATTGTACTACTGATTGGTTTATCCATGATTGACTATTTAATTTACTTGTAAGTCCCTGGTAGAGTGCACTACATGTGCCTAGGGCAGGTAGATTAAATGCTACTAGTGGGCCTGCAGCACTGGTTGTGCCACCCACCTCAGTAGCCCCTTAACCCTGTCCCAGGCCTGCCATTGCAAGGCCTGTGTGTGCAGTTTCACTGCCACTTCGACTTGGCATTTCAAAGTACTTGCCAAGCCTAGAACTCCCCTTTTTCTACATATAAGTCATCCCTAATGTGTGCCCTAGGTAACCCCTAGAGCAGGGTGCTGTGTAGGTAAAAGGCAGGACATGTACCTGTGTAGTTATATGTCCTGGTAGTGTAAAACTCCTAAATTCGTTTTTACACTACTGTGAGGCCTGCTCCTTTCATAGGCTAACATTGGGGCTGCCCTCATACACTGTTGAAGTGGCAGCTGCTGATCTGAAAGGAGCAGGAAGGTCATATTTAGTATGGCCAGAATGGTAATACAAAATCCTGCTGACTGGTGAAGTCGGATTTAATATTACTATTCTAGAAATGCCACTTTTAGAAAGTGAGCATTTTGTTGCACTAAAATCTCGTTGTGACCTTCAATCCACGTCTGGCTAGGTTTAGTTGACAGCTCCTTGTGCATTCACTCAGACACACCCCAAACACAGGGTACTCAGCCTCACTTGCATACATCTGCATTTTGAATGGGTCTTCCTGGGCTGGGAGGGTGGAGGGCCTGCCCTCACACAAAGGACTGCCACACCCCCTACTGGGACTCTGGCAGACAGGATTGAACTGAAAGGGGGCTTGGTGCATTTCTTAGACACTCTTTGAAATCACCCCCACTTCAAAGGCACAACTTAGTATAAAACAGGGCCTCTGCCCTACCTCATCAGACACTTGCTGGAGAAGAAACCTGAACCAGAAACTACATCCTGCCAAGAAGAACTGCCTGGCTGCTCAAAGGACTCACCTGTCTGCTTTTCTACAAAGGACTGCTGCCTTGCTGTTGGCCTGCTGCCTTGCTGAACTCTTGTCTGGCTGTAAAAGTGCTCTCCAAGGGCTTGGCTAGAGCTTGCCTCATGTTCCCTGAAGTCTCAGGACCAAAAAGACTTCTCTCTTCCTCTTGGACGATCCGTGCGCCGAACTTTTCGACGCACAGCTTGTTCCGCGGCAAGAAAAACGCCGCACACCGATGCTGATCGACGCGACGTCTTCGGGACGACCGAAACTTTGACGCACAGCCTCGCAAGGACAACGCCGCCCGACTTCCCAGGAGAAATCGACGCGACACCTACCGTAAGATCAAAACTTTGACATATGGCCTCGCAAGGACAACGCCGCCCGACTCCGCAGGAGAAATCGACGCGACGCCTGCCGTGAGATCAAAACTTTGACGCACGGCCTCGCAAGGACAACGCCGCCTGACTCCGCAGGAGAAATCGACGCAACGCCTGCCGTGGGATCGAAACTTCGACGCGCAGCCCCACAGAACGACGCACAGCCGGAAAACAAGCAGGAAAATCCACGCACAGACCCGGGACATCTGGTACTCCCCGCAAACCACAGTAAGAGACTGTCCGCTCGCCGGAAAACGACGCCCGACTCCCCGCGTGGAAAATAACGACGCAAGTCCGTGTGTGCTGAGGAGAAATCGACGCACACACCAGTTTTCCACGCACCTCTTCTCCTGTGGCCCTCTGAGGAGATTTTCCACCAGAAACCAGGTACTTTGTGTTTGAAAGAGACTTTGTTTACTTTCTAAAGACTTAAGACACTTTCTATCACTTTTCAGTGATATCTTTACAAATTCATATTGCAACTTTCATCGTTTTGACCAGAAGATACCCAGATAAATATTATATATTTTTCTAAACACTGTGTGGTGTATTTTTGTGGTGTTATGCTATGGTGTTGTATGATTTATTGCACAAATGCTTTACACATTGCCTTCTAAGTTAAGCCTGACTGCTCGTGCCAAGCTACCGGAGGGTGAGCACAGGCTGATTTTGGATTGTGTGTGACTTACCCTGACTAGAGTGAGGGTTCTTGCTTGGACAGAGGGCAACCTGACTGCCAACCAAAAACCCCATTTCTAACATTGGTGATCAGCGGTGAGGATAGGACTTGTGTTTGTGCAGTGACATACAATAGCTAAGTATTTCACTACCTACCCACAGTTGAAGGTCAACTTGATTTTTCATCTTTTTTTGGCTTTTGGTTCTCTGATGTCCTCCTGGATATACTATTGATATTTTGGACTTTGAATTTTGGTTTTTGCTGATAAGATCTTATCAGAATGGGATTGTGTACCTACTCATTCTTTGTTCGTACTGACCACCTCACTAAGGCTGACCTAAGGAAGCTTTGCAGAAAATGGGGCCTTCCTGTAGCAAGGAGATCTACTAAGTCGGAGATGCTCCATCACTACATAGTCTGGGGGGAGGAAAGATGGGCAGAGAGAGAGGCAGCAAGAAACCAAATGACTAAGTACCCCTCAGATGAGGAGGAGGACTACGTACCTGAGGAGGAAGACTACTCAGAGTTGGACAGTGACCCAGAAATAGATGAATGGCTCCGAGGTCAAAGGCGACAGGAGCAACAATTAGAGGAGTATCTTGCAGAGGTTGAGGCAAAAAGACTCTTAGCCCTGGAAGAAGAAAAGATTGCAGCTCAAGAGCTGAGCTGTAAAGAGCTGAAACTGGAGGCCGGAAGGGCTGAGTCCAGTTCAGATGGTGGCAGCAAAAATCTTACATCTAGTACTGCTGAAGAAGGGCACAAGCCCAGAGATGTGGTGCCCAACTTGAAGAAGGGAGTTGACACACCCCAGGCGGTTCAAGGGTATGAGGTAGTTCCCGTTAGGCACAGGGTCCCTGAGAAGGATTGGGGAACTGGCACAGGGAGTCATATTCCTACTGGGGGGAGGGACACTTTACTGACTCTAGCAGAGAGTGACAGAGAAAAGGGTTCCCCCCTGGTGGACGTCCTGGATATAGAGTGTAGAGACATCCCAGAAGAGTATGGGTAGAGTGTCAGGGACGGACAGATACTGTCTCACCAGTCTCAGGAGGGTGAGGTAGAGTGCTTTTCCAAGGTTGAGTTACTGGGTGGTTGGGTGAAGGGTACTGTGGTTAATACATGTGAAGGGCAGAATGATGTAATTGCTGGAGAGCATATGTCTGGTCCTTATTTTCCAGAGCTACGCCAACACCAGATGGAGTGTGAGTTCTCTGACCCCAGGGAACTTACAATGGAGGCAGACTTCTGGGTGAGTACCAGAGAGTCTGAAGAGGCATTTGGGGGTGCTCCTGAAGGGAGTGGTCTAGGTGGTTCCCAACCGAGTGAGGTGGGAAAGGATTGTAGTGTCCCAGGTAGGTCCCAGGTCCTAGAGGGTTCCATGAGGGAACACCAGGAGGGAAGCCTAGCCTGTACCTAGCCACCTTTTGAGGGAAGCCCCGCAGTGTCAGAAGAACTTGGGGGGGTGACTGTAGCCAGCATCCCAACAGTTCTGGTGTCTGGCAGTACCCCTCCTAGTGAGTGGGTGCAGAAGTCCAGACATAGGGTTGAGAGGGGGTTGCAGACCCCAGTGGAGGACCTTGAGAGTCAGGGGACAGCTCTGAGAGCAGAGCCCCCCAGGAATGACCCAGGTGAAACCGTTTCTGGTTTGGGGGAAACCCAGACTCTGCCAGATGGGCAGAGGTCGGGAGACCTGCGCCAACCAGACTCTTGTGTGGCCCTTGGGGATGGTGTGTCCCTTGTGGGGGGTGAGAGTGCCCCCCAGGAAGTCCTGGCATGCCAGGCAAAGATTCAACCTCAGGGTGGTGACTCTGGGTTGGATACCCAGGTTCAGAGGTTAAACTCTGACCTGGTGGGAGGTAGATGTGCCCCCCAGAAAGTCCTGGCGTGCCAGGCAATTGTTCAACCTCAGGGTGGTGACTCTGGGTTGGATACCCAGGTTCAGAGGTTAAACTCTGACCTGGTGGGAGGTAGATGTGCCTCCCAAGAAGTCCTGGCGTGCCAGGCAATTGTTCAACCTCAGGGTGGTGACTCTGGGTTGGATACCCAGGTTCAGAGGTTAAACTCTGACCTGGTGGGAGGTAGGTGTGCCTCCCAAGAAGTCCTGCTGTGCCAGGCAATTGCCCAACCTCAGGGTGTTGACTCTGGGTTGGATGACCAGGTTCAGAGGTTAAACTCTGACCTGGTGGGGGGTAGGTGTGCCCCCCAGGAAGTCCTGGCGTGCCAGGCAATTACCCAACCTCAGGGTGGTGACCCTGGGTTGGGGAACCAGGCTCAGAGGTTAAACTCTGACCTGGTGGGAGGTAGGTGTGCCTCCCGGGAAGTCCTGGCCTGCCAGGCAATGGTTCAACCTCAGGGTGGTGACTCTGGGTTGGCTAACCAGGTTCAGGGGATAAACTCTGACCTGTTGGGGGGTAGGTGTGCCCCCCAGAAAGTCCTGGTGTACCAGGCAGTTGTCCCACCTCAGGGTGCTGACTCTGGGTTGGATAACCGGGTTCAGAGGTTAAACTCTGACCTGGTGGGGGGTAGGTGTGCCCCCCAGGAAGTCCTGGCGTGACAGGCAATTGTTCAACCTCAGGGTGGTGACTCTGGGTTGGATACCCAGGTTCGGAGGTTAAACTCTGACCTGGTGGGAGGTAGGTGTGCCTCCCAGGAAGTCCTGCTGTGCCAGGCAATTGTCCAACCTCAGGGTGTTGACTCTGGGTTGGATGACCAGGTTCAGAGGTTAAACTCTGACCTGGTGGGGAGTAGGTGTGCCCCCCAGAAAGTCCTGGTGTGCCAGGCAATTGCCCAACCTCAGGGTGGTGACCCTGGGTTGGGGAACCAGGCTGAGAAGTTAAACTTTGACCTGGTAGGAGGTAGGTGTGCCTCCCAGAAAGTCCTGGTGCGCCAGGCAATTGTTCAACTTCAGGGTGGTGACTCTGAGTTGAATGGCCAAGTGCAGAGGTTAAACTCTGACCTGGTGGAGGGTCAGTGTGCCCTCCAGGAAGTCCTGGCGTGCCAGGCAATTGTTCAACTTCAGGGTGGTGACTCTGAGTTGAATGGTCAGGTGCAGGGGTTAAACTCTGACCTGGTGGGGGGTAGGTGTGCCTCCCAGAAAGTCCTGGTTTGCCAGGCAGTGATCCAGTCTGAGGGTACAGACCCTGGGCTGGAAGACCAGGTTCAGGGTGTCCCCCCGGACCCGGAGCGAGGGGCTACTGATAACAGTGCCCTTACCATGTTGTCTTCTGAGGAGGCCACTCCTAGTTGGAGGGTGCTGGACCCCAGAAGGGAGGGCAGGAGGAGGGAAGCCTCACCCCGGGCCCTAGTCCAACCTGAAGGTACAGACCCCAGGTTGGAGGGCCAGTTGCAGGTTAACAGCCCTGCACTGGTGGAGGAATGGTACAGGGCGACTTCTGTAAGCACCCTGACCATGTTGGACTCTGGGGGTACCGCTCCAGGAGGGAGGGTACAGAGCCCCAGAGGAGAGGACCAGGTTCAGGCTGTCATCCCTGACCTGGTGGAAGGGAGAGTGGTTAAAGGGTGCCCAGCACCTGGGGCTACCGCCCCCCACTCTCCACAGCCACAGTGGTTGGAGAGCTTTGAGAGGCCTGGGGCCTGGCTCTCATCCCTGGCAGCTGTCAGTAATCACTGTGGCTTGCTGTCCAGATGGACAGAGTTATCCCTGGGGAGGGGACAAGTGTCACACCCCGGGGGTAGAGTGGGCAACACCACTGTATTGGTCATGGTGGTACTATCCTGCTCCTGGGATACATCTGTGAGCAAAGTATGGTTAGGTGCTGCACAGATGGGATCCGCAGGTAAGGAGAAAGGTTCCCCATGGGCTGGCTTAGTGGGCCCTGAGAGTATGGACAGAGGGATCCAATTGGAGTCAGGAAGGCGAAGAACTGGAGCATGCCCCTGTTGTTGTGGGCCTGGGTCCTTGTTCTGTCGCCTCAAACAGGGAAGTACATCAGGATAGTGATTGTTCTCCCCTGGCTTTAGGCTGGTAGGGGGTCATGTTGGACCTGGCTTTTTGACAGGGACATCCCCAAACTTTTTGCCTCCTTCCTCCTATTTTTTCTGACCTGTTGTTGTTGGCTTTTGACCTCTGGGCACTTTACCACTGCTAACCAGTGCTAAAGTGCATATGCTCTCTGTGTAAATTGTACTACTGATTGGTTTATCCATGATTGACTATTTAATTTACTTGTAAGTCCCTGGTAGAGTGCACTACATGTGCCTAGGGCAGGTAGATTAAATGCTACTAGTGGGCCTGCAGCACTGGTTGTGCCACCCACCTCAGTAGCCCCTTAACCCTGTCTCAGGCCTGCCATTGCAAGGCCTGTGTGTGCAGTTTCACTGCCACTTCGACTTGGCATTTCAAAGTACTTGCCAAGCCTAGAACTCCCCTTTTTCTACATATAAGTCATCCCTAATGTGTGCCCAAGGTAACCCCTAGAGCAGGGTGCTGTGTAGGTAAAAGGCAGGACATGTACCTGTGTAGTTATATGTCCTGGTAGTGTAAAACTCCTAAATTCGTTTTTACACTACTGTGAGGCCTGCTCCTTTCATAGGCTAACATTGGGGCTGCCCTCATACACTGTTGAAGTGGCAGCTGCTGATCTGAAAGGAGCAGGAAGGTCATATTTAGTATGGCCAGAAAGGTAATACAAAATCCTGCCGACTGGTGAAGTCGGATTTAATATTACTATTCTAGAAATGCCACTTTTAGAAAGTGAGCATTTCTTTGCACTAAAATCTTGTTGTGCCCTTCAATCCACGTCTGGCTAGGTTTAGTTGACAGCTCCTTGTGCATTCACTCAGACACACCCCAAACACAGGGTACTCATCCTCACTTGCATACATCTGCATTTTGAATGGGTCTTCCTGGGCTGGGAGGGTGGAGGGCCTGCCCTCACACAAAGGACTGCCACACCCCCTACTGGGACTCTGGCAGACAGGATTGAACTGAAAGGGGGCTTGGTGCATTTCTTAGACACTCTTTGAAGTCACCCCCACTTCAAAGGCACAACTTAGTATAAAACAGGGGCTCTGCCCTACCTCATCAGACACTTGCTGGAGAAGAAACCCGAACCAGAAACTACATCCTGCCAAGAAGAACTGCCTGGCTGCTCAAAGGACTCACCTGTCTGCTTTTCTACAAAGGACTGCTGCCTTGCTGTTGGCCTGCTGCCTTGCTGAACTCTTGTCTGTCTGTAAAAGTGCTCTCTAAGGGCTTGGATAGAGCTTGCCTCCTGTTCCCTGAAGTCTCAGGACCAAAAAGACTTCTCTCTTTCTCTTGGACGCTCCGTGCGCCGAACTTTTCGATGCACAGCTTGTTCCGCGGCAAGAAAAACGCCGCACACCGACGCTGATCGACGCGACGTCTTCGGGACGACCGAAACTTTGACGCACGGCCTCGCAAGGACAACGCCGCCCGACTTCCTGGGAGAAATCGACGCGACGCCTACCGTAAGATCAAAACTTTGACGCAAGGCCTCGCAAGGACAACGCCGCCCGACTCCGTAGGAGAAATCGACGCGACGCCTGCCGTGAGATCAAAACTTTGGCGCACGGCCTCGCAAGGACAACGCCGCCCGACTCCGCAGGAGAAATCGACGCGACGCCTGCCGTGGGATCGAAACTTCGACGCGCAGCCCCGCAGAACGACGCGCAGCCGGAAAACAAGCAGGAAAATCCACGCACAGACCCAGGACATCTGCCGCAACCCACAGTAAGAGACTGTCCGCGCGCCGGAAAACTACGCCCGACTCCCCGCGTGGAAAATAACGTCGCAAGTCCGTGTGTGCTGAGGAGAAATCGACGCACACACCAGTTTTCCACGCACCTCTTCTCCTGTGGCCCTCTGAGGAGATTTTCCACCAGAAACCAGGTACTTTGTGTTTGAAAGAGACTTTGTTTACTTTCTAAAGACTTAAGACACTTTCTATCACTTTTCAGTGATATCTTTACAAATTCATATTGCAACTTTCATCGTTTTGACCAGAAGATACCCAGATAAATATTATATATTTTTCTAAACACTGTGTGGTGTATTTTTGTGGTGTTATGCTATGGTGTTGTATGATTTATTGCACAAATGCTTAACACATTGCCTTCTAAGTTAAGCCTGACTGCTCGTGCCAAGCTACCGGAGGGTGAGCACAGGCTGATTTTGGATTGTGTGTGACTTACCCTGACTAGAGTGAGGGTTCTTGCTTGGACAGAGGGCAACCTGACTGCCAACCAAAAACCCCATTTCTAACATTGGTGATCAGCGGTGAGGATAGGACTTGTGTTTGTGCAGTGACATATAATAGCTAAGTATTTCACTACCTACCCACAGTTGAAGGTCAACTTGATTTTTCATCTTTTTTTGGCTTTTGGTTCTCTGATGTCCTCCTGGATATACTATTGATATTTTGGACTTTGAATGTTGTTTTTTGCTGATAAGATCTTATCAGAATGGGATTGTGTACCTACTCATTCTTTGTTCGTACTGACCACCTCACTAAGGCTGACCTAAGGAAGCTTTGCAGAAAATGGGGCCTTCCTGTAGCAAGGAGATCTACTAAGTCGGAGATGCTCCATCACTACATAGTCTGGGGGGAGGAAAGATGGGCAGAGAGAGAGGCAGCAAGAAACCAAATGACTAAGTACCCCTCAGATGAGGAGGAGGACTACGTACCTGAGGAGGAAGACTACTCAGAGTTGGACAGTGACCCAGAAATAGTTGAATGGCTCCGAGGTCAAAGGCGACAGGAGCAACAATTAGAGGAGTATCTTGCAGAGGTTGAGGCAAAAAGACTCTTAGCCCTGGAAGAAGAAAAGATTGCAGCTCAAGAGCTGAGCTGTAAAGAGCTGAAACTGGAGGCCGGAAGGGCTGAGTCCAGTTCAGATGGTGGCAGCAAAAATCTTACATCTAGTACTGCTGAAGAAGGGCACAAGCCCAGAGATGTGGTGCCCAATTTGAAGAAGGGAGTTGACACACCCCAGGCGGTTCAAGGGTATGAGGTAGTTCCCGTTAGGCACAGGGTCCCTGAGAAGGATTGGGGAACTGGCACAGGGAGTCATATTCCTACTGGGGGGAGGGACACTTTACTGACTCTAGCAGAGAGTGACAGAGAAAAGGGTTCCCCCCTGGTGGACGTCCTGGATATAGAGTGTAGAGACATCCCAGAAGAGTATGGGTAGAGTGTCAGGGACAGAGAGATACTGTCTCACTAGTCTCAGGAGGGTGAGGTAGAGTGCTTTTCCAAGGTTGAGTTACTGGGTGGTTGGGTGAAGGGTACTGTGGTTAATACATGTGAAGGGCAGAATGATGTAATTGCTGGAGAGCATATGTCTGGTCCTTATTTTCCAGAGCTACGCCAACACCAGATGGAGTGTGAGTTCTCTGACCCCAGGGAACTTACAATGGAGGCAGACTTCTGGGTGAGTACCAGAGAGTCTGAAGAGGCATTTGGGGGTGCTCCTGAAGGGAGTGGTCTAGGTGGTTCCCAACCGAGTGAGGTGGGAAAGGATTGTAGTGTCCCAGGTAGGTCCCAGGTCCTAGAGGGTTCCATGAGGGAACACCAGGAGGGAAGCCTAGCCTGTACCTAGCCACCTTTTGAGGGAAGCCCCGCAGTGTCAGAAGAACTTGGGGGGGGTGACTGTAGCCAGCATCCCAACAGTTCTGGTGTCTGGCAGTACCCCTCCTAGTGAGGGGGTGCAGAAGTCCAGACATAGGGTTGAGAGGGGGTTGCAGACCCCAGTGGAGGACCTTGAGAGTCAGGGGACAGCTCTGAGAGCAGAGCCCCCCAGGAATGACCCAGGTGAAACCGTTTCTGGTTTGGGGGAAACCCAGACTCTGCCAGATGGGCAGAGGTCGGGAGACCTGCGCCAACCAGACTCTTGTGTGGCCCTTGGGGATGGTGTGTCCCTTGTGGGGGGTGAGAGTGCCCCCCAGGAAGTCCTGGCATGCCAGGCAAAGATTCAACCTCAGGGTGGTGACTCTGGGTTGGATACCCAGGTTCAGAGGTTAAACTCTGACCTGGTGGGAGGTAGATGTGCCCCCCAGAAAGTCCTGGCGTGCCAGGCAATTGTTCAACCTCAGGGTGGTGACTCTGGGTTGGATACCCAGGTTCAGAGGTTAAACTCTGACCTGGTGGGAGGTAGATGTGCCTCCCAAGAAGTCCTGGCGTGCCAGGCAATTGTTCAACCTCAGGGTGGTGACTCTGGGTTGGATACCCAGGTTCAGAGGTTAAACTCTGACCTGGTGGGAGGTAGGTGTGCCTCCCAAGAAGTCCTGCTGTGCCAGGCAATTGCCCAACCTCAGGGTGTTGACTCTGGGTTGGATGACCAGGTTCAGAGGTTAAACTCTGACCTGGTGGGGGGTAGGTGTGCCCCCCAGGAAGTCCTGGCGTGCCAGGCAATTACCCAACCTCAGGGTGGTGACCCTGGGTTGGGGAACCAGGCTCAGAGGTTAAACTCTGACCTGGTGGGAGGTAGGTGTGCCTCCCGGGAAGTCCTGGCCTGCCAGGCAATGGTTCAACCTCAGGGTGGTGACTCTGGGTTGGCTAACCAGGTTCAGGGGATAAACTCTGACCTGTTGGGGGGTAGGTGTGCCCCCCAGAAAGTCCTGGTGTACCAGGCAGTTGTCCCACCTCAGGGTGCTGACTCTGGGTTGGATAACCGGGTTCAGAGGTTAAACTCTGACCTGGTGGGGGGTAGGTGTGCCCCCCAGGAAGTCCTGGCGTGACAGGCAATTGTTCAACCTCAGGGTGGTGACTCTGGGTTGGATACCCAGGTTCGGAGGTTAAACTCTGACCTGGTGGGAGGTAGGTGTGCCTCCCAGGAAGTCCTGCTGTGCCAGGCAATTGTCCAACCTCAGGGTGTTGACTCTGGGTTGGATGACCAGGTTCAGAGGTTAAACTCTGACCTGGTGGGGGGTAGGTGTGCCCCCCAGAAAGTCCTGGTGTGCCAGGCAATTGCCCAACCTCAGGGTGGTGACCCTGGGTTGGGGAACCAGGCTGAGAAGTTAAACTTTGACCTGGTAGGAGGTAGGTGTGCCTCCCAGAAAGTCCTGGTGCGCCAGGCAATTGTTCAACTTCAGGGTGGTGACTCTGAGTTGAATGGCCAAGTGCAGAGGTTAAACTCTGACCTGGTGGAGGGTCAGTGTGCCCTCCAGGAAGTCCTGGCGTGCCAGGCAATTGTTCAACTTCAGGGTGGTGACTCTGAGTTGAATGGTCAGGTGCAGGGGTTAAACTCTGACCTGGTGGGGGGTAGGTGTGCCTCCCAGAAAGTCCTGGTTTGCCAGGCAGTGATCCAGTCTGAGGGTACAGACCCTGGGCTGGAAGACCAGGTTCAGGGTGTCCCCCCGGACCCGGAGCGAGGGGCTACTGATAACAGTGCCCCTACCATGTTGTCTTCTGAGGAGGCCACTCCTAGTTGGAGGGTGCTGGACCCCAGAAGGGAGGGCAGGAGGAGGGAAGCCTCACCCCGGGCCCTAGTCCAACCTGAAGGTACAGACCCCAGGTTGGAGGGCCAGTTGCAGGTTAACAGCCCTGCACTGGTGGAGGAATGGTACAGGGCGACTTCTGTAAGCACCCTGACCATGTTGGACTCTGGGGGTACCGCTCCAGGAGGGAGGGTACAGAGCCCCAGAGGAGAGGACCAGGTTCAGGCTGTCATCCCTGACCTGGTGGAAGGGAGAGTGGTTAAAGGGTGCCCAGCACCTGGGGCTACCGCCCCCCACTCTCCACAGCCACAGTGGTTGGAGAGCTTTGAGAGGCCTGGGGCCTGGCTCTCATCCCTGGCAGCTGTCAGTAATCACTGTGGCTTGCTGTCCAGATGGACAGAGTTATCCCTGGGGAGGGGACAAGTGTCACACCCCGGGGGTAGAGTGGGCAACACCACTGTGTTGGTCATGGTGGTACTATCCTGCTCCTGGGATACATCTGTGAGCAAAGTATGGTTAGGTGCTGCACAGATGGGATCCGCAGGTAAGGAGAAAGGTTCCCCATGGGTTGGCTTAGTGGGCCCTGAGAGTATGGACAGAGGGATCCAATTGGAGTCAGGAAGGCGAAGAACTGGAGCATGCCCCTGTTGTTGTGGGCCTGGGTCCTTGTTCTGTCGCCTCAAACAGGGAAGTACATCAGGATAGTGATTGTTCTCCCCTGGCTTTAGGCTGGTAGGGGGTCATGTTGGACCTGGCTTTTTGACAGGGACATCCCCAAACTTTTTGCCTCCTTCCTCCTATTTTTTCTGACCTGTTGTTGTTGGCTTTTGACCTCTGGGCACTTTACCACTGCTAACCAGTGCTAAAGTGCATATGCTCTCTGTGTAAATTGTACTACTGATTGGTTTATCCATGATTGACTATTTAATTTACTTGTAAGTCCCTGGTAGAGTGCACTACATGTGCCTAGGGCAGGTAGATTAAATGCTACTAGTGGGCCTGCAGCACTGGTTGTGCCACCCACCTCAGTAGCCCCTTAACCCTGTCTCAGGCCTGCCATTGCAAGGCCTGTGTGTGCAGTTTCACTGCCACTTCGACTTGGCATTTCAAAGTACTTGCCAAGCCTAGAACTCCCCTTTTTCTACATATAAGTCATCCCTAATGTGTGCCCAAGGTAACCCCTAGAGCAGGGTGCTGTGTAGGTAAAAGGCAGGACATGTACCTGTGTAGTTATATGTCCTGGTAGTGTAAAACTCCTAAATTCGTTTTTACACTACTGTGAGGCCTGCTCCTTTCATAGGCTAACATTGGGGCTGCCCTCATACACTGTTGAAGTGGCAGCTGCTGATCTGAAAGGAGCAGGAAGGTCATATTTAGTATGGCCAGAAAGGTAATACAAAATCCTGCCGACTGGTGAAGTCGGATTTAATATTACTATTCTAGAAATGCCACTTTTAGAAAGTGAGCATTTCTTTGCACTAAAATCTTGTTGTGCCCTTCAATCCACGTCTGGCTAGGTTTAGTTGACAGCTCCTTGTGCATTCACTCAGACACACCCCAAACACAGGGTACTCATCCTCACTTGCATACATCTGCATTTTGAATGGGTCTTCCTGGGCTGGGAGGGTGGAGGGCCTGCCCTCACACAAAGGACTGCCACACCCCCTACTGGGACTCTGGCAGACAGGATTGAACTGAAAGGGGGCTTGGTGCATTTCTTAGACACTCTTTGAAGTCACCCCCACTTCAAAGGCACAACTTAGTATAAAACAGGGGCTCTGCCCTACCTCATCAGACACTTGCTGGAGAAGAAACCCGAACCAGAAACTACATCCTGCCAAGAAGAACTGCCTGGCTGCTCAAAGGACTCACCTGTCTGCTTTTTTACAAAGGACTGCTGCCTTGCTGTTGGCCTGCTGCCTTGCTGAACTCTTGTCTGTCTGTAAAAGTGCTCTCCAAGGGCTTGGATAGAGCTTGCATCCTGTTCCCTGAAGTCTCAGGACCAAAAAGACTTCTCTCTTTCTCTTGGACGCTCCGTGCGCCGAACTTTTCGACGCACAGCTTGTTCCGCGGCAAGAAAAACGGCGCACACCGACGCTGATCGACGCGACGTCTTCGGGACGACCGAAACTTTGACGCACGGCCTCGCAAGGACAACGCCGCCCGACTTCCTGGGAGAAATCGACGCGACGCCTACCGTAAGATCAAAACTTTGACGCACGGCCTCGCAAGGACAACGCCGCCCGACTCCGCAGGAGAAATCGACGCGACGCCTGCCGTGAGATCAAAACTTTGACGCACGGCCTCGCAAGGACAACGCCGCCCGACTCCGCAGGAGAAATCGAGCCGACGCCTGCTGTGGGATCGAAACTTCGACGCGCAGCCCCGCAGAACGACGCGCAGCCGGAAAACAAGCAGGAAAATCCACGCACAGACCCAGGACATCTGCCGCAACCCACAGTAAGAGACTGTCCGCGCGCCGGAAAACGACGCCCGACTCCCCGCGTGGAAAATAACGTCGCAAGTCCGTGTGTGCTGAGGAGAAATCGACGCACACACCAGTTTTCCACGCACCTCTTCTCCTGTGGCCCTCTGAGGAGATTTTCCACCAGAAACCAGGTACTTTGTGTTTGAAAGAGACTTTGTTTACTTTCTAAAGACTTAAGACACTTTCTATCACTTTTCAGTGATATCTTTACAAATTCATATTGCAACTTTCATCGTTTTGACCAGAAGATACCCAGATAAAGATTATATATTTTTCTAAACACTGTGTGGTGTATTTTTGTGGTGTTATGCTATGGTGTTGTATGATTTATTGCACAAATGCTTTACACATTGCCTTCTAAGTTAAGCCTAACTGCTGGTGCCAAGCTACCGGAGGGTGAGCACAGGCTGATTTTGGATTGTGTGTGACTTACCCTGACTAGAGTGAGGGTTCTTGCTTGGACAGAGGGCAACCTGACTGCCAACCAAAAACCCCATTTCTAACATTGGTGATCAGCGGTGAGGATAGGACTTGTGTTTGTGCAGTGACATACAATAGCTAAGTATTTCACTACCTACCCACAGATGAAGGTCAACTTGATTTTTCATCTTTTTTTGGATTTTGGTTCTCTGATGTCCTCCTGGATATACTATTGATATTTTGGACTTTGAATTTTGGTTTTTGCTGATAAGATCTTATCAGAATGGGATTGTGTACCTACTCATTCTTTATTCGTACTGACCACCTCACTAAGGCTGACCTAAGGAAGCTTTGCAGAAAATGGGGCCTTGCTGTAGCAAGGAGATCTACTAAGTCGGAGATGCTCCATCACTACATAGTCTGGGGGGAGGAAAGATGGGCAGAGAGAGAGGCAGCAAGAAACCAAATGACTAAGTACCCCTCAGATGAGGAGGAGGACTACGTACCTGAGGAGGAAGACTACTCAGAGTTGGACAGTGACCCAGAAATAGATGAATGGCTCCGAGGTCAAAGGCGACAGGAGCAACAATTAGAGGAGTATCTTGCAGAGGTTGAGGCAAAAAGACTCTTAGCCCTGGAAGAAGAAAAGATTGCAGCTCAAGAGCTGAGCTGTAAAGAGCTGAAACTGGAGGCCGGAAGGGCTGAGTCCAGTTCAGATGGTGGCAGCAAAAATCTTACATCTAGTACTGCTGAAGAAGGGCACAAGCCCAGAGATGTGGTGCCCAACTTGAAGAAGGGAGTTGACACACCCCAGGCGGTTCAAGGGTATGAGGTAGTTCCCGTTAGGCACAGGGTCCCTGAGAAGGATTGGGGAACTGGCACAGGGAGTCATATTCCTACTGGGGGGAGGGACACTTTACTGACTCTAGCAGAGAGTGACAGAGAAAAGGGTTCCCCCCTGGTGGACGTCCTGGATATAGAGTGTAGAGACATCCCAGAAGAGTATGGGTAGAGTGTCAGGGACAGACAGATACTGTCTCACCAGTCTCAGGAGGGTGAGGTAGAGTGCTTTTCCAAGGTTGAGTTACTGGGTGGTTGGGTGAAGGGTACTGTGGTTAATACATGTGAAGGGCAGAATGATGTAATTGCTGGAGAGCATATGTCTGGTCCTTATTTTCCAGAGCTACACCAACACCAGATGGAGTGTGAGTTCTCTGACCCCAGGGAACTTACAATGGAGGCAGACTTCTGGGTGAGTACCAGAGAGTCTGAAGAGGCATTTGGGGGTGCTCCTGAAGGGAGTGGTCTAGGTGGTTCCCAACCGAGTGAGGTGGGAAAGGATTGTAGTGTCCCAGGTAGGTCCCAGGTCCTAGAGGGTTCCATGAGGGAACACCAGGAGGGAAGCCTAGCCTGTACCTAGCCACCTTTTGAGGGAAGCCCCGCAGTGTCAGAAGAACTTGGGGGGGTGACTGTAGCCAGCATCCCAACAGTTCTGGTGTCTGGCAGTACCCCTCCTAGTGAGGGGGTGCAGAAGTCCAGACATAGGGTTGAGAGGGGGTTGCAGACCCCAGTGGAGGACCTTGAGAGTCAGGGGACAGCTCTGAGAGCAGAGCCCCCCAGGAATGACCCAGGTGAAACCGTTTCTGGTTTGGGGGAAACCCAGACTCTGCCAGATGGGCAGAGGTTGGGAGACCTGCGCCAACCAGACTCTTGTGTGGCCCTTGGGGATGGTGTGTCCCTTGTGGGGGGTGAGAGTGCCCCCCAGGAAGTCCTGGCATGCCAGGCAAAGATTCAACCTCAGGGTGGTGACTCTGGGTTGGATACCCAGTTTCAGAGGTTAAACTCTGACCTGGTGGGAGGTAGATGTGCCCCCCAGAAAGTCCTGGCGTGCCAGGCAATTGTTCAACCTCAGGGTGGTGACTCTGGGTTGGATACCCAGGTTCAGAGGTTAAACTCTGACCTGGTGGGAGGTAGATGTGCCTCCCAAGAAGTCCTGGCGTGCCAGGCAATTGTTCAACCTCAGGGTGGTGACTCTGGGTTGGATACCCAGGTTCAGAGGTTAAACTCTGACCTGGTGGGAGGTAGGTGTGCCTCCCAAGAAGTCCTGCTGTGCCAGGCAATTGCCCAACCTCAGGGTGTTGACTCTGGGTTGGATGACCAGGTTCAGAGGTTAAACTCTGACCTGGTGGGGGGTAGGTGTGCCCCCCAGGAAGTCCTGGCGTGCCAGGCAATTACCCAACCTCAGGGTGGTGACCCTGGGTTGGGGAACCAGGCTCAGAGGTTAAACTCTGACCTGGTGGGAGGTAGGTGTGCCTCCCGGGAAGTCCTGGCCTGCCAGGCAATGGTTCAACCTCAGGGTGGTGACTCTGGGTTGGCTAACCAGGTTCAGGGGATAAACTCTGACCTGTTGGGGGGTAGGTGTGCCCCCCAGAAAGTCCTGGTGTACCAGGCAGTTGTCCCACCTCAGGGTGCTGACTCTGGGTTGGATAACCGGGTTCAGAGGTTAAACTCTGACCTGGTGGGGGGTAGGTGTGCCCCCCAGGAAGTCCTGGCGTGACAGGCAATTGTTCAACCTCAGGGTGGTGACTCTGGGTTGGATACCCAGGTTCGGAGGTTAAACTCTGACCTGGTGGGAGGTAGGTGTGCCTCCCAGGAAGTCCTGCTGTGCCAGGCAATTGTCCAACCTCAGGGTGTTGACTCTGGGTTGGATGACCAGGTTCAGAGGTTAAACTCTGACCTGGTGGGGGGTAGGTGTGCCCCCCAGAAAGTCCTGGTGTGCCAGGCAATTGCCCAACCTCAGGGTGGTGACCCTGGGTTGGGGAACCAGGCTGAGAAGTTAAACTTTGACCTGGTAGGAGGTAGGTGTGCCTCCCAGAAAGTCCTGGTGCGCCAGGCAATTGTTCAACTTCAGGGTGGTGACTCTGAGTTGAATGGCCAAGTGCAGAGGTTAAACTCTGACCTGGTGGAGGGTCAGTGTGCCCTCCAGGAAGTCCTGGCGTGCCAGGCAATTGTTCAACTTCAGGGTGGTGACTCTGAGTTGAATGGTCAGGTGCAGGGGTTAAACTCTGACCTGGTGGGGGGTAGGTGTGCCTCCCAGAAAGTCCTTGTTTGCCAGGCAGTGATCCAGTCTGAGGGTACAGACCCTGGGCTGGAAGACCAGGTTCAGGGTGTCCCCCCGGAGCGAGGGGCTACTGATAACAGTGCCCCTACCATGTTGTCTTCTGAGGAGGCCACTCCTAGTTGGAGGGTGCTGGACCCCAGAAGGGAGGGCAGGAGAAGGGAAGCCTCACCCCGGGCCCTAGTCCAACCTGAAGGTACAGACCCCAGGTTGGAGGGCCAGTTGCAGGTTAACAGCCCTGCACTGGTGGAGGAATGGTACAGGGCGACTTCTGTAAGCACCCTGACCATGTTGGACTCTGGGGGTACCGCTCCAGGAGGGAGGGTACAGAGCCCCAGAGGAGAGGACCAGGTTCAGGCTGTCATCCCTGACCTGGTGGAAGGGAGAGTGGTTAAAGGGTGCCCAGCACCTGGGGCTACCTCCCCCCACTCTCCACAGCCACAGTGGTTGGAGAGCTTTGAGAGGCCTGGGGCCTGGCTCTCATCCCTGGCAGCTGTCAGTAATCACTGTGGCTTGCTGTCCAGATGGACAGAGTTATCCCTGGGGAGGGGACAAGTGTCACACCGCGGGGGTAGAGTGGGCAACACCACTGTGTTGGTCATGGTGGTACTATCCTGCTCCTGGGATACATCTGTGAGCAAAGTATGGTTAGGTGCTGCACAGATGGGATCCGCAGGTAAGGAGAAAGGTTCCCCATGGGTTGGCTTAGTGGGCCCTGAGAGTATGGACAGAGGGATCCAATTGGAGTCAGGAAGGCGAAGAACTGGAGCATGCCCCTGTTGTTGTGGGCCTGGGTCCTTGTTCTGTCGCCTCAAACAGGGAAGTACATCAGGATAGTAATTGTTCTCCCCTGGCTTTAGGCTGGTAGGGGGTCATGTTGGACCTGGCTTTTTGACAGGGACATCCCCAAACTTTTTGCCTCCTTCCTCCTATTTTTTCTGACCTGTTGTTGTTGGCTTTTGACCTCTGGGCACTTTACCACTGCTAACCAGTGCTAAAGTGCATATGCTCTCTGTGTAAATTGTACTACTGATTGGTTTATCCATGATTGACTATTTAATTTACTTGTAAGTCCCTGGTAGAGTGCACTACATGTGCCTAGGGCAGGTAGATTAAATGCTACTAGTGGGCCTGCAGCACTGGTTGTGCCACCCACCTCAGTAGCCCCTTAACCCTGTCTCAGGCCTGCCATTGCAAGGCCTGTGTGTGCAGTTTCACTGCCACTTCGACTTGGCATTTCAAAGTACTTGCCAAGCCTAGAACTCCCCTTTTTCTACATATAAGTCATCCCTAATGTGTGCCCAAGGTAACCCCTAGAGCAGGGTGCTGTGTAGGTAAAAGGCAGGACATGTACCTGTGTAGTTATATGTCCTGGTAGTGTAAAACTCCTAAATTCGTTTTTACACTACTGTGAGGCCTGCTCCTTTCATAGGCTAACATTGGGGCTGCCCTCATACACTGTTGAAGTGGCAGCTGCTGATCTGAAAGGAGCAGGAAGGTCATATTTAGTATGGCCAGAAAGGTAATACAAAATCCTGCCGACTGGTGAAGTCGGATTTAATATTACTATTCTAGAAATGCCACTTTTAGAAAGTGAGCATTTCTTTGCACTAAAATCTTGTTGTGCCCTTCAATCCACGTCTGGCTAGGTTTAGTTGACAGCTCCTTGTGCATTCACTCAGACACACCCCAAACACAGGGTACTCATCCTCACTTGCATACATCTGCATTTTGAATGGGTCTTCCTGGGCTGGGAGGGTGGAGGGCCTGCCCTCACACAAAGGACTGCCACACCCCCTACTGGGACTCTGGCAGACAGGATTGAACTGAAAGGGGGCTTGGTGCATTTCTTAGACACTCTTTGAAGTCACCCCCACTTCAAAGGCACAACTTAGTATAAAACAGGGGCTCTGCCCTACCTCATCAGACACTTGCTGGAGAAGAAACCCGAACCAGAAACTACATCCTGCCAAGAAGAACTGCCTGGCTGCTCAAAGGACTCACCTGTCTGCTTTTCTACAAAGGACTGCTGCCTTGCTGTTGGCCTGCTGCCTTGCTGAACTCTTGTCTGTCTGTAAAAGTGCTCTCCAAGGGCTTGGATAGAGCTTGCCTCCTGTTCCCTGAAGTCTCAGGACCAAAAAGACTTCTCTCTTTCTCTTGGACGCTCCGTGCGCCGAACTTTTCGATGCACAGCTTGTTCCGCGGCAAGAAAAACGCCGCACACCGACGCTGATCGACGCGACGTCTTCGGGACGACCGAAACTTTGACGCACGGCCTCGCAACGACAACGCCGCCCGACTTCCTGGGAGAAATCGACGCGACGCCTACCGTAAGATCAAAACTTTGACGCACGGCCTCGCAAGGACAACGCCGCCCGACTCCGCAGGAGAAATCGACGCGACGCCTGCCGTGAGATCAAAACTTTGACGCGCGGCCTCGCAAGGACAACGCCGCCCGACTCCGCAGGAGAAATCGACGCGACGCCTGCCGTGGGATCGAAACTTCGACGCGCAGCCCCGCAGAACGACGCGCAGCCGGAAAACAAGCAGGAAAATCCACGCACAGACCCAGGACATCTGCCGCAACCCACAGTAAGAGACTGTCCGCGCGCCGGAAAACGACGCCCGACTCCCCGCGTGGAAAATAACGTCGCAAGTCCGTGTGTGCTGAGGAGAAATCGACGCACACACCAGTTTCCACGCACCTCTTCTCCTGTGGCCCTCTGAGGAGATTTTCCACCAGAAACCAGGTACTTTGTGTTTGAAAGAGACTTTGTTTACTTTCTAAAGACTTAAGACACTTTCTATCACTTTTCAGTGATATCTTTACAAATTCATATTGCAACTTTCATCGTTTTGACCAGAAGATACCCAGATAAAGATTATATATTTTTCTAAACACTGTGTGGTGTATTTTTGTGGTGTTATGCTATGGTGTTGTATGATTTATTGCACAAATGCTTTACACATTGCCTTCTAAGTTAAGCCTGACTGCTCGTGCCAAGCTACCGGAGGGTGAGCACAGGCTGATTTTGGATTGTGTGTGACTTACCCTGACTAGAGTGAGGGTTCTTGCTTGGACAGAGGGCAACCTGACTGCCAACCAAAAACCCCATTTCTAACATTGGTGATCAGCGGTGAGGATAGGACTTGTGTTTGTGCAGTGACATACAATAGCTAAGTATTTCACTACCTACCCACAGTTGAAGGTCAACTTGATTTTTCATCTTTTTTTGGCTTTTGGTTCTCTGATGTCCTCCTGGATATACTATTGATATTTTGGACTTTGAATTTTGTTTTTTGCTGATAAAATCTTATCAGAATGGGATTGTGTACCTACTCATTCTTTGTTCGTACTGACCACCTCACTAAGGCTGACCTAAGGAAGCTTTGCAGAAAATGGGGCCTTCCTGTAGCAAGGAGATCTACTAAGTCGGAGATGCTCCATCACTACATAGTCTGGGGGGAGGAAAGATGGGCAGAGAGAGAGGCAGCAAGAAACCAAATGACTAAGTACCCCTCAGATGAGGAGGAGGACTACGTACCTGAGGAGGAAGACTACTCAGAGTTGGACAGTGACCCAGAAATAGATGAATGGCTCCGAGGTCAAAGACGACAGGAGCAACAATTAGAGGAGTATCTTGCAGAGGTTGAGGCAAAAAGACTCTTAGCCCTGGAAGAAGAAAAGATTGCAGCTCAAGAGCTGAGCTGTAAAGAGCTGAAACTGGAGGCCGGAAGGGCTGAGTCCAGTTCAGATGGTGGCAGCAAAAATCTTACATCTAGTACTGCTGAAGAAGGGCACAAGCCCAGAGATGTGGTGCCCAATTTGAAGAAGGGAGTTGACACACCCCAGGCGGTTCAAGGGTATGAGGTAGTTCCCGTTAGGCACAGGGTCCCTGAGAAGGATTGGGGAACTGGCACAGGGAGTCATATTCCTACTGGGGGGAGGGACACTTTACTGACTCTAGCAGAGAGTGACAGAGAAAAGGGTTCCCCCCTGGTGGACGTCCTGGATATAGAGTGTAGAGACATCCCAGAAGAGTATGGGTAGAGTGTCAGGGACAGAGAGATACTGTCTCACTAGTCTCAGGAGGGTGAGGTAGAGTGCTTTTCCAAGGTTGAGTTACTGGGTGGTTGGGTGAAGGGTACTGTGGTTAATACATGTGAAGGGCAGAATGATGTAATTGCTGGAGAGCATATGTCTGGTCCTTATTTTCCAGAGCTACGCCAACACCAGATGGAGTGTGAGTTCTCTGACCCCAGGGAACTTACAATGGAGGCAGACTTCTGGGTGAGTACCAGAGAGTCTGAAGAGGCATTTGGGGGTGCTCCTGAAGGGAGTGGTCTAGGTGGTTCCCAACCGAGTGAGGTGGGAAAGGATTGTAGTGTCCCAGGTAGGTCCCAGGTCCTAGAGGGTTCCATGAGGGAACACCAGGAGGGAAGCCTAGCCTGTACCTAGCCACCTTTTGAGGGAAGCCCCGCAGTGTCAGAAGAACTTGGGGGGGGTGACTGTAGCCAGCATCCCAACAGTTCTGGTGTCTGGCAGTACCCCTCCTAGTGAGGGGGTGCAGAAGTCCAGACATAGGGTTGAGAGGGGGTTGCAGACCCCAGTGGAGGACCTTGAGAGTCAGGGGACAGCTCTGAGAGCAGAGCCCCCCAGGAATGACCCAGGTGAAACCGTTTCTGGTTTGGGGGAAACCCAGACTCTGCCAGATGGGCAGAGGTCGGGAGACCTGCGCCAACCAGACTCTTGTGTGGCCCTTGGGGATGGTGTGTCCCTTGTGGGGGGTGAGAGTGCCCCCCAGGAAGTCCTGGCATGCCAGGCAAAGATTCAACCTCAGGGTGGTGACTCTGGGTTGGATACCCAGGTTCAGAGGTTAAACTCTGACCTGGTGGGAGGTAGATGTGCCCCCCAGAAAGTCCTGGCGTGCCAGGCAATTGTTCAACCTCAGGGTGGTGACTCTGGGTTGGATACCCAGGTTCAGAGGTTAAACTCTGACCTGGTGGGAGGTAGATGTGCCTCCCAAGAAGTCCTGGCGTGCCAGGCAATTGTTCAACCTCAGGGTGGTGACTCTGGGTTGGATACCCAGGTTCAGAGGTTAAACTCTGACCTGGTGGGAGGTAGGTGTGCCTCCCAAGAAGTCCTGCTGTGCCAGGCAATTGCCCAACCTCAGGGTGTTGACTCTGGGTTGGATGACCAGGTTCAGAGGTTAAACTCTGACCTGGTGGGGGGTAGGTGTGCCCCCCAGGAAGTCCTGGCGTGCCAGGCAATTACCCAACCTCAGGGTGGTGACCCTGGGTTGGGGAACCAGGCTCAGAGGTTAAACTCTGACCTGGTGGGAGGTAGGTGTGCCTCCCGGGAAGTCCTGGCCTGCCAGGCAATGGTTCAACCTCAGGGTGGTGACTCTGGGTTGGCTAACCAGGTTCAGGGGATAAACTCTGACCTGTTGGGGGGTAGGTGTGCCCCCCAGAAAGTCCTGGTGTACCAGGCAGTTGTCCCACCTCAGGGTGCTGACTCTGGGTTGGATAACCGGGTTCAGAGGTTAAACTCTGACCTGGTGGGGGGTAGGTGTGCCCCCCAGGAAGTCCTGGCGTGACAGGCAATTGTTCAACCTCAGGGTGGTGACTCTGGGTTGGATACCCAGGTTCGGAGGTTAAACTCTGACCTGGTGGGAGGTAGGTGTGCCTCCCAGGAAGTCCTGCTGTGCCAGGCAATTGTCCAACCTCAGGGTGTTGACTCTGGGTTGGATGACCAGGTTCAGAGGTTAAACTCTGACCTGGTGGGGGGTAGGTGTGCCCCCCAGAAAGTCCTGGTGTGCCAGGCAATTGCCCAACCTCAGGGTGGTGACCCTGGGTTGGGGAACCAGGCTGAGAAGTTAAACTTTGACCTGGTAGGAGGTAGGTGTGCCTCCCAGAAAGTCCTGGTGCGCCAGGCAATTGTTCAACTTCAGGGTGGTGACTCTGAGTTGAATGGCCAAGTGCAGAGGTTAAACTCTGACCTGGTGGAGGGTCAGTGTGCCCTCCAGGAAGTCCTGGCGTGCCAGGCAATTGTTCAACTTCAGGGTGGTGACTCTGAGTTGAATGGTCAGGTGCAGGGGTTAAACTCTGACCTGGTGGGGGGTAGGTGTGCCTCCCAGAAAGTCCTGGTTTGCCAGGCAGTGATCCAGTCTGAGGGTACAGACCCTGGGCTGGAAGACCAGGTTCAGGGTGTCCCCCCGGACCCGGAGCGAGGGGCTACTGATAACAGTGCCCCTACCATGTTGTCTTCTGAGGAGGCCACTCCTAGTTGGAGGGTGCTGGACCCCAGAAGGGAGGGCAGGAGGAGGGAAGCCTCACCCCGGGCCCTAGTCCAACCTGAAGGTACAGACCCCAGGTTGGAGGGCCAGTTGCAGGTTAACAGCCCTGCACTGGTGGAGGAATGGTACAGGGCGACTTCTGTAAGCACCCTGACCATGTTGGACTCTGGGGGTACCGCTCCAGGAGGGAGGGTACAGAGCCCCAGAGGAGAGGACCAGGTTCAGGCTGTCATCCCTGACCTGGTGGAAGGGAGAGTGGTTAAAGGGTGCCCAGCACCTGGGGCTACCGCCCCCCACTCTCCACAGCCACAGTGGTTGGAGAGCTTTGAGAGGCCTGGGGCCTGGCTCTCATCCCTGGCAGCTGTCAGTAATCACTGTGGCTTGCTGTCCAGATGGACAGAGTTATCCCTGGGGAGGGGACAAGTGTCACACCCCGGGGGTAGAGTGGGCAACACCACTGTGTTGGTCATGGTGGTACTATCCTGCTCCTGGGATACATCTGTGAGCAAAGTATGGTTAGGTGCTGCACAGATGGGATCCGCAGGTAAGGAGAAAGGTTCCCCATGGGTTGGCTTAGTGGGCCCTGAGAGTATGGACAGAGGGATCCAATTGGAGTCAGGAAGGCGAAGAACTGGAGCATGCCCCTGTTGTGGTCTGCCTGGGTCCTTGTTCTGTCGCCTCAAACAGGGAAGTACATCAGGATAGTGATTGTTCTCCCCTGGCTTTAGGCTGGTAGGGGGTCATGTTGGACCTGGCTTTTTGACAGGGACATCCCCAAACTTTTTGCCTCCTTCCTCCTATTTTTTCTGACCTGTTGTTGTTGGCTTTTGACCTCTGGGCACTTTACCACTGCTAACCAGTGCTAAAGTGCATATGCTCTCTGTGTAAATTGTACTACTGATTGGTTTATCCATGATTGACTATTTAATTTACTTGTAAGTCCCTGGTAGAGTGCACTACATGTGCCTAGGGCAGGTAGATTAAATGCTACTAGTGGGCCTGCAGCACTGGTTGTGCCACCCACCTCAGTAGCCCCTTAACCCTGTCTCAGGCCTGCCATTGCAAGGCCTGTGTGTGCAGTTTCACTGCCACTTCGACTTGGCATTTCAAAGTACTTGCCAAGCCTAGAACTCCCCTTTTTCTACATATAAGTCATCCCTAATGTGTGCCCAAGGTAACCCCTAGAGCAGGGTGCTGTGTAGGTAAAAGGCAGGACATGTACCTGTGTAGTTATATGTCTTGGTAGTGTAAAACTCCTAAATTCGTTTTTACACTACTGTGAGGCCTGCTCCTTTCATAGGCTAACATTGGGGCTGCCCTCATACACTGTTGAAGTGGCAGCTGCTGATCTGAAAGGAGCAGGAAGGTCATATTTAGTATGGCCAGAAAGGTAATACAAAATCCTGCCGACTGGTGAAGTCGGATTTAATATTACTATTCTAGAAATGCCACTTTTAGAAAGTGAGCATTTCTTTGCACTAAAATCTTGTTGTGCCCTTCAATCCACGTCTGGCTAGGTTTAGTTGACAGCTCCTTGTGCATTCACTCAGACACACCCCAAACACAGGGTACTCATCCTCACTTGCATACATCTGCATTTTGAATGGGTCTTCCTGGGCTGGGAGGGTGGAGGGCCTGCCCTCACACAAAGGACTGCCACACCCCCTACTGGGACTCTGGCAGACAGGATTGAACTGAAAGGGGGCTTGGTGCATTTCTTAGACACTCTTTGAAGTCACCCCCACTTCAAAGGCACAACTTAGTATAAAACAGGGGCTCTGCCCTACCTCATCAGACACTTGCTGGAGAAGAAACCCGAACCAGAAACTACATCCTGCCAAGAAGAACTGCCTGGCTGCTCAAAGGACTCACCTGTCTGCTTTTCTACAAAGGACTGCTGCCTTGCTGTTGGCCTGCTGCCTTGCTGAACTCTTGTCTGTCTGTAAAAGTGCTCTCCAAGGGCTTGGATAGAGCTTGCCTCCTGTTCCCTGAAGTCTCAGGACCAAAAAGACTTCTCTCTTTCTCTTGGACGCTCCGTGCGCCGAACTTTTCGATGCACAGCTTGTTCCGCGGCAAGAAAAACGCCGCACACCGACGCTGATCGACGCGACGTCTTCGGGACGACCGAAACTTTGACGCACGGCCTCGCAAGGACAACGCCGCCCGACTTCCTGGGAGAAATCGACGCGACGCCTACCGTAAGATCAAAACTTTGACGCACGGCCTCGCAAGGACAACGCCGCCCGACTCCTTAGGAGAAATCGACGCAACGCCTGCCGTGAGATCAAAACTTTGACGCACGGCCTCGCAAGGACAACGCCGCCCGACTCCGCAGGAGAAATCGACGCGACGCCTGCCGTGGGATCGAAACTTCGACGCGCAGCCCCGCAGAACGACGCGCAGCCGGAAAACAAGCAGGAAAATCCACGCACAGACCCAGGACATCTGCCGCAACCCACAGTAAGAGACTGTCCGCGCGCCGGAAAACTACGCCCGACTCCCCGCGTGGAAAATAACGTCGCAAGTCCGTGTGTGCTGAGGAGAAATCGACGCACACACCAGTTTTCCACGCACCTCTTCTCCTGTGGCCCTCTGAGGAGATTTTCCACCAGAATCCAGGTACTTTGTGTTTGAAAGAGACTTTGTTTACTTTCTAAAGACTTAAGACACTTTCTATCACTTTTCAGTGATATCTTTACAAATTCATATTGCAACTTTCATCGTTTTGACCAGAAGATACCCAGATAAATATTATATATTTTTCTAAACACTGTGTGGTGTATTTTTGTGGTGTTATGCTATGGTGTTGTATGATTTATTGCACAAATGCTTAACACATTGCCTTCTAAGTTAAGCCTGACTGCTCGTGCCAAGCTACCGGAGGGTGAGCACAGGCTGATTTTGGATTGTGTGTGACTTACCCTGACTAGAGTGAGGGTTCTTGCTTGGACAGAGGGCAACCTGACTGCCAACCAAAAACCCCATTTCTAACATTGGTGATCAGCGGTGAGGATAGGACTTGTGTTTGTGCAGTGACATACAATAGCTAAGTATTTCACTACCTACCCACAGTTGAAGGTCAACTTGATTTTTCATCTTTTTTTGGCTTTTGGTTCTCTGATGTCCTCCTGGATATACTATTGATATTTTGGACTTTGAATTTTGTTTTTTGCTGATAAGATCTTATTAGAATGGGATTGTGTACCTACTCATTCTTTGTTCGTACTGACCACCTCACTAAGGCTGACCTAAGGAAGCTTTGCAGAAAATGGGGCCTTCCTGTAGCAAGGAGATCTACTAAGTCGGAGATGCTCCATCACTACATAGTCTGGGGGGAGGAAAGATGGGCAGAGAGAGAGGCAGCAAGAAACCAAATGACTAAGTACCCCTCAGATGAGGAGGAGGACTACGTACCTGAGGAGGAAGACTACTCAGAGTTGGACAGTGACCCAGAAATAGATGAATGGCTCCGAGGTCAAAGGCGACAGGAGCAACAATTAGAGGAGTATCTTGCAGAGGTTGAGGCAAAAAGACTCTTAGCCCTGGAAGAAGAAAAGATTGCAGCTCAAGAGCTGAGCTGTAAAGAGCTGAAACTGGAGGCCGGAAGGGCTGAGTCCAGTTCAGATGGTGGCAGCAAAAATCTTACATCTAGTACTGCTGAAGAAGGGCACAAGCCCAGAGATGTGGTGCCCAATTTGAAGAAGGGAGTTGACACACCCCAGGCGGTTCAAGGGTATGAGGTAGTTCCCGTTAGGCACAGGGTCCCTGAGAAGGATTGGGGAACTGGCACAGGGAGTCATATTCCTACTGGGGGGAGGGACACTTTACTGACTCTAGCAGAGAGTGACAGAGAATAGGGTTCCCCCCTGGTGGACGTCCTGGATATAGAGTGTAGAGACATCCCAGAAGAGTATGGGTAGAGTGTCAGGGACAGACAGATACTGTCTCACCAGTCTCAGGAGGGTGAGGTAGAGTGCTTTTCCAAGGTTGAGTTACTGGGTGGTTGGGTGAAGGGTACTGTGGTTAATACATGTGAAGGGCAGAATGATGTAATTGCTGGAGAGCATATGTCTGGTCCTTATTTTCCAGAACTACGCCAACACCAGATGGAGTGTGAGTTCTCTGACCCCAGGGAACTTACAATGGAGGCAGACTTCTGGGTGAGTACCAGAGAGTCTGAAGAGGCATTTGGGGGTGCTCCTGAAGGGAGTGGTCTAGGTGGTTCCCAACCGAGTGAGGTGGGAAAGGATTGTAGTGTCCCAGGTAGGTCCCAGGTCCTAGAGGGTTCCATGAGGGAACACCAGGAGGGAAGCCTAGCCTGTACCTAGCCACCTTTTGAGGGAAGCCCCGCAGTGTCAGAAGAACTTGGGGGGGGTGACTGTAGCCAGCATCCCAACAGTTCTGGTGTCTGGCAGTACCCCTCCTAGTGAGGGGGTGCAGAAGTCCAGACATAGGGTTGAGAGGGGGTTGCAGACCCCAGTGGAGGACCTTGAGAGTCAGGGGACAGCTCTGAGAGCAGAGCCCCCCAGGAATGACCCAGGTGAAACCGTTTCTGGTTTGGGGGAAACCCAGACTCTGCCAGATGGGCAGAGGTCGGGAGACCTGCGCCAACCAGACTCTTGTGTGGCCCTTGGGGATGGTGTGTCCCTTGTGGGGGGTGAGAGTGCCCCCCAGGAAGTCCTGGCATGCCAGGCAAAGATTCAACCTCAGGGTGGTGACTCTGGGTTGGATACCCAGGTTCAGAGGTTAAACTCTGACCTGGTGGGAGGTAGATGTGCCCCCCAGAAAGTCCTGGCGTGCCAGGCAATTGTTCAACCTCAGGGTGGTGACTCTGGGTTGGATACCCAGGTTCAGAGGTTAAACTCTGACCTGGTGGGAGGTAGATGTGCCTCCCAAGAAGTCCTGGCGTGCCAGGCAATTGTTCAACCTCAGGGTGGTGACTCTGGGTTGGATACCCAGGTTCAGAGGTTAAACTCTGACCTGGTGGGAGGTAGGTGTGCCTCCCAAGAAGTCCTGCTGTGCCAGGCAATTGCCCAACCTCAGGGTGTTGACTCTGGGTTGGATGACCAGGTTCAGAGGTTAAACTCTGACCTGGTGGGGGGTAGGTGTGCCCCCCAGGAAGTCCTGGCGTGCCAGGCAATTACCCAACCTCAGGGTGGTGACCCTGGGTTGGGGAACCAGGCTCAGAGGTTAAACTCTGACCTGGTGGGAGGTAGGTGTGCCTCCCGGGAAGTCCTGGCCTGCCAGGCAATGGTTCAACCTCAGGGTGGTGACTCTGGGTTGGCTAACCAGGTTCAGGGGATAAACTCTGACCTGTTGGGGGGTAGGTGTGCCCCCCAGAAAGTCCTGGTGTACCAGGCAGTTGTCCCACCTCAGGGTGCTGACTCTGGGTTGGATAACCGGGTTCAGAGGTTAAACTCTGACCTGGTGGGGGGTAGGTGTGCCCCCCAGGAAGTCCTGGCGTGACAGGCAATTGTTCAACCTCAGGGTGGTGACTCTGGGTTGGATACCCAGGTTCGGAGGTTAAACTCTGACCTGGTGGGAGGTAGGTGTGCCTCCCAGGAAGTCCTGCTGTGCCAGGCAATTGTCCAACCTCAGGGTGTTGACTCTGGGTTGGATGACCAGGTTCAGAGGTTAAACTCTGACCTGGTGGGGGGTAGGTGTGCCCCCCAGAAAGTCCTGGTGTGCCAGGCAATTGCCCAACCTCAGGGCGGTGACCCTGGGTTGGGGAACCAGGCTCAGAAGTTAAACTTTGACCTGGTAGGAGGTAGGTGTGCCTCCCAGAAAGTCCTGGTGCACCAGGCAATTGTTCAACTTCAGGGTGGTGACTCTGAGTTGAATGGCCAAGTGCAGAGGTTAAACTCTGACCTGGTGGAGGGTCAGTGTGCCCTCCAGGAAGTCCTGGTGTGCCAGGCAATTGTTCAACTTCAGGGTGGTGACTCTGAGTTGAATGGTCAGGTGCAGGGGTTAAACTCTGACCTGGTGGGGGGTAGGTGTGCCTCCCAGAAAGTCCTGGTTTGCCAGGCAGTGATCCAGTCTGAGGGTACAGACCCTGGGCTGGAAGACCAGGTTCAGGGTGTCCCCCCGGACCCAGAGCGAGGGGCTACTGATAACAGTGCCCCTACCATGTTGTCTTCTGAGGAGGCCACTCCTAGTTGGAGGGTGCTGGACCCCAGAAGGGAGGGCAGGAGGAGGGAAGCCTCACCCCGGGCCCTAGTCCAACCTGAAGGTACAGACCCCAGGTTGGAGGGCCAGTTGCAGGTTAACAGCCCTGCACTGGTGGAGGAATGGTACAGGGCGACTTCTGTAAGCACCCTGACCATGTTGGACTCTGGGGGTACCGCTCCAGGAGGGAGGGTACAGAGCCCCAGAGGAGAGGACCAGGTTCAGGCTGTCATCCCTGACCTGGTGGAAGGGAGAGTGGTTAAAGGGTGCCCAGCACCTGGGGCTACCGCCCCCCACTCTCCACAGCCACAGTGGTTGGAGAGCTTTGAGAGGCCTGGGGCCTGGCTCTCATCCCTGGCAGCTGTCAGTAATCACTGTGGCTTGCTGTCCAGATGGACAGAGTTATCCCTGGGGAGGGGACAAGTGTCACACCCCGGGGGTAGAGTGGGCAACACCACTGTGTTGGTCATGGTGGTACTATCCTGCTCCTGGGATACATCTGTGAGCAAAGTATGGTTAGGTGCTGCACAGATGGGATCCGCAGGTAAGGAGAAAGGTTCCCCATGGGTTGGCTTAGTGGGCCCTGAGAGTATGGACAGAGGGATCCAATTGGAGTCAGGAAGGCGAAGAACTGGAGCATGCCCCTGTTGTTGTGGGCCTGGGTCCTTGTTCTGTCGCCTCAAACAGGGAAGTACATCAAGATAGTGATTGTTCTCCCCTGGCTTTAGGCTGGTAGGGGGTCATGTTGGACCTGGCTTTTTGACAGGGACATCCCCAAACTTTTTGCCTCCTTCCTCCTATTTTTTCTGACCTGTTGTTGTTGGCTTTTGACCTCTGGGCACTTTACCACTGCTAACCAGTGCTAAAGTGCATATGCTCTCTGTGTAAATTGTACTACTGATTGGTTTATCCATGATTGACTATTTAATTTACTTGTAAGTCCCTGGTAGAGTGCACTACATGTGCCTAGGGCAGGTAGATTAAATGCTACTAGTGGGCCTGCAGCACTGGTTGTGCCACCCACCTCAGTAGCCCCTTAACCCTTTCTCAGGCCTGCCATTGCAAGGCCTGTGTGTGCAGTTTCACTGCCACTTCGGCTTGGCATTTCAAAGTACTTGCCAAGCCTAGAACTCCCCTTTTTCTACATATAAGTCATCCCTAATGTGTGCCCAAGGTAACCCCTAGAGCAGGGTGCTGTGTAGGTAAAAGGCAGGACATGTACCTGTGTAGTTATATGTCCTGGTAGTGTAAAACTCCTAAATTCGTTTTTACACTACTGTGAGGCCTGCTCCTTTCATAGACTAACATTGGGGCTGCCCTCATACACTGTTGAAGTGGCAGCTGCTGATCTGAAAGGAGCAGGAAGGTCATATTTAGTATGGCCAGAAAGGTAATACAACATCCTGCCGACTGGTGATGTCGGATTTAATATTACTATTCTAGAAATGCCACTTTTAGAAAGTGAGCATTTCTTTGCACTAAAATCTTGTTGTGCCCTTCAATCCACGTCTGGCTAGGTTTAGTTGACAGCTCCTTGTGCATTCACTCAGACACACCCCAAACACAGGGTACTCATCCTCATTTGCATACATCTACATTTTGAATGGGTCTTCCTGGGCTGGGAGGGTGGAGGGCCTGCCCTCACACAAAGGACTGCCACACCCCCTACTGGGACTCTGGCAGACAGGATTGAACTGAAAGGGGGCTTGGTGCATTTCTTAGACACTCTTTGAAGTCACCCCCACTTCAAAGGCACAACTTAGTATAAAACAGGGGCTCTGCCCTACCTCATCAGACACTTGCTGGAGAAGAAACCCGAACCAGAAACTACATCCTGCCAAGAAGAACTGCCTGGCTGCTCAAAGGACTCACCTGTCTGCTTTTCTACAAAGGACTGCTGCCTTGCTGTTGGCCTGCTGCCTTGCTGAACTCTTGTCTGTCTGTAAAAGTGCTCTCCAAGGGCTTGGATAGAGCTTGCCTCCTGTTCCCTGAAGTCTCAGGACCAAAAAGACTTCTCTCTTTCTCTTGGAAGCTCCGTGCGCCAAACTTTTCGACGCACAGCTTGTTCCGCGGCAAGAAAAACGCCGCACACCGACGCTGATCGACACAACGTCTTCGGGACGACCGAAACTTTGACGCACGGCCTCGCAAGGACAACGCCGCCCGACTTCCTGGGAGAAATCGACGCGACGCCTACCGTAAGATCAAAACTTTGACGCACGGCCTCGCAAGGACAACGCCGCCCGACTCCGCAGGAGAAATCTACGCAACGCCTGCCGTGAGATCAAAACTTTGACGCACGGCCTCGCAAGGACAACGCCGCCCGACTCCGCAGGAGAAATCGACGCGACGCCTGCCGTGGGATCGAAACTTCGACGTGCAGCCCCGCAGAACGACGCGCAGCCGGAAAACAAGCAGGAAAATCCACGCACAGACCCAGGACATCTGCCGCAACCCACAGTAAGAGACTGTCCGCGCGCCGGAAAACGACACCCGACTCCCCGCGTGGAAAATAACGTCGCAAGTCCGTGTGTGCTGAGGAGAAATCGACGCACACACCAGTTTTCCACGCACCTCTTCTCCTGTGGCCCTCTGAGGAGATTTTCCACCAGAAACCAGGTACTTTGTGTTTGAAAGAGACTTTGTTTACTTTCTAAAGACTTAAGACACTTTCTATCACTTTTCAGTGATATCTTTACAAATTCATATTGCAACTTTCATCGTTTTGACCAGAAGATACCCAGATAAAGATTATATATTTTTCTAAACACTGTGTGGTGTATTTTTGTGGTGTTATGCTATGGTGTTGTATGATTTATTGCACAAATGCTTTACACATTGCCTTCTAAGTTAAGCCTAACTGCTCGTGCCAAGCTACCGGAGGGTGAGCACAGGCTGATTTTGGATTGTGTGTGACTTACCCTGACTAGAGTGAGGGTTCTTGCTTGGACAGAGGGCAACCTGACTGCCAACCAAAAACCCCATTTCTAACATTGGTGATCAGCGGTGAGGATAGGACTTGTGTTTGTGCAGTGACATACAATAGCTAAGTATTTCACTACCTACCCACAGTTGAAGGTCAACTTGATTTTTCATCTTTTTTTGGCTTTTGGTTCTCTGATGTCCTCCTGGATATACTATTGATATTTTGGACTTTGAATTTTGGTTTTTGCTGATAAGATCTTATCAGAATGGGATTGTGTACCTACTCATTCTTTGTTCGTACTGACCACCTCACTAAGGCTGACCTAAGGAAGCTTTGCAGAAAATGGGGCCTTGCTGTAGCAAGGAGATCTACTAAGTCGGAGATGCTCCATCACTACATAGTCTGGGGGGAGGAAAGATGGGCAGAGAGAGAGGCAGCAAGAAACCAAATGACTAAGTACCCCTCAGATGAGGAGGAGGACTACGTACCTGAGGAGGAAGACTACTCAGAGTTGGACAGTGACCCAGAAATAGATGAATGGCTCCGAGGTCAAAGGCGACAGGAGCAACAATTAGAGGAGTATCTTGCAGAGGTTGAGGCAAAAAGACTCTTAGCCCTGGAAGAAGAAAAGATTGCAGCTCAAGAGCTGAGCTGTAAAGAGCTGAAACTGGAGGCCGGAAGGGCTGAGTCCAGTTCAGATGGTGGCAGCAAAAATCTTACATCTAGTACTGCTGAAGAAGGGCACAAGCCCAGAGATGTGGTGCCCAATTTGAAGAAGGGAGTTGACACACCCCAGGCAGTTCAAGGGTATGAGTTAGTTCCCGTTAGGCACAGGGTCCCTGAGAAGGATTGGGGAACTGGCACAGGGAGTCATATTCCTACTGGGGGGAGGGACACTTTACTGACTCTAGCAGAGAGTGACAGAGAAAAGGGTTCCCCCCTGGTGGACGTCCTGGATATAGAGTGTAGAGACATCCCAGAAGAGTATGGGTAGAGTGTCAGGGACAGACAGATACTGTCTCACCAGTCTCAGGAGGGTGAGGTAGAGTGCTTTTCCAAGGTTGAGTTACTGGGTGGTTGGGTGAAGGGTACTGTGGTTAATACATGTGAAGGGCAGAATGATGTAATTGCTGGAGAGCATATGTCTGGTCCTTATTTTCCAGAGCTACGCCAACACCAGATGGAGTGTGAGTTCTCTGACCCCAGGGAACTTACAATGGAGGCAGACTTCTGGGTGAGTACCAGAGAGTCTGAAGAGGCATTTGGGGGTGCTCCTGAAGGGAGTGGTCTAGGTGGTTCCCAACCGAGTGAGGCGGGAAAGGATTGTAGTGTCCCAGGTAGGTCCCAGGTCCTAGAGGGTTCCATGAGGGAACACCAGGAGGGAAGCCTAGCCTGTACCTAGCCACCTTTTGAGGGAAGCCCCGCAGTGTCAGAAGAACTTGGGGGGGTGACTGTAGCCAGCATCCCAACAGTTCTGGTGTCTGGCAGTACCCCTCCTAGTGAGGGGGTGCAGAAGTCCAGACATAGGGTTGAGAGGGGGTTGCAGACCCCAGTGGAGGACCTTGAGAGTCAGGGGACAGCTCTGAGAGCAGAGCCCCCCAGGAATGACCCAGGTGAAACCGTTTCTGGTTTGGGGGAAACCCAGACTCTGCCAGATGGGCAGAGGTCGGGAGACCTGCGCCAACCAGACTCTTGTGTGGCCCTTGGGGATGGTGTGTCCCTTGTGGGGGGTGAGAGTGCCCCCCAGGAAGTCCTGGCATGCCAGGCAAAGATTCAACCTCAGGGTGGTGACTCTGGGTTGGATACCCAGGTTCAGAGGTTAAACTCTGACCTGGTGGGAGGTAGATGTGCTCCCCAGAAAGTCCTGGCGTGCCAGGCAATTGTTCAACCTCAGGGTGGTGACTCTGGGTTGGATACCCAGGTTCAGAGGTTAAACTCTGACCTGGTGAGAGGTAGATGTGCCTCCCAAGAAGTCCTGGCGTGCCAGGCAATTGTTCAACCTCAGGGTGGTGACTCTGGGTTGGATACCCAGGTTCAGAGGTTAAACTCTGACCTGGTGGGAGGTAGGTGTGCCTCCCAAGAAGTCCTGCTGTGCCAGGCAATTGCCCAACCTCAGGGTGTTGACTCTGGGTTGGATGACCAGGTTCAGAGGTTAAACTCTGACCTGGTGGGGGGTAGGTGTGCCCCCCAGGAAGTCCTGGCGTGCCAGGCAATTACCCAACCTCAGGGTGGTGACCCTGGGTTGGGGAACCAGGCTCAGAGGTTAAACTCTGACCTGGTGGGAGGTAGGTGTGCCTCCCGGGAAGTCCTGGCCTGCCAGGCAATGGTTCAACCTCAGGGTGGTGACTCTGGGTTGGCTAACCAGGTTCAGGGGATAAACTCTGACCTGTTGGGGGGTAGGTGTGCCCCCCAGAAAGTCCTGGTGTACCAGGCAGTTGTCCCACCTCAGGGTGCTGACTCTGGGTTGGATAACCGGGTTTCAGAGGTTAAACTCTGACCTGGTGGGGGGTAGGTGTGCCCCCCAGGAAGTCCTGGCGTGACACGCAATTGTTCAACCTCAGGGTGGTGACTCTGGGTTGGATACCCAGGTTCGGAGGTTAAACTCTGACCTGGTGGGAGGTAGGTGTGCCTCCCAGGAAGTCCTGCTGTGCCAGGCAATTGTCCAACCTCAGGGTGTTGACTCTGGGTTGGATGACCAGGTTCAGAGGTTAAACTCTGACCTGGTGGGGGGTAGGTGTGCCCCCCAGAAAGTCCTGGTGTGCCAGGCAATTGCCCAACCTCAGGGTGGTGACCCTGGGTTGGGGAACCAGGCTGAGAAGTTAAACTTTGACCTGGTAGGAGGTAGGTGTGCCTCCCAGAAAGTCCTGGTGCACCAGGCAATTGTTCAACTTCAGGGTGGTGACTCTGAGTTGAATGGCCAAGTGCAGAGGTTAAACTCTGACCTGGTGGAGGGTCAGTGTGCCCTCCAGGAAGTCCTGGCGTGCCAGGCAATTGTTCAACTTCAGGGTGGTGACTCTGAGTTGAATGGTCAGGTGCAGGGGTTAAACTCTGACCTGGTGGGGGGTAGGTGTGCCTACCAGAAAGTCCTGGTTTGCCAGGCAGTCATCCAGTCTGAGGGTACAGACCCTGGGCTGGAAGACCAGGTTCAGGGTGTCCCCCCGGACCCAGAGCGAGGGGCTACTGATAACAGTGCCCCTACCATGTTGTCTTCTGAGGAGGCCACTCCTAGTTGGAGGGTGCTGGACCCCAGAAGGGAGGGCAGGAGGAGGGAAGCCTCACCCCGGGCCCTAGTCCAACCTGAAGGTACAGACCCCAGGTTGGAGGGCCAGTTGCAGGTTAACAGCCCTGCACTGGTGGAGGAATGGTACAGGGCGACTTCTGTAAGCACCCTGACCATGTTGGACTCTGGGGGTACCGCTCCAGGAGGGAGGGTACAGAGCCCCAGAGGAGAGGACCAGGTTCAGGCTGTCATCCCTGACCTGGTGGAAGGGAGAGTGGTTAAAGGGTGCCCAGCACCTGGGGCTACCGCCCCCCACTCTCCACAGCCACAGTGGTTGGAGAGCTTTGAGAGGCCTGGGGCCTGGCTCTCATCCCTGGCAGCTGTCAGTAATCACTGTGGCTTGCTGTCCAGATTGACAGAGTTATCCCTGGGGAGGGGACAAGTGTCACACCCCGGGGGTAGAGTGGGCAACACCACTGTGTTGGTCATGGTGGTACTATCCTGCTCCTGGGATACATCTGTGAGCAAAGTATGGTTAGGTGCTGCACAGATGGGATCCGCAGGTAAGGAGAAAGGTTCCCCATGGGTTGGCTTAGTGGGCCCTGAGAGTAAGGATAGAGGGATCCAATTGGAGTCAGGAAGGCGAAGAACTGGAGCATGCCCCTGTTGTTGTGGGCCTGGGTCCTTGTTCTGTCGCCTCAAACAGGAAAGTACATCAGGATAGTGATTGTTCTCCCCTGGCTTTAGGCTGGTAGGGGGTCATGTTGGACCTGGCTTTTTGACAGGGACATCCCCAAACTTTTTGCCTCCTTCCTCCTATTTTTTCTGACCTGTTGTTGTTGGCTTTTGACCTCTGGGCACTTTACCACTGCTAACCAGTGCTAAAGTGCATATGCTCTCTGTGTAAATTGTACTACTGATTGGTTTATCCATGATTGACTATTTAATTTACTTGTAAGTCCCTGGTAGAGTGCACTACATGTGCCTAGGGCAGGTAGATTAAATGCTACTAGTGGGCCTGCAGCACTGGTTGTGCCACCCACCTCAGTAGCCCCTTAACCCTTTCTCAGGCCTGCCATTGCAAGGCCTGTGTGTGCAGTTTCACTGCCACTTCGGCTTGGCATTTCAAAGTACTTGCCAAGCCTAGAACTCCCCTTTTTCTACATATAAATCATCCCTAATGTGTGCCCAAGGTAACCCCTAGAGCAGGGTGATGTGTAGGTAAAAGGCAGGACATGTACCTGTGTAGTTATATGTCCTGGTAGTGTAAAACTCCTAAATTCGTTTTTACACTACTGTGAGGCCTGCTCCTTTCATAGGCTAACATTGGGGTATCCTCATACACTGTTGAAGTGGCAGCTGCTGATCTGAAAGGAACAGGAAGGTCATATTTAGTATGGCCAGAAAGGTAATACAAAATCCTGCCGACTGGTGAAGTCGGATTTAATATTACTATTCTAGAAATGCCACTTTTAGAAAGTGAGCATTTCTTTGCACTAAAATCTTGTTGTGCCCTTCAATCCACGTCTGGCTAGGTTTAGTTGACAGCTCCTTGTGCATTCACTCAGACACACCCCAAACACAGGGTACTCATCCTCACTTGCATACATCTGCATTTTGAATGGGTCTTCCTGGGCTGGGAGGGTGGAGGGCCTGCCCTCACACAAAGGACTGCCACACCCCCTACTGGGACTCTGGCAGACAGGATTGAACTGAAAGGGGGCTTGGTGCATTTCTTAGACACTCTTTGAAGTCACCCCCACTTCAAAGGCACAACTTAGTATAAAACAGGGGCTCTGCCCTACCTCATCAGACACTTGCTGGAGAAGAAACCCGAACCAGAAACTACATCCTGCCAAGAAGAACTGCCTGGCTGCTCAAAGGACTCACCTGTCTGCTTTTTTACAAAGGACTGCTGCCTTGCTGTTGGCCTGCTGCCTTGCTGAACTCTTGTCTGTCTGTAAAAGTGCTCTCCAAGGGCTTGGATAGAGCTTGCATCCTGTTCCCTGAAGTCTCAGGACCAAAAAGACTTCTCTCTTTCTCTTGGACGCTCCGTGCGCCGAACTTTTCGACGCACAGCTTGTTCCGCTGCAAGAAAAACGGCGCACACCGACGCTGATCGACGCGACGTCTTCGGGACGACCGAAACTTTGACGCACGGCCTCGCAAGGACAACGCCGCCCGACTTCCTGGGAGAAATCGACGCGACGCCTACCGTAAGATCAAAACTTTGACGCACGGCCTCGCAAGGACAACGCCGCCCGACTCCGCAGGAGAAATCGACGCGACGCCTGCCGTGAGATCAAAACTTTGACGCACGGCCTCGCAAGGACAACGCCGCCCGACTCCGCAGGAGAAATCGAGCCGACGCCTGCTGTGGGATCGAAACTTCGACGCGCAGCCCCGCAGAACGACGCGCAGCCGGAAAACAAGCAGGAAAATCCACGCACAGACCCAGGACATCTGCCGCAACCCACAGTAAGAGACTGTCCGCGCGCCGGAAAACGACGCCCGACTCCCCGCGTGGAAAATAACGTCGCAAGTCCGTGTGTGCTGAGGAGAAATCGACGCACACACCAGTTTTCCACGCACCTCTTCTCCTGTGGCCCTCTGAGGAGATTTTCCACCAGAAACCAGGTACTTTGTGTTTGAAAGAGACTTTGTTTACTTTCTAAAGACTTAAGACACTTTCTATCACTTTTCAGTGATATCTTTACAAATTCATATTGCAACTTTCATCGTTTTGACCAGAAGATACCCAGATAAAGATTATATATTTTTCTAAACACTGTGTGGTGTATTTTTGTGGTGTTATGCTATGGTGTTGTATGATTTATTGCACAAATGCTTTACACATTGCCTTCTAAGTTAAGCCTAACTGCTCGTGCCAAGCTACCGGAGGGTGAGCACAGGCTGATTTTGGATTGTGTGTGACTTACCCTGACTAGAGTGAGGGTTCTTGCTTGGACAGAGGGCAACCTGACTGCCAACCAAAAACCCCATTTCTAACATTGGTGATCAGCGGTGAGGATAGGACTTGTGTTTGTGCAGTGACATACAATAGCTAAGTATTTCACTACCTACCCACAGATGAAGGTCAACTTGATTTTTCATCTTTTTTTGGATTTTGGTTCTCTGATGTCCTCCTGGATATACTATTGATATTTTGGACTTTGAATTTTGGTTTTTGCTGATAAGATCTTATCAGAATGGGATTGTGTACCTACTCATTCTTTATTCGTACTGACCACCTCACTAAGGCTGACCTAAGGAAGCTTTGCAGAAAATGGGGCCTTGCTGTAGCAAGGAGATCTACTAAGTCGGAGATGCTCCATCACTACATAGTCTGGGGGGAGGAAAGATGGGCAGAGAGAGAGGCAGCAAGAAACCAAATGACTAAGTACCCCTCAGATGAGGAGGAGGACTACGTACCTGAGGAGGAAGACTACTCAGAGTTGGACAGTGACCCAGAAATAGATGAATGGCTCCGAGGTCAAAGGCGACAGGAGCAACAATTAGAGGAGTATCTTGCAGAGGTTGAGGCAAAAAGACTCTTAGCCCTGGAAGAAGAAAAGATTGCAGCTCAAGAGCTGAGCTGTAAAGAGCTGAAACTGGAGGCCGGAAGGGCTGAGTCCAGTTCAGATGGTGGCAGCAAAAATCTTACATCTAGTACTGCTGAAGAAGGGCACAAGCCCAGAGATGTGGTGCCCAACTTGAAGAAGGGAGTTGACACACCCCAGGCGGTTCAAGGGTATGAGGTAGTTCCCGTTAGGCACAGGGTCCCTGAGAAGGATTGGGGAACTGGCACAGGGAGTCATATTCCTACTGGGGGGAGGGACACTTTACTGACTCTAGCAGAGAGTGACAGAGAAAAGGGTTCCCCCCTGGTGGACGTCCTGGATATAGAGTGTAGAGACATCCCAGAAGAGTATGGGTAGAGTGTCAGGGACAGACAGATACTGTCTCACCAGTCTCAGGAGGGTGAGGTAGAGTGCTTTTCCAAGGTTGAGTTACTGGGTGGTTGGGTGAAGGGTACTGTGGTTAATACATGTGAAGGGCAGAATGATGTAATTGCTGGAGAGCATATGTCTGGTCCTTATTTTCCAGAGCTACACCAACACCAGATGGAGTGTGAGTTCTCTGACCCCAGGGAACTTACAATGGAGGCAGACTTCTGGGTGAGTACCAGAGAGTCTGAAGAGGCATTTGGGGGTGCTCCTGAAGGGAGTGGTCTAGGTGGTTCCCAACCGAGTGAGGTGGGAAAGGATTGTAGTGTCCCAGGTAGGTCCCAGGTCCTAGAGGGTTCCATGAGGGAACACCAGGAGGGAAGCCTAGCCTGTACCTAGCCACCTTTTGAGGGAAGCCCCGCAGTGTCAGAAGAACTTGGGGGGGTGACTGTAGCCAGCATCCCAACAGTTCTGGTGTCTGGCAGTACCCCTCCTAGTGAGGGGGTGCAGAAGTCCAGACATAGGGTTGAGAGGGGGTTGCAGACCCCAGTGGAGGACCTTGAGAGTCAGGGGACAGCTCTGAGAGCAGAGCCCCCCAGGAATGACCCAGGTGAAACCGTTTCTGGTTTGGGGGAAACCCAGACTCTGCCAGATGGGCAGAGGTTGGGAGACCTGCGCCAACCAGACTCTTGTGTGGCCCTTGGGGATGGTGTGTCCCTTGTGGGGGGTGAGAGTGCCCCCCAGGAAGTCCTGGCATGCCAGGCAAAGATTCAACCTCAGGGTGGTGACTCTGGGTTGGATACCCAGTTTCAGAGGTTAAACTCTGACCTGGTGGGAGGTAGATGTGCCCCCCAGAAAGTCCTGGCGTGCCAGGCAATTGTTCAACCTCAGGGTGGTGACTCTGGGTTGGATACCCAGGTTCAGAGGTTAAACTCTGACCTGGTGGGAGGTAGATGTGCCTCCCAAGAAGTCCTGGCGTGCCAGGCAATTGTTCAACCTCAGGGTGGTGACTCTGGGTTGGATACCCAGGTTCAGAGGTTAAACTCTGACCTGGTGGGAGGTAGGTGTGCCTCCCAAGAAGTCCTGCTGTGCCAGGCAATTGCCCAACCTCAGGGTGTTGACTCTGGGTTGGATGACCAGGTTCAGAGGTTAAACTCTGACCTGGTGGGGGGTAGGTGTGCCCCCCAGGAAGTCCTGGCGTGCCAGGCAATTACCCAACCTCAGGGTGGTGACCCTGGGTTGGGGAACCAGGCTCAGAGGTTAAACTCTGACCTGGTGGGAGGTAGGTGTGCCTCCCGGGAAGTCCTGGCCTGCCAGGCAATGGTTCAACCTCAGGGTGGTGACTCTGGGTTGGCTAACCAGGTTCAGGGGATAAACTCTGACCTGTTGGGGGGTAGGTGTGCCCCCCAGAAAGTCCTGGTGTACCAGGCAGTTGTCCCACCTCAGGGTGCTGACTCTGGGTTGGATAACCGGGTTCAGAGGTTAAACTCTGACCTGGTGGGGGGTAGGTGTGCCCCCCAGGAAGTCCTGGCGTGACAGGCAATTGTTCAACCTCAGGGTGGTGACTCTGGGTTGGATACCCAGGTTCGGAGGTTAAACTCTGACCTGGTGGGAGGTAGGTGTGCCTCCCAGGAAGTCCTGCTGTGCCAGGCAATTGTCCAACCTCAGGGTGTTGACTCTGGGTTGGATGACCAGGTTCAGAGGTTAAACTCTGACCTGGTGGGGGGTAGGTGTGCCCCCCAGAAAGTCCTGGTGTGCCAGGCAATTGCCCAACCTCAGGGTGGTGACCCTGGGTTGGGGAACCAGGCTGAGAAGTTAAACTTTGACCTGGTAGGAGGTAGGTGTGCCTCCCAGAAAGTCCTGGTGCGCCAGGCAATTGTTCAACTTCAGGGTGGTGACTCTGAGTTGAATGGCCAAGTGCAGAGGTTAAACTCTGACCTGGTGGAGGGTCAGTGTGCCCTCCAGGAAGTCCTGGCGTGCCAGGCAATTGTTCAACTTCAGGGTGGTGACTCTGAGTTGAATGGTCAGGTGCAGGGGTTAAACTCTGACCTGGTGGGGGGTAGGTGTGCCTCCCAGAAAGTCCTTGTTTGCCAGGCAGTGATCCAGTCTGAGGGTACAGACCCTGGGCTGGAAGACCAGGTTCAGGGTGTCCCCCCGGAGCGAGGGGCTACTGATAACAGTGCCCCTACCATGTTGTCTTCTGAGGAGGCCACTCCTAGTTGGAGGGTGCTGGACCCCAGAAGGGAGGGCAGGAGAAGGGAAGCCTCACCCCGGGCCCTAGTCCAACCTGAAGGTACAGACCCCAGGTTGGAGGGCCAGTTGCAGGTTAACAGCCCTGCACTGGTGGAGGAATGGTACAGGGCGACTTCTGTAAGCACCCTGACCATGTTGGACTCTGGGGGTACCGCTCCAGGAGGGAGGGTACAGAGCCCCAGAGGAGAGGACCAGGTTCAGGCTGTCATCCCTGACCTGGTGGAAGGGAGAGTGGTTAAAGGGTGCCCAGCACCTGGGGCTACCTCCCCCCACTCTCCACAGCCACAGTGGTTGGAGAGCTTTGAGAGGCCTGGGGCCTGGCTCTCATCCCTGGCAGCTGTCAGTAATCACTGTGGCTTGCTGTCCAGATGGACAGAGTTATCCCTGGGGAGGGGACAAGTGTCACACCGCGGGGGTAGAGTGGGCAACACCACTGTGTTGGTCATGGTGGTACTATCCTGCTCCTGGGATACATCTGTGAGCAAAGTATGGTTAGGTGCTGCACAGATGGGATCCGCAGGTAAGGAGAAAGGTTCCCCATGGGTTGGCTTAGTGGGCCCTGAGAGTATGGACAGAGGGATCCAATTGGAGTCAGGAAGGCGAAGAACTGGAGCATGCCCCTGTTGTTGTGGGCCTGGGTCCTTGTTCTGTCGCCTCAAACAGGGAAGTACATCAGGATAGTAATTGTTCTCCCCTGGCTTTAGGCTGGTAGGGGGTCATGTTGGACCTGGCTTTTTGACAGGGACATCCCCAAACTTTTTGCCTCCTTCCTCCTATTTTTTCTGACCTGTTGTTGTTGGCTTTTGACCTCTGGGCACTTTACCACTGCTAACCAGTGCTAAAGTGCATATGCTCTCTGTGTAAATTGTACTACTGATTGGTTTATCCATGATTGACTATTTAATTTACTTGTAAGTCCCTGGTAGAGTGCACTACATGTGCCTAGGGCAGGTAGATTAAATGCTACTAGTGGGCCTGCAGCACTGGTTGTGCCACCCACCTCAGTAGCCCCTTAACCCTGTCTCAGGCCTGCCATTGCAAGGCCTGTGTGTGCAGTTTCACTGCCACTTCGACTTGGCATTTCAAAGTACTTGCCAAGCCTAGAACTCCCCTTTTTCTACATATAAGTCATCCCTAATGTGTGCCCAAGGTAACCCCTAGAGCAGGGTGCTGTGTAGGTAAAAGGCAGGACATGTACCTGTGTAGTTATATGTCCTGGTAGTGTAAAACTCCTAAATTCGTTTTTACACTACTGTGAGGCCTGCTCCTTTCATAGGCTAACATTGGGGCTGCCCTCATACACTGTTGAAGTGGCAGCTGCTGATCTGAAAGGAGCAGGAAGGTCATATTTAGTATGGCCAGAAAGGTAATACAAAATCCTGCCGACTGGTGAAGTCGGATTTAATATTACTATTCTAGAAATGCCACTTTTAGAAAGTGAGCATTTCTTTGCACTAAAATCTTGTTGTGCCCTTCAATCCACGTCTGGCTAGGTTTAGTTGACAGCTCCTTGTGCATTCACTCAGACACACCCCAAACACAGGGTACTCATCCTCACTTGCATACATCTGCATTTTGAATGGGTCTTCCTGGGCTGGGAGGGTGGAGGGCCTGCCCTCACACAAAGGACTGCCACACCCCCTACTGGGACTCTGGCAGACAGGATTGAACTGAAAGGGGGCTTGGTGCATTTCTTAGACACTCTTTGAAGTCACCCCCACTTCAAAGGCACAACTTAGTATAAAACAGGGGCTCTGCCCTACCTCATCAGACACTTGCTGGAGAAGAAACCCGAACCAGAAACTACATCCTGCCAAGAAGAACTGCCTGGCTGCTCAAAGGACTCACCTGTCTGCTTTTCTACAAAGGACTGCTGCCTTGCTGTTGGCCTGCTGCCTTGCTGAACTCTTGTCTGTCTGTAAAAGTGCTCTCCAAGGGCTTGGATAGAGCTTGCCTCCTGTTCCCTGAAGTCTCAGGACCAAAAAGACTTCTCTCTTTCTCTTGGACGCTCCGTGCGCCGAACTTTTCGATGCACAGCTTGTTCCGCGGCAAGAAAAACGCCGCACACCGACGCTGATCGACGCGACGTCTTCGGGACGACCGAAACTTTGACGCACGGCCTCGCAAGGACAACGCCGCCCGACTTCCTGGGAGAAATCGACGCGACGCCTACCGTAAGATCAAAACTTTGACGCACGGCCTCGCAAGGACAACGCCGCCCGACTCCGCAGGAGAAATCGACGCGACGCCTGCCGTGAGATCAAAACTTTGACGCGCGGCCTCGCAAGGACAACGCCGCCCGACTCCGCAGGAGAAATCGACGCGACGCCTGCCGTGGGATCGAAACTTCGACGCGCAGCCCCGCAGAACGACGCGCAGCCGGAAAACAAGCAGGAAAATCCACGCACAGACCCAGGACATCTGCCGCAACCCACAGTAAGAGACTGTCCGCGCGCCGGAAAACGACGCCCGACTCCCCGCGTGGAAAATAACGTCGCAAGTCCGTGTGTGCTGAGGAGAAATCGACGCACACACCAGTTTCCACGCACCTCTTCTCCTGTGGCCCTCTGAGGAGATTTTCCACCAGAAACCAGGTACTTTGTGTTTGAAAGAGACTTTGTTTACTTTCTAAAGACTTAAGACACTTTCTATCACTTTTCAGTGATATCTTTACAAATTCATATTGCAACTTTCATCGTTTTGACCAGAAGATACCCAGATAAAGATTATATATTTTTCTAAACACTGTGTGGTGTATTTTTGTGGTGTTATGCTATGGTGTTGTATGATTTATTGCACAAATGCTTTACACATTGCCTTCTAAGTTAAGCCTGACTGCTCGTGCCAAGCTACCGGAGGGTGAGCACAGGCTGATTTTGGATTGTGTGTGACTTACCCTGACTAGAGTGAGGGTTCTTGCTTGGACAGAGGGCAACCTGACTGCCAACCAAAAACCCCATTTCTAACATTGGTGATCAGCGGTGAGGATAGGACTTGTGTTTGTGCAGTGACATACAATAGCTAAGTATTTCACTACCTACCCACAGTTGAAGGTCAACTTGATTTTTCATCTTTTTTTGGCTTTTGGTTCTCTGATGTCCTCCTGGATATACTATTGATATTTTGGACTTTGAATTTTGTTTTTTGCTGATAAAATCTTATCAGAATGGGATTGTGTACCTACTCATTCTTTGTTCGTACTGACCACCTCACTAAGGCTGACCTAAGGAAGCTTTGCAGAAAATGGGGCCTTCCTGTAGCAAGGAGATCTACTAAGTCGGAGATGCTCCATCACTACATAGTCTGGGGGGAGGAAAGATGGGCAGAGAGAGAGGCAGCAAGAAACCAAATGACTAAGTACCCCTCAGATGAGGAGGAGGACTACGTACCTGAGGAGGAAGACTACTCAGAGTTGGACAGTGACCCAGAAATAGATGAATGGCTCCGAGGTCAAAGACGACAGGAGCAACAATTAGAGGAGTATCTTGCAGAGGTTGAGGCAAAAAGACTCTTAGCCCTGGAAGAAGAAAAGATTGCAGCTCAAGAGCTGAGCTGTAAAGAGCTGAAACTGGAGGCCGGAAGGGCTGAGTCCAGTTCAGATGGTGGCAGCAAAAATCTTACATCTAGTACTGCTGAAGAAGGGCACAAGCCCAGAGATGTGGTGCCCAATTTGAAGAAGGGAGTTGACACACCCCAGGCGGTTCAAGGGTATGAGGTAGTTCCCGTTAGGCACAGGGTCCCTGAGAAGGATTGGGGAACTGGCACAGGGAGTCATATTCCTACTGGGGGGAGGGACACTTTACTGACTCTAGCAGAGAGTGACAGAGAAAAGGGTTCCCCCCTGGTGGACGTCCTGGATATAGAGTGTAGAGACATCCCAGAAGAGTATGGGTAGAGTGTCAGGGACAGACAGATACTGTCTCACCAGTCTCAGGAGGGTGAGGTAGAGTGCTTTTCCAAGGTTGAGTTACTGGGTGGTTGGGTGAAGGGTACTGTGGTTAATACATGTGAAGGGCAGAATGATGTAATTGCTGGAGAGCATATGTCTGGTCCTTATTTTCCAGAGCTACGCCAACACCAGATGGAGTGTGAGTTCTCTGACCCCAGGGAACTTACAATGGAGGCAGACTTCTGGGTGAGTACCAGAGAGTCTGAAGAGGCATTTGGGGGTGCTCCTGAAGGGAGTGGTCTAGGTGGTTCCCAACCGAGTGAGGTGGGAAAGGATTGTAGTGTCCCAGGTAGGTCCCAGGTCCTAGAGGGTTCCATGAGGGAACACCAGGAGGGAAGCCTAGCCTGTACCTAGCCACCTTTTGAGGGAAGCCCCGCAGTGTCAGAAGAACTTGGGGGGGGTGACTGTAGCCAGCATCCCAACAGTTCTGGTGTCTGGCAGTACCCCTCCTAGTGAGGGGGTGCAGAAGTCCAGACATAGGGTTGAGAGGGGGTTGCAGACCCCAGTGGAGGACCTTGAGAGTCAGGGGACAGCTCTGAGAGCAGAGCCCCCCAGGAATGACCCAGGTGAAACCGTTTCTGGTTTGGGGGAAACCCAGACTCTGCCAGATGGGCAGAGGTCGGGAGACCTGCGCCAACCAGACTCTTGTGTGGCCCTTGGGGATGGTGTGTCCCTTGTGGGGGGTGAGAGTGCCCCCCAGGAAGTCCTGGCATGCCAGGCAAAGATTCAACCTCAGGGTGGTGACTCTGGGTTGGATACCCAGGTTCAGAGGTTAAACTCTGACCTGGTGGGAGGTAGATGTGCCCCCCAGAAAGTCCTGGCGTGCCAGGCAATTGTTCAACCTCAGGGTGGTGACTCTGGGTTGGATACCCAGGTTCAGAGGTTAAACTCTGACCTGGTGGGAGGTAGATGTGCCTCCCAAGAAGTCCTGGCGTGCCAGGCAATTGTTGAACCTCAGGGTGGTGACTCTGGGTTGGATACCCAGGTTCAGAGGTTAAACTCTGACCTGGTGGGAGGTAGGTGTGCCTCCCAAGAAGTCCTGCTGTGCCAGGCAATTGCCCAACCTCAGGGTGTTGACTCTGGGTTGGATGACCAGGTTCAGAGGTTAAACTCTGACCTGGTGGGGGGTAGGTGTGCCCCCCAGGAAGTCCTGGCGTGCCAGGCAATTACCCAACCTCAGGGTGGTGACCCTGGGTTGGGGAACCAGGCTCAGAGGTTAAACTCTGACCTGGTGGGAGGTAGGTGTGCCTCCCGGGAAGTCCTGGCCTGCCAGGCAATGGTTCAACCTCAGGGTGGTGACTCTGGGTTGGCTAACCAGGTTCAGGGGATAAACTCTGACCTGTTGGGGGGTAGGTGTGCCCCCCAGAAAGTCCTGGTGTACCAGGTAGTTGTCCCACCTCAGGGTGCTGACTCTGGGTTGGATAACCGGGTTCAGAGGTTAAACTCTGACCTGGTGGGGGGTAGGTGTGCCCCCCAGGAAGTCCTGGCGTGACAGGCAATTGTTCAACCTCAGGGTGGTGACTCTGGGTTGGATACCCAGGTTCGGAGGTTAAACTCTGACCTGGTGGGATGTAGGTGTGCCTCCCAGGAAGTCCTGCTGTGCCAGGCAATTGTCCAACCTCAGGGTGTTGACTCTGGGTTGGATGACCAGGTTCAGAGGTGAAACTCTGACCTGGTGGGGGGTAGGTGTGCCCCCCAGAAAGTCCTGGTGTGCCAGGCAATTGCCCAACCTCAGGGTGGTGACCCTGGGTTGGGGAACCAGGCTCAGAAGTTAAACTTTGACCTGGTAGGAGGTAGGTGTGCCTCCCAGAAAGTCCTGGTGCACCAGGCAATTGTTCAACTTCAGGGTGGTGACTCTGAGTTGAATGGCCAAGTGCAGAGGTTAAACTCTGACCTGGTGGAGGGTCAGTGTGCCCTCCAGGAAGTCCTGGTGTGCCAGGCAATTGTTCAACTTCAGGGTGGTGACTCTGAGTTGAATGGTCAGGTGCAGGGGTTAAACTCTGACCTGGTGGGGGGTAGGTGTGCCTCCCAGAAAGTCCTGGTTTGCCAGGCAGTGATCCAGTCTGAGGGTACAGACCCTGGGCTGGAAGACCAGGTTCAGGGTGTCCCCCCGGACCCAGAGCGAGGGGCTACTGATAACAGTGCCCCTACCATGTTGTCTTCTGAGGAGGCCACTCCTAGTTGGAGGGTGCTGGACCCCAGAAGGGAGGGCAGGAGGAGGGAAGCCTCACCCCGGGCCCTAGTCCAACCTGAAGGTACAGACCCCAGGTTGGAGGGCCAGTTGCAGGTTAACAGCCCTGCACTGGTGGAGGAATGGTACAGGGCGACTTCTGTAAGCACCCTGACCATGTTGGACTCTGGGGGTACCGCTCCAGGAGGGAGGGTACAGAGCCCCAGAGGAGAGGACCAGGTTCAGGCTGTCATCCCTGACCTGGTGGAAGGGAGAGTGGTTAAAGGGTGCCCAGCACCTGGGGCTACCGCCCCCCACTCTCCACAGCCACAGTGGTTGGAGAGCTTTGAGAGGCCTGGGGCCTGGCTCTCATCCCTGGCAGCTGTCAGTAATCACTGTGGCTTGCTGTCCAGATGGACAGAGTTATCCCTGGGGAGGGGACAAGTGTCACACCCCGGGGGTAGAGTGGGCAACACCACTGTGTTGGTCATGGTGGTACTATCCTGCTCCTGGGATACATCTGTGAGCAAAGTATGGTTAGGTGCTGCACAGATGGGATCCGCAGGTAAGGAGAAAGGTTCCCCATGGGTTGGCTTAGTGGGCCCTGAGAGTATGGACAGAGGGATCCAATTGGAGTCAGGAAGGCGAAGAACTGGAGCATGCCCCTGTTGTTGTGGGCCTGGGTCCTTGTTCTGTCGCCTCAAACAGGGAAGTACATCAGGATAGTGATTGTTCTCCCCTGGCTTTAGGCTGGTAGGGGGTCATGTTGGACCTGGCTTTTTGACAGGGACATCCCCAAACTTTTTGCCTCCTTCCTCCTATTTTTTCTGACCTGTTGTTGTTGGCTTTTGACCTCTGGGCACTTTACCACTGCTAACCAGTGCTAAAGTGCATATGCTCTCTGTGTAAATTGTACTACTGATTGGTTTATCCATGATTGACTATTTAATTTACTTGTAAGTCCCTGGTAGAGTGCACTACATGTGCCTAGGGCAGGAAGATTAAATGCTACTAGTGGGCCTGCAGCACTGGTTGTGCCACCCACCTCAGTAGCCCCTTAACCCTTTCTCAGGCCTGCCATTGCAAGGCCTGTGTGTGCAGTTTCACTGCCACTTCGGCTTGGCATTTCAAAGTACTTGCCAAGCCTAGAACTCCCCTTTTTCTACATATAAGTCATCCCTAATGTGTGCCCAAGGTAACCCCTAGAGCAGGGTGCTGTGTAGGTAAAAGGCAGGACATGTACCTGTGTAGTTATATGTCCTGGTAGTGTAAAACTCCTAAATTCGTTTTTACACTACTGTGAGGCCTGCTCCTTTCATAGGCTAACATTGGGGCTGCCCTCATACACTGTTGAAGTGGCAGCTGCTGATCTGAAAGGAGCAGGAAGGTCATATTTAGTATGGCCAGAAAGGTAATACAACATCCTGCCGACTGGTGAAGTCGGATTTAATATTACTATTCTAGAAATGCCACTTTTAGAAAGTGAGCATTTCTTTGCACTAAAATCTTGTTGTGCCCTTCAATCCACGTCTGGCTAGGTTTAGTTGACAGCTCCTTGTGCATTCACTCAGACACACCCCAAACACAGGGTACTCATCCTCACTTGCATACATCTGCATTTTGAATGGGTCTTCCTGGGCTGGGAGGGTGGAGGGCCTGCCCTCACACAAAGGACTGCCACACCCCCTACTGGGACTCTGGCAGACAGGATTGAACTGAAAGGGGGCTTGGTGCATTTCTTACACTCTTTGAAGTCACCCCCACTTCAAAGGCACAACTTAGTATAAAACAGGGGCTCTGCCCTACCTCATCAGACACTTGCTGGAGAAGAAACCCGAACCAGAAACTACATCCTGCCAAGAAGAACTGCCTGGCTGCTCAAAGGACTCACCTGTCTGCTTTTCTACAAAGGACTGCTGCCTTGCTGTTGGCCTGCTGCCTTGCTGAACTCTTGTCTGTCTGTAAAAGTGCTCTCCAAGGGCTTGGATAGAGCTTGCCTCCTGTTCCCTGAAGTCTCAGGACCAAAAAGACTTCTCTCTTTCTCTTGGACGCTCCGTGCGCCGAACTTTTCGACGCACAGCTTGTTCCGCGGCAAGAAAAACGCCGCACACCGACGCTGATCAACCAACGTCTTCGGGACGACCGAAACTTTGACGCACGGCCTCGCAAGGACAACACCGCCCGACTTCCTGGGAGAAATCGACGCGACGCCTACCGTAAGATCAAAACTTTGACGCACGGCCTCGCAAGGACAACGCCGCCCGACTCCGCAGGAGAAATCGACGCGACGCCTGCCGTGAGATCAAAACTTTGACGCACGGCCTCGCAAGGACAACGCCGCCTGACTCCGCAGGAGAAATCGACGCGACGCCTGCCGTGGGATCGAAACTTCGACGCGCAGCCCCGCAGAACGACGCGCAGCCGGAAAACAAGCAGGAAAATCCACGCACAGACCCAGGACATCTGCCGCAACCCACAGTAAGAGACTGTCCGCGCGCCGGAAAACGACACCCGACTCCCCGCGTGGAAAATAACGTCGCAAGTCCGTGTGTGCTGAGGAGAAATCGACGCACACACCAGTTTTCCACGCACCTCTTCTCCTGTGGCCCTCTGAGGAGATTTTCCACCAGAAACCAGGTACTTTGTGTTTGAAAGAGACTTTGTTTACTTTCTAAAGACTTAAGACACTTTCTATCACTTTTCAGTGATATCTTTACAAATTCATATTGCAACTTTCATCGTTTTGACCAGAAGATACCCAGATAAATATTATATATTTTTCTAAACACTGTGTGGTGTATTTTTGTGGTGTTATGCTATGGTGTTGTATGATTTATTGCATAAATGCTTTACACATTGCCTTCTAAGTTAAGCCTGACTGCTCGTGCCAAGCTACCGGAGGGTGAGCACAGGCTGATTTTGGATTGTGTGTGACTTACCCTGACTAGAGTGAGGGTTCTTGCTTGGACAGAGGGCAACCTGACTGCCAACCAAAAAACCCATTTCTAACATTGGTGATCAGCGGTGAGGATAGGACTTGTGTTTGTGCAGTGACATACAATAGCTAAGTATTTCACTACCTACCCACAGTTGAAGGTCAACTTGATTTTTTATCTTTTTTTGGCTTTTGGTTCTCTGATGTCCTCCTGGATATACTATTGATATTTTGGACTTTGAATTTTGGTTTTTGCTGATAAGATCTTATCAGAATGGGATTGTGTACCTACTCATTCTTTGTTCGTACTGACCACCTCACTAAGGCTGACCTAAGGAAGCTTTGCAGAAAATGGGGCCTTCCTGTAGCAAGGAGATCTACTAAGTCGGAGATGCTCCATCACTACATAGTCTGGGGGGAGGAAAGATGGGCAGAGAGAGAGGCAGCAAGAAACCAAATGACTAAGTACCCCTCAGATGAGGAGGAGGACTACGTACCTGAGGAGGAAGACTACTCAGAGTTGGACAGTGACCCAGAAATAGATGAATGGCTCCGAGGTCAAAGGCGACAGGAGCAACAATTAGAGGAGTATCTTGCAGAGGTTGAGGCAAAAAGACTCTTAGCCCTGGAAGAAGAAAAGATTGCAGCTCAAGAGCTGAGCTGTAAAGAGCTGAAACTGGAGGCCGGAAGGGCTGAGTCCAGTTCAGATGGTGGCAGCAAAAATCTTACATCTAGTACTGCTGAAGAAGGGCACAATCCCAGAGATGTGGTGCCCAATTTGAAGAAGGGAGTTGACACACCCCAGGCGGTTCAAGGGTATGAGGTAGTTCCCGTTAGGCACAGGGTCCCTGAGAAGGATTGGGGAACTGGCACAGGGAGTCATATTCCTACTGGGGGGAGGGACACTTTACTGACTCTAGCAGAGAGTGACAGAGAAAAGGGTTCCCCCCTGGTGGACGTCCTGGATATAGAGTGTAGAGACATCCCAGAAGAGTATGGGTAGAGTGTCAGGGACAGACAGATACTGTCTCACCAGTCTCAGGAGGGTGAGGTAGAGTGCTTTTCCAAGGTTGAGTTACTGGGTGGTTGGGTGAAGGGTACTGTGGTTAATACATGTGAAGGGCAGAATGATGTAATTGCTGGAGAGCATATGTCTGGTCCTTATTTTCCAGAGCTACGCCAACACCAGATGGAGTGTGAGTTCTCTGACCCCAGGGAACTTACAATGGAGGCAGACTTCTGGGTGAGTACCAGAGAGTCTGAAGAGGCATTTGGGGGTGCTCCTGAAGGGAGTGGTCTAGGTGGTTCCCAACCGAGTGAGGCGGGAAAGGATTGTAGTGTCCCAGGTAGGTCCCAGGTCCTAGAGGGTTCCATGAGGGAACACCAGGAGGGAAGCCTAGCCTGTACCTAGCCACCTTTTGAGGGAAGCCCCGCAGTGTCAGAAGAACTTGGGGGGGGTGACTGTAGCCAGCATCCCAACAGTTCTGGTGTCTGGCAGTACCCCTCCTAGTGAGGGGGTGCAGAAGTCCAGACATAGGGTTGAGAGGGGGTTGCAGACCCCAGTGGAGGACCTTGAGAGTCAGGGGACAGCTCTGAGAGCAGAGCCCCCCAGGAATGACCCAGGTGAAACCGTTTCTGGTTTGGGGGAAACCCAGACTCTGCCAGATGGGCAGAGGTCGGGAGACCTGCGCCAACCAGACTCTTGTGTGGCCCTTGGGGATGGTGTGTCCCTTGTGGGGGGTGAGAGTGCCCCCCAGGAAGTCCTGGCATGCCAGGCAAAGATTCAACCTCAGGGTGGTGACTCTGGGTTGGATACCCAGGTTCAGAGGTTAAACTCTGACCTGGTGGGAGGTAGATGTGCTCCCCAGAAAGTCCTGGCGTGCCAGGCAATTGTTCAACCTCAGGGTGGTGACTCTGGGTTGGATACCCAGGTTCAGAGGTTAAAATCTGACCTGGTGGGAGGTAGATGTGCCTCCCAAGAAGTCCTGGCGTGCCAGGCAATTGTTCAACCTCAGGGTGGTGACTCTGGGTTGGATACCCAGGTTCAGAGGTTAAACTCTGACCTGGTGGGAGGTAGGTGTGCCTCCCAAGAAGTCTTGCTGTGCCAGGCAATTGCCCAACCTCAGGGTGTTGACTCTGGGTTGGATGACCAGGTTCAGAGGTTAAACTCTGACCTGGTGGGGGGTAGGTGTGCCCCCCAGGAAGTCCTGGCGTGCCAGGCAATTACCCAACCTCAGGGTGGTGACCCTGGGTTGGGGAACCAGGCTCAGAGGTTAAACTCTGACCTGGTGGGAGGTAGGTGTGCCTCCCGGGAAGTCCTGGCCTGCCAGGCAATGGTTCAACCTCAGGGTGGTGACTCTGGGTTGGCTAACCAGGTTCAGGGGATAAACTCTGACCTGTTGGGGGGTAGGTGTGCCCCCCAGAAAGTCCTGGTGTACCAGGCAGTTGTCCCACCTCAGGGTGCTGACTCTGGGTTGGATAACCGGGTTCAGAGGTTAAACTCTGACCTGGTGGGGGGTAGGTGTGCCCCCCAGGAAGTCCTGGCGTGACAGGCAATTGTTCAACCTCAGGGTGGTGACTCTGGGTTGGATACCCAGGTTCGGAGGTTAAACTCTGACCTGGTGGGAGGTAGGTGTGCCTCCCAGGAAGTCCTGCTGTGCCAGGCAATTGTCCAACCTCAGGGTGTTGACTCTGGGTTGGATGACCAGGTTCAGAGGTTAAACTCTGACCTGGTGGGGGGTAGGTGTGCCCCCCAGAAAGTCCTGGTGTGCCAGGCAATTGCCCAACCTCAGGGTGGTGACCCTGGGTTGGGGAACCAGGCTCAGAAGTTAAACTTTGACCTGGTAGGAGGTAGGTGTGCCTCCCAGAAAGTCCTGGTGCACCAGGCAATTGTTCAACTTCAGGGTGGTGACTCTGAGTTGAATGGCCAAGTGCAGAGGTTAAACTCTGACCTGGTGGAGGGTCAGTGTGCCCTCCAGGAAGTCCTGGCGTGCCAGGCAATTGTTCAACTTCAGGGTGGTGACTCTGAGTTGAATGGTCAGGTGCAGGGGTTAAACTCTGACCTGGTGGGGGGTAGGTGTGCCTCCCAGAAAGTCCTGGTTTGCCAGGCAGTGATCCAGTCAGAGGGTACAGACCCTGGGCTGGAAGACCAGGTTCAGGGTGTCCCCCCGGACCCAGAGCGAGGGGCTACTGATAACAGTGCCCCTACCATGTTGTCTTCTGAGGAGGCCACTCCTAGTTGGAGGGTGCTGGACCCCAGAAGGGAGGGCAGGAGGAGGGAAGCCTCACCCCGGGCCCTAGTCCAACCTGAAGGTACAGACCCCAGGTTGGAGGGCCAGTTGCAGGTTAACAGCCCTGCACTGGTGGAGGAATGGTACAGGGCGACTTCTGTAAGCACCCTGACCATGTTGGACTCTGGGGGTACCTCTCCAGGAGGGAGGGTACAGAGCCCCAGAGGAGAGGACCAGGTTCAGGCTGTCATCCCTGACCTGGTGGAAGGGAGAGTGGTTAAAGGGTGCCCAGCACCTGGGGCTACCGCCCCCCACTCTCCACAGCCACAGTGGTTGGAGAGCTTTGAGAGGCCTGGGGCCTGGCTCTCATCCCTGGCAGCTGTCAGTAATCACTGTGGCTTGCTCTCCAGATTGACAGAGTTATCCCTGGGGAGGGGACAAGTGTCACACCCCGGGGGTAGAGTGGGCAACACCACTGTGTTGGTCATGGTGGTACTATCCTGCTCCTGGGATACATCTGTGAGCAAAGTATGGTTAGGTGCTGCACAGATGGGATCCGCAGGTAAGGAGAAAGGTTCCCCATGGGTTGGCTTAGTGGGCCCTGAGAGTATGGACAGAGGGATACAATTGGAGTCAGGAAGGCGAAGAACTGGAGCATGCCCCTGTTGTTGTGGGCCTGGGTCCTTGTTCTGTCGCCTCAAACAGGGAAGTACATCAGGATAGTGATTGTTCTCCCCTGGCTTTAGGCTGGTAGGGGGTCATGTTGGACCTGGCTTTTTGACAGGGACATCCCCAAACTTTTTGCCTCCTTCCTCCTATTTTTTCTGACCTGTTGTTGTTGGCTTTTGACCTCTGGGCACTTTACCACTGCTAACCAGTGCTAAAGTGCATATGCTCTCTGTGTAAATTGTACTACTGATTGGTTTATCCATGATTGACTATTTAATTTACTTGTAAGTCCCTGGTAGAGTGCACTACATGTGCCTAGGGCAGGTAGATTAAATGCTACTAGTGGGCCTGCAGCACTGGTTGTGCCACCCACCTCAGTAGCCCCTTAACCCTTTCTCAGGCCTGCCATTGCAAGGCCTGTGTGTGCAGTTTCACTGCCACTTCGGCTTGGCATTTCAAAGTACTTGCCAAGCCTAGAACTCCCCTTTTTCTACATATAAGTCATCCCTAATGTGTGCCCAAGGTAACCCCTAGAGCAGGGTGATGTGTAGGTAAAAGGCAGGACATGTACCTGTGTAGTTATATGTCCTGGTAGTGTAAAACTCCTAAATTCGTTTTTACACTACTGTGAGGCCTGCTCCTTTCATAGGCTAACATTGGGGCTGCCCTCATACACTGTTGAAGTGGCAGCTGCTGATCTGAAAGGAGCAGGAAGGTCATTTTTAGTATGGCCAGAAAGGTAATACAAAATCCTGCCGACTGGTGAAGTCGGATTTAATATTACTATTCTAGAAATGCCACTTTTAGAAAGTGAGCATTTCTTTGCACTAAAATCTTGTTGTGCCCTTCAATCCACATCTGGCTAGGTTTAGTTGACAGCTCCTTGTGCATTCACTCAGACACACCCCAAACACAGGGTACTCATCCTCACTTGCATACATCTGCATTTTGAATGGGTCTTCCTGGGCTGGGAGGGTGGAGGGCCTGCCCTCACACAAAGGACTGCCACACCCCCTACTGGGACTCTGGCAGACAGGATTGAACTGAAAGGGGGCTTGGTGCATTTCTTAGACACTCTTTGAAGTCACCCCCACTTCAAAGGCACAACTTAGTATAAAACAGGGGCTCTGCCCTACCTCATCAGACACTTGCTGGAGAAGAAACCCGAACCAGAAACTACATCCTGCCAAGAAGAACTGCCTGGCTGCTCAAAGGACTCACCTGTCTGCTTTTCTACAAAGGACTGCTGCCTTGCTGTTGGCCTGCTGCCTTGCTGAACTCTTGTCTGTCTGTAAAAGTGCTCTCCAAGGGCTTGGATAGAGCTTGCCTCCTGTTCCCTGAAGTCTCAGGACCAAAAAGACTTCTCTCTTTCTCTTGGACGCTCCGTGCGCCGAACTTTTCGACGCACAGCTTGTTCCGCGGCAAGAAAAACGCCGCACACCGACGCTGATCGACGCAACGTCTTCGGGACGACCGAAACTTTGACGCACGGCCTCGCAAGGACAACGCCGCCCGACTTCCTGGGAGAAATCGACGCGACGCCTACCGTAAGATCAAAACTTTGACGCACGGCCTCGCAAGGACAACGCCGCCCGACTCCGCAGGAGAAATCGACGCGACGCCTGCCGTGAGATCAAAACTTTGACGCACGGCCTCGCAAGGACAACGCCGCCCGACTCCGCAGGAGAAATCGACGCGACGCCTGCCGTGGGATCAAAACTTCGACGCGCAGCCCCGCAGAACGACGCGCAGCCGGAAAACAAGCAGGAAAATTCACGCACAGACCCAGGACATCTGCCGCAACCCACAGTAAGAGACTGTCCGCGCGCCGGAAAACGACGTCCGACTCCCCGCGTGGAAAATAACGTCGCAAGTCCATGTGTGCTGAGGAGAAATCGACGCACACACCAGTTTTCCACGCACCTCTTCTCCTGTGGCCCTCTGAGGAGATTTTCCACCAAAAACCAGGTACTTTGTGTTTGAAAGAGACTTTGTTTACTTTCTAAAGACTTAAGACACTTTCTATCACTTTTCAGTGATATCTTTACAAATTCATATTGCAACTTTCATCGTTTTGACCAGAAGATACCCAGATAAATATTATATATTTTTCTAAACACTGTGTGGTGTATTTTTGTGGTGTTATGCTATGGTGTTGTATGATTTATTGCACAAATGCTTTACACATTGCCTTCTAAGTTAAGCCTGACTGCTCGTGCCAAGCTACCGGAGGGTGAGCACAGGCTGATTTTGGATTGTGTGTGACTTACCCTGACTAGAGTGAGGGTTCTTGCTTGGACAGAGGGCAACCTGACTGCCAACCAAAAACCCCATTTCTAACATTGGTGATCAGCGGTGAGGATAGGACTTGTGTTTGTGCAGTGACATACAATAGCTAAGTATTTCACTACCTACCCACAGTTGAAGGTCAACTTGATTTTTCATCTTTTTTTGGCTTTTGGTTCTCTGATGTCCTCCTGGATATACTATTGATATTTTGGACTTTGAATTTTGGTTTTTGCTGATAAGATCTTATCAGAATGGGATTGTGTACCTACTCATTCTTTGTTCGTACTGACCACCTCACTAAGGCTGACCTAAGGAAGCTTTGCAGAAAATGGGGCCTTGCTGTAGCAAGGAGATCTACTAAGTCGGAGATGCTCCATCACTACATAGTCTGGGGGGAGGAAAGATGGGCAGAGAGAGAGGCAGCAAGAAACCAAATGACTAAGTACCCCTCAGATGAGGAGGAGGACTACGTACCTGAGGAGGAAGACTACTCAGAGTTGGACAGTGACCCAGAAATAGATGAATGGCTCCGAGGTCAAAGGCGACAGGAGCAACAATTAGAGGAGTATCTTGCAGAGGTTGAGGCAAAAAGACTCTTAGCCCTGGAAGAAGAAAAGATTGCAGCTCAAGAGCTGAGCTGTAAAGAGCTGAAACTGGAGGCCGGAAGGGCTGAGTCCAGTTCAGATGGTGGCAGCAAAAATCTTACATCTAGTACTGCTGAAGAAGGGCACAAGCCCAGAGATGTGGTGTCCAACTTGAAGAAGGGAGTTGACACACCCCAGGCGGTTCAAGGGTATGAGGTAGTTCCCGTTAGGCACAGGGTCCCTGAGAAGGATTGGGGAACTGGCACAGGGAGTCATATTCCTACTGGGGGGAGGGACACTTTACTGACTCTAGCAGAGAGTGACAGAGAAAAGTGTTCCCCCCTGGTGGACGTCCTGGATATAGAGTGTAGAGACATCCCAGAAGAGTATGGGTAGAGTGTCAGGGACAGACAGATACTGTCTCACCAGTCTCAGGAGGGTGAGGTAGAGTGCTTTTCCAAGGTTGAGTTACTGGGTGGTTGGGTGAAGGGTACTGTGGTTAATACATGTGAAGGGCAGAATGATGTAATTGCTGGAGAGCATATGTCTGGTCCTTATTTTCCAGAGCTACGCCAACACCAGATGGAGTGTGAGTTCTCTGACCCCAGGGAACTTACAATGGAGGCAGACTTCTGGGTGAGTACCAGAGAGTCTGAAGAGGCATTTGGGGGTGCTCCTGAAGGGAGTGGTCTAGGTGGTTCCCAACCGAGTGAGGTGGGAAAGGATTGTAGTGTCCCAGGTAGGTCCCAGGTCCTAGAGGGTTCCATGAGGGAACACCAGGAGGGAAGCCTAGCCTGGACCTAGCCACCTTTTGAGGGAAGCCCCGCAGTGTCAGAAGAACTTGGGGGGGTGACTGTAGCCAGCATCCCAACAGTTCTGGTGTCTGGCAGTACCCCTCCTAGTGAGGGGGTGCAGAAGTCCAGACATAGGGTTGAGAGGGGGTTGCAGACCCCAGTGGAGGACCTTGAGAGTCAGGGGACAGCTCTGAGAGCAGAGCCCCCCAGGAATGACCCAGGTGAAACCGTTTCTGGTTTGGGGGAAACCCAGACTCTGCCAGATGGGCAGAGGTCGGGAGACCTGCGCCAACCAGACTCTTGTGTGGCCCTTGGGGATGGTGTGTCCCTTGTGGGGGGTGAGAGTGCCCCCCAGGAAGTCCTGGCATGCCAGGCAAAGATTCAACCTCAGGGTGGTGACTCTGGGTTGGATACCCAGGTTCAGAGGTTAAACTCTGACCTGGTGGGAGGTAGATGTGCCCCCCAGAAAGTCCTGGCGTGCCAGGCAATTGTTCAACCTCAGGGTGGTGACTCTGGGTTGGATACCCAGGTTCAGAGGTTAAACTCTGACCTGGTGGGAGGTAGATGTGCCTCCCAAGAAGTCCTGGCGTGCCAGGCAATTGTTCAACCTCAGGGTGGGGACTCTGGGTTGGATACCCAGGTTCAGAGGTTAAACTCTGACCTGGTGGGAGGTAGGTGTGCCTCCCAAGAAGTCCTGCTGTGCCAGGCAATTGCCCAACCTCAGGGTGTTGACTCTGGGTTGGATGACCAGGTTCAGAGGTTAAACTCTGACCTGGTGGGGGGTAGGTGTGCCCCCCAGGAAGTCCTGGCGTGCCAGGCAATTACCCAACCTCAGGGTGGTGACCCTGGGTTGGGGAACCAGGCTCAGAGGTTAAACTCTGACCTGGTGGGAGGAAGGTGTGCCTCCCGGGAAGTCCTGGCCTGCCAGGCAATGGTTCAACCTCAGGGTGGTGACTCTGGGTTGGCTAACCAGGTTCAGGGGATAAACTCTGACCTGTTGGGGGGTAGGTGTGCCCCCCAGAAAGTCCTGGTGTACCAGGCAGTTGTCCCACCTCAGGGTGCTGACTCTGGGTTGGATAACCGGGTTCAGAGGTTAAACTCTGACCTGGTGGGGGGTAGGTGTGCCCCCCAGGAAGTCCTGGCGTGACAGGCAATTGTTCAACCTCAGGGTGGGGACTCTGGGTTGGATACCCAGGTTCGGAGGTTAAACTCTGACCTGGTGGGAGGTAGGTGTGCCTCCCAGGAAGTCCTGCTGTGCCAGGCAATTGTCCAACCTCAGGGTGTTGACTCTGGGTTGGATGACCAGGTTCAGAGGTTAAACTCTGACCTGGTGGGGGGTAGGTGTGCCCCCCAGAAAGTCCTGGTGTGCCAGGCAATTGCCCAACCTCAGGGTGGTGACCCTGGGTTGGGGAACCAGGCTCAGAAGTTAAACTTTGACCTGGTAGGAGGTAGGTGTGCCTCCCAGAAAGTCCTGGTGCGCCAGGCAATTGTTCAACTTCAGGGTGGTGACTCTTAGTTGAATGGCCAAGTGCAGAGGTTAAACTCTGACCTGGTGGAGGGTCAGTGTGCCCTCCAGGAAGTCCTGGCGTGCCAGGCAATTGTTCAACTTCAGGGTGGTGACTCTGAGTTGAATGGTCAGGTGCAGGGGTTAAACTCTGACCTGGTGGGGGGTAGGTGTGCCTCCCAGAAAGTCCTGGTTTGCCAGGCAGTGATCCAGTCTGAGGGTACAGACCCTGGGCTGGAAGACCAGGTTCAGGGTGTCCCCCCGGACCCGGAGCGAGGGGCTACTGATAACAGTGCCCCTACCATGTTGTCTTCTGAGGAGGCCACTCCTAGTTGGAGGGTGCTGGACCCCAGAAGGGAGGGCAGGAGGAGGGAAGCCTCACCCCGGGCCCTAGTCCAACCTGAAGGTACAGACCCCAGGTTGGAGGGCCAGTTGCAGGTTAACAGCCCTGCACTGGTGGAGGAATGGTACAGGGCGACTTCTGTAAGCACCCTGACCATGTTGGACTCTGGGGGTACCGCTCCAGGAGGGAGGGTACAGAGCCCCAGAGGAGAGGACCAGGTTCAGGCTGTCATCCCTGACCTGGTGGAAGGGAGAGTGGTTAAAGGGTGCCCAGCACCTGGGGCTACCGCCCCCCACTCTCCACAGCCACAGTGGTTGGAGAGCTTTGAGAGGCCTGGGGCCTGGCTCTCATCCCTGGCAGCTGTCAGTAATCACTGTGGCTTGCTGTCCAGATGGACAGAGTTATCCCTGGGGAGGGGACAAGTGTCACACCCCGGGGGTAGAGTGGGCAACACCACTGTGTTGGTCATGGTGGTACTATCCTGCTCCTGGGATACATCTGTGAGCAAAGTATGGTTAGGTGCTGCACAGATGGGATCCGCAGGTAAGGAGAAAGGTTCCCCATGGGTTGGCTTAGTGGGCCCTGAGAGTATGGACAGAGGGATCCAATTGGAGTCAGGAAGGCGAAGAACTGGAGCATGCCCCTGTTGTTGTGGGCCTGGGTCCTTGTTCTGTCGCCTCAAACAGGGAAGTACATCAGGATAGTGATTGTTCTCCCCTGGCTTTAGGCTGGTAGGGGGTCATGTTGGACCTGGCTTTTTGACAGGGACATCCCCAAACTTTTTGCCTCCTTCCTCCTATTTTTTCTGACCTGTTGTTGTTGGCTTTTGACCTCTGGGCACTTTACCACTGCTAACCAGTGCTAAAGTGCATATGCTCTCTGTGTAAATTGTACTACTGATTGGTTTATCCATGATTGACTATTTAATTTACTTGTAAGTCCCTGGTAGAGTGCACTACATGTGCCTAGGGCAGGTAGATTAAATGCTACTAGTGGGCCTGCAGCACTGGTTGTGCCACCCACCTCAGTAGCCCCTTAACCCTGTCTCAGGCCTGCCATTGCAAGGCCTGTGTGTGCAGTTTCACTGCCACTTCGACTTGGCATTTCAAAGTACTTGCCAAGCCTAGAACTCCCCTTTTTCTACATATAAGTCATCCCTAATGTGTGCCCAAGGTAACCCCTAGAGCAGGGTGCTGTGTAGGTAAAAGGCAGGACATGTACCTGTGTAGTTATATGTCCTGGTAGTGTAAAACTCCTAAATTCGTTTTTACACTACTGTGAGGCCTGCTCCTTTCATAGGCTAACATTGGGGCTGCCCTCATACACTGTTGAAGTGGCAGCTGCTGATCTGAAAGGAGCAGGAAGGTCATATTTAGTATGGCAAGAAAGGTAATACAAAATCCTGCCGACTGGTGAAGTCGGATTTAATATTACTATTCTAGAAATGCCACTTTTAGAAAGTGAGCATTTCTTTGCACTAAAATCTTGTTGTGCCCTTCAATCCACGTCTGGCTAGGTTTAGTTGACAGCTCCTTGTGCATTCACTCAGACACACCCCAAACACAGGGTACTCATCCTCACTTGCATACATCTGCATTTTGAATGGGTCTTCCTGGGCTGGGAGGGTGGAGGGCCTGCCCTCACACAAAGGACTGCCACACCCCCTACTGGGACTCTGGCAGACAGGATTGAACTGAAAGGGGGCTTGGTGCATTTCTTAGACACTCTTTGAAGTCACCCCCACTTCAAAGACACAACTTAGTATAAAACAGGGGCTCTGCCCTACCTCATCAGACACTTGCTGGAGAAGAAACCCGAACCAGAAACTACATCCTGCCAAGAAGAACTGCCTGGCTGCTCAAAGGACTCACCTGTCTGCTTTTCTACAAAGGACTGCTGCCTTGCTGTTGGCCTGCTGCCTTGCTGAACTCTTGTCTGTCTGTAAAAGTGCTCTCCAAGGGCTTGGATAGAGCTTGCCTCCTGTTCCCTGAAGTCTCAGGACCAAAAAGACTTCTCTCTTTCTCTTGGACGCTCCGTGCGCCGAACTTTTCGACGCACAGCTTGTTCCGCGGCAAGAAAAACGCCGCACACCGACGCTGATCGACGCAACGTCTTCGGGACGACCGAAACTTTGACGCACGGCCTCGCAAGGACAACGCCGCCCGACTTCCTGGGAGAAATCGACGCGACGCCTACCGTAAGATCAAAACTTTGACGCACGGCCTCGCAAGGACAATGCCGCCCGACTCCGCAGGAGAAATCGACGCGACGCCTGCCGTGAGATCAAAACTTTGACGCACGGCCTCGCAAGGACAACGCCGCCCGACTCCGCAGGAGAAATCGACGCGACGCCTGCCGTGGGATCGAAACTTCGACGCGCAGCCCCGCAGAACGACGCGCAGCCGGAAAACAAGCAGGAAAATCCACGCACAGACCCAGGACATCTGCCGCAACCCACAGTAAGAGACTGTCCGCGCGCCGGAAAACGACGCCCGACTCCCCGCGTGGAAAATAACGTCGCAAGTCCGTGTGTGCTGAGGAGAAATCGACGCACACACCAGTTTTCCACGCACCTCTTCTCCTGTGGCCCTCTGAGGAGATTTTCCACCAGAAACCTGGTACTTTGTGTTTGAAAGAGACTTTGTTTACTTTCTAAAGACTTAAGACACTTTCTATCACTTTTCAGTGATATCTTTACAAATTCATATTGCAACTTTCATCGTTTTGACCAGAAGATACCCAGATAAATATTATATATTTTTCTAAACACTGTGTGGTGTATTTTTGTGGTGTTATGCTATGGTGTTGTATGATTTATTGCACAAATGCTTTACACATTGCCTTCTAAGTTAAGCCTGACTGCTCGTGCCAAGCTACCGGAGGGTGAGCACAGGCTGATTTTGGATTGTGTGTGACTTACCCTGACTAGAGTGAGGGTTCTTGCTTGGACAGAGGGCAACCTGACTGCCAACCAAAAAACCCATTTCTAACAGCCTCCAAGAAGTAGGCCTCAAACAGAGGAACGTCCAGTCCACCCTCTCCAGTGGGCAGCTGTAGCTTTTTCAGGGCATTTCTACGATAGCCGTTCTCCCCATATAAATTCAGTGAGCTGGGAGTCAAGTTCGTGGAAGAAGCTGTGGGTGGTATCACTGGTATGTTGGCAAAGAAATATAGACGTTGAGGAAGAATCACCATCTTCGACAGCCCAATCCTCCCCGTTGTCACCAGTAAGAGTCTTCCATAAAGAGATCTGGGATTCCATGGAAGCTCGGACGGGTCGCATGTTGCCATCAAACAGATCAGCTAGGGTACAATAGAGGCGAATCCCCAGGCATAGAACCGCAGAGTGATGCTAGATGAGGGGGATGTCTCCCAGGATGATCTCTTGTGGGGACAGGTCGGAATGCAGTGGGTATACTGAGGATTTTTTCCAATTGACCTTAAGACCAGAGGTTATTTGGAGGGAGGCAAGGTCCATTCGGGAGTCTCATAGGAATAGCAGAAGATTGTTTGCCTATAGAGACACTGCATTTGTCCTCACTGCAAGGGGGATGCCCAGTATGTTCCCTCCCTATGAAGGTGAATCGCCAGGGTCTCCATAGCTATCGTGAAGAGCAAGGGTGAGAGAGGATACCCCTGCCGAGTTCCTCATTCAAACGAGGTGGTGTTGGAGATATATTGACCTATCTGGAAACACAAAAGTGGGTTTGTAAATGAGAGTCACGTGTATGCAAGAAGACGCTTGCCTATTCTTATCCACTCGGGGACTCCCCGATAATTCCAATCTAGCAAGTCAAATGCTTTTTCCAAGTCCAGGATTAGGGTCGTCACAAAGAGAAACCATTCCTGGACCTTGTCCTGTGCATGGAAAAGTCTGCAAAGCTTGTGGGAAGTGGTGCGGCTAAGAACAAATCCATTCTGGTCAGGATGTATGGGTTCCGGTAGTAGCTGAACATATCTGATTGATAAGATTTTACTAGTATTTTGTAGTCTGCTCCCAGGATAGCACTTTGGTTATAGGAGGCGGTAATAGGATTGTGGTCAGGCTTTTGGATGGAGACTAGCAGAGATTGACTGAGGGAGGCCGACAGCTCCAATAAGCAGAGGGCTCTATTATAAACTGTGGTTAAGTAAAGTGCCAGGGCATTAGCATACGCTCTGAAGTATTCAATAAGAAGGCCATCCAGACCCGGAGTCTTGCTCTTGACTAGATTCTGACTCGTCTGTTTAACATCTGCTGGTGTTATTATTGCATCTAAGGCGCCACTTTGAGCCGCAGTGATCGGTAGCAGGGGAAGGGATGCAAGAAAAGAATCAGTAGATCCTTGCGGAATTGTCCAGGGTGTCCTATATATATGGGAGTAATATCTATAAAACTCTTGAGCGAATGTCATGCTGTGAACAGAGGTCTGTGCCTTAGGGAGAGATCAGTTCAAGGATGGGAGCTCCTCTTTGTTCTTGGAGTATTAACCATGCCAGAAGGTGGCCTGATTTATTGCCCTCTCCATGGGTTTTGGCTATGTAGAATGTGAAGTTAAAACAGCGCTCCAGTATGGATGTGTGTTGACGTCTGTCCTGGTTCAACGTGGGACACTCTTTTGGCTCCTGCTCAACAGTGCATTCTAACGATGCTATGTGGCGCTCTATCTCCGTAAGTTCTCTTTCAAAGGTACGACAGATGTCCAATTTTTCCTTAACACATATACCTTAGGCAACAACATTAAAGGCATCCTATTCTAGGAGGGCATCACGGTCTGTGCCCAAATTGTCTGCCAAAAGTAGTTGTCAATGTGTGTTTCCTGTGTATCCTGAAATGCGGGGTCTTTGAGGCAATCTTGGGGCAGGTGCCATGTTGGGTTCAGAGGTTGTGGGGCCTGCCCCTGCTGCAAATCAACAGTATGGGCATCGTGGTCAGACACTATGTGGCCTAGGGTGTATGCAGCATGGAAGGAGGGCAAGAGGGCATGGGAGCACAGTATGCGGTCAAGGCGCACATACAGATTGTGGGGCACTGAGTGAAAAGAAGAGACTTGGGAGGTAGGATGGAGAGCTCTCTGCACATCCATCAGACCCAATGTGTTACCCAGATCACAAAGGGGTCTGTCTGAGCATGGGGGCTGCGGCAAGGACAGGTGTGAACGGCCGGGCTGTAAGTCCAGAACACAGTTATAATCTCGTCCCAGGATCTCTGGAATATGTGGCTTTAAGGACAGCACTGCTGACAGTGTCACCCAAAATGGACAGTGTTAGGAACATATGCACTCCCTAGTAAAATGGGCAGACCGTTGAGACACCCTTGAAGTAGAACATTTCTGCCCTCTATGTCAACCACCACATCTGAAGCTTGGAAAGGAATCCCTAATCGGTCCCAGATCATGACACTCCTGGCCTATGCGGAGTATGTGGTAGCATATATAGATCTGCACCAGTGTTTTTGGAGAAGGAATAGTTCGGGAAATGTAGCGTGCGTTTCTTGAAGAAGTTCTTTGCGGGTTTGGTGCCTGTCAGAGTCACCAGATCCTCGGGGTCTGCTCACGTTCCCAACATGTCCACCACAAGACAGCTCCAATACTTTGATTAGAATGTCACAGAGTCTAAGAGAGTCCAAGTGGGGAAAAGGGGATTAGGTAGGGAACAGCTGGTAAGGAGACCTGTAGGAAACAAAAGGTTAAACAACACAACATCAGAATAAAACCACATTTAGATTCATAAAAACTCTCTGTTGAATCTAGGGTTCAATCATACTTGGAACATGAAATAACACTCTATTGAGTCTAGATTTCAATGATACTTGGAACATGAAATAATACTCTGTTGAGTCTAGAGTTCAGTGATACTCGGAACATGAAATAAAACTCTGTTGAGTCTAGAGTTCAGTGATATAAACTCTGTTGAGTCTAGAGTTCAGTGATACTCGGAACATGAAATAAAACTCTGTTGAGTCTAGAGTTCAGTGATACTAGGAACATGAAATAACACTCTGTTGAGTCTAGAGTTCTGTGATACTCGGAACATGAAATAACACTCTGTTGAGTCTAGAGTTCTGTGATACTCGGAACATGAAATAATACTTAGACTGAGGAAACATGAATGGCCTAGAACTAGACTCTAATTAGGCCTCAAGGCGTCTGATTACCTGTGAAGGAATCAAGAAGGATTAATACAACTTTTCAATGAACCTCTAAATGAAATATTACACATGGACTAGAAACATAAGAACCTTCTAGAATTATATTTTCAAAATCAAGCATAGTCTTTTGCATGAGGACAAGGAAATAATCTGAATGTTTTCTGTAACACCATTGGAGTTGTATTTAAGGGACTTATTATGCACATATAATGTAACATCTAGAATTCTACCACTTAGTTTTTAAAATGCAGAAACATGAATTGCGCACATTGCGGATTTCCACAAGAGTATGTAAATGCCATGAAATGGTTGCGCACAATGAACATCATGATTTAAGCACAAGAAATGAATTGTGCGGCTTGCCGATTCGAATGCCACCATGTGAATGCCATGAAATGGTAGCGCACAATGAATAACATGAGTTAAGCGCAAGAAATTAATTGCGCGTCTTGCCGATTCGAATGACACCCTGTAAATGCCATGAAATGATAACACACAATGAATAACATGAATTAAGCACAAGAAATGAACTGCGCGTCTTGCCGATTCGAATGCTACCTTGTAAATGCCATGAAATGGTAGCGCTCGCTGAATAATCATGAATTAAGCACAAGAAATGAATCACGCGTCTTGCCGATTTGAATGCCACCATGTGAATGCCATGAAATGGTAGCGAACAATGAATAACATGAATTAAGCACAAGAAATGAATAGCCCGTCTTGCCGATTCAGATGCCACCATGTGAATGCCATGAAATGGTAGCGAATAATGAATAACATGAATTAACCACAAGAAATTAATCATGTGTCTTTCCGATTCGAATGCTACCTTGTAAATGCCATGAAATGGTAGCGCACAATGAATAACATGAATTAAGCACAAGAAATGAATCGCGCGTCTTGCTGATTCAAATGCTACCTTGTAAATACCATAAAATGGTAGCGCACAATGAATATCAAGAGTTGCACACAAGCAAAGAATTGTGCGTCTTGCCAATTCGAGTATCAGCATGTAAATGCCATAAAAAAACAAGCGCACATTCACACGCACAAGAGTAAAATTGTTTATCATGCAAATTAGGCCCAAGAACTTGAAAGCCTTCCAGAAAGGGATCGGGGGCCCATCCCGACCTCCGTCTTACCGCCCTGATCAAGGATCACCAACACAGTGAAGGGCAAGGCCTGGAAGATCAAAGTAGGCCTCCGGAACAGGAGCTCAGGACGTTGCTGCTGCTCTGCACCGGGACCTCCGAATAGTGAGCACGTGGAGCTGGGCTGGCTCCCTTATATAGAGTCTTGGCCCAGCTCACAAACCACACCCAGTCATGCTGAAGAGGAAGCTTCTAGAAGGCCCTGGAAAGGGACCACACCCTGACACACTCTGAAAGCCTGCAGCAATACATTGCAAATGAACAGTATTTATAAGCACCTTGAAAATAAGTCTTCAGGATTAAACTCTGCAATGCAAAAGGTTAAACAACAGCATATCAACATAATGCATGAATTCCGTTATCTCATAAGTGTTGGGTTTTTGCATTCCAGTCGCCCGTAAAGCGCGCACTGCCCTGATGTTGACAGTACTCCCCTCTCCCAAGCGCGCTGTAGGGCCTAGTTTGCCTGAGTTTAGGCGATGAAAAAGCCTCACTAATCGTAGAGCATGAATGTCAAAAGCGGAGTCCCATGAGTCTCTCTTAGGACCATAATTTTTCCGTGAGAGCTGCAGTTCATAGGTTATTGGGTTGCCTTGTTGAAAGACGATGTAAGGACCGGTGAACTTGGGACTAAACAAGTGTCTTTTCTTGAAGTCAATATGTCATGTAGAAAGCCTCATTCTATTATCTGTTTTATATTGAGGTCCTTCACGGCGTTTCTTGTCATGATGCTCTGCATGCTTTTGTCTGTCTTTGTTGCGGTGCGATAACACGCCACCACTTGTTCCATATGGAGCACCTGTTTCTACTGTGACTTGATGGTCAAGATCAGGATGAGTCAAGACTGGGACGGTAGAAAAGTCTTCTTCTTTCGCATCCTTGATTGTGTGGGCTTGTTGAGGATCTATACCACTGGATGTCTGGAGACAGTTTTCTGTGAGAATGAGACTTTCAGCCTCTGAATGAGTCAGGATAGGAGTACTGGAAAATACTTCCTTTGAAATCGAAAAGGCCTTATCGGCTTCTGGGGACCTCAAGAAGGGCTCTCCGTTCTTCCTTGCCCCCTCCACACCAGTACATGATACGTTTTGTGAAGGCAATGGCATTTCCTTTGTAGCGACTATAGCTAAATGAGATTCACTCAGATTGAGAACATTCAAAGTTTTAAGGCATCTTGTCTTACAAAGGGATGACTGGAATATTATCTTTCTCTCCTCCCAGTCTATCTGAGGATTATGGTAACTCAACCAGGGCATTCCGAGGATGATTCCATACTGAGGAGCATGAATAACACCAAAGGTTACCAACTCGACGTGTTTAGTGTCATAAGTTTGTCCATCACAAGTTATTGACAAGGGCAGGGTCTGTAGAGTCACTGGACTTCCAGTCAGGAGTTTGCCATCTGCGGTCTCCACTAACACCGGTGTTTTCTTTTTCTCACATGGGATCCCCCCATGCTTCCACCAATTGAGTGTCTATGAAATTCTCAGTAGCACCTGAGTCCACTAAAGCTTCTCTTAGGTAGGTGTGTCTTCTACTTGAATTTCTAGATCCAGTTTCAAATACCATGATTTTCTTAACGGCGGTGTCTCTTCCTGAGAAGGGTCTGAGGTAACTCCCAAGACTAAACCTTCCTTGCATTCTGGGGATTTTTAGTTTTGTCTCAACCTTTTTGGCAACAGCCAATTTGCTTTTTGGTTTTACTGGACACTCTTTAAAAAAAATGACCATCCTGGCCACAATACAAGCATTGTCTCTTTTTCCGACATAGGTCTTTCTCGGCAGTTGTTAAGGACCGTCTGATAGTTCCAATTTCCATTGGTTCCTCATTGTTCTCTTTTTGAACTTGTGATTCTCTGTTATAATGAACATGCCAGGAATATTTCTCAGTTTATTTGCGTGTCCCCCTTCGTTCTGCAAGACGATGATCCAGTCTCAACACAAGGTTTATTAGATCTTGACAATCTGTAGGCTGCAGGTCTATTTGAGCTAGAATGTCTTTTAACTCATCCTTGAGTCCCTTGTAGAACAAAGCCGCTTGCTTTTCCTTCAGGCCAGGATGTCTCGGCTACCAGCCGATTGAAGTTAGCTAAATATGACACTAGATCCTGGTTACCTTGTCGCAAGTCTAATAATTCACGATCTGCCGACAGTGTCACAGTTCTACGATCAAATACTCGTTCAAACTCACAAACAAAATTTCTTCAATTGTAAAGCAGGGGACTGTCTTTACGCACAAGAGGAATTGCCCAGGTGGCTGCGTCCCCAGTCAGGTATGATAACAAGAAGGCCACCCTGGATTGGGCATCAGAGAAAACACTTTGTCGACATGTAAAATGCAATTCTACTTGCATCAGAAAGGATTGTGCTTTCAAAGGATCACCAGAGAACCGTTCTGGAGGAGCCAGAGGAATGGCTGAGGGAACGTTGAGAGAAATGTTAGTTGGAGGAGGACCTCTTGTATCTTGAGGAGGAGGACCTGGCCAACCCGCACCCAAAGGACCCTGCTCCATCTTTTCCACTCTTTCCTACAACTGACTCACTCTCTCAGCTAAGTTGGCTTTTATATCCCTTGATGACACTACCTCTGCTTGGAGCTGCGTGATAACCTTGACTAGCTCGTCCAGTGTAGCCATGCTGAGAATACACACAAACCAGGAGGATAATAATTTGTGGGCTCACTATTCTGTCAGAGTCACCAGATCCTCGGGGTCTGCGCACGTTCCCAACATGTCCACCACAAGACAGCTCCAATACTCTGATTAGAATGTCACAGAGTCTAAGAGAGTCCAAGTGGGGAAAAGGGGATTAAGTAGGGAACAGCTGGGAAGGAGACCTGTAGGAAACAAAAGGTTAAACAACACAACATCAGAATAAAACCACATTTAGATTCATAAAAACTCTCTGTTGAATCTAGGGTTCAATGATACTTGGAACATGAAATAATACTCTATTGAGTCTAGAGTTCAATGATACTCAGAACATGAAATAACACTCTGTTGAGTCTAGAGTTCAGTGATACTCGGAACATGAAATAAAACTCTGTTGAGTCTTGAGTTCAGTGATACTCGGAACATGAAATAACACTCTGCTGAGTCTAGAGTTCAGTGATACTCGGAACATGAAATAAAACTCTGTTGAGCCTAGAGTTCAGTGATACTCGGAACATCAAATAACACTCTGTTGAGTCTAGAGTTCTGTGATACTCGGAACATGAAATAATACTTAGACTGAGGAAACATGAATGGCCTAGAACTAGACTCTAATTAGGCCTCAAGGCGTCTGATTACCTGTGAAGGAATCAAGAAGGATTAATACAACTTTTCAATGAACCTCTCAATGAAATGTTACACATGGACTAGAAACATAAGAACCTTCTAGAAGTTTGTTTTCAAAATCAAGCATAGTCTTTTGAATGAGGACAAGGAAATAATCTGAATGTTTTCTGTAACACCATAGGAGATGTATTTAAGGGACTTATTATGCACATATAATGTAACATCTAGAATTCTACCACTTAGTTTTTAAAAATGCAGAAACATGAATTGCGCACATTGCGGATTTCCACAAGAGTATGTAAATGCCATGAAATGGTTGCGCACAATGAACATCATGAGTTAAGCACAAGAAATTAATTGCGCGCCTTGCTGATTCGAATGCCACCATGTGAATGCCATGTAACGGTAGCGCACAATGAATAACATGAGTTAAGCACAAGAAATGTATTGCGCATCTTGCCGATTCGAATGACACCCTGTAAATGCCATGAAATGGTAACACACAATGAATATCATGAATTAAGCACAAGAAATGAATCGCGCGTCTTGCCGATTCGAATGCTACCTTGTAAATGCCATGAAACGGTAGCGCTCGCTGAATAATCATGAATTAAGCACAAAAAATGAATCGCGCATCTTGCCGATTCGAATGCCACCATGTGAATGCCATGAAATGGTAGCGAACAATGAATAACATGAATTAAGCACACGAAATGAATTGCGCGTCTTGCTGATTCAGATGCCACCATGTGAATGCCATGAAATGGTAGCGAACAATGAATAACATGAATTAACCACTAGAAACGAATCGCGCATCTTGCCGATTCGAATGCTACCTTGTAAATGCCATGAAATGGTAGCGCACAATGAATAACATGAATTAAGCACAAGACATGAATCGCGCGTCTTGCCGATTCGAATGCTACCTTGTGAATACCATAAAATGGTAGCGCACAATGAATAGCAAGAGTTGCACACAAACAAAGAATCGCACGTCTTTCCGATTCGAGTATCAGCATGTAAGTGCCATGAAAAACCAAGCGCGCATGCACATTCACACGCACAAGAGTATAATTGTTTATCATGCAAATTAGGCCCAAGAACACGAAAGCCTTCGAGAACGGGATCGGGGGCCCAGCCCGACCTCCATCTTACCGCCCTGATCAAGGATCACCAACAGAGTGAAGGGCAAGGCCTGGAAGATCAAAGTAGGCCCTCGGAACAGGAGCTCAGGAAGTTGCTGCTGCTCCTCCACCGGGACCTCTGAATAGTGAGCACGTGGAGCTGGGCTGGCTCCCTTATATAGAGTCTTGGCCCAGCCCACAAACCACACCCAGTCATGCTGCAGAGGAAGCTTCTAGAAGGCCCTGGAAAGGGACCACAGCCTGGCACACTCTGAAAGCCTGCAGCAATATATTGCAAATGAACAGTATTTATAAGCACCTTAAAAATAAGTCTTCAGGATTAAACTCTGCAACGCAAAAGGTTAAACAACAGCATATCAACATAATGCATGAATTACGTTATCTCATAAGTGTTGGGTTTTTGCATTCCAGTCGCCCGTAGAGCGCGCACTGCCCTGATGTTGACAGTACCACTTGATATAGGAGTATATAGACTACAGTTTGTGTGCAGTGTGCATACCCTTAAAATTAAGGGTAAGAATCCTGGTAGAGGTCGATGATGCCATAGAGATTGTGGTGACAGAGCAATGGCAGTAAAGCCAAGGGATGTGAAATGGGCTTTGCCTTGTGAATGCATCTATTGTTTCACACCAAATGCAGTCCATCAGCCTCTGAGGTCGTGGATCGGGAAAAGGTGGTAATTATAAATACGTGTGATACGAAAAACTCACCACAACAGGTGGAACGCCCAAACTGGGTGTAAACATGAACCAATTATGATAGATGGGAGGCAGGCATTGCAGAGCGGAGGGAGGCGGGCAAATAGAGTCCACCCTATGTGTGTCCAGATACGCACTGCGGGCCCAGCATTGTGTGTATAATGCAAGTAGGACTGGAGTGTTTGGTCCAAAGACACTTGTACTTGTGGGGTGAATGAGGAGGTATACAAGGGCTGGATGGGGGTAGAATGATGGAAGGGCAATTACAGCAATCAGATTATATTTTCAACCATTTGGGGGGGTTACTAATGGGGTGGCATATTTTGAATAGAGATAATGAAGACTCTCCATCAGAGGAGAAAACATCTGGGCCACTGTCCATGCCTGATGGGCCAGCTTCCAATCCCAGGTTTGCCGCAGCTTGGAGAGCGTGCTTATGGTCTTCAATCATTTGTTGCAGTGAGTGTGACCGCGGGAATGTTGGACAGGGGTCCCTCAGAGACCAACCCCAATGCTTCAGGTGTGGTCCAAGTGGTTTGGTCATTTCGTTATTACTACATTGCAAGGAGGTGTCCGAGTGGGCATTCATCCAGTTCCATGCATCACTGACTCTGTAAAGACGTGGGACTTTCCATGATGAAGAATTTTAAGTCTGGCAGGGAACAGCAAAAAGTATTAGACTCCAATCTGTCTTAGCCATTTCTTGACCTCTAAGAAGGTAGTGCATTGACGTTGGACCTGCAGGGTATGATCCCTGGAGAGCAATATGTGCTTGGCTTTGAAATGCAAGGGGCCATGTAGTTAGACTGCGTGCATGATAGCCTCCAGGTCACGGTAATGAAGGAGTTAAAAAAAATATATATATATTAATTATTTTTAACAAGCAAGTGACAGACAACAAAATAGCCCTTCGAACAGTGAGTACTAAATTATGTCAAAGCAAAGTCCCACATCAATGTGTAAGAAGTCCAAACCGTGCCATCAGCACCTTATTAGTTTTAAGTAGGAATACAAGCCCATCGCCATTCAGTTGGCTCGGCCAAGACCTCCCCCTTAAAATAAGAAGACATTAAAGATCTAAGGTCTAGGGACAAGGAAATCAATATTGGACGTTCGTAGGCCAATAACATCCATGACCAAGTACAAATAAAGATAGATAGTAACAGGGGAAAGAAGGAGGGAGGGGCAGGCGGCGACCAGATCACACTTAACAGCCATGGTGCACGTGAAGTCAGCATTAACCAAAACCCCACATGCGTGGCCCACCAGCTCACATCCAAGTGGTACTACTACAGGGATTCCAGATAGGCACGCAGTGGCTCCCAGATATCCCACGGCCGGGTGCCCCCAGGGACCAGCTCCCAAAAGTTGTCAATTGCTCATGACAGAATGAGGCATCATGCAGCCAATCAGATCCGCAGGGAGCCCCGGCCGCGACCCCAGCACATCGCAACCCTGCGCTTCGCAAGCAGCAGCAAAAGTCCCACCAATCGCCTGTGGGTCGACGGCACCTCCTCAACATAGCCAAGCAGCAAAAGTTTAGAGGAGAAGGGCAGCCGCAGACTAGTCATCTCCTCAATCACATTCATTACCTCCTTCCAATAGGTATGAACATTTCCACAGGTCCACGCAAGATGCAGAAAGTCAGCATCCGGGGCTCGGCACTGCTCACAGCTCGCGTCCATGCGCAGGCCCATTGTATAAAGGCCTCTAAGGGTGTAGTATATACGATGGAGAAACTTGAAATGGATAAGTCGCAGCCTGTAGTTAGGGGACAAGGCCCTCATATGCGCACAGCATTTCCACCACATTTCCTCTGTGATAATTTCACCCACATCCACCTCCCAGCGAGCCCTAGCTGCCGACCCAGCGCCGTCCTTTCATTCCTGCAAGTAATTATATAATTTGGTAATCAGCCTACGCGGCGTCTGTGCCTGACACAACATCTCCAGAGCATGACATACCGGTGGAGTCTCTGGAAGACCCGCAAAGCGCACACGCAGCATCGCGCAAACACGCAGCACATACAGCTGATGAAGTGCAGTATCACAACCCTCCCCCAGCACATTCTCTGAAGAAACCAGCCGTCTGTCCTCAAACCAGTCCCCCAGTTCAGCAAGATGAGAATCCCAAAGAAATTCCCCAAGTCTCACATCGCTGAACATCCTTTCATCTGCGACATCCAGCACCGACATCGAGGGAGCAAACGGCACGTCTACACCGGACCGTCTCAGCACCGCAATCCACGCCTTAATAGTACACTGCACCGTGCTAACGCCGCACACCCTACGACGGGGGAGAGCCCCAAGCACTCTGGACAAGTAGCTGGGCCACACTGCATCGCTTTCGGGTGCCAGATGTGGTAAATACTGATTAGGGTGCAACCAGTAGTACGCAAAATGGGCCAGAGCGCAAAAATAGTAAAGCTCCAAGTCAGGAGCAGCAAGTCCGCCCAGCTCAAATGGTAGCATCAGTGTCTCCCAGGAAATCCTTGGCTGCCCTCCAAGTCAGACCAATTGCACAAAGCGCGCTCTTATGCCCACTCTTACGAGCAACGCAAACATATACTCCCATGCTAGCGAATCAAAAGCCTTGGTGGCATCCAAAAACACTGCCGCCGCAGTCTCCTCAGCATCAATCATACTCGCAATCGCAAAGTACATGCGCAAATTATGAGATGTGGGTCTACCAGGCACAAACCCGGACTGGTCTGGCAGTACCAACTTTGGAAGCAACGGCTGCAATCGAGTCGCAATCATCTTAGCCAGGCTTTTATTATCAATATTGATCATGGAAAGCAGGCGATATGAGTCACAGCAATTCGAATCCTTGCCCGGCTTCAGTATCGTAACAATCAGGGCCTAGAGCAGAGAGGCTGGGAGAACCTCAGTCTCCATAGACTCCGCATAAACCTCCAGAAGATAAGGAGCCAGAATGTCAGCGTACTCCTTATAAAACATCGGCGTCATACCGTCTAAGCCAGGGGCCTTATCACCAGGTAAACCGTGTATCACCGCCAGAACCTCTTCGACGGAGAAGGGGGCGTATAAGTAAGACCTGTACGCGTCATCAAACCAGAGTAAGATTGACATCCAGCCCTAAAGGCTCAGCATAGAGATCCTCGAAGAATCTGGCGAAAACCTGCATCACTGCATAATGTAGGAGTTTGGCCAGCATTGGTTGAGGCGGTGCTCCTGGTGGGAGTCAACATTATGGGATGCGGTGGGCCTGTTCAAGGTAGAAGAATGCATTGAGGTCACAGGAGGGAAAAAAGGAGTTGACCCAAGTGTCCTGGAATTGTGAGGCGTAATTCCCTTTGATTCATTTGGGTAGACCCAAGATGTGGACATTATTTCTAAGAGGTCGGCCCTCCACGTCATCTGCTCGTTCCTCCAGTAGGTGAACTCATTCTTGTAAGTCCTGGATGGCCTATTGGTTGTCAAGTGTCTGGGGCTGCAGTATTGCCAATGTCTTCTTGCCCTCTGTCACTCTATCAGCTGGCTTCTGATGATCATCTCTGAGGAAGCTCAACTGAGCGACCAGAGATCCTAGAGCAGTCTCCATTGATTTCTGAGAATTTTCAGTGGTGGCTAGGACTTGATCTAGTTTATCCAGTGGTGGCTCGAGGAGTTCTCCAGTTGAGTCCTGCAGAGGAGTATCAGGTACAGTAGAGGGGGATCTGGTTGTGCTGGTTTCATTGTAATCATAGTAGCTTTCACTCGGCCGATGGTGTATTATGTATGGTAGCAGGTCACAGGGAAATTAGTTGTTGGAGAGCCTTACGTTCAATGATGTGGGGAGTGGCCGGAGGAAGGAGTGATCCCCTTGTGTCTATGTGCTGAAGGGTTTGTTATTCCATAGGCTGTGTGGCTCTAGGTCAAGCAAGTAAGTGAGGTGGTTGGAAATAGAAGGGAGGCCCAAGATCTGATGCAGTATGGAGGCCGTGCAGGCTGCAGGACCTCTCTCCCCCTCTTATAATTCCATACCTGTGTGAGACTGAGACATGCTCAGGTCCCCGAAGCAAGAGTGCCAGTCGCCGTAGGTATCAGCTTAGTGTCTTAAGTGGGGGGAGGCGTAAAGCACTGTTGGTAATGTAAGGAGTACCGCGCACCCCAATTCAACAGCTGGGGTCAAGGTAGTGAGCTTCTAAAGTGTTGCCACCTCTCGCAGAGTCAATGGTTGTTTGAGAGGTTGATACTGCGTGGAAGGAAACCTGCAGCGACCTGTGAGCCTTCCCCACACCCAGTGAGCCAAGAACGCTGAAAGGGCTGGACCGAGAGAGACACCCAGAGGTCTCTCAAGGAGTGCCACAACATCTCAAGGGGTTTGCTCTGGGGGTAGGAGAGACCAGCAACAATGACAGGCACAGTGCAGGCCTATCCACACCCAGGCCATCATGTGCCTGAAAGCTAAACCAGAAGGGGGAGCGGGAGGCTGTGCCTTGCACTGGTCGCTCTCCCCACAATCAGTGCATAAGTAACAGGCACCTAGAAGCAGTCAGTCTAGGTGAGTGCAGATGGGGACGAGGGCGTCAGGTGTCAGGGGGTCCTCTCCAAAGGCAGGACAGTGCAGCAGCGATGGTGGGCACAGCACAGGATTATCCGCACCCAGGCCGCCGCAAGCTTGAGAACTAAAACAAGAGGGGGAGCAGAGGCTGTATCCCGATTCGAACACCAAAGGCCTTGCAGTTGGTCACCCTCACTACTTTCAGCCCGTAGTTAAGAGGCGCATGGCATCAGTCAGTCAAGGTGAGTGCGGAGTGGCGGGGGGCTTAGGCTGGGGTGATCTGCAATGCTTTCCCCTGATGCCCTTTTGTCATTTTCTTGGAAGGACGTTCCCTTTCCCGGGGGGGGGGGGGGGTTTCCAGCAGTAGTTAGGAGCTTGGCCCAGGGGCGTTAACAAGCAGGCTGGCTTGGGATACTCCACAGAAACAGCACACAGAGCGGCAGCCGTGTCCCAATTTGGATACTGAGGGCCTGCTGCAGACAATGCACTTCCCTTCAAGTTCCCTGGGACAGGACCTTACCAAGAGACCTTTGGGGTGGACACTGCTTCCACTGGGGTACCTTAGCGAGCTGTGTCATCCACCATGAAATGGGGTATGAGAGGCAGGGCATAGAGCAGCGATCGGTCCGTCCTTCCTCAGTAAAGCTAGCCACCTGTTTGCCGTTGATACCATAGGTAAAGGTTAGTGTGAATGCTGAGCCCTGCATATGGATATGGCCCAGATTCAGGGTGGATGGCATAGAAAGCTTCTAGAGCACAGCCTCCATCTTTGCCTGCTTGGCCATACCCCCAGGAATGTGCTGTACATAACATTGTACAATGCATTCCTGGCTTTTTCCTGCGCTGGGGCACAGTATGCTGCCTAGTGCCAACACAGGCACCTTTTCACCGTGGTGCAAGGGTGCCGGCATTGTAAACAGAATTGTTTTTATGCGGGAAGAGGCACCTTCTGTACAAAAACAATCCCCTCAGGCATTTTACTCTTTCTATGTGTGTTGCAGAATGCAGTACACATAGAAAGAGGGAAAACTAAGGAGAATAAACATATTTCCCCTTGTTACACCTCACTTGGGGAAACATAGCAGTTTTTACGCCTTCCCAGGTCTACCACTTATGGTAACTGTGGAAATGCACCAAAATCTATGGGTGTTGCTTGGGAAAACCCATGCAGCACCCATGGAATGCCTCCCTGGAGCAGAGAAACGCGACACAGTGTTTTGCAGTGTGTTGCGTTACTCTGGATTTATCAAGCCACTCAGGGCAATGCAAGGTGGCCTTGCGTAGCTTGATAAATCAAACTTGAGGTGTGCATTGCTTTTATGCCCAGTTGCATGGTGCAAAAGTGATGAAACCCTTTGATAAATATACTGCATAGTATTGCAGCGAAGTATTGCACAAAAGCTCGGCACAGCACAGCAGACAATTAATGTAGCAAAACAGCACACTATAACTATAAAGGATAGCATTAAGGTAGCATATTATCTCAGCATAGTGTAACAACATATCATACCAGTATAAAAATAGCATAGAACAGCATAGCATAGCATAGCTGCATAAATGCCCATCACAACTGTCTTGCATAACAACTTAAGAAAGCAGTGCCCTACAACAAAACTTCAACGTATAGGAGCTAGCATAGCACATGTAAACATTGAGGAGTGATAACCTTTCCATCTGCCTATGTTAACAGACAGAATATGTCCTTCTGCATTATACTATCTGTCAGCCATGACATTTTTTGGGCTTTGGCTGCTCTCATCCATTCAGAAGAGATAGCCTAGAAATTGTAGCTTCACTCCTTGAAGCACTGTCTCATTCTCACGTTCTGGTTGCCACTGATAGAAGCAAACTAAAGGGATTGAGGACAAATCAATGCAAAGACTATTCTACCCTGCCTCAGTCTGCCATACTATGTAATGACCTCTTTCAGTGTTTCTGCTCAATGCGTTAACATCTCATCACAGGTTGTGTCATCTTAAGGATTTTGGGGGCCACGGACAAGACATACTTAAGCATACATTAGGGGTCATTCTTCTGAACAACTTCCTACTAGGGTAGAAAGCACAATAGACACCGGGTATATAATGGCAAAGCCTCTCCTGGTACTTTGTTGAAATTTCACTTCTTAAGAGAACAAATCCTGCCCACCCCACCCCCCGGCAAGCAGACTTGGGCACTTACCTCCATTTTTCCCTGATAGAAAATATTGATTCCTTTGCTTGCAGTTTTGACATATGAGCAGGCAGAGAGGGTTTACACCCCCTTCCCCCCATTCTACTGCCCTTGGGTGCCATAAAGTCTGCCCGTTCCTCAGGTGGTTACTTTTTTGGATACCAATTTATGGTGTCTAGTGGGCTTTTATGCAGGAAAGCAGTGGTATACTTCAATCCTTCCCCTAACGAGGCAGAAAGACTGGCTGGCTGAGGACCAGTGCCATGATGGGCAAGCCTCACAACCCATTCTTTTTCTCACTTTTTTCCTTGATGATTTGGTTAGATTCTCTAACCCCGCTAGAAGTGCAGGGTTCATGCACACCTAGAGTTGCTGACTACCACGAAAGACAATTAAAAAATAAAAGTGGTGGGCAACCCATCATCTTGGCATTAGCTACACCCCAAGAACCAGACTTATTTCTTCCCCCGGGAATAGGAAAAATGGGGGTTTAACCCCTCTTTGCAAGCCCATCTTTCACAACTATGAACAAATAAATCCCATCCCAATTTCCTCTCACTTGATATAGGAAATGGCTCTAGTATTTGGGCTCGGGGCCTGCAGCCACCAAGGGGATACTACCAACTACAGGCATTTCTGAAACCCAGACACCCAGTGTAATCAATGGCCCTGTGGCTTGCATGGATCCCAGCTGTGGTGCTGTTGGCTCAATGCCAAAGGTCTGATTGACTGAGCCTGAGATGCGAAATTTGGTGTTGGGGATGCGACACACAACGCGGGTGATGTGTCCATTCAGAAGAGATGGGAGGCTGTGATGCAGTGTCTGGCATCCTCATTGAAGCTGCCGCTGAGGATGGGTTGTGAGGGCCTGCACTGAGAAACTGCCCTGCAGCTGCTGTTCATTAGGTGATGCGGGTTGCATTGGTGATGCAAGTCTTTGCAACTGGTGGCAGTGCATCAGTTTTGCTCGGGCTGGAGCTGCAAGCAGAGGAGGTGCACCGTTTGCAATGGATCCATAGCCTGGCAGAGCACCTTAGGCCCAACTTCCAGGGGTCAAGGATTGGGGTGGCACCACTTGGAAGGGCAGGCTCACAGATAGCAGAGTCCAGGTGCAGATGGAAGGTTGTTGGGAGCCTGTTATGTCACTGAGGCTTCAGGTCAGGAGACCAGTCCATTAACCCTTGGGGTCACTCTGGGTTTAGGGGGGTAGATATGAGGTCCAGTCCTTCTCACCCAGCCAAGAGGGCAGCAGGCTGCACAGCAAAGCAGGAGACCATCACAGTGCAGTCCACCAGAATGGCAGTCTTTCAGCAGCACAGCAGTCCTTATTCCTTGCAGAGTATCCATAGTTCCAGAAGTGTATTCAAGTGGTGGTGTCTGAGGTCCATCTTTTATATCCTGGTGCCCTCGTTCTGGAAGGTCGGAGAAGCTTGCAGACAGTTGCTTTGAAGTGCAAGGAATTCCCTGCCTCCCCTGCCCTAGCTCCAAGCTGGCTGGAGAGGCCCTTTGTGTGAGGACAGGGTACAGCTTTTTCAGGTGTAACTGAGGCTGTGTCTACCTCCTCCCTGCCACCCTGTCACTGATGGCCCATCAAGTCACACATAAGCTCCCATTGTGTGTGGCTCTTTAGGAGGAATACACAAAGACCAACTACACCCAGTCATGTGACCAGAGATAGGCTGCAGACACCAAATGGCCAAGGTCAAATAAACACAAACTTTCTTAAAATTCTTCACATTTACAATTTAAAATAAGACTTCACTATAAGTTAGAATTTGAAATTGTAATTCCAGAGACACAAAACATGAACATGTTATCCTTTCCCATTTGGAAATTACACGTATACAATGCAATAAGGCAGCTCTAATGTTATCTTATGGGACAGGTAGGCCTTGAATTAGTGAAAAAAAACTTTTTTTACTACCAGAGAATGTAAAACCTAAAAGTACATTTCCTACGTTTTAAATACATTGCACCCTGGCCTCTGGGCTGTCCAGGGCTTACCCTCAAGGTGATTTACATGCATTAAAAGGTAGATTTGCGCCTGGGAAGAGGTTTTTTGCCAGTCCAGGGTGGGAGTTTAAACAGCAAACACAAACTCTGCAATAGCAGGCATGAGACATAATTCAAAGGACTACATAACTGGGTGGGACAACCAGTGCTGCAGACCCAATAGTAGCATTTAACGTAAAGGCCCTGGGCCTGGGCATAGGTAGTGCCACTTTACTAGTGACTTATATGTAAATTGGATATGTCAGTTGAGGATAAGCCACTATTGTCATGTTTAGAGGAGAGAGCTCATGCCCTTTAGCTTTGGTTAGCAGTGATAAAATGCACAGAGTCCCAATATAAGCAAGAACGAGGTCAGAAAAAGTGGAGAAGGAAGGCAAAAAAGTTGGAGGGAAGACAACCTAAGACTGACAGGTCTAACAAAAAATGCTTAGAGATGTCTCCCAACTTCCCGAGTTTTTTCATTTCATCCTGTACAGGCTCTTCGTCTGGATCTTTCAGCTGGGTTTTTGATTTCAGCTCCTCTCTCTCTCTTCAGGGTCCATTTGGTACTTTCCTCAGTGTCATACTCCCTGGTTCTCTTCCCAGTAGATCTCCTGGCCCTTTGCTTTTCTTTTCAGGTCTTCTCTCTTGATCCCGAGACTCACTTCTTTTTGTCTGCATTCTTCCTGCTGTGTGTTTTTCCTCTCTCGTCTCCTGTGATCACAAGACTCTTTTCTCAGTCTCTTTTGTCCTTCCCACTTTCAACTTCTGAAACTATCTTTCATCTTCCTTTAGTCCTTCTCACACTTCACTATTTTGGCCGTTAGTTCCTCCTCTGTTCCCTGACTACTGGTCTCTCAACAGATAAGCTGTACTCCTTGCTGTCAAAGTGGGTTTTATTTACTTATAGAAAAAGTGAGTTTTTAAATACAGATAATTTTGAATGAAAGTGTGACAAAATAAAAATTAAATTCATTAAAATGTCAGAAGAAGAACTGAAAATAGTGCTGAAGCTCTGAGGGAAATAGAGCTGAATTATAATTTAAAAAAATATATTTTCACAGAAAAAGACATTATCTCAAGGTGTAAGTTAAGAAAAAAATTAAATGGAGGATAAGAAATAAAAAAGATTAAAAATCTTCACATGCAAATGTAAGGGAGTAAGATATGTTAATGAATCATAAAATGAAAGATTGAAGAAAAGGACTTCTGGGTACAAATACGGAGGACATTAATGCTAAAGATTAAAGGTCTAATCAAGGTTATTACAGAAACAGCAATTGTGAAATATCTGACCGAAGGTCTGAAATACTTATAGTGGTAGGGCAATCAACTGAATATTTTTTACGACTATATGGCTAGTATGGGTCAATACAATGTAAGAGATCCACACAACTTAAATAACTATAATGTTTATTGCTATGGGATGAATTATATAAATGGGTATTTACAACGTGACCGCTGTATTTATGATCAGTAGTGTTGAAAAATATTTGTTTTTTGTTTAATAATGTATTGCCTCATAGGTTCTTATTATCCTAATGAGACTACTGGATTTGGGCAGCAGAATCACCTGAATTGTGGGGTACTGAGTACAATCCCACACCATGTGATGCCTGCCGGCCTAATCCAGGTTTTCCGGCCATCTAGCAGTGCCTCATCTCCAACCGAGAGTGAGGAGGATTGTGGCAACCGGGCACATTACAGAAAGGACTCCTCAAGGGAATTGTGGTCAATCAGATTTCATCCCTTTCTCTCAGTTACATTAGTCTCACACAGGCAAAGACAAACAGAAGCAGAGTATAGTTCAATAAGGTTTTTTGAAGTAACTGCATCTTAGATAAAATGGCATGTATTGCAATAACTAGGATGATAAAACACACTAGAAGCAAAATTGTGACAATGAGAGTGAAACAAAAATAGTCCCACCATACTGTCACTAGGAATAATATATATTTTCTACCTAAGCTATGTTAAAGCACAGCATGATAAGCCCTAATTATCCCTACAGGTTTCCCCCCTGGGAAGTCATTATCCCCCATAACTGAGCAAAGAAGCCTGTTGTCTAGAAATACACTGTCCCCATATAGGCCAGGGATTCAGCAGTCTAAGCAAGCAGCTGTAGCGAAGATGTTCAACAATCAGCATGCAGTTGTGGCCATCTGGCTGGAATCTACCTCTAACGTGTATGGGACAGAGAAATGTTTTCTAATAAAACAACTGATGTTCTCAGAAAAGGATATGTTTGTTTCTGTGAACGTTGGAAACACAGCGTACCAATTTTGCCGGCAACCCTATCTGACTGCAGCCTTGAGAAAAGCACTAATTGAAATGAATGCAGTGCTAAGAAAGTGATGCTTTCCTAGGTGAAAGAACAAACATATAGAGAAAATAAGACAACACAGCAAACGTAGCTAATGCTAGAAAAATAAAGTGACTGGGCTAAATTGCACAACGGCAGGCCGAGTTTGCTTAAATAATGTGCCTAAAACGTGGATAAAATAGCTATACAACACCCTCCCCTTGACAGTTCAAAGGTGGATCAAAGCTTAAAATTAAATAAAAAACTACTAAAATCTATTCATAAAAGCATATAAACATGAATATCAATAATGACAAGTTAAAAGACACTTGAGCTTGGGATAAAAGGGGCAATTTAAAACATCAGCAGTGGCGCCAAAAAAAGTTGAATTCAAAAGTCAATGTCATTTTAAAAATCTTCAATTGTATCCGGGACAATTGAAGTCAGGAAATGTTCCACTTCAGCAGGTGTTAAAATATCCAGACCGTTTCCAAGGAAAACCATAGAGCACTCATGTTCCAAAGCCTGAGGTCCAGCTGAGACAGCAGCATTCTGTGTTGTGCCCAATGATGAGTTAAGAGCTGCATTATCCACGAAGGGCAACTCATGGACAGCTTCCCGCAGCAAACGCGCCCTCAATGCACGTCTGGTAATGAGGCCTCAGCAAGAACATCAACAGATCAGCGTCCATTGAAAGAAAGCGCCACTTAGAAAGACAAACTTTCTGTGCACATTCAACAAGGCACCAAATGTATTGAAACACGGGCTGCACACAATCCAAAACTGGTCCTGGGGAGTGCACTGCGGTGAGTGGATGGCTTCTCCACTGGTTCTGGAGGGGGCATTGTGCCCAGTTATATTCATCCTGGGGAGGATGCGGTGAGAGGATGGCTTCTCCACTGGTTCTGGAGGGGGCATTGTGCCTTGTGATGAAGATCTTGGGGAGTGCAAGGTCACAGTCACTCACCTGGGTGTCAGACCCACAGGATTTGCAGGGGCCAGGCCGCACAGCAGCCCATGGATGCTGGACTGCACACTGTCCGCCGGCGGTGATGGCTGCTCAGTGCTGGCAGTGGCAGTTCTGGTGTCGGTGCTGGCAGTGTTAGGGGGAGGCTCCAGCCCTTCCCCTGCAGCCTCGGACTGCTGCCCACTTGGGCTGCTGCTCCTGGCAGTGGTGGTGGTGGCAGTGCTGGAAGTGGTGGGTGGAGGCTCCAGCCCATCCCCTGCAGCCTCGGACGGCTGACCCACCATCGTTGGTGGTGGGGGCTCCGAATGAGTCCCAGCACCAGGCCTCTTGTCCTTTTTGCCTGCTGGTGCAGGCCCCTTGCCCTTCCTGCCAGCAGCTTGGGATGGCTCCCTCCTCTTGGCAGCAGCTGGGGACTGCTCCTTGCCCTTCCTTTTACCAGCTGGGGTGCCTCCTTGCCCTTCTTTGCATCAGCTTGGGGTGCCTCCTTGCCCTTCTTTGCAGCAGCTGGGGGTGCCTCCTTGCCCTTCCTTGCAGCACTTGGTGCAGGCACCCTATCAGTATGGCTGCCTGGTGCCCGGGATCCTCTCCCAGCTGGTGCAGCTGTGGACACTACTGTGCCCCTGGACTGGGTGGCTGAGGTGCTTGCCTGGGTTCTGACCACCCTGGCCTGACGTGAGTGATGGGGAGGGCTAGGGAAGAGGTCAATGTTGGCGAGGAAAAGCTTCTTAGGGACATTGGGGCGGTAAGAGGGAGATGGCCTGGGAGTGGAGGTAGAGGGAGTGGTTATAGGAGGTGTCTGTCTGCTGTGTTTGGGTGCAGGTGCATGGGCTTGATGCTGTTGTGAGGTGGATGGCTGTTGGGTGTCTGAGTGCTTGCGTTTGTGTACTTTGGGAGGTGAGGGCACAGACACAATGGGAGAGGACACAGGGGATGTGTGCATGGATGTGGGCGTGGTGACTGTCAGTGAGGTGCTTGTGCTGATAGGTGTGTTGGTGATGGGGTAGTGGATAAGGATGTAGTGCATGCAGGTGTGAGTGGAGATGCAACTGGAAGGGAGGTGGATGAGGAGGATGGGGCCACAGTGGAGGCAGTGAATGTTGATATGTCTGCATCTGGATGGTGTTTGTGTGAGTGCCTGTGGGATGAAGTGTGGTGCTTGTGTTTGCCATGTCCACTCTTGTGTGTTGTCCTGGGTGCCTACTCGTCAGACTGTGTGCTTGGGATAGGTTGGGGTTGAGAGGAATAGGATTGGGCAGAGGAAGTTGGAGGGGGAGGCTAGAACCAGGGACAATGGCTGCCATCAGAGGGGGCCAGAGCCTGGATTGTTCTCTGTTGGGCCACCATGCCAGTGTGAATGCCCTCCAGGAATGCATTTGTCTGTTGCAATTTGGCTGCCAGCCCCTAGATGGCATTTACAATGGTTGGCTGCCCAACAGAGATGGATCGCAGGAGGTCAATAGCCTCCTCACTCAGGGCAGCAGGGCTAACTGGGGCAGGGCCTGAGGTGCATGGGGTGAAGGAGATGCCCACCCTCCTGGGTGAGCGGGCACGAGAAACACGCTGAGGGCCTGCTGGGAGGGCAGTGCTGGTACGGGGGTGGCGGCTGTACCTGTAGCTGGGATGGGCACAGAGGTGTCTGCCACCACCAGGGAGCTTCCATCGGAGGAGGTATCACTGTCAGTACCTGTCAGTACTGTCCCCTCCTGTCTCCGCCGTGGTGCTCCCCTCACCATCCGCCCCACTAGTGCCCTCACCGTCGGTGAATTTGGCCTCCTGGGCCCTGTGGGATGCAGCTCCCTCCGTCGCCAGTGCCTCAGCTCCTCCTCCAGATGATGCTAATGCACATAAGCACAGGGTGACAAAACAAAAAGGGGGGATGAGACAAAGGATATACTTGGTCAGTGGCGCAAACAACACCAATGTTGGCGTACACGACACACACACACAGGGAACAGCCCTACGCACTATGCAATGCACTACCAGTCACAATGCTAGTCACCAACCCAGGGATCGGGACACCTAACGCCACTTGCAGTATACCTGAGATCCATAGACCCCTGCCCAGTAGTGGATTCCTACTAGCTTAGTTGGAGGTATTTTACATCAGAACCCTGCCCAACATGGAACCTACGCTGCAATGTAAGGCCTGGTCTAGGGGTACCCACAGGCTCACATCCCCCACCCGGATACCACCCCACCATGTGCAAGTTGTATATTGGGGCACTGTACCCACCCCCTTGTGGCTGCTGTGATGCCCCCAAGCACCCATCCAGCTCCGGATAAGCCACCGCCAGTATGCGGGCCATCAGGGGGGTATGGGTTTGGCAGGCACCCCTTCCTCGTTGGGAGGCCATCCCCAGATGGGCCTCCACGTCTTCCGTGTCCAACGTCTCAGGTCCTCCCACCGTTTGCGACAGTGGGTGCTCCGCCTACCGTAGAACCACAGAGTCCGCACGTCCTTGGCGATAGCAAGCCACATACCCTTTTTCTGATGGGCGCTGACCTGCAGGGAAATGGACACAGGGAAAGTTATTAGTCCGACCGTCCTGCCTGTTACACTCATGGCCCACCATGCCACTTCCCATCTCCATTAGCACAGACATGGCCCACCATACATGCGGCACGCTGCCCAGGGCCCATCCACCAACCTCCCCCTACATGAGGCCTTCACACACAGCACTCCATGCATCCATGCCCCATACATTATACTCACGGTGTACTCACCTGTTGGTCTGGAGGCCCATACAGCATTCGGTAACTGGGGTAGGACCCCATCCACCAGTCTCTCCAACTCCTCAGAGGTGAAGGCAGGTGCCCTTTCCCCAGTGACACGAGACATGGTCAGTTCCAGACACATGTCACAGCAGCACTTGCAGTGTAGGTTCTCTCCTGTTGAAGGTCAGGTAGAAAGTGAGTGAACAGATAGAAAATGGCGGTCACGTCGCAGCAGTGCATACCGTCACTGCCGGCGTACATCACCATTGGCCACTGTAACCCATAGGGCCCAATGTTAACCAATGAGGAGTTGCACCGCAGTTTTTGACCGCCTCCCGCAAAGGCACACGTCAGCGGAATTACCTCATTTCCACCTGTCCCTCCAAACAGGACAGGTGGACGCTATTTCAGGGGTGAGGGGCAGACCATGGCTCCTAACTACGTCACAGTACACATATGCACCATTTGGACCTCTTCAACAAAATACTGTTACAATCATGACATGCATTGAAGTGTAGTGGTTGAAAATAAGATACTAACCAGCTCCATTTTTCCCCATAGATTGTAACCGCTGCGGATGAATAGGAGATGGAGACATACCCCCGTGCACAGACCCCTGGAGGACTTGGCAACAATGGAGGACAGGCACATTATCCTCACCTATAGACTGGACAGGGCCACAATCACAGAGCTGTGTGCCCAATTGTAGCCTGACCTGATATCTGCTATCTGTCACCCCACTGGGATCCCCCCTCTTGTGCAAGTGCTATCAGTGCTCCATTTCCGGGCAACTGGCTCCTTCCAAGTGACAGTGGGCTTGGCAGCAGGAATGTCTCAGCCAATGTTCTCAATAGTACTGACCAGAGTGTTGTCAGCCCTGATTAAACACATGTGCAGCTACATTGTTTTCCCCCAGGTGGAGCATTTGGCAACAGTGAAAGCTGACTTCTATGCAATGGCACATATCCCCAACATTATTGGGGCAATTGATGGTACACATATAGCATTTGTCCCCCGTGAAATGAACAGGTGTTCAGAAATCGAAAGAGCTTTCACTCCATAAAAGTGCAGACGGTGTGCCTGGTGGACCAGTACATCTCCCACATCAATGCAAAATATCCTGGGTCTGTGCATGATGCCTTTATCCTGAGGAATAGCAGCATCCCATATGTGATGGCTCAGCTCCAGAGGCACAGGGTGTAGCTAATAGGTGAGCCCTGGTTCCCACCCAGTGGGTGTTGGTGTATGGGTATGGTGTGGGCCCTAAGGGTTGGTGTGTGGCTAACAGTTGTCCCTCGATATTTGCAGGTGACTCTGGTTACCCCAACCTCTCATGGCTACTGACCTCTGTGAGGAATCTTAGGACAAGGGCTGAGACACATTACAATGAGGCAAATGGGCCATCAAGAATTATAGAGAGGACATTCAGCCTCCTGAAGATCAGGTTTAGTTGCCTCTATCTAACAGGTGGATCCTTGTACAACTCACCCAAGAAGGTGTGTCAGATCATCGTGGCATGCTGTATGTTGCACAGCCTTGCCTTACGTCACCAAGTGCCTTTTCTGCAGGAGGATGAGGCTGGAAATGGCCATGTGGCAGCAGTGGAGCCTGTGGACAGAGAAGATTCGGAAGCAGAGGATGAGGATGAGGACAACAGAAGTACAATATTTCATCAATACTTCCAATGACACACAGGGAAGAAAGTGTAACTTCACATTTAATTTACATTTTTGTGTTTGACATTATCACTGGCATGCTGTTTGTCCCACTTCTGTGGCCACTCACTGTAGCATTTGGCATCTCTATATGCAGATATTTGTGCCCCACTATCGCTCCTGGTGTGTTGACTGCAGCCAACTACAGGTCATTCCTATATTTACATTTCTGTACAGTTGTATTTCAATGTGTAAACCTTGTTGAACTAATACATACTTAAATCATTTGACATACTCCATACTTATATTTTTTCAAAGGGTGTTTATTTAAGTGCTAAGAGGTAGAGGGGGGGTGTGCAGTGGGCTGGGTGATAATGGAGGAAAGTCCAGGGTATAGTTCCAGTCTATTTGCATCACAGGTGCATTGTCCAAGGGGGCATAGGAAGGGGAGCAATGGCAGTTCAAGGTGGACAGGGTGACAGAGTGGGACACAAGGGTGACAATCAGGAGAGTCTTATTTCCTGACAGGGGTCTTGGCAATAGTTTCTGGGTTCTGCCTGGATCACAGGGAACATTTGTGGGGTGGTTCTCCTTCTGCAGGGGAAGGGGTGCTGGTGGCCTGTTGGTCCTGTGGCAGGGCCTCCTGTGCACTAGGGCTGTTCATTGGTTTGGCTAGTGGCAGAGGCCCGATGGGGTGCCACTGCCTCCCTCATCGTGTTGGCCATGTCTGCCAGCACCCCTGCAATGGAGACCAGGGTGGTGTTAATGTTCTTCAAGTCCTCCCTTATCCCCAGATACTGTCCATCCTGCAGCCGCATGTTCTCCTGCAACTCGTCCAGTATCTAGCCCATCTTCTCCTGGGAATGGGGGTATGCTCCCAGGATCGAGGTGAGTGCCTCCTGGAGAGTCGGTTCCCTAGGCCTGTCCTCCCCCTGTCGCACAGCAGTCCTCCCAGCTTCCCTGTCGTCCTGTGCCTCTGTCCCCTGAACCATGTGCCCACCGCCACTGACGTCAGGTCCCTGATCGTCCTGTGTTTGTGAGGTGGCCTGGGGTCCCTGTAGTGGTGGACACACTGCTGATTGACGTGTCCTGGGGACAGAGGTATGGGCCTGCTGGGTGGGTGCTGTGGTGGTGTTTCCTGAGGCGGGAGGCTCTGTGGTGGTGTGAGAGTGTGCCTGGGTAACCGACTTTCCAGAGATCCCTGATAGGCCAGGTTGGACACCCAGATCCAGGAGAGCAGAGCTGCTGTCATCACTGTGGGCCTATTCTGGGGGGGGCTGGATGTTGCTGGCATCTCTTCTCTGGTGAAATTGGCTGGGGACCTATGGGGATGTAAATGCAGTGTTATTGTTTCTGTGTGTGATATCATGTGCATGGATGTATTGCCCTCTATGGTTGTTGTTGCCCTGGCAGATTTGCCTTTGTGTGAGTTGCTATTTGGTGGCCTAGGTGATTCTCTCAAGTGTGCATGCAGTGGTGAGAGGTGTCCATGTAGGTCTCTGATGGGTGTCCATGCATTGGTGTTACATGGTATGTGGGAGGTGGTGAAGTGATGGGAGTGAGGGTAAGGGTGGGGGTTTGTGATGGCATGCAGGTAGGGGAGGTGATAGAAATAGTTGAGAGTTGACTTACCAGAGTCCAGTCCTTCTCCTACTCCTGCCAGGCCCTCAGGATGCATGATTGCCAAGACTTGCTCCTCCCATGTTGTTAGTTGTGGGGGAGGACGTGGGGGTCCACCGCCAGTCCTCTGTACAACTAGTTGGTGTCTCGCTGCTGTGGAACGAACCTTCCCCTGTAGGTCGTTCCACCTCTTCCTGATGTCGTCCCTTGTTCTTGGATGCTGTCCCACGGCATTGACCCTGTCCACGATCCTCCGCCATAGCTCCATCTTCCTTGCAATGGACGTCTGCTGCACCTGTGATCCGAATAGCTGTGGCTCTACCCGTATGATTTCCTCCACCATGACCCTTAGCTCCTCTTCTGAAAACCTGGGGTGTCTTTAGGGTGCCATGGATGTGGGTTGAGTGATATGTGTTAGGGTGTGTGGGGTGATGTGGGGGGTGCTGTGTTGGGGTGTGTGGTGTGAGGTGTGTGGATGGTGTATGGGTGATGGTGTTCTGTGTCTCAGATTGAGTGGGTGTTCCTGGCTTGTGTCTCTCGCTCCGTTGGCAATCTTTTTTTTTGTTGAAAGGTTTGTGGGTAATGTGGGTGTGTGTTTTATAGTGGTGTGAGTGTGTGGGTGTGGTGTGTGTATGGGTGTCAGGTGTGTGTAGTTTGAATTGTCCAATCTGGTGGTGTTTTGTAAATGTGTGTGTATTTTGCGCGCAGTGGTGTGTACCGCCAATGGTTTGGTCCGCTGCGGTGATTCATGGATCGTGATACTGTGGGCATATTCCTGTTGCCGTAACGGTGTGGGTTTTGCTATCGCCAGTTTATCACTGACCTTTGGGCTGGCTGACTTGTGTGGGTGTCTGTATAGTGGTGGATTTCTCAGTGTGGGTCATAATACCCGTAGTGGAATCCCGCGCTGTCACGGTATGGTGGCGGCCATGAGCACAGCGGAAACGGCATTTACCGCCATGGTTGTAATGAAGGCCTAAATGCCTTCAGGGTTCAAATGCAAAGTTATACAGAGTAGTCAAACATCAGAAATCATTTAAGTCCCAAATGAACAGCAAAATCAGAAAAGGCTCAGGAAGCATCCCTATCAAAGCAGGAATGTGTTCTCAGAAATCTGGTTCACCTCCAAAAACAATGGGTTTTATACACAACTCTTGCCTAACAAATGAGTAAAACAGAAAATTCCTCATGGTATGATCATAAGTAACAACTCTTTAGCAAATCAGAAGTGTGACCATCATTACCTTAATACATAAGCACTATACAATTTTAGAAAAGCAACCAGCATTTTCCGTGCAACTGCCATTCAGAAATGCTTAAACAAAATATGAAACATTTCAGCAATATCACTTCACATAAATGAATAAGATCCGTTTATGCAGTGGACCTACAGCAGGAAGAACTTTGAAGTTGATACATATCAGGAACAATAGAAAATTCATTAAAGGTTTTGTCTTTATAACTGTAGCGGTACTACAGCTGTTTTCACTCTGTGGAGCTTGTGAAGAGGGGAAGTGTTTTGGGAGGACGTGAATACAGGAGTGAATTACATTTTTTTCCAAGATGGCATTGTCACATAAATGTGGCATAATTCATTAATATTAAAACAACTTTCATACTGCAATCATATTAACTCATCATTTGTGTCTTGGATCCAACACAAAATTATTTGTATTCATTATTATGTATTGCGCAAAACAGGTTTAGAAAAACGCTTCCACAGTATGCTAGACCGTCCTTGCTTCAAAACCTAAAGCCTAATCCATGAAGTTTTCTTTCAAGAGTTGGTGGACTTATCCCTGGAAACTCAGGAGTAAGTAAAAAGTGAGTCATACTTACTCACAGAAAACTCTTTGGGAATCCGGTCCTTAGAGAGTTTAGCCAGTAACAGTAATAGGGAATTTGGTACCATGACACCTCCCTAAAATATAGAGAATTCTTGCTATATGCAAGGTTTGTGTGGTATATTTCCTGTATTGCTGTACTGGGTTGACTGTGTTGATTATGAAGCACAGAAATTCTCAGTTTTGGAAATTTGCAAAGGGTCACATGCAAATTAAATGGAGTTATGATAAGGGGATATGTGATGTAAGTTAATAGATACATAACTGTGCAGAATATGAGCTACATGTGAAAAGCGTAGATAGTAGTTTAAGAAGCATTATACAGATTAGATCACACCAGCACTGTAAGTGTGTCTGCTATAAACACTCTATCATGTCATTGGTATTTGTGGCTGGGCTGGAGATATTCTCAGAACATGCAGTGCAATGCTGGTGGCAGATGCTTCTAAGGTGGGCTTGGTATTTGGGGGCCCTGCTAATGATTCTGCTGCAGTTCCTGCTTTTAATAGAGGGTGAAAGACATGAATGCTGAAGATTTTAAAAGGCAACTTGTTAGAAATGGGGTTTTTGGTTGGCAGTCAGGTTACCCCCTGTCCAAGCAAAAACCCTCACTCTAGTCAGGGTAAGTCACACACAATCCAAGATTATCCTGTGCCCACCCTCTGGTAGCTTGGCACGAGCAGTCAGGCTTAACTTAGAAGGCAATATGTAAAGTATTTGTGCAATAAATCATACAATACCACCATATAGCACCACAAAAATACACCACACAGTGTTGAGAAAAATATATAATATTTATCAGGATAATTGTAGGTCAAAACGAATAAAGTGGCGATGTGAATTTGTAGAGATATCACTGAAAAGGGATATAAAGGGGGTCATTCCAACCCTGGTGTCGGTGTTAAAGCGGCGGCCAACCCGCCAACAGGCAGGCGGTCCAAAAAATGGAATTCTGACCCTGGTGGAAACTGCCAACAGAGACCGCCACCTTAACACTCCGACCGCCACAGCGGGACAAACAAACAGCGCGGCGGTCACCGCCAACAGACAGGCGAGAGACAATGTACCGCCCACCCTATCACAACCCACCAATCTGCCACCTTTTCTGGGGCGGTAGCCCCGCCGATCAAAACACGGCGGAAACAGACATTACGAACGGAAAACGCTCACCTCTACACACTCCACGAGGAATCTGGACAGCATGGAACCCGAACTACACATCCTGCCAGCTATTGTCTTCCTGCTCCTCTACCAGGAGCACGAACGCCGGCGCAGAAGACACCGGTGAGTACTGCACCTACGACACAGGGGAGGAGGGAGGGAAAAAATGACGGGGACACACATACGCGACACACCCACCCCCACCCTCAACCACTACAACACACACATCAATGCATAGCAACAACTCAGAGTGACACCCCCAAACCCCCCAGAAGAATGCAAAGACAAAATAAAATGACCATGAAATTTGAATTATATTGTACGGCTAAGTAAAAAAATATATCAAACATCTATAACTCTATCTACATATGTAAATTGTCCGGTCCAAATTGGGTATCAGCCATTGTTCCTGGGCCAATGGGCCTAAACACATGGGCAAAGCCCACACAGGAGACCCGAATCCATTGGAGAGAACACTGCAGGGGCATCAGATAGCAAAACTACAGGCACCTCGGGGGAAGGGAAGTCTGTACAGTGGGTGGCTTGCCCACTGTGCCATCCTGGGGAGTGCAAAGCCACAGTCTCTCAAGTCTCTACAGTGAGTGGCTTGCCCACTGTGCCATCCTGGGGAGTGCAAAGCCACAGTCTCACAAGTCTCTACAGTGGGTGGCGTGCCCACTGTGCCATCCTGGGGAGTTCAAACCCACAGTCTCTCAAGTCTCTACAGTGGGTGGGTTGCCCACTGTGCCATCCTGGGGAGTGCAAAGCCACAGTCTATCAAGTGGATTACAGACTCCACTGGTTCTGGAGGAGGCATGGTGCCCAGAGTGCTTCGTGCAGCCCTACCCGACACAGATCCGGGCCTGCCCCTTCTGCCAATGGGCCAGCGGTGCTTGAGACGGCGGTGCCCTGTTCAGCGGTGCTTGAGATGAAGGGCCCCGCGGAGCGGTGCAGAGACGGCAGTGCCCTACGGAGCGGTGCTTGAGATGAAGGGCCCAGCGGAGCGGTGCATGAGATGAAGGGCCCAGCGGAGCGGTGCAGAGACGGCGGTGCCCAGCGGAGCGGTGCTTGAGATGAAGGGCCCAGTGGAGCGGTGCAGAGACGGCGGTGCCCAGCCGAGCGGTGCTTGAGATGAAGGGCCCAGCGGAGCGGTGCTTGACTTGAAGGGCCCTGTTCAGCGGTTCTTGAGACGGGGGTGCCCTGTTCAGCGGTGCTTGACTTGAAGGGCCCTGTTCAGCGGTTCTTGAGACGGCGGTGCCCTGTTCAGCGGTGCTTGACTTGAAGGGCCCTGTTCAGCGGTTCTTGAGACGGCGGTGCCCTGTTCAGCGGTGCTTGACTTGAAGGGCCCTGTTCAGCGGTTCTTGAGACGGTGGTGCCCTGTTCAGCGGTGCTTGACTTGAAGGGCCATGTTCAGCGGTTCTTGAGACAGCGGTGCCCTGTTCAGCGGTTCTTGAGACAGTGGTGCCCTGTTCAGCGGTGCTTGACTTGAAGGGCCCTGTTCAGCGGTTCTTGAGACGGCGGTGCCCTGTTCAGCGGTGCTTGACTTGAAGGGCCCTGTTCAGCGGTTCTTGAGACGGTGGTGCCCTGTTCAGCGGTGCTTGACTTGAAGGGCCCTGTTCAGCGGTTCTTGAGACGGCGGTGCCCTGTTCAGCGGTGCTTGACTTGAAGGGCCCTGTTCAGCGGTTCTTGAGACGGCGGTGCCCTGTTCAGCGGTGCTTGACTTGAAGGGCCCTGTTCAGCGGTTCTTGAGACGGCGGTGCCCTGTTCAGCGGTTCTTGAGACGGCGGTGCCCTGGTGCCCTGTTCAGCGGTGCTTGACTTGAAGGGCCCTGTTCAGCGGTTCTTGAGACGGCGGTGCCCTGTTCAGCGGTGCTTGACTTGAAGGGCCCTGTTCAGCGGTTCTTGAGACGGCAGTGCCCCGTTCAGCGGTGCTTGACTTGAAGGGCCCTGTTCAGCGGTTCTTGAGACGGCAGTGCCCTGTTCAGCGGTGCTTGACATGTGTCTCCAGGGCACCAGATCCGGCCATGAAATGGATTTCACTCGCCACCTGACATGTGGCAGCCGGGCCCTTCGTGCACATCTGTCTTCTCGCTTGCTGGGCCCTCCTGTGCTGCCGTCCCGGCCCCGTGGGTGTCCTCCTTCACACCTGGAATGGGGCTGGTGGGGCCCTCCTGGGCAGCTCACCTGCTGCCGGACTTCTCGGGCGTGCTGCCCTTGCCACCCTTCCCTGTTCCTCTGTGGCCCTTTCCTCCCTTTGTCGGTGTGCCAGGTGGCACCCCACTTCCTGACGGTGCCAGAGTAGTGCCTTTGGAACGTGCTGTCTCTGGCCTCTTGCGCCGGCCACTTGGTTTCTTGGCTTTTTTTCCAGGGGGTGGGCTGGCTGTCTCTTTACTGCTAGCCGAAGTAGGTGGCCTTGAAGGTGGTGGACTCCAAAATCCTTGGACTATTGTCCTTGTAGGTCCAGGGTTTGTGGTGGCTGAGGTGCTGATTGGAGACTTATGAGATGGAGGGGGTGGGTCAGGTGATGGAAAGAGGTTAAGTTTGGACAGGAAAAGCTTTTTAGGAGCAGTGGGAAGGGTAGGTGTAGTGGGTATGGGAGTGGAGGAAGAGGATGTGGTTGTAGGAGAGTGAAGTCTGGTGTCTTTGGGTGCAGGTGCTTGTGATGGAGGCTGTCATGAGGTGGATGGCTGTTGGGTGGGTGGCTGCCTGCGTTTGTGTGGTTTGGAAGAGGGGGTGACAGACACACTGGGAGAGGACACAGGGGACGTGTAAATGGTAGTGGGGGTGGTGACTGCACGTGTGCGGAGTGTTCTGGTGGGTGTGCTGGTGATGGACGTAGTGGCTGATGATGTGCATGCAAGTGTGAGTGGAGATGTCACAGGTAGGGAGGAGGGAGACGAGGAGGAGGGGGACACAGAGGAGGCAGTGGCTGTTGGCATGTCTGCATTTGGATGTTGCTTGGGTGAATGCTTGTGTGATGTGTGGTGCTTATGTCTGGATGAGCTTCCCTTGGGTGTTGAGGTATGTGCAGGCTGATCTGTAGGTGTGTCTGGGATAGGCAGTGGTACAGGGGAGTGGGACTGGGTTGAGGTAGTTGGAGGTGGGAGGCAGGAGACAGGGACAATGGCTGCCGTCACTGCTGAGGCCAGAGCGTTGAACGATCGCTGATGGGCAGCCTGACCCGAATGAATGCCCTCCAGGTATGCATTACTCCGGTGCACCTCCCTCTCTACACCCTGGATGGCATTCAAAAGGGTAGACTGCCCAACAATGAGCATCCTCAGGAGGTCAATGACCTCCTCACTGAGGGCAGCAGGGGTAACTGGGGCAGGGCCTGAGGTGCCTGGGGCGAAGGAGATGCCCACCTTCCTGGGTGAGTGGGCACGGGGCGAAGGCTGAGGGGCTGCTGGGAGGGCGGAGCTGGTGCGCTGGGTGGCGGCTGTACCTGTTGTTGCGGTGGGCACGGATGTTGCCGCCACCACAAGGGAGCTCCCTTCCGAGGACGTGTCTGTGTCGCTGGTGTCACCACGTGTCCCTGCTGTGGAGCTCCCCTCGCCCACCGTCTCACTGGTGAACTCCGAGTCGGTTGCATGGCCCTCCATGGCCATGTGAGATGCAGCTCCCTCGTGCTCCGATGCCACTTCTCCTCCGCCTGATGATGCTAATGCACACATGAACAGTAAGACCAACAAAAAAGGGGGGGGGAGAAATAAAGACATGTTGACTGCATGCATTGGAGACACAGTTGGCGGAGAGGACAGACACAGAAGCCCCCTGCACTACGCCACGCACTTGGGGTACACTACTCAATCCGTGGGACATGGCCTACAAGCCTATGGACGACAAATCCACACATAGGTGACACAGGGCCATGATTAGCTGTACTAGGCAACCTACAGAGGTGGGGGCGGGGGCACAGGGCCATGCCTTACGGAGGGGCCTAGCCTACAGAAATCGCCCTGGACTAGGGATACCCACAGCCCTCCTCCCCCACCCAGACACCTCCACTGCGCGCAAAATCAGCAGAATGTGCTTGTACTCACCCCCTTGTGTCTGCTGTGATGTCCTCACGCGCCCATCCAAATCGGGGTAGGCCACCGCCAGGATCCGGGACATCAGGGGGGTCAGTTGACGAGTGCCACCCCTCCTACGTTGGGAGGCCATCCCCAGCAGAGCCTCCGCGGTATTCCTGCTCCCGCGGCGGAAGTCCTCCCACCTCTTGCGGCAGTGGGTGCCCCGTCTGTTGTGGACCCCCAGGGTCCGGACGTCCTTGGCGATGGCACGCCAAATGTCGATTTTCTGATGGGCTTTGACCTATGTGACATGTACAGGGGAGAAAATAAAATATCATCATTTTCTGCATGCTCGATGTGAGTGGCCCCCCATCCCCACCCTTGCCATGTGGCACATGCTCTCATCTGTCGTTTGATGCATGCCTCATTCGCTCCCCTCCCCACCATCGTTCATTCACCCCACTCAACCCAGGCATTGACCACAAAGCATGGTCCCAGTGTACTTACCTGTTGGTCTGGAGGACCGTAGAGTAGCGCATACTGGGGGAGGACCCCATCCACGAGTTTCTCCAATTCTTCAGAAGTGAAGGCAGGGGCCCTTTCCCCAGTCGCAGCAGCCATTGTCTCTTCCAGACCAAGGTCACAGCAGCACTTGCAGTATAGGTCCTCTCCTGTGGATGATCAGGTATCGAGTGATTAAGCAGATAGAAAATGGCGGTCACGCCCGCGGCGGTGCGTACCGCGGCGGTGCGTACCGCGACCGCCGGCGCACATCATCATTGGCTCCTGAGACCCATAGGGTTCAATGTTAACCAATGTGGCTTTGAGTCGCGGTCTTCGACCGCCTACCGCCACGGTTTGCCACGCCAGCGCATTGACCTCACATCCCACTGTCGCACTTCACAGGTCAGGCAGCCGCCATTTCAAGGGCCCACATGGCTTAAATTCTACTGCGTCATGCATACCTAGGCCTTGCATCAACACTCATACAAGCCATTAAATGCATTGAGAATCGTGTACTGTGCAAGATGTGGGAACGTACCTGTGGGTTGATTGACTCTGTGCTCCATGTTGTCCTACCTAGGCACCGTCCGCTGGGACTTGCGAGGAGATGGAGGAATCTTCGCGTGTACAGACCGCTGGTGGACCTGTCGACAATGGAAGAAAGACATGTCATACTAACATACAGGCTTGACAGAGCCACTATACAGGAACTGTGTGCCCAGCTTGAGCCAGACCTGATGTCACCCATCCGCCAACCCACAGGGATTCCCCCTGTAGTGCAGGTTCTGTCAGTACTCCATTTTTTGGCAAGTGGGTCATTCCAAACAACAGTGGCCATTTCATCAGGGATGTCACAGCCTATGTTTTCCAAGGTGTTGTCCAGAGTGTTGTCTGCCCTGCTGAAATACATGCAGAGCTACATTGTTTTCCCTGAGGTGGGCGATTTGGCTACGGTGAAGGGTGATTTCTATGCGCTTGGACATATTCCCAACATCATTGGTGCAATTGATGGGACACATGTTGCTTTGGTCGCCCCCAGCACGAGTGAACAGGTGTACAGGAACAGAAAAAGTTATCATTCCATGAATGTCCAGGTGGTCTGTTTGGCTGACCAGTACATCTCCCATGTAAATGCCAAGTTCCCTGGGTCAGTGCATGACGCGTACATCATGCGAAATAGCAGCATCCCTTACGTGATGGAACTACTTCAGAGACACCGTGTGTGGCTAATTGGTGACTCTGGTTACCCCAACCTGTCCTGGCTACTGACCCCAGTGAGGAATCCCAGGACAAGGGCAGAGGAACAGTACAATGAGGCCCATGGGCGTACTAGGAAGACGATCGAGCGGACCTTCGGCCTCCTGAAGGCCAGGTTCAGGTGCCTCCATATGATAGGTGGATCCCTAATGTACTCACCAAAGAAGGTGTGCCATATCATCGTGGCCTGCTGTATGCTTCACAGCCTGGTTTTGCGACGCCAGGTGCCTTTCCTGCAGGAGGATGGTCCAGATGGTGGTGTTGTGGCAGCTGTGGAGCCTGCGGAGAGTGAAGAGGAGGAAGACGAAGAGGACGACACAGACAACAGGGACACAGTAATACAGCAGTATTTTCAATGACATACAGGTAAGAATCAACACCGGCTTTTTACATTTACTTAAAGTCTCCTGCCTCTCTACTGTGTGAGTTTCCCCCCAGTGTATGTTAACTGAGTTGTGACTTTCCCTTCCATTTTCAGAGATGTGGGCCCCACTCCGTGACCTCTGCTTTGTTTCCCCATGGACTACAGCCGTGTGACAGTGTTATGTTGTCATCACAATGTAACTGGACATTTTGGCACGGTTCTGTGTAATACATTTGTTCAAAAATACAGGCAGACTCCAGATTATTTTTGTGCAATAAGTGTGTTTATTAAAGTGCTCAATTTTGGGTAATGGTTGCAATTCGGGGATGGGTGATGGTGGAGGAATGTCCATGGCAGAGTCCAGATTTTCAGTCTCACAGGTGCATTGTCCATATGCCTGTGGAAGGTGGAGCAGGGGCAGTTTAAGGTTGGACAGGGTGACAATGTGGGACAGTGGGATGACAATCAGGGGGTATCCTTTCCTGGCGGGGGTCTTGGCATCTTACTATGTCTTCTTCCTAGATCTCAGGCCCCGCTTGCGGGGTGGTTCTCCTTCTGAAGGGGGTGGGGTTCAGGTGGCCTGTTGTTCTTGTGTCGGGCCTCCTGTCCACTAGCGCCGGCGGAGGTGGTAGCCTGTTCTTGGTCCATGCTAGTGACAGGGGCCCTTTGTGGTGCCACATGGTCCCGCAATGTGCTGACAATCTGATTGAGAGCCACAACGATGGTGCCCATTGCGGAACTGATGTTTCTGAGTTCTTCCCTGAACCCCATAAACTGTTCCTCCTGCAGTACCTGGATCTCCTGGAACCTGGCCAGGACCGTCGCCATTGTCTCCTGGGAGTGGTGGTATGCTCCCATGATGGAGGATAGGGCATCGTGGAGAGTGGGTTCCCTGGGCCTGTCCCCCCCCGTCGCACAGTAGCCCTCCCAGTTCCCCTGTTTCCCTGGGCCTCTGTCTCCTGGACCGTGTGCCCACTACCACTGCCCCCAGGTCCCTGTTGTTGTTGGGGTGGTGGGTTAACCTGGGTGCCCTGTAGTGGTGGACACACCGCTGATTGACGTGTCCTGGAGACAGAGGCATGGGCCCGCTGGGTGGGTGCTGTGCTGGTGTTCCCAGAAGGGGGTAGGTCTGATGTGGCCTGTGGCTGTCTGTGGGGAACCGACTGTCCCGAGGTCCCCGATGGGCCGGGCTGGTCATCTGGGTCCAGGGAGACAGAGCTGCTGTCATTACTGTGGGCCTCTTCTGGGGGTGGAATGGACATTTCTGGACCCTCCTGGGCGGTGTCGTGGCATTCGGGTCCTGCAGGGGTATAAGAGTGTGTTTATTGCTTTTGTGTGTGCCATAGAGTGCAATGGGTGGGTGCCTGTGTACTCCAGTGCTGGCATTTCCTTTTGGGGGCTGTTGTGACTGTGGTTTTGGGGGGGGATGGTTATGTGCAGTGGGCATGCTTAGGTGATGGGTGTCCATGGTTTGTGGTCGCATGCAGGGCTTGGTGTTGTGATGGGTGGGTTGTGATGGTGAGACATTAGCAAGGATGATGTGTGATGTGGGTGGGGGGGAGGGTGGGGGTATGATTTGGCATGTTGGTGGGGGGGGATGAAGTAGTTGAGATTAGACTTACCAGAGTCCATTCCTCCGCCTACTCCTGCGAGGCCCTCAGGATGCAGGATCGCCAAGACCTGTTCCTCCCATGTTGTAAATCCCGGGGGTTGAGGTGGGGGTCCGCCGCCAGTCTTCTGCACTGTGATGTTGTGTCTAGATACCATGGAACGCACCTTCCCCCGTAGGTCGTTCCACCGCTTCCTGATGTTGTCCCGATTTCGTGGATGCTGACCCACAGCGTTGACCCTGTCCACTATTCTTTGCTATAGCTCCATCTTCCTGGCAATGGTGGTGTTCTGCACCTGTGTCCCGAAGAGCTGGGGCTCTACCCGAACTATTTCCTCCACCATGACCCTGAGTTCAGCGTCTGAAAACCTGGGGTGTCTTTGGGGTGCCATGGGGTGGTGTGGATGAGGTGTGAGGTGGTGTTTGTGGTGATGAGTGAGGTGAGTGTGGTGTTTTGTGCGTGGATGTTGTGTGAGTGATGGTGTTATGTGCCTGTGAATGCTCTGTACTAGCTGGTAGTGTCTCTCTCTGGCCTTAGTCAATAAATGGTGGTCATAGGGATTTGTGGGTGATGTGGGTGTGTGTTTTATATTGTATTGGGTGTGTGGGAGTGGTGTTTGTATGTGTATCAGGTGTGTGTCTTTCAAAATGTCCAATGTGGTTGTGTTTTGTAAGTGTGTGTGTATTTTGACCGCGGCGGTGTGTACCGCCAATGGAATACCGCGGTTGAAAGACCGCCGCGTGGATTCGTGGGTCGGAAGGGAATGGGCGTATTTCTGTTGGCGTGACGGTGGAGGTTTGGTCATCGCCAGTTTTTCACTGGCCGTTGGTGTGGCGGACTTTTGTGGATGTCGGGTTTTTGGCGGTTTGCCTGTTCAGGGTCAGAATGACCGTGGCGGTTTTCCGCGGCGTCGTTATGGCGGTCTTCTGACCGGCGGTAAGTGCCTTTTACCGCCGAGGTCAGAATGACCCCCAAAGTGTCTTAAGTCTTTAAAAAGCAAACAAAGGGGGTTATTCCAACTTTGGAGGAAGTGGCAATCCGTCCCAAAAGTGACGGTAAAGTGACGGATATACCACCAGCCGTATTACGAGTCCATTATATCCTATGGAACTCGTAATACGGCTGGTGGTAAATCCGTCACATTTGGGACGGATTACCACCTCCTCCAAAGTTGGAATAACCCCCAAAGTCTCTTTCAAGCACAAAGTACCTGGTTTGGAGTGGAAAATCTCCTCAGAGGGACACAGAAGAAGAGATACATGCGTCGATTTCTCCCCCGCACACACAGACTTGCGTCGTCATTTTCCACGCTGGGAAGTCGTGCGTCGTTTTCTGGCACGCGAACAGTCTCTTTCTGTGGATCGTGGGGATTACTAGATGTCCCGGGTCTGTGCGTGGATTTTCCTGCTTGTTGTCCGGCTGTGTGTCGTTCTGCGGCAGGCGTCGCGTCGATTTCTCCTCTGGAGGTCGGGCGGCGTTGTCCTTGCGAGGCCGTGAGTCGAAGTTCTGGTCATCCCGAAGGCGTCGCGTCGATCAGCGTCGGTGTGCGTTGTTTTCCTCGCCGTGGAACAAGCTGTGCGTCGAAGATTTCGACGCACGGAGCATCCACGTGAAAAAAAGAAGTCTTTTTGGTCCTGAGACTTCAGGGAACAGGAGGCAAGCTCTATCCAAGCCCTTGGAGAGCACTTTCACAGGCAGACAAGAGTTCAGCAAGGCAGCAGGCCAACAGCAAGGCAGCAGTCCTTTGTAGAAAGCAGACAGGTGAGCCCTTTGAGCAGCCAGGCAGTTCTTCTTGGCAGGATGTAGTTTCTGGTTCAGGTTTCTTCTCCAGCAAGTGTCTGATGAGGTAGGGCAGAGGCCCTGTTTTATACCCAAATGTGCCTTTGAAGTGGGGGAGACTTCAAAGAGCGGCTAAGAAGTGCACCAGGTCCCCTTTCAGTTCAATCCTGTCTGCCAGGGTCCCAGTAGGGGGTGTGGCAGTCCTTTGTGTGAGAGCAGGCCCTCCACCCTCCCAGCCCAGGAAGACCCATTCAAAATGCAGATGGATGCAAGTGAGGCTGAGTACCCTGTGTTTGGGGTGTGTCTGAGTGAATGCACAAGGAGCTGTCAACTAAGCCCAGCCAGACATGGACTGTAAGGCACAGAAAGACTTAAGTGCAAAGAAATGCTCACTTTCTAAAAGTGGCATTTCTAGAATAGTAATATTAAATCCAACTTCACCAGTCAGCAGGATTTTATATTACCATTCTGGCCATACTAAATATGACCTTCCTACTCCTTTCAGATCAGCAGCTACCACTTCAATACTGTATGAGGGCAGCCCCAATGTTAGCCTATGAAGGGAGCAGGCCTCACAGTAGTGCAAAAACGAATTTAGAAGTTTTACACTACCAGGACATGTAAACTACACAGGTACATGTCCTGACTTTCACCCACACAGCACCCTGCTCTAGGGGTTACCAAGGGCACACATTAGAGGTGACTTATATGTGGAGAAAGGGGAGGTTTAGGCTTGGCAAGTACTTTTAAATGCCAAGTCGAGTTGACAGTGAAACTGCACCCACAGGCCTTGCAGTGGCAGGCCTGAGACAAGGAAAAGGGGCTACTTAAGTGGTTGGCACAATCAGTGCTTCAGGCCCACTAGTAGCATTTAATCTACAGGCCCTAGGCACATAGAGTGCACATTACTAGGGACTTATAAGTAAATTAAATAGTCCAATCAGGTATGATTCAAGGTTACCATGTTTTAAGGGAGAGAGCATATGCACCTTAGCACTGGTTAGCAGTGGTAAAATGCGCAGAGTCTAAAAGCCAGCAAAAACAGTGTCCAAAAAGTGGAGGGAGGCAGGCAAAAAGTTAGGGGTGACCACCCTAAGGTTGTCCGGTCTAACAAAACTTTACTAATTTACCACCCGCTCAGAGGTTGTATTCACAAACATCTGTGAATTAACCCCTCAAAGTCAAGACTGCGAGCACTATTTAAGGTCATTTTCTGTCTTAGCTCTAGCATATGGTTTA